>NC_058111.1:35033438-36239577 GCF_914725855.1 Thunnus albacares
AGTTGTGTCTTTGTTTAAATCAAAGTTCTTGTATCAAGCGTTTAACCGAGAAGCACGGTCTGTCTGATCTTGAGAAATCTGAGACAAACAGGGTAGGATGAGTTGACACGGTATAAGTAGGCTTGGCAGATGATTAGAGGTGTGGTTGAGGCGTGGTTCTGCTCCCGAACCTAAATTAACAAGTTAACTACATTTCATTCAGAGAACACCAGCAGCCCCTTCCATCATCCATACAGGTGGAGGTGCTGCTGATGTCCTCTGTTGGTGGGTTTTTTTTTCCAGGTCAGATTTTTTTAAACTATTATTTTTGGGACATTTTATGTCTTTATCAAATAATGCCACTAGAAAGATGACAGGAAATGAGGGAGAGAGGGAATGCAACAAACGTCCACAGCTGGACTTGAACATGGGTTGCTGCTGTTCATGGTTGGCGTCCAGGGGGGTGCCCCACAGCTCAGATTCACATAAAGCATATATTGTGCTGGTTGTGTTTGACTATACATTTTATTTGATAAAACACCAAAACATTGTTAATCAAGTGAATATGAGCAATTGACAGTGTGTGGGATCCTTTGACTTAATTCACTTAAAAAAAAAGACCAGAGTAAGGCTGGGAGATAATTAAAACATAATCTATCATCTCTTCGCATCATTCTAACGAAATTCTCATATGGAAATATTGTGGTTTACAGTTCTCATATCTCAATAAATGATAAGTTAAATTTGACTAAAATCTGAGACGGCATGTCTTGCTCTCTGCCTTAATATCTTTTTTGATACTACATTTCCAGTAGGGGTGCGACAGATCATAGTTGATCTGTGATCTGTACGGATCTCCCCCCACGGTTTGGCACGCATGTGAACCGCGGATTATTTGCAAAATTTAAAATCTCATTTAAAATAAAGTAAACAAACTGCTGTAAGTACAAGTCATAGACAGACAGCACGTTGGGATTTTGAAGAGCAACGACCAAACCAGCATTTAATGGGTCCGTAGTGACATCTGCAGCTATGTTTACACGCTGTTTAACGTGCTGCGGGTGAGCAGCTAATTAGCTACGTAGCTGCTAACTGATGTTAGCGGTGCACTTTTCACCGGTGAATGTTTGTTTGGTGGCTCGTTCAACAAGCTGCAGAACAAGATGTGTGTTCATGTTTGTAAGTTATCAAGTTTTGATGATGTGGACACAGACTGTTGTTTCATTCACTACCATGTTTAAAGGAAGAAGGTATCATGCTTCAATTGCAATTTAATTTAACAATTGAGCTTTTATTTTACATATTTTAAGATTTTATTTTAACATTGGACATCTTGCATGTCATTTTCATTGAAAACCATGCTGTAAGTGTTTTACAGAATATATAGAATCTAAAGTTTTGTCTCCCCCTTTTTTTTTCTTTTTTTTTTTTGGCTGATCCGAAAAATGATCCGATCTGTGACTCAAATCAGTGATATGATCCGAACCGTGAGTTTTGCACCCCTAATTCCCAGGGGAAAAAAAAAAGTTCAAATTCTACACATGGTGGCTTTGAACATGTCTGTATCACTCACCTCTACAAAATCAAAATTGGCTGTTTTTTATTAAAACTTCAATCATGTTCATTTACTACTGAGTCTCAATCAGATTATATATCAGGTTTATGTTACACAGCTGTCTGGTATATTTAAGCTAGTAAATCGATTCCAATTTAGGTCAGATATGCTTGAAAATTGAATAGGTCAGCATAAAGAAAAAAGTCGACATTACAGCATTTCAGTTATGGTTTCATATACTATTGAGAATACTGCTCTATAGTGTATTGTATATAATATCTGTTAAGAGTGTGTCAGTATGTGTCTATTGTGGCAGGAAGGTTAGGACATGATATGGATAGCCTTCTTCATCCACAGTATGAACTAAATACTTAAGTTGTAATGCAGTATAGCGCCGTTCTAGTCTTCTGACCACTCAAAGTGCCTTTCAAAACCCTTTTTGCGTTGAGCTCAACTTTAGTGAACTTTGACATGAATTTGTATTGTTGACAAATAAACCGCTCACCTTTGAGGGGTCGGAACGCCAGAGTCCAATACAGAGGAGGCTATCATAGCTTATTAGCTGTGTTGCACCATCGACTTTTATATATATTTATATTCTGCGCAGCTGGAGTACAAACTGCTCCACAAAAGTTTTGGAGTCAGTTATGAGTCAGGAGTTGACAGTACAAATACAAATCTTGAATAAACTGTATTAACTTATTGTCTGGTTGCCAACCAAGCTAAGCTAGCATGCTAAATTTCTTTCTTTCTTGTGTGTTGAGCAATGAAGCAATTTACTTTTTACACATTTGCATTTGTACATTTTTCTATTTACTTCTGTGTATTTATTATTATCCCTATTTTATTTTATAGTAATACCATTTTACTTATATACTTCCTCTCTCCTATGTGTGTGTTGAGCACATGAGCAATTGTAACAAAGCAATTTCCCTGCGGGCATCAATTAAGTTTTTTTAAATTCTGATTCTAACTGCAAATGAACAGGCCAATTAACTTGGTCAGTTATTGTGACTGGTTGGCGCTGGCAGGGTCCCAGTTGGCTAGTGAGTTAGCAGTTAGCTCTCTGGCTGCAGGAGTTGGCTGACTAGCTTTACGACTACTCTCAATGTCACCAAGCTTCCATTTTGCAAGGAAAGCTGACCTTTAATGTGAATATTTCACTCAAACTGGTGGCTGTTCTTTATTTGTCACTGCAGTAGTATTAGGAAGAATTTGCAGTGTTTCACTGAGTGGAATGAGGTATTTTTGACAAATGGCACACTGCCTTTACAACCACAGGAATGAGCTTTATACAGCTATAGATATTATCAATTAAGTACTGATTGTGGAGCTTAGCTAGGTGACATCCCTAGCAGTAGTATGATTCCAAGTTAATGTAAATACACCCACACATGACAACAAAGATCTCACTTTGTCAGCTGGCCAAGGTCCTCACAAGAGAAAGGAACCAGCAGCTTGAAGTGGGTCAGGGTGGTCCCAGCACACCAATCCAGCACCAGTTTTCGGACCACTGTACTCTTCCCTGTTCCCACAGCGCCATACAGCAACACATTGAGTCCTCTGCCCTCACTCCAGGCATCAGTGGGATCAAACAGCTGCTCCACTGACATACAGGGGCTGGAGGAAGTCTGGGTTTGTAGGGAGGACCTGAGGAGTCCTGCTCTTTCCTCAGGTTTTGTTTCCAGGATCAATGGATCCACATGCATAGTCTCTGGGCTGAAGTAGCCTCCAAACTGTTTCTCCTCCGGAGGAAGGTGGCTGAACCACAGGAAGAGCTTCCTCTTGTGGATCTCTATGGGATCTGCTGTGAGAGAAAAAGAGGGCTGTATTTACATGTTTGGTTTATATGACAAAGTTACCCTGCTGCCTTCTAACTGTACGATTGAAAAACGTACCCCGTATGTGTCACAATGACTCTCTTGACTACAGTGACTACAAACTTCCCCTTACTTCTCACTTATTTCCCTCTACCACAAACCTTTCTGTCTTCACCTCATTACTGTGTTTGCTTTTATTAGCAATCACTCTAATAATAAAAATCCATTGCTTATATCCGCAAAAGGCTGTAATGACAATGATGATGCACAGAATTTGTGATATTTTTAAGATTTTATAAAGAAGTGTAATATGAAGTGAGGTAATATGTTAAGTAAAGATTTTGTTTGCATTTCTTATTTTTTGGAAAATAAACTTTATCAGTGTATACTGTGAAGATTTAATTAAAAATCAGATTTTAATCATCTAATTTTTATCCCAAAACAATGTAACAATTCATTGTTTACTTGTTCAGTTTACTTAGTGGCACTCTGGTACACAATCAGCAGTTCATTTACATTTTGTCACTTTTTCCAATGTTTTTGCTGCCAGAATTTTATGAGCTGTGCTCATCACAAGAGGAATTGGTTCACTGTAAACTGTGCCCTCTTACAGCAGGAAACAACTTTTGCATGAGTGGGTGACAGTAGGTGACACGGGTAAAAATCTGTTTTAATCAATTTGCCAATTTAATAATTTAAAAAAATGTGCTTATTTTTCAGTGAAAAAGAAACACCTCCTGCATGCTTAGAGCACCAACTCCTTACTACACCTTGTTTGTTTTGTAACTGAGGGTTACAGACAGATCCTAACAAAACTGTCCCCACAAATACCTTTAAAAGTTAAGACTACTTCAATTACTACTAGAGACAGAGACTGATAATGTCTACTATTACTGACACTAAACCTGCTAATACTAAAATGACTGAAGACCTACACTTTCTACTTCTACAATTAAGACTACAACTAATTGCTAATTTGCCACGACTGCTAAATATACACAACTATTACCTCTAACACTAATTAATACATCATACAATTACTATTATCCTACTATTGTCACTACCACATAAGCAGCTACTGCTGATACTCGATCTGCCGAAGTAGAAGCAAGTAACGTAAAGCACAACAAATGTGTACTGTTACTGTAATGTCATGTCATCCTCCAGCGCCTGTCTCAGCAATGAGGCTAGCTCTGGCTTTGCTTTTGCTAGCAGGCAATGTGGATGTTACAGCACTGTGAAGTTCCTGGCCAGCCCCCGCCAGCCTTTGAGCCACGCCTCCTCATTTACATACAGCTTGAAAAGCCAAATGAAAAATGCCAAATGGAAAAGATGAAATTTAAAATGCTAATTGTCAAATGCCAAATGTTTAAGTGCAAGTGCAAAAAAACCTTTGTTTTTTTCTATTTAAGCTTTTAATTGAAGTATTTCCATTTAAGCTTTTCCATTTCCCATTTGAGTTTCATATTTGATGTTTCCCTTTTCTTATCTCCATTGCCATTTTCATCTTTACCATTTAGGCTTTCAGTTTGAACATTTCCATTTAAGCTTTTGTTTTTTAAATTTCACTTTTTCGTTGTCAATTTACATTTTCAAATGATCATTTTACATTTTAAATTTGCTTTTTCTTTTTAAGTTTAATTATGGCCTGATTATTCCTGGTAGTGTAGTAAAATAATAATCTTTTTAATTTTAGCTCTTTCAATTTTCTATTTGGACTTTTAAATTTGAATTATGACCCAAAATAGCCTCCATACTGAGGAAGCTTTTTAAAAAACAAAACACTCAGTTTGGGCTTGGAGACTACAAAATGTGTGCAAAGTACAACTGATGGTTCCACCACTACCACTGCTACAAGTGCTACTAATACTTCATACATACATACTATGGACGATTTTACCACTCTCTTATAACCTTTGATTAATTGCTAAACCTCCAGTTAATGGAATTTTAATGAATTCAAAACTGTTAAAAATCTACATTTTGTCTTTTCACATTGACGACATCACACATGTTGTCTTGGATTTAAGAATGCAGCTTGTTGTCATGGTTGTCAAACAGCAATAAAGCTTCAATATGACTTGTGCACCTAGTTCTGAAGTGTTGGAACAGAAGGTCCTGCAGTGAAAGCCAGCGGCTGGGTGGAGAGAAACCTCCAATCTCCTCTTCCACCTCCATACTCCAACCAGCTGACTCAGCTGTCTAGGAAACACAACACATCACACAGATCTGTTCAGTTAGATGGCACTGTTCACAATCTGCAGAATTTCACTTTAATCCCACAGTCAACACCTCAATTTCTTCACAATGTGCTTTATTCAGTCTGATCCATGGTCTGTTTCACATGGTGCTTTACTGGCAGAGAACAGCTGCTGTTAGCCTGTTCGCAGGTTGTAGCAGGTATACTGGCATGCCTCCAAGGCACTGACATTTACGCAGGCACACAAGATTACACTCCTAAACTCAACTTAAACTGAATTTTAATCCGCCAATCAAGCAACACAAACACAAACACGCAGAAGGCTTGAAATGGTGTGACAGTTACTGAGAATTTCTGGGAAGGTCAATAAGAAGAAAGAAATGGAATATGAAGAAATAATAATGACTCATTCCCAGCTCATATTTCACAGTGAGTTTTTGTTATATATGAAACAGTGACAGAGGTGTTTTGTAGGGCTGTAGTCTGCCGGTCGACTGGTCGATTAGTTGGTCGATATGCTCTCGTCTGACTAAATTCTCATTGGTCGAATAATCTCAGTGTTATTTTCATAAGGAGAAAAGTACATCAACAGCTTTCCAGGATTAATCCATTATTTCCTGCGGCGGGAGGGACAGACTAGTAAATTACCTGTGAAAACAAAGGTGTATTCAAAACACCCCCCTTGTTTTGCAGAATAATTAAAATTCTGTTCTTTTTGTGGCTCCCGCAGACAGTCACAGACAGATCTCCTCCAGCAGGTCAGTGCTGCTGTTCAAACCATCTTCATGTGAAACAGGTTTATTTAAAATGACTTCTGGCTTGTTTAAATGTCGTCGTACTGATTGCATTCCTCTCATTATTATTATCACTTTACTCTGGCTAAGGGATGTCATGCTGAGCAACTCCTGCTCTCCTGCCTCACACAGCCACCCCTCTCCTCTCCTCAGCCCCTCCCCGCCCCCCTCTCAGCCCCTTGCCCATTTCTTTTTTTTTTTTTTTTTTTTTTAGTATTTTTCAGAATTATGCAGTGGGTGGTGTAGTTAGACTCAGGCCTGGGGGTGCAGTTACACTTTAAAGTTCAGAGATGTGTGAACGTCACCATCAGTAACAATGTGTCACCAACCTGTGCAGTGAGCACATCCTTCTGTGCTTCTGCCTCTTGCTGTCAGGGAGCTCTGTGGTTTACCTGTGTGAAAAGCGCAATTCAATACTGGAGCATGATTCCAAAACGCTGATAATAAAAAGCTTAACTATTGCATAATGATCTTAAAAATTTAGCGGAACCTCCACCTATTTCCGTTTAAATGTGTGTGTTTTTTTCTGGCTAGCAGTGAGACTGAAGGGTGATCAATGTCAGTACAACACTGCCCCAAACCGACATGACAACCGTTGCTACACTACACACACAGTAAGTCACCTTAGAGGGAAACGTGTTGCAGTTTGTACAAGCGTTAGCTTAAAGATCATGCTAACTAAAAATGAAATGCCAGCATGGAAGATAAAAACACATACCAAAGTCTTCGTCCTGCGTCCTTTTCTGCCGTCTGTCCCTCTGGCCGGACATTGAGGTCAACTTATTTATGATCATTCACGGTTTCCGCTGCCTGTGCTAAAACAGCATAGCCTAATACTATCAGTCACTTTGAGAACAGGCTGTGTCTTGCACAGTGATCCGCTAGAGAGAGACAGAGGATGCACCCTTAAGACGTAGCCTGAGAGAGAGAGAGAGAGAGAGAGAGAGAGAGAGAGAGAGAGAGAGAGAGAGAGAGAGAGAGAGAGAGAGATGATAGATAGATAGATAGAGAGAGAGAGAGAGAGAGAGAGAGAGAGAGCTGTCCTGTAGAGCGTCCGCTAGGACTCTTTCAGAATAAAATACTACTTCTGTAAACTGAGTAAAAATTCATCTTCTAGCTCAGAAATTAATGTTTATTACGAAGAAAGATTCAGTTGCACATTTTACACAATATTTATGCGATGGTAACGTGCTCTAATAAAATCCAGGCTTACTGTTCATTGTCATTGATTGTGCACTCTGTCTCTTATTGTCACTACATGTGGTCATGAAAAAGATTTTTCTGAAAACACGGTTCTAATAACAGTGTATTGTTAGTGTAAAGTTAAAGTACAGGCCTGTAGATGTTTTTAACATGTCGTGGGGTGTTTTTTTTTAGTGTAAAGTGCCTATTTTAGATTATAAAGATCCTACAGTAATCAAAAAGATAAAAAGATTAAATTTTCTGTAAATGTGATTATTCAAAGTAAATGTGACTATAGAGTTACACACACACACACACACACACACACACACACACACACACACACACACACACACACACACACACACAAACAGTAAAGCACACTGTATATCATTGTTATTATTTAACCAAATAACATATTCAGTTTTAACCACTGACTGTATTTAAATATGGACGTCATGACAGCTGCCAAAACAAGTACCTGTATGTCTATCTGCAGACTCGCAGTATCTATCCACTTGGTTAAGTTTCACACCCTTTCCTCCCCACAATGAAGCCAAAACATCTTGAGCGTCCTCTGGTGGCGGGCTGCAGTATAGGTCGTAAGACCCGCCCCCTCTGTGTTAGCGAATGGGACATGAGCCAAACAAAAGATGGTTTGTCATTTTAAATAGCTTTAATCATGCTGATGTTTGTTCAAGGGCTCATTTTTCCCGATAAGTTTGTTTTTAATTAGTTATTTGACGTTGTAGAAAAATGGGTGTGACGTCATGATTGACAGCTGTGACAGCCGCTCTCAAATCTCTGTCAGGTGGCGGGATGCCTTATAATAGATCCCACTGCTTTTCTTGGCAAGACACGGGCTACTCTGCCTCTGATTGGTTTACCCCTATATTTTTACCCTAACCCTAACCAATCTCACTCTTGATGCCTAAACCTAATCAAGTGGGTGTGTAATGTAGACACTGCCAGTCCGCAGATAGACCTACTTGGATAGTTTAGCTTTACGTTTGTTAGCATTAGGAAGTGGAGACTCGTTGTCAATATTTTTATACAGTCAGCAGTTTTAACGTACTGTGTTTAGAATTCAAAGCTTTTATTTTGAAGGCTGGAAGCCCCAAACGGAAATTCTAATTATGGTAGTTTTGGCCAGGGAATGCCATTACGTAACTTCCAGTGATTTCAGATTAAAAGCGTTATCTCTATATCTCTACTACAAACTGGTCACACTGTCAAACAGTTAAAAACCAAAATAAATCTGTTGTTGAATCCGAGAATCAGTCACCAGAAGGCAATTAGAAGTAGCTGATTCAAAACATTAGTCTATTGAAACTTTTCTGTCTGAATGAACACATAATATTTAAACATTATATTAATATATAAGGAATGACGCCAAGCTATCCACAAACACTACCTGCTGTGAAACAATCAAAAAATTATGTTTTATTGGTCTGATGACTGACCGGCTTTCTCACTACTGGCAAGGCCAGGCAAGTTTATTTGTATAGCACATTTCAACAACAAGGCAATTCAAAGTACTTTACATAGAGCATAAAATGCATCTAGACAGAATATAAAAGCAACACAAGGCAATGTAAAAAAGACATTTAAATACATAAATAAATAATAAATTTGGAAATAAAAAGTGCTAAAATAGAATAAGGCAGATAAAACAGGAGAATAAAGGTTACAGTGCAGTGTAAGATATTAACCCTCAAATTTGGTTCAATAAAAAGCAGCAGCAAACAGAAAAGTCTTCAGCTGTGATTTAAAAGAACTGAGAGGTGCATCATACCTGCCATTTTCTGGGAGTTTGTTCCAAATATGTGGAGTATAAAAACTGAACGCTGCTTCTCCATGTTTAGTTTTTACTCTGGGGACAGAAAGCAGACCTGTACCAGACGACCTGAGAGGTCTAGATGGTTCATAATGTAGCAGCAGATCAGAAATGTGTCTCTAAACCATTCAGTGCTTTCTAAACCAACAGCAGTATTTTAAAATCAATTCTTTGACAGACAGGAAGCCAGTGTAAAGATCTGAGAACTAGAGTGATATGATCCACTTTCTTGGTCTTAGTGAGGACTCGAGCAGCAGCGTTCTGAATCAGCTGCAGCTGTCTTGATTGATTTTTTAGGGAGACCTGTGAAGATACTATTACAGTAGTCAAGTCTACTGAAGATAAATGCATGGACAGGTTTTTCCAAATCCTGCTGAGACATAAGTCCTTTAATTCTTGATATATTCTTCAGGTGATAGTAGGCTGACTTTGTAATTGTCTTAATGTGGCTGTTGAAATTCAGGTCTGAGTCCATGACTACACCAAGATTCCTGGCGTGGTTTGTGTTTTTTGACATTATTGATTTAAACTGAGCGCTGACTCTTAATCGATCTTCCTTGGCTCCAAAAACAATTACTTTAGTTTTGTCTTTGTTTAATTGAAGAAAATTCTGGCACATCCAATCGTTGATTTGTTCAATACACTTACTCAGTGCTTGTATTGGACCATAGTCCCCTGGTGATATGGTTTTGTAAATTTGTGTGTCATCTGCATAACTTTGGTAACATATTTTGTTTTCCATAATCTGAGCCAGTTGGAGCATGTAGATGTTGAACAGAAGAGGCCCCAGAATGGAGCCTTGGGGAACCCTGAATGTCGTTTTTGTCCACTCAGATGTGTAATTACGTACAGACATAAAGTAGTCCCTGTCCTTTAAGTAGGATTCAAACCAGTTAACTGCTGTGCCAGAAAGTTCCACCCAGTGTTCCAGTCTATCGGCACTGAGATCCAGTAATACTAATACTGGGCTCCCTCTTCTCACTCTCTAGCTCGCTTGACTATAGGTGCCCCCCCTCTCTCTCTCTCTCTCTCTCACTCTGTCTCTCTCTTTTTCCATCTCATCTTTTTAAAAATGAGTCGGGAAACCGACAGCAAAGCCTAACTTTACTTCTGACGTTATCAAACAAAGAGAAATGTCTTCCACTCCTCCTAGTAACATTTTTGTACTCCCTCATGGCAGAGCTTTCAGCTCTAATCAGTCTATTCTCCGGCAGTGATTGACCACTGCAGTGACGTCAGGTTGCATTTCTCCAAAAGTGACTCTGGATCAACTTTCCGGCCACAGGCCAGTGTGGCGGTGCTGCGGCCGAAATGCCCGCAGCCAAAATGCACAACCCCCTTTCAAATGAATGGGAGGACCGACGTTTTCACCGCACCACCGGATTTGGTCCGAATACGGCCTAACATGGTTTTCCACCGCGTCACATAAACGCTGCATGACGACTTAAAAGTCCTTAAAAATCCTCAAAAATGCAAGTTGACTTGTGTTTTCTAAATGATTCTGTGTCTTATCAGCAACTATCAAAGGACTTCGATGTATACATTATAAACTGTGTCTCAGACTTTTCATGTTAAAATACTGAAGTAAAATCATATATCAATAAGCTTTCTACAGTGCACGTCATAAAAGTGAGTGCAGCTCTAAGTGCTTTATAAATAAAAACAAAATAAGATACACAGATTGCACAGAAACACACACACACACACACACACACACACACACACACACACACACACACACACACACACACACACACGCACAACAATGACAATTAAGTACAAAGTGGAGGCCAATGCACACAAGTTTAAGAAAAAATCTATACATGATCTTAACTCTTTTTTGGCTGAAAACATTAATAAAATGTTTTTCTTCTTCTCTTTATTATTATTATTATTATTATTATTATTATTTCAATGATAGTTCAACGTACACTGCAGCACTAAAAGAGGAATTATACTGTTCACTTTATACTAAAAATTACAGTAATTGATTCGTAACGATTTTCCTTTTATTATTTTTTATTGGTAGCTTTATCTGCGTGTACATGTTTCATCAAATTGTTTGGTTTCTGTGAAAAATGAGTTCGCTTTATTCTGACAAACCGGAAGCACTGTTCTCTGTTTCTGTTGTCGCGGGGCTTGTGGCAGCTTGATAGTGGTACTTGAAGCGGTTGCCAGGCTCTATTCTCTCTGACAGCCGCAGTGAGCAGTCTCGCATCCTCAGCATGGCATCTGACGAGCTGGCTAGGAAGCTGCAGTCGCGGCTGGCCGCTACGCAGGAGGCTGAGCCGAGGCCGGAGCCCGAGCAGAGCCCGGTCAGACCCAAACCGCAGGAGCCTGAGGCAGCTTGCGGCGACTCGTCCTCCGAGCTGTCCGCCAAACTGACCCGCAGGCTGGACATAAATGAGGGCAACGCTGCTCCTCGACCGACCCGCGTCTTCAACCCCTACACAGAGTTCAAGGAGTTCTCCCGCAAACAGATTAAGGACATGGAGACGATGTTCAAACGGTAAGCAGAGACTGTTAAACAATAGCTGAGGTCTCAATTGTTTGTTCATGTGATCCGTCGTGTTTATTGGCAGTCCTGCGGATTGGGACTGAATGAGCATGTAGGCTGGAAGCTCATGATGAGATTAACGGAGTTGCTGACGTGAAGCCTCCAGGTGAAAGCCCTGGCTGTCACTCCGCTCACTGATTAAAACTGACTCACTCTCTGCTCACTGCAGGCCTCCTCGCAATTAACTGGCATTTTTCCTTCTTCTTTGTACATATCTTTCATGTGGCCCTGTGTCGTGATCAGAGGAGAGAGCTCTGAGCCGCTCTATTACTGAGGCAGATTAGGTTGACTCGTCACGGTTTGGCATGCTAACAATCTCCAGTAATATTGAGGGGTTTTATTGACACATAACTGAAATGTATAATGGACTCCTAGAAGTGATATGGCTCTAAATAGCTAATCTAATTGCTGAAGTAAACAATTTTATTGAAATGGTTTACAGCCGACCTCCTTATTTTTCAGTTCTTCTTGTATTGTATTTATATTTATTTTAGAGTTTACAATTGCACCATTTTACATTTTCTGTTAAATATTTTTTTCCTTGTTGCTCGTCTAATAACGTGAGGGGCATTGAAAGAAGCATTTTTATAGTTTGGAGAAATTATTCAAACACTTCATGACAGTGTTATTATGACATTCCCAAGATGCAAACATTTCCCTCCATACCGAGGGGTTTGTTAGGAGACTCAGACTCAGAGTGAAATCTCCTCCTACCAAAGTAGACTAACAGTGAGGCGGAACCTGTAGAAACAATGGAATCCAACAACACATGGAAACAAACACAGTACGCAAATGATCATCATTTACACATGGAGCAAAAATAGAGATGAACATGTACTGCATCAAACAGGCAACAGGCACATTTTCTAACCCCACTTAGTGAGTTTTCTATAACTGTATGTTGACGATGGTGGGTTTAAAGGGGACATTTTATGCACATTTACAGGTACATATTTTTAATCTACTAGAATATATTTGCATGATTTACAGTTAAAAACTCCTTATTTATCTTATTCTGGCCCTTCATGCAGTCCTTCAGGTCATTTTAGTTCCTGTCTCTTTAAGGCCCCCCTCTTAATGAACCCGCTCTGTTCTGATTGGCCAGCCCTTGGAAGCTGCACCTCACCAGCTCTGGAGGCTATAGTAGCAGGATTACTACTTTTTCTTGTTCTTCAGTCAAATTGTTAGCTTCTCAAATCTATCTGAACATGTTCGAGCCAAAATCAGATCAGAAATATGAGAGTGGACAACTTCAACAACACATGGAAAAACCTTAGTAACCAAGGCTACAGAACGGATGGCTGTTTATGGCTGTCTCAAACAAAGTGAACAGAGCAGGTTGAGGCCCTGACTTTTGATTTGCAAGTAGCATTTCTACATACATTTCCAAAAGAGAAACTGCACTGGGGAGGTTAACTGAAGAGTTATTTTGTAAAGAGAAATTAAGGGTTCCTTGTTGATGGCATTGTATCTCTCTCCATGAGCTAGTGTGATGGCAGCATGATCAACATTTTCAGCAGCCTCTCCTATTTCCAACTATGTAGTGTCTTTGTCCATGTCTACGTCTGTGTCATCGTGTGGAATGCGAAGGAAATATGTCTATGATCGTCAGTTTCTTTTGGACATTTGTAAAAAAAAAGATTTTTACTACAAGAATTATTGGTTGAGAGAGCTTAATCAGCTGAGTGAGCTTGGTCTGCTACACCCAGTGGGCCCAAAGGGGACCATGGTCTTGCTTAGAGCTGCACAGGAGAGGAAACATCAGAAGCGGTGTGACGGCATGCAGAAGCAGGGTAAGTGTGGAGGAGTGCAAGCTAGGCTAACTGCAAACCCATACAAACCGGCAGTTCCAACAATCATGCTGGTTAATATTTGTTCTCTGGACAGCAAAAATGATTATATCAGACTTTTGAGAGCTTCCTAGTACAGCGAGAGGGACTGCTGTGTCTCTGTGTTTACAGAGACATGGCTAAATAAAAACATCGTTGACATTGCGATTCAACTGGATGGGTTAACGCTCCACAGAGCAGATAGAGTAGCCTTGCGATCTGGTAAGCTCTGGGGAGGCGAAGGGGCTGTATGGACAGAAACTTGACAGCCACTTCACTGACAACAAAGACACACAGTGCTTGTGGCAAGGTTTCAAAACAATAATTGACTACAAGCCCCTTCCCCCCGCAGGCATGCCACAAAGACCCCTCCCTACCTGACATACTCGATGACTTCTGTGCACGTTTTGAGGTAACCAACAACAACCGGGCACAGATACTCCCACCACCACCCAGCGACCACATACTCCAACTGTCCACAGCTGGGTTATAGAGGGCCTTCGCCAGCGTCAACCCATGCAAAGCTGCGGGGCCGGACAACATACCTGGTTGTGTTCTTAAGGACTTTGAAGAACAGCTGAAAGATGTTTTTGCAGACATCTTCAACATCTCCCTCAGTCAAGCAGTGGTGCCCACTTGCCTCAAAAGTGTGACCATCATTCCCATGCCCAAAAAGTCAAACCCACGCTGTATGAACAACTTCCGCCTCGTTGCCCTCACCCCCATAGTTACGAAGTGCTTTGAGCAGCTTGTCATGCAGCACATCAAGGCCCGCCTCACTGCAAACCTATATCCCTTATAGTTTGCATACAGAGCCAACAGATCCACAGAAGATGCAATAGCTACCACACTCCACCTCAGTCTGTCACATCTGGAAGGGAAGAACACCCATGCCAGGATCCTCTTCATCGATTTCAGCTCAGCATTTAATACCATCATACCAAAACAGCTGGTGGAGAAGCTTAGGTTGCTGGATGTGGACACTGGCACCTGCAACTGGGTCCTCCACTTCCAGAGGCAGCAGACAGTCAAGTTGGCACCCACACATCAAAATCCATCTCAATGAGAATAGGTTCACCCCAGGGCTGCATCCTGAGCCTCCTGCTGTTCACCTTTCTTACATATGATTGTACTGCCAGATTCAACACCAACCAAATCATCAAGTTTGCCGATGATACAACAGTAGTGGGTCCTCTCAGCAATAATGATGGATCTACAGGATGGAGTTGGAGCAGCTAATGGCCTGGTGTGAATACCACAATATCTCCGTCAATGTCAGCAAAACAAAGGAGATGGTGATTGACTTCAGGAGGGACAGCAGGCAACATCATATGGCGCGGCTGTGGAGAGGGTCAGTAACATCAAGTTCCTAGGAGTGCACCTAGCAGATGACCTGACCTCAACCAATAACACCTTGACCATCCTTCAAAGGTACAAAAGCGGCTCCATCTCCTTTGGAGACTTAAAAAGTCAAGTCTCCCCAATCCAGCCCTCTTCACCCTCTACAGAGGCACCATTGGAAGCATTGTAACCTACGGCCTCACTTCCTGGTAGGGTAACTGTAAAGCATCTGAACAACATCATCCAAACACTATAGTGAAGATAAGCTAGCAAGATCATTTATGCCCCACTCCCCTTCCTGCTGGAGATTTACCATCAACGCTGTGTTTGCAGAGCCTCCAGCATCATCAAGGATCGCCACCACCCTTCTCATAGTCTGTTTTCCCTTCTGCCGTGTGGGAGGAGGTACGGGGGCATCTGTGCCAAATTCAGCAGAATGCTAAATAGCTTTTACCTGCAAGCAGTCAGGATCATGCATCAGCTGTCTACATCAAACTGAGACATGTACTTTCTCTCCAAATGCACTTTAATGCACTGTGCTGCTAACTGTTCGTTCTTTTTTTGTTTGTTTTTTTAAATTTTTCTCTTTGGGATTTACACGTTTTAATTGTTTTTTTTAAAAGGGGTTTTTAGATATATATCTTTATCCTTCCTGTTGTTGTTGCACTGCTGTGGGCTGGGAGGAACAGCATTTCATTTTTTTGTGTATACAAGTACACAAGAAAATGACAATAAACTAAATCTTGAATTCTTGAAAGTTTTTAAACTGTTCAAATGAACTGTTCAAATGTTTAACATATCCAACACCATACAGAACAGAAAATCAAAAAAGCATATTATGTCCTCTTTAAGTAAAAATAAAAATAGTGCTGGCTATAAAGACAACTGTACCCAGGAAATGCAGTCAGCTGTAGTAAATTAACGTTAATTCTGTGAGACAAACAACAAAATGAAATTCTTGGTTTTTGTGTGTGCTCTCTGTAGCATCTACACATAGCCAAAGATAGTTTTATTGAGAAAGAAGAACCTAACCGGGAGAAGCTGACTGCAATGATATCAATGGTGGTTGTTTAACAATGAAAACAACAACTCCCATGATCCCACGCTACTTCATCAAACTCTGTCTTTTGTTATTGTTTTTGATTGAGGGAGCCCTAGCAGCATTCTTTATTGAAGTGATCAGCAATTGACTGATACTGAACAGTACTGATGTTTATTTAACTATTTTATTTTTATTTATACTTTATTTTCTCAGTGTTCATTTCTCAAATTGGTTGACAATATATAAGAATGTTAAATATTCTTTAATAAAGTTATTTGTTTAAGAAAGCAGCCTTCTGAGTACCTTTGTGTAGTCATATTCGTGCAAAAATCGGTGCACAATCTCATTCCAATCTCATTTTCATTCCAGCTCAAAATTCACTTTATCGGCAGCTGTATCGGTATTCAGTGAATTTTTCCCCCCTAAAATCGGTATCAGTATCGGTCTCAAAAATCCCATATTGGTTGGGTTCTACTCAGAATAGATTCAGCTACTTTGACTTACCACTAAAGGAGTGCCACTACCCTCCGCCTCCTTATGGCGGCGCCGAACAGACTGGTGATGGTCAGATGGATGGCAGTTGTAGGTAACAGCAAAGAAGAAATGCAAGCAAAATAATCGGCCATGAGCAGCTGTTGTCAGACTCTCTGTGTAACGCGCTGGAAACACAGAAAGTCTGTTGGAGCTTTGACAGTCACTAGAAACACAAGTTTCTGTTTGGTACCTGTGTTGTAGCTGAGCTCGCGACTCTATGAGAGGCTATGTGTATGTGTCTGTGGGGGAGTGTCAGTACGTAGCCTTGCTATTTATCATATTAATGTTTAACTTTCTGGTGTGACTCGTCAGCCCTGAATATTTTGCAAAGCTCTGAATATAGCACAGTTAGTTTTTGATGCATTGTGTGTTGTGTTTACTGCAACAGAAAAGGAATAAATCTTTGGTTATTAGTACAATGTTGCCTCTCTGTTGTCTCTTATCAGGCTTACTAACTCTACCAGCAGCTCTGTGAGAGATGCAAACTGAGGCTACAGTTATCAATGTTGTGATACTGAAACAAAATGAGGCTACAATTAGCAGTGTGCTGATATGTATACTTGGTGGCATTTCTTGTCTGTGAAACTAATGTACTGTTAATAAACATTGTACATTACCTATTTCTTGCTTTTTGAAATAAACGTTTCTTTCTTCTTCAGTTACAGATATCGTGATATATTGTAGATTATTTATTTGTGATATTCTGTATCGCAGAATCACCTTTTGTTGTGATATATTGTTATCGTGGGAAGAATATTGTGATAGTATCATAAGTTCATCTGTGATTCCCACCCCTGGTACTACTTTGTACATTGTAAATAATTTTAGTATAAAGTCAAGAGGTCCTGAT
This sequence comes from Thunnus albacares, assembly GCF_914725855.1. NCBI lineage: Eukaryota > Metazoa > Chordata > Actinopteri > Scombriformes > Scombridae > Thunnus > Thunnus albacares. The sequence goes on from NC_058111.1 coordinate 35,050,959, forward strand.
ATATAGCACAACAAGCTGTAGAAGCTGTTTAAACGGAAATGTGTCCCTGCACATGCTCAGTAGCATTTGCCTTACTCAAAACTACTCCGTGGAAACTGAAAATGTGATCGCTGTTGTTAGTCTTTGGAGCCATTTCTAAGCAAACTAGGTCTATGGCACAGAGGAATAAGATATATCAGAGTTCAGTTCTAAATCACATGTATCCACCACTGAGTGCAGCAAACACTCAGTGGTGTGATTGTGTTTACAACAGCTTTTAGCCTGGCTCAAAATCTCTGCCATCGTTGATCACTGCTGGTTGGTGCAAAATGCATTTTGGGATACTTGGCTGTCCCAAGCTTTTGCTGCCTTCAGCCAATCAATGGTGTAACTTCATCACTTTGTCAGTCAGTCAGGGAAAGATGCGATTCTTCAGGTCTCGTTGTTTCAATAAAGAAGGAGTCAGTAATTTACCTTTTTCCATAATGCTATAAGCAACTGAGATGCAACCTAATGCTGTGTACACAGTGCCAGTGGTTGTTTCTTCTTGTTCCATTCCTCCCTTGCAATAATCAATAATTATGCAATGACAAAAATTTCAGAAAAGGACGTGTCACGGAGACACATTAGTGCTACCCTCAGTCCATTTCCTGTAGTTACGCAACAATAAAAGCCACCCTTTGGTTCATATGGTTTAGTGCTTTTAAAGTGAAGCAGCAGCAGTAGGAAATGTTCGGTTTGTGTGACTTCATACAGCTGTAACACCACTGTAGGACAGCGATCAGTAGACAATGAGGCTGATATGGAATTTATCAATGAGGTGACATTACAGTTTAGTGGTGTTACACTGAAGTTTTTTTCCTGTGAATCCCTCGTGTGTGGGTAGGTAATTTGAATCCAGTGCAGGAGTGGCGGACTCCACCGCTAACAATGAAAACTACTATAGAGAGGTAATTACAGAGTGTAAGTACATTGCATGGCTATTGCTGAAAAATGCAGAACATGAACAGTATCAAAAACAGGGTTTGAGTTTTTTTCACCTGAACTTTGTAATTTATATACAGTTTGTTGACTTATCAGATGTTGGCGACATTTACTGATTACAGGACTCCATAGTTCACAGTCATTGTGTGTTGGTGTACTTTTCAACCGGAGGATAAGGGCAACTATTGTCTTTGGCAATTTCCTCAGGGGCAGACCCTTCATGATTTGACAATAACATCTTTGTTCGCTGCTGTAATCGCACATCAACACTGTTGTTTCTACATGAACTGACTTGGTTTCATTTCAACTGCTGACAATTCATCATTACTCCAAATTTACCATCAAAGTTCTTTGTTAAGTTGATTTGGAGCACTTTTTGGTGCAGTGAGTCACAGTTTACACTCAGACCTGAAATATTGCATGCATACTCAGAATTAGTTGACCTATAATCAGATTTACAAAAATTGACCTGATTTTGTTGTAGCACCTCCAAACCCCAAAGTTTCCTGCAAGCTCACTCATGACATTTTGAAACTTATCACAGTCATCGTGTGTATTATAATCAGTTAATTTCTTAATCATTAAAAAAATAAATAATGAAGTGCAGAAGAGTTGCTGGTTCCAGCCTCTAAAATGGGATGATTTGCCGTTTTTTCCTGATTAATATAATTATCTTTTGAATATGTTTGTGTTTTGGATGCTTTGGGCTCTGAGAAATTTTGATTTGTGATTGTGATTTCTAACATTTGATAGACTAAAAGAGACTAACAAAGTAATAAAAAAAGTTACTTGATAATGAAAATAATAATTTGTTGCAACCCTCCAAAAAATTATTGTTACCATTAGGTGTGCAATATGGATAAAATCACAGCATATGTCATTTTATAATATGAATATATTAATTTTTTTTAGAAATTCACTCAAGGAGCTGTTTATAAATAAAATACCCAGATGGCTCAGACTGCTTTTGGTTAATCCAGTGAATTAAATTACCTGACAAATCTACATTAGGTACTTAATCATTTGATGCAAAACAAAAACATGGAAATATTGCAACATTCCCTGCAATGACCCAATGCATAGATATATATATATTTCACTTGATCCACCTCTTTTAGTTCAGTTTCACTGTAACTTAGTGGGAAATAACAGTTCCAAATAATAGATGTAAACGATATCAGAGTTTGTGTTGATGATATCACACATAGCACAGTTAACAGCTGTCCCACTGCCAAAGCTCTCTGGGTGGAATACTTACGCCTTGACTCCACCAGGCATGGCTGCATCACGTTCCAGCTGTGACCCAGTTTTGTTCCGTCTTCCACACGGCATCATTCCCCACTGGGAGCTTTTGTGAAGCAGAGCGTTTTGCTCTGGCAGTGCCAGAGAGAAGAGAGCTACCCCTCGACCTGGAGAGGAAGCCAAGGACCAGGGCAGTCATGGCGACAGTGGTGTCATAAAAAATAGTGATTTTCCAAGATGAACCTGTAGGTGTCCATGGTGACCAATATCCTCTGACCGGTTGACTTCTGGCCTGGTGCCACCGGTTATAATGTAATGTTGATGTAGTGATGTGATATACAATCGGGAGTCTGCAAAGCGTGTTTTATTTTGAAAATTGACTCAATACTCTATGCTGTTCCTGTGTCTGACTTCCTGCCCGGCTTGATCTGCTCTGTGCAGCTTGATGCGTCAAAAATAGACTAGGTGTGTATGTTTAGCGGAGCGGATAGCCAGAACGCGATGCAGACGTGCCCGGTGGAATCAAGCTGTAATAGTGAATATTTGGTTCATAAGGTGAAGTTAGTCACACTGAACTGAATAGTTCAGCATGAATACACACACAGTTACACTCCTAGTATACTTCATGTCCTCTGTCCCTATTTGTCTTGAAGTTTTGGTCCATTCAAGTTTAACTTCAAATGAACCAACAGTTGTAAACATGAAGTCACGTTGGACAGTTTTGGAGACTTCTGTGTCATCTGAGCCACATGAACCCACAGAGGAAAATTGTTTTATTCTGGTGACTGACATGAAGTAACACTGCACTGCCCTGTGTCTAAAGGCTTTATTTGTCTTCTCACAAAACTCAAATACCTAGACATGAACATTAATCATTATATACAACAATGAACAGATAGAATCAAAGGAATGCTACATTTGACTGACTGGAGCTAATTTGGAAATGCCCACTTCAAACACATACAGCAGAGAAAAGTGATGGTCACGGTTTCTTCTTCTTTACTTCGAAGTATCAATTCATAAAGGTGTCCTATGGCAGCTTGAGTTTCTTCATTCTAAGAGCTGTCTCGATTTCTCACTGACACCACACAACAACAGCAGAGTCACCTCAACATGAGTTATCATGGCTGATTTTCTATGTTTAGAAGGAGGATAAGGACTTATTTGTCATCATTTTACCAGAGAATGTGGATATTTGCCTGAACTAAACCAGCATACATGACGTACGCTTGATTGCTGGAACTGTGAAAATCTTATGACTGCTGCTCTCATTGTAAGTGTTACAGAGTGATCTTTTTTCCCCTCACAAATGACCTTTGATCATGCCCGTACTATACTGTACTGTACTGTACTGTACTGTCTAGTGGGCAGGTTGACATGCTGGGCTAATTGTAGCAAAATGAAAACACAACTAACGCTACATGTATAATGGCGCATTCAGACAGAATGCAAAGTGAATTTTTGCCTTACGTTACTTGTGAGTTTGACCGCTGAACCAATATACAGCAAAAATATAGCTTCAAGTGGCAATTAGCAGATTTACACCTTTTTGCGCAGAGGGAAGCAGCGCTATCGGCCAAAATTAAAACCGCGAGCAGCAACGAGTGGGTTTCAGGCTCAACAAAGGTGAGCAAAGTCACTTTAGCTAGTTTAATTCTGTTTATAGGAGTGAGACCAATCACACACTTGTTTCATCATCACAAAACCTGCAGCATTTCAGTAATTGCGCACTAAGCGTTCCGCCATTTGTCCCCCCTTCATTGGATTTGAATGAAACTTGAGTCACACTGGGATGATTTGGCATGTAAGATTTGCGATTACTGTCTGCTATCTGCACAGGAGCATCTTCAACTTGAGTCACATAGTAGTTAGTTTGTCACAAAAGATATGATTGGCTCATGTGGTGACAGAGAATCCACAGATACAGCTCATTCTCTAGATTTGAGATATCTCAGGCCTCCAGGCTTCTTCTCCTTTGACCTTTGTCCTATTAGTTTTGTGCCGGTGGTTAGTCAGATGATGCTGACTGCCCTTATTGTTTTGTTTTCCACTGAATTTCCCCCACATAAGAATTGGAGCACCCACAGAGTGCTGTTAGTATGGATAAGCTGGGCCTGTAGCAGGCTGAAGCAGGGAAGTTTCATAGTCCACCAGCTGCATTTCAACACAATCACGTTTTTAACCTCAAAACTTGTTTGTGATGTAGGAGATTCAGTTTCCCCTGTCTCAAATCTCTTTAGTCTCACTCCTTTCGCTGCACTGATCCTATTCACACAGTCCACATTCCCATGGGGCAACCACCGCCTGGTGACCCAGTTTTCTTCCTCAGGGAGCTTTTGGCTTAAAGGCATATTTCAGTTTTCAGCATTTCATCAAGCTGTAATAGACATTGTCATGATTATATATAAATACTTTAGAGCAAGGTTTGAGTATTTCCAGATTTGCTCCTGTATCCTTGCTGATGTACCAAAGTGAAATTTTGTTTTTGATGGATTTATGTTGGTCATCTTGAACTCTGTATTTTATCTACAGTGTGCTACTTTTGCATTGTAATTTTTTTTGTGCTGCAACACAAGAGAGCCCCTAGAGCTGAGCTGAACTGAATGGGTCATAATGGGGAAGATGGAGATGTATACTAGCAGAGAAAGTGAGTTCCTTCATTCCAAAAGCTCAGGCATCTATAATTAAAATGGAAGCTGCAGAACAATGAGGCTCAGTCCAGACTGTCACAAGCAACGTGGCATAAGTTCTCTCTCAAATGAGGTACTCACACTCTTCACTGATATGAATGAAACACACTTTGGATTTAGAGTAAAAACAATTTTGTAAGATATAAAAAATGTTAAGCCTTGTAGCTCTCAGTGTGTAAACTCTGCTTTAGTTCTTTGCTGTCCATTACCTTGGAGTAGTGGGGTTTTTTATTGTGAAAGTCTTTCCAACCCAGATTAGAGAATTGGTCTCCAAAAGTGTCCAATCCCACCAATGGTGATGCTTTACATTAAACATGTATTTGTTGAACAGTGGAACCTGTCTAATGCTACTTTCATGTTATATAGTTATCATAATTACCAGTTTCTGACTTGTAAATGCTGTTGACATCCAAGTTGTTGATGACGAAAGCTCTGATACAACTTGGCACTCAATAATGCAGAAGTGCCTGAAAACCCAACAAATATGGATGCCCCCTCGTCAGCCAACAATGCATAGTTAAGAGTAATTGAAGCCAAATTTAATGGATATCACGTCAAATGTCAATCAATGCACAGTATTTTTCACACAACCAACTTTGCAGTCACACAGCCATCTTGAGCTGTCCACTGGTAGGCTAATGGTTGCAAGTTACCAAAGCTAAGGGCTGTTCATTTTGACAGTGTTCCTTATTAAATAAGGACAATAAATAAATACATCTTAAGATAGTGTTGTGTCACCCTAAATAACTAATTCCAACAAGGGAATACTTTGATGTCTCATTATCCAGATAAGAAAATTAGCCTGCTATAGGATGTTTTCAGCTGCAAGTTTTTTATGCTGTTTTATATATAATTTTACCAATTAATAAACAAGACCAAAATATGTGTTTTATCAAAGAATAAATAAAGAAAAGTATTCCTCTTCTGCACTTGGACAAAGTTTCGTACAAAAAAAAGGTGAGGTGAAAAAGGGAAATAGCCAGCTCAGTATTTTCCATACATAGGCTCTAATTAGGCAGCATGCCCAGGTAGATTAAGACATGCCCAGATAAATAAAATAACTGTTTCAATTTAGGGCAGGGCAGGGCAAGGCAAGGCAAGGCAAGGCAAGGCAAGGCAAGGCAAGGCAAGGCAAGGCAAGGCAAGGCAAGGCAAGGCAAGGCAAGTTTATTTGTATAGCACATTTCAACAACAAGGCAATTCAAAGTGCTTTATATAGAGCATAAAAGGCATCAAGACAGAATATAAAAGCAACACAAGTAAAAAGACATTTAAATGCAATTTGAAAGTGTTAAATGTGGAAATAAAAAGAAGCTAAAACAGAATAAGACAGATAAAACAGGAGAATAAAAGTTACAGTACAGTATAAAATATTAACCTCCAAATTTGGTTTAATAAAAGGCAGCGGCAAACTGTGATTTAAAAGAACTGAGAGTTGCAGCAGACCTGCAGTTTTCTGGGAGTTTGTTCCAGATATGTGGAGCACAAAAACTGAACACTGCTTCTCCAGGTTTATTTTTGACTCTGGGGACAGAAAGCAGACCTGTCCCAGACAACCTGAGGTCTAGACGATTCATAATGTAGCAGCAGATCATAAATGTATCTTGGCCCTAAACCATTCAGTGCTTTATGAATTAATGAATTATTTTAAAATCAATTCTTGAACAGACAGGAAGCCAGTGTAAGGATCTGAGAACTAGAGTGATATGATCCACTTTCTTGGTCTTAGTGAGGACTCGAGCAGCAGCGTTCTGAATCAGCTGCAGCTGATTTATTTTTTTAGGGAGACCTGTGAAGATACTATTACAGTAGTCAAGTCTACTGAAGATAAATGCATGGACAGGTTTTTCCAAATCCTGCTGAGACATAAGTCCTTTAATTCTTGATATATTCTTCAGATGATAGTAGGCTGACTTTGTAATTGTCTTAATGTGGCTGTTGAAATTCAGGTCTGACTCCATGACTACACCAAGATTTCTGGCTTGGTTTGTAGTTTTTAACATTATCGATTGAAGCTGAGTGCTGACTTTTACATGTTCTTTCTTGGCTCCAAAAACAATTACTTCAGTTTTGTCTGTGTTCAACTGAAGAAAATTCTGGCACATCCAATCATTGATTTGTCCAATGCACTTACTCAGTGCTTGTATTGGACCATAGTCCCCTGGTGATATGGTTATGTAAATTTGTGTGTCATCTGCATAACTGTGGTAACATATTTTATTGTTTTCCATAATCTGAGCTAGTGGGAGCATGTAGACGTTGAACAGAAGAGGCCCCAGAATGGAGCCTTGGGGAACCCTGCATGTCATTTTTGTCCGCTCAGATGTGTAATTACCTATAAACATAAAACAGTCCCTGCCCTTTTAAGTAGCATTCAAACCAGTTAGGCTAAATACTGTGCCAGAAAATCGCACCCAGTTTTCTAGTCTGTCTAGTAATATGTTGTGGTCAACCGTGTCAAATGTGGCACTGAGATCCAGTAATACTAATACTGTAATTCTGCCACTGTCAGTGTTTAAGTGTATGTCATTGAAGACCTTAACAAGAGCAGTGTCAGTGCTGTGGTGTGGTCGAAATCCTGACTGAAAGACATCAAAACGATTGTTTAGTGCCACAAAGTTGTTCAGCTGTTGAAAAACAGCTTTTTCAATGATTTTTCTTAAAAACAGGAGGTTTCATATGGGTCTATAGTTGCTCATTAGTGAAGTGTCTAGATTGTTCTTTTTTAAGAGTGACTTGATGACGGCAGTCTTCAGGGCCTGTGGGTAGACACCTGAGAGAAGAGATGTGTTGACAATCTGTACATCTGAGGCCATGCAGTTTGAAACAATTTTGAAAAAGCCTGTAGGCAGAATATCAAGGCAGCAAGAGGAGGATTGCAGATGTATAATGTCCTCCAGGTTTTTGTGGTTGATCGGATAGAATTGTGTCATACTACTCAAATTGATTTTAAGTGGACACAGGGACAACACATGTCCTGCACCTGATATGGAGGCACTGACTGCTTGTCTAATTGTCTGAATTTTGTCAGTGAAGAAGGAAGCAAATTCATTGCGAGCCTTGATGGATAGATGTTCAGGGGCTGTGGACACAGGAAGGCTTGTTAGCCTGTCGACAGTAGCAAATAAGGCACATGCATTATTGTTGTTTTTGGCAATGATGTCAGAGAAGAAGGACTGCCTTGCAGGTATATTTTAGAATGCCTTATTTCACTCTTTCCAAACGAACTAATTTTTGGCCACACACCTGTCTGAGTTGCGTGTGCTGCAGTAACTGAGTAGGGACTAGAGGCTCCTCTGTGTGCAGATGCCTGGCTACCATCTACCCATAGTCTGCATGTCAAGTGTTTTGGGAACATTGGTAAATTGTAGCGTCCACCAATAGTCTGCATGCGAGGGCTTTTAGGGGACATCTGTAAATTGTAGTGTCTACCCATCGTCTACATGTGAGAAGTTTAGGGAACATTGGAGTAGTACCTACCGATAGAATGCAAGTGAGGTGTTTAGGGAACATCTGAAAATTGTAGTTACAGAAAATAACCTCATTACACTCTTTCCCCCTAAACTGCATGAGTTTCAGCATGTACATTGGTCACCACCACAATTAAATTCTCAGCCTGTGGGAAACACTGCATAGCTAGCAGTTGGCAAGCTAACATGCATGCGTGCAGTATTTTACATTACCTTGCTAATCATTACATGACAATGTTTGTTTATTAATATTCTAATGCTATAGTACCTTTGTTTTCCTGTTTGTTTTGTTAGCATGCTAAAATGTTAGCAACAGTTTAATATTAGCCTTTTAAATATTTTGTACAGACAGAAGTGTAACTAAAACTGCTGGCAAGCTAACAACCAGGCTCACACACAATGGCAAAGACACAGTTAACCATCAAGAAGAGTGTGTCTTTCACCAGCTACTTTATTTTCTGTGTACTGTAGTAAGTCATAGAAAACTATGAAGGACAAACAAGAAAAAGCACTATAGATGAGAGACTGTCTCTGGTAAAGGACATTCCTGTGTGCCCATGGCACTGATGCCCACTCTGCTCATTGGCAGATGGCAGCAGGGGAACACCCTGCTTTGTGTGCCTCTGGCATTCCAGTGCTCCCAGAAAGAAGAGCCAAACAAGTCCATGCCTTTGTGTTCACAGTACAGGAATGCTATGCTAAGAGAAGAGGCCCTCCCTCTGGCTGTAATCAGTCCCTTAGAATTAGTTACAGTCATTTCAGTCACAGTTAGTTAAATGCAATGATGATATTCTACACTCAGCCATTGGTCTTTTCATTTGAATAAGTTTGTCCATCAAATGCTCAGTAATCATGGCTATATTCGGCAGATGATCAGTTGTTGGAGCGGCTGTCACATACCAATATACACAGCAGTTGTCAAATACAGACTAATTAAATGAACATTGCATTGTGTGTTTGTGCATGTGAAGATGGTTGCCACAGGAAGTCCCTTCATAAGCCTAAGAGTGATGTAATGCTGCCATGTTTTTCTGCAATCTATGGTGTACATAGCTGTTTGCCACAGTATCTTCTCTGATAACACAGGAAGTTGTTTGCTCAGTGTACCACAGTGAAAAATACAGCATATGTGTCTTTTACATTGGAGACCAGAGTTCACATCCCATCATATACAGACTGATGACAAATTAAAGGAAAAATTGGTCCAGGTCTGAATGCTTGACCCCTACACTGATGGGATCTGGTGGCTCTGTTATGCTGGGGGGGGGGGCATTTTGCTGGCATGGTTTGGGTCCACTTGTCCCCATAGAGGAAATCAATAAAAGTTGTTCTGAGTCATCACCTCTATCATATGATGAAACATTTCTATCCTGATAGGAGTGGTCTCTTCCAGGATGACAATATCCCAATTCACAGGGCACGAGGGGTCACTGAATGGTTTAATGAGTATGAAAATGATGTGAATCATATGGCCTTCACAGTCACCAGATCTCAACCCAATCGAACACTTATGGGAGATTTTGGACTGATGTGTTAGACAGTGCTCTCCACCACCATCATCAAAACACCAAATGAGGGAATATCTTTTTGAAGAATGGTTTTCATCCCTCCAGAAGAGTTCCAGAGACTAGTAGAATCAATGCCAAGGCTGATTCCAGCTTCTCAAATGTGAATATTTTCTGGTTTCTTTAATCCTCTATGACAGTAAACCAAATATCTTTGGGTTGTGGACTGTTGGTCAGGAAAAAACAAGACATTTGAAGACATCATCTTGGGCTTTGGGAAACAATGATCGACATTTTTCACCATTTTCTGATATTTTATAGACCAAACAACTAATTAACCGAGAAAATAATCAACAGATGAATCGTTTATGAAAGTCATTTTTAGTTGCAGCTCAGTGTAACACACACAGTTCCTGCTGTTGGTTACTGCTGTTGTGTACGAATATAGGCCTGACAAACACACCGAGCCGCTGTGATAAACAAAGCTGCACTCACTGTCCTCTGTGTCCCCGGGGCAGGTAAAGGAAAAGGCTTCTCTCAGCATAATTACATGTTTCTGCATCTCTTCACTAAAACACTAACATTGTGCGTGCATGCAATCCATCCCATGTCTCACAAACCAAAACTGTCCTGCTAAACAATGTAGCTCCTCCATTTTGTTAAAAGTTTGTCATTAATATGATGAATCATTATTTTCTGAGTCGCTCTCATTTAGCAAGCTTTGTTAATCATGTCATATAAAAACAACCTCATGACAAAAAGTACAGAAAAACTATATATGGTAAATCTTTGGGAGTGTTACCTCAAATGGCATTAGCACCTCTGTTTCACTGTAAAGGCTTACCACTGCTTTCACATTAAAATGCATTTATTGTGAAAAACATGCAGGAAGTGTCATAACATAGGCAATAACATTGCGCATCAAAGTTAGCTGCAGAGCAGAAAACAGTTTTTAATTTGGCCGATATCTGATTCGCTTATTAATGTCAGTATCAGGGATAGTATTGATCCAGTCGGTTGGATTGGTGCATCCCTTGTTCTCAGTTCCTCAGTTAGGACCAGCATTTTCAGGTGTGTTATGATGCCACCTGAGTGTGAATGCCCAGCTACTGTCTTGGTCAAACAAAAGTATCCTTATTGAGGATATATGTCAATAGTTGTTAAAAAAAAAATAGCCAAAATGCTACAAATAATGCTGGGTGCTGGTGGGAGTGTATTCTTCTTACTCTGCATGTAGTCTTTGGGGGAGGTTTAAGGTTTCCCAGAGACTCTTAATCTTGGATGGGATGATGTAATGTCAGGCTGATTGTTTCCCAGTTAACAGTTGCTAAATGAAAGCTCTTTTCAAACACAGAGCACAGAGGGAGAAGGGCCCTCATGGCCTTTTGAAGAGCTGTAATGAAACAATGGCTTGGTTTCTGGCCTGAAAAGATTAGTCTCACTCTGGGGTCAGCAGGCCTGATACTTCATTATGTATTACTCACACACACACAGCTGCTGAAAGCTTCTATAAATAAGCTTCCTATCAGACATAAGCCTCTGTGGGCTTTGCCATTGGCTCATCCAGTTGGTGATAACAGCTGTCTGACTTGGCTGCTTGAATCTCTCACAGTCACGTGCAGTCGTGACAGAGGTGAGAGCTTTGTGGGGACAAAAATCCTTCTACGTTCTAGAGCTATTTTGCTCGGATGCAATGATCCGGGGTGAAATTCATGGCAGAAAAGGAGATAGTAATTGCTAGTCTTGCAGAAGCCTCATTAGCTCAAAATGCAGATGTAAGATGGTTGTTCAGGCATTTAGAGAAATACCAAATAAACAGAATTCGTAGACTGAGGAAAAGTCTACGAATTGCAACAAAAAAATAACAAAATAACTGGGAGTAAATGGCTCAATACTTTTTAAGTACCAGCTGAAAACTGTTGAGCACTGAGAGTTGGCATCTTGGGCCAATCATTTTGGTATTGGCACTAGAGGTCTTTAAGACTTTGCTTGTTTCCTAGTCCTGTATTGCTATGGGTTTCAAGTCTGTCAATCTGTGTATTTAATAGGCTACCAGAGTGGGTACTTGGTTGGACCTAACGCTGAGTGGGCTTTGTGCTTTGTAGGTATGACACTGGTAAAGACGGCTTCATTGACCTGATGGAGCTGAAGCTGATGATGGAGAAGCTCGGAGCTCCACAGACCCACCTGGGCCTCAAGAACATGATCAAAGAGGTGGATGAAGACTTTGATGGCAAACTCAGCTTCAGAGAGGTAAGTGTGTCATATTACTGTGTGTGTGGCTTTTAGTGATAGTGGAAGTGATTTTATTCATATATAATAGAATTGGCTGAAAGTTATATGGGAAACAGACAACAATTAGGCGTTAAACTGTTTGTTCTGTATATTAATGACATATGTAAGGTATCAAGTCTATTGAAATTCATTTTATTCAAAGACAACATGAATATTTTTTGTTCTGGGGAGAATTTACAGCAGCTTTTTAAGTTGATCACAGCAGAAATGAAAAAGAAAAAAATGTGGTTTGACAGTAACAAATTATCATTAAATCTGAACAAAAACAAACATTTTTTTTCGGAAATTGTAAAACAGACACAAAAGTACAAGTAATGATAAACAATATCAACATTGAAAGAATATATAAAAATACATTTCTGGGTGTGATACTTGACCACAAAATGTGCTGGAAACCTCATATAAGATACATGAGAACATAGTTGGCAAGAAGCGTTGGAGTTCAGGGAAAGGCAAGGCACATTCTGGATCATAAAGCATTGTACATTCTGTATTGTTCACTTGTATTGCTGTATTGAATTACTGTGTGAAGGTATATGGGGAAAAACACCTACAAAAGCACCCTACAATCATTATGCATACTACAAAAAGAGCCATAAGAATAGTATATCATGAACAAAATAAACTGTTCAAAATCACAGGCTATGAAGTTCATGGACCTGGCAGAATTTAAGACTGCACAAATATTCTACAAAGCAAGAAATAATCTACTTCCTGGCAACATATAAAAACTGTTCTCAGACAGAGAGGGTTGCTGCAATTTAAAAGTAAAATTTAATTTTAAAAAACATCCCACCTCACTCAAAAGTATGTGTATTTTAAATTGTGGGGTTGAATTTGTGGAAGGGGTTAGAGGAAGAACTTAAAGAAAGCAGAAGTATAAATCATTTCAAAAAGAGGTACAAAAAAATTGTTTTTGAGAGGTACAGGGATGAGGACATGACTGTGACACTCGTGGTGGATGCTGTTATTGTTGTTGTTGTTGTTGTTGTTGATCATCAGATAAATGTATTCGGATGTGTGATAAACAGTAAGTACATATAGGTTTATGAAATGAGCATTATAGAGGGGTCAGCAAATTATAAGTATTAACTTCCTCCTGCTCTTTTTCGGACATGTGGTATTCTTTGGTTTGTTTACTGAGAGTTTGATGCTTATGTTAAATTCAATTGGTTATTATTATTTGTTTTTTGTTTTTATTCGTGTTTTGAAATAAAGTTTTATCAAAATACATGTTGAGGTTGCTTAATATTATCATTAATCATCAGCTTTAAATACAAAGACAATCACCCATATAATATACCCACATATGCAACCCTACTAAACCCTGTATATGGGAAACACTCATTTAAGATAATGGTAGCTCCTTTTTAGACTTTTATGTAACAGGTAAAGTTCAAATTTTAATGTGTGCAGCTGTGTAATGATTGTGTTATGAATACTAGAATCATTAGGACTGTAAAAAGAGGCATGAATGGCACACAGTATCTACAGTATGTGTGCATAAATACAGTAGAAGTTAACCGCAGATGGCTATAGAGGTGCACATCATGCTTTAAATGATCCATGAACTGATCCATGTATGTTACAATACTAATTTAACAACATACTTGGCATCTGTTACAACCTGCACACTGGACAGGAGCGGTTTGTAAGATTAAAAGAAGTCTTATCCAGGGCTGGCTTACCAACCAGGCAAAGGGAGCAACTGCCTCTGGCCTTTAGGGCCCTCAAAGGCTTATTTTAAACTGAACTGATAAGAGCTTCAGGGTAGTTCCTGCATCTTGACAGCCCTGTCGAATAAAATGGCCTTGAGTCCAAACCTAATTCTGATACTTCTAATAATTCAGTTGATGACATGTGTACGTAGTGCACATATTCAAGTACATTTGCATGGAATCAAATGTACTCAAACAACTTGGAGATGGTGGGGTGGAGGTTGGGAGTGACTGCAGCCTGAACTAGGGTCCACAGATCAGTTTTTTTTTTTTTTTATTAAAAGTGAGGTTCACAACAAGTCTGTGTTAAAACAACAGTCAGGAGCCCAAATGAACACTGAAACAGGTTTTACTTGCTGTAATCATTCCTCCTGTTGATACTGACCATTAGAAGATCCCTTCATAATGCACTTACAATATAAGTGATGGGGGATGAAATCCACAGTCCTCCTGTACAAAAATGTATTTAAGTTTATCTGAAGCTAATATGAAGCTTCAGCGTCTAAATGAGTCAAATCAAGTAGATATCTTTCAACATTACAGTCTTTTTAGTGCCAAAGTTCCTCTTTTTGTTACTTTACTTCCACCTGCAGCTCAACAGGGAAACACTGTCTGAGGAAACACAAAGAAGGAATTTGACGCTAAAAAGACTGTAAATGTGTCAGATATCCACTTGATATGACTAAATCAGACTGATGAAGCCTCATATAAGCTTCACATCAACTTTTAAATGCATTTTTGCATAAAATGACTGTGTGGTCACACTGGGGATTTTGGCCTCCATCAATTACATTGAAAGCACATTTGAAGGGGATCTTTTAAAGGACCAGTGTGTAAAATTTAGTGGCATCTAGCAGTGAGGTTGCAGATTGCAACCAAATGAATAAGGCAGCAAAACTTGCAAAAAACACGAAAAGCTCTCTCTACAGCCAGTGTTTGATTTGTCCGTTCTGGGCTACTGTAGAAACATGGCGGTGCAACATGATGGGCTCCGTAGAAGAGGACCCGCTCCCTATGTAGATATAAAGGGCTCATTCAAAGGTAACGAAAACACAACACTTCTTATTTTCATGGGATTATACACTAATTAAAACATACTTATGAATAGTATATTCAATCTCTGCTAAGTCTGTCCCGCTAGATGCCACTAAATCTTACACACTGGTCAGCAGCAGCAAGAAAAACCTCTTTCAGTGTTCATATGGGCACCTGACTGTTGTTTTAAGACAGATTTGAAAAATTATGAACCTGTCCCTTTAACCCTTGTGGGTTAATTCAGCCCTGTTCTTGTCACTGTTGATTACTTTGCTTACTGTGTTTCTCAACAGTTTGCACTTACAGTTTGCCAGTGTTCAAGCTAGGTGTTAGTTTCAACTGATTTGGTTTGTGTGCTATTGCAACTAATGTTTAATTTCATCGTTGATTTAATCTTCCAATTATTTATTAGTTAATCAATGAATTGTTTGTCTATAAAATCTCAGAAGATATTTTAGAATATGCATCACAAATTCCTGGAGCCCAAGGTGATATCATCAAATATTTGTTTTGTCCGAAGACATTCAGTTTATTGTCATGTAAGACGAGCAAACCTGGAACCATAAATGTTTGACATTTTTGCTTGAAAATGATATAAATGATTATTCAATTATCGAAATAGTTGCAGATTAATTTTCTGCCAATTGACTAATTGTTACAGCCCTAGTTAGAACAAAAAGCTGAATTGAGGCATGACTTGTGGTTCTCACTCATCGCTCAGTGGACCTCAGTGAGCTTCTCCTTCTGAGGTGATTCATGTATTGCATGTGCGTCAAAGAGCAAACTGGCCTGCAGGTGTTGTAGATTAGAACAGAGGTGGGAAAAGCTAGAAGGGGATGATTGGAGTTTTGCCTCATGTGATGTACAAGCATGGTGAAGCGCAAACTTAGGTAACATGTTTGTCACATGAACACAGCAGAGTCAAATCTGCAGAATGACTGGAGATGTAACATGCATAACTGGCTGAATATCTACTAATTTTACTGCAGTTCCTGCTGATCTTCCGAAGGGCAGCAGCTGGAGAGCTGCAGGAGGAGAGCGGTTTGATGGCGTTGGCCAGGTTGTCTGAGATCAACGTCTCCACTGAGGGAGTGATGGGGGCCAAAGACTTCTTTGAAGCCAAGGTATGATGACACTTTGTACTAGGGGTGTAACGGTACATATATTCATCCTGAACCGTTACCGGTACAGGACGTTCAGTTTGGTACGTGACTTTCCTTGGTTTGGTATGCTCTGTGACCAAACAATTACTGTCAAAATAGTTAAATAATCCACTTACTCTGATGTGCGGAACAATAATTCTGGAGTTCCACCTAGAGTGCACCACTTAGCTGTAGCATGCTCATGGATGTATGCTAGCTGGCTTAGCCAAGTTAGCTTGGTTAGCTGTTACCCTGCAGTGTCACTGACTGAGTGCAAAACTATTATCAAAATATGCTCCGTTATCGCCGTAGTGAAATGATATTGTGTCTCCCTGTTCCCCTCTCTGTGACAGTTGCCCCCTCCTCCTCTGTGACGGTTGTTTTTTCACCCCGCCTTTGAGTGAAGCCGTTCAGAACAACGATAAAAACATTAGATTTTTGACGTGGTCAGACAGCATGTTGTAAGAACCAGTTCAGAGAGGAAAGTGTAGTTAAAAAGTATTGCAAGTATTGTAAAAGTAGTGGTTTGGTCCATCTGACTGATATATTATTATATATGACATCAGTAGATTATTAATACTGAAGCATCAGTGTGTAAGCAGCATATTACTGTTGTGGCTGCTGGAGGTGGAGTTAGTTTGAACTACTTTATATACAGTTAGACAGACCATAAATCATCATAAAACAACTGTCAGCAGGTGTCCTGACTCTTTGCAAGAAACAGAAAGGTTGTTTTCCTTTTTCACTGCAGCACAACTAAACTGTTTCAGTAATAATTTTGGCCAATTAACCATTATTGGATGTCAACATTTTTCAAAATAAAAGACCAAAACGTTATTCTCTACCTTTCTTTTTTTCTGCTGTACCGAATCATGACCTCAAAATCGAAGTACATACCAAAACTGAAGTACACACCAAACCGTGGATTTTGTGTACCATTACACCCGAACCTTGTGCATATATATATTTATATATGTATATGTATATATATGTATATGTATATGTGTGTGTGTGTGTATATATATATATATATATATATATATATATATATATATATATGTATGTGTGTGTGTGTGTGTGTGTGTGTGTGTGTGTGTGTGTGTGTGTGTGTGTGTATGTACAGTACAGACCAAAAGTTTGGACACACCTTCTCATTCAAAGAGTTTTCTTTATTTTCATGACTATGAAAATTGTAGATTCACACTGAAGGCATCAAAACTATGAATTAACACATGTGGAATTATATACTTAACAAAAAAGTGTGAAACAACTGAAAATATGTCTTATATTCTAGTTTCTTCAAAGTAGCCACCTTTTGCTTTGATTACTGCTTCGCACACTCTTGGCATTCTCTTGATGAGCTTCAAGAGGTAGTCACCTGAAATGGTCTTCCAACAGTCTTGAAGGAGTTCCCAGAGATGCTTAGCACTTGTTGGCCCTTTTGCCTTCACTCTGCAGTCCAGCTCACCCCAAACCATCTCGATTGGGTTCAGGTCCGGTGACTGTGGAGGCCAGGTCATCTGGCGCAGCACCCCATCACTCTCCTTCTTGGTCAAATAGCCCTTACACAGCCTGGAGGTGTGTTTGGGGTCATTGTCCTGATGATAAATGATGGTCCAACTAAACGCAAACCCGATGGAATAGCATGCCGCTGCAAGATGCTGTGGTAGCCATGCTGGTTCAGTATGCCTTCAATTTGGAATAAATCCCCAACAGTGTCACCAGCAAAGCACCCCCACACCATCACACCTCCTCCTCCATGCTTCACGGTGGGAACCAGGCATGTAGAGTCCATCCGTTCACCTTTTCTGCGTCGCACAAAGACACGGTGGTTGGAACCAAAGATCTCAAATTTGGACTCATCAGACCAAAGCACAGATTTCCACTGGTTTAATGTCCATTCCTTGTGTTCTTTAGCCCAAACAAGTCTCTTCTCCTTGTTGCCTGTCCTTAGCAGTGGTTTCCTAGCAGCTATTCTACCATGAAGACACAGTCTCCTCTTAACAGTTGTTCTAGAGATGTGTCTGCTGCTAGAACTCTGTGTGGCATTGACCTGGTCTCTAATCTGAGCTGCTGTTAACCTGCGATGTCTGAGGCTGGTGACTCGGATTAACTTATCCTCCGCAGCAGAGGTGACTCTTGGTCTTCCTTTCCTGGGGCGGTCCTCATGTGAGCCAGTTTCTTTGTAGCGCTTGATGGTTTTTGCGACTGCACTTGGGGACACTTTCAAAGTTTTCCCAATTTTTCGGACTGACTGACCTTCAGTTCTTAAAGTAATGATGGCCACTCGTTTTTCTTTACGTAGCTGCTTTTTTCTTGCCATAATACAAATTCTAACAGTCTATTCAGTAGGACTATCAGCTGTGTATCCACCTGACTTCTGCACAACACAACTGATGGTCCCAACCCCATTTATAAGGCAAGAAATCCCACTTATTAAACCTGACAGGGCACACCTGTGAAGTGAAAACCATTTCAGGTGACTACCTCTTCTCATCAAGAGAATGCAGAGTGTGTGCAAAGCAGTAATCAGAGCAAAAGGTGGCTACTTTGAAGAAACTAGAATATAAGGCGTATTTTCAGTTGTTTTACACTTTTTTGTTAAGTACATATTTCCACATGTGTTAATTCATAGTTTTGATGCCTTCAGTGTGAATCTACAATGTCAATAGTCATGAAAAGAAAGGAAACTCATTGAATGAGAAGGTGTGTCCAAACTTTTGGTCTGTACTGTATG
This sequence comes from Thunnus albacares, assembly GCF_914725855.1. NCBI lineage: Eukaryota > Metazoa > Chordata > Actinopteri > Scombriformes > Scombridae > Thunnus > Thunnus albacares. The sequence continues at coordinate 35,069,756 of NC_058111.1, forward strand.
TATGTATGTATATATATATATGTGTGTGTGTGTGTATATATGTATGTATGTATGTATGTATGTATGTATGTGTATATATATATATATATATATATATATATATATATATATATATATATATATATATATATATATATATATATATATATGTGTGTGTGTGTGTGTGTGTGTGTATGTATACACACACACACACATATATACACACACACACATATATATATTTATATTTATTTATATGTATGTATGTATGTATATATATATTCCCCTATATATGTATATATCTATATATCTATATATCTATATATCTATATATCTATATCTATATCTATATATATATATATATATATATATATATACTTTTTTCTTCTAACTTTCTGACTTTTCACAAAATCACCACTTAATTTTCATAACATTACCATTACAATTTTCAACTCAAAATATTTTGACTTAATTCTCAAAATCTCAGAATTTCCTTTTTTATCAACGGTGACCCAAGGCTCCCAAAAACCAAAAGCCATTCCAAAGAACCTCCAAAATAAAAGATTGAGCTAGCACATAGATTTGGTAGAGAAGATGACGGTCAGACCTGCTTCTGAAGACATGAAAGAGTTTGCATGAGTAATTAGAAACATACACAAATGAGAACTGACCCTAGAATTAAAAAGCGTAAAGCAGATGGAAGCAGTCATGCGGGGCTGTTTGGAATTTAAGGACAATCTGTGTTTATGGAAAGGAACACTGTCATTTTTGTGTGTTACCAGATGCAGGCTCTGTCTGTGGGCAGCAAGTTTGAGGCTGAGATTCGAGAGGAAAAAGAAGAACGCAAAAGACAGGAAGTGGAGAAAAAACAGAGGCAAGCCGCCTTCAAGCAGCTGCAGTCAACCTTCTGCTCCTGACCCTGTACAGGAAGTAGATAAAAATCCTGAAGTGCACATTCAGTGTTACTAATTGCAGAAATATCTTCACACTACTCATACTTGAACTAATGTTATCACTCAGAATTTGGCACTTTATAACAAAGATAGAAAGATGCATTAAAGTAAATACTCACGTAAATACTTGAAAATACTTCCAAACACATCACAGGTGAGGTTTATTAATACCACATTTTCTGGAGCTGTTCCATAGAAACACAACGCAAAACCACTACTTCAGACACATAAGGAAATATTTGGTGAACTGTCCAAATTCATGGAAATATCATTAGTTTATTGTGCTTATCTGTGGATTTTTTCTTCATGTGTCCCTCTGTACAGTACCGGAACTTCACCTCAAAGGAATTTTAGCTTGTTCAGCCAAAGTGAAGCTGTATTCAGTATATTCTGATTCAATACCTGCTGTATATGTTGTGTTAGATCACTATTCTGGGTTTACTGTATGTTTGTGTATTGGGTTTGTGAAGCGTTTTTAATGTCATGTTACCATCATGGTTTATGTCAGATAGTCTTGTTTCATCCTCACTTTGTTAACACTATTAAACTTGGTGTAATTAAATGAAGATCTATTCTACAGCCTGCAACATAATATAAATAGAATAATAGAAACTAGTATAAATAACAGTATGATAATAGTATAATATAAGTAATTCATCACATAGTGTGGAGACATTTGTTGTTGGCAAATTAAGCCTTATGCGAGTTTGACCACTGACTTTGACTCTTGGATCAGTTGACTGGTCCAAGACTAAATCGCTCATACTCAAATTGGTTTTCATGAACATCATACAATATAGTCTTAGATTGAAACAGTCTGAAATAGCTTTTAACAATGATTTTAGCTACTACTGTAGGACTAACCAGAAGCTTAAAGGTACACTCCCCATTTTTTAATTGTGTCTGAAATCCTGAAATGTCCACTGAAACTCAACTTTGAACTCAAAATCAGGAACGTTATCTTTAGAGATATAGTTAAAATATTTCTTTCTGAAAGTGAGAAGATTGATACCTCCAAGATTGTCTGTGTGTATGGTGCTGGAGTCATGATGTGGTTAGCCTAGTTTAGCATAAAGACTGGAAGCAGGGGGAAATGGCTAGTCTAGCTCTGTCCAAAGTTCAAAATATAATTACCACCACTTCTAAATATCACAAATTAACACTTTGTATCTCATTTGTTTAATCCATACACAAACTGTAAATGTAAAAACCAAGACCTGTGCACAAAACTGCAAATTAGCTGATGAAGCTGCACAGAGGTACCAGGTGGATTAACTGTTATCAAGAAATAATTACATCTCATAACTCCCTCAAAAATCACAAACTGGCGTTTGTACTAAACAATGACGTGTTAATAAGTGAGCTTTAGAGATGTTGGTAGGTGTATTATTTTTTCAATCTCTATGCTAAGCTTGGCTAAACATGTCTCCATATGTAATGCACAGACATGCGACTGAAGTTGATCATCTCATCTCAGTCTCTGAAGAAACGTTTATGTTGAACCATTTCTCTCAATCTATGAGGCCATGCTAACTCATGATCAACAACAACAGCCTGGATTTAAAGCCCATTTAATAAAACCACACATAAAAATGAAAGATGTAGGGACAGCTTCCATTTAAGTATGTGTGCTTACCTGTTACACAAGAGTTTCTTAACATTTCCTGGTGTGTAAACCTGTTTTGAGGACCCAAATTCTCATGACCCAGCTATTAGACAGATGCTAAGTTGTCATGTGAATCTGTGTATGGTGTACTTTAATATGCTATCTTTAAGAGCATGCAATGCATGCAGAACAAATGCATTATATACAGTAGAGATTCTGATATATTTTAAATTAGCTTATTTTTATGTAAAATAGATAACTATTATAAATCTCCACATCTACCACATCTGCAGAGCAAGTGACTGAAGCAGAGTTCCAAACTCAATGTTGATTATCCACAACACTAAATCAATGGTCAGCATTGTTTGAATAATTTATTTCAAATAGACACCTTGATGTGTCATACACTGTGATGTCAGAATTTATATTTGGTTGTAGAGTGTAATTATGGTTTTTCAAAGCATTTGCAGTGTAAGTTTGAAAAGTGTACTCCAACGACTTAGTGTTACTCTTCTATAAAGTAGGGGAATGTCAGAGATGGATCACTATATCCTACATTTCCCATCATACAATGCTTGATATCTGTCATTAGGCCTTCCCTGCCTGGGAAAGGCCACATCATTAAAACTCCACAGCACCAGTTTGTGATGCAGGCTCTCTGTTAACATCATCAGGGTTATGTTCTCCAGAAGACATACAACTGTGTTCACAGGCTGAGTAGAACTAACCATGACTAGTTAACTGATCTGGAGTGCTCTTTTAATGATCTATTCAGTCATCCATGTGCATACTTTGTACTTTTTCGATTTCAGATCTGCATCTATGACTGTAAACTTTTCTGAGATTAAGCCTTTGTCTGAGATTATGTAAAAGGTATCCCATTTCACAGTTCTTCAAAGTTGACATTTCAAGATTACGTGGTAATGGCTCAACATGGCAGTTACATTCTCAAGCCTCCTCTGTCTTAATTTGGAGCACTCAGCTGATGTGACCTTTGTGGTTTTTGGTATCTTAAAGTCCATTACTGATCTGGGCTATGGGCAGGAACTCACCATGACACTATTGTAATCCTCTGTAGATTTAAAGGTTCACCCTATTTCCCTTCAGTCCTCTGACTTCATGGGCTTTGTCCTTTGAAGTTCCCTTGAAATGGGATACAGCTGTCTCCATTGCTATGGCAACGCTCAGTCACAGCACACCACAAATGCAGACAGTGTCTACATTTGTCTACAATGTAGACAGTGTCTACATTTGTAGAAGTGTCTCTCACGTGTCACATGTAGCAATTCCTGGTAGGAGCTGTTCATATTTTAGTGGCATAACAAAGCCTCAGTGCTGCACTGTCTCCTGAACACACTGAAAATACAACAGTTAGTTTCTCCCTTCAGCTTTAGTCCAGCTGCCCACTCAGCACAGTCATAAAAATAAGCAAACAAATATGATGTGGTCTCAGGAATCTCTAATAGTGGCATAATTATGAAAAGCACAGTGTGAGCAGAAGATGGTGGGTGTATGTTAGAGGTGGCTGCTGGCTGCACACTGAACCACCCTGTCACTGATCTTTCACTTCAGTCCACTGCATTTGAAGTCTAATTTAACTGTGTGGTTGGTAACAGAGGCAGCAAGATCTCAGTGTGCAGGGAGAGTTACATCAGTGTCTATGCCATGCAGCTACATAATTAATTAGCCAAGAAACAGGATTGGGAAAAGACACTTATTTGTGTTCTTTCCAAAAGTGAGATGTTCAGATGGATATCAGTTTCATGTTTGGTTGTGATGCACAGAGCTGGATTCAGAACATGGTTAGCTGAGATTAGCATAAAGATTGGAAGCAGGGGAAACAGCTAGCCTGGCTCTGTCTAAAGTTACACCTACCTACCCATGTCCTCTAAAATTCACTGATTAGGATGTTCAATCCCATTTTTTATGTATTGGAACTATCTCTCAGTGAACAACAATTGACGCAGTGATTATGCATAGCTTCCTGGAGCCTTGTCATCACAGCAAGGTCAGTAAGGTTTGGTACCATCATCATCATGCCTGTACAGAGACTTTACTGACCATCATAGCCAGAGGCTCCCACTTAAATCACAAATAGTTTTTACATTTCAGTGGGTGCAAGTGAAACAAACAAGATACAACATGTTAAAGTCGAGATGAAATGAAAAATGCCTTTTTAAGCCTTTTAGATCACATCCCCAGTCATACTGTGCACCTATTTAACAATATATGTCAGAACCCCCCCCCCCCCAAATTTCTTTGTATTCTTATATCAAAATCCAATCATGTTTTCTTCCTGTAAAACAATATGATGTGCTTATGTAGGCTTGAACCAACCAATTTCAACCAACAAGATCATTACATCCACCCATCAATCAATCTTCAACTTTTAGGGCCACAGAGCTAAAATTCATTATGACATGCCCACTATTCAATGTTCAAATAAAAATCCTCCCATTATGTCCCCCCTGTCTATCCTGTTTCACTTTGAAATACATCACGATACGGAAGTTGGATACTCTCAAAATGCTGTTTCATCTGGACTTCAATTAGTGAGCTTTAGAGGTTTTGGTAGCTGTATGTTTGAACTTTGGACAGATCCAGGCTAGCTGTTTCCCCCTGCTTCCAGTGATTATGCTAAGCTAAGCTAACCATGTCCTGACTCCAGCTCTATACATAACTCACAGACATGACATTGATATCCATCTGAACATATCACTATCAAAAAGAAAGTGAATAAGCAGAACCGTTCCTTTCAAGAATAGACTCTACTTAGTTTTCACTCTCCTCAGTGGGAAAACATCACCCGGGTGTTGTTTTTAGAGGGACAGTGCCACAAATATGCACCACATCCACAATATGGCAAACTTAAAAGATGACATTTCTATGTCCAGAACCTGCTCTATCATAAATGTGATAGCTGTCTATGTCAGAGTTTCCCAGCCTTGGGAACCAAAACCTATTTGGGGTTGATGTGCAGATGTTCTCAAAGTAAAAGTAATCAATTTAATAAATCTACAGTATAATAAAACTGAAATATATTTATTTTTATTAAATGTTAAATGTATGTCATCCACATAACTGACAACTTGGAATCACCTAAAAGTGAAGCTACGACTCAGTAAAGGCTGAGAAACCCTGACTTTAGCAGAGCTTATTGTTCAGTGCAGTTCATGTATCTGGCCCTTTATTTACTCTTTATTAACACATTTAAGTTGTAGCATGCACTAGTTGTCATATAACAAAACTACTGTGCGTATCACATACCTTCTTGGGTATTTGTTGTGGAAACTGACAATGTATTTTTTCATAAATAAAATAGTATATATTGATATTCGTTTTAGCAAACACATATAAGTTGCCAATTATAAAAAAATGCTCAGTGAAATATATTTTTGGGGACTTGTAAAGATATTGTGTTGTTATATCAGAATGGAAAAAAAAATTGACTTGATTGCAGTAAAGGATTTTAAAAAATGTTATGGAAAAATACTGAATCTGTCTCATTATTCATAAAGCATCTATGGAAGCATCCTTGGGAAATCATTCATTGTCCGTATTGATGTAATCTCCAAATGATCCCTATTCAGGGTCACTGGGCCTCAGAATTCTGAGGCTGAAGAAAATGGCATGAGTACAGAAGACTATACTGTCTTTTTTTGTATACCATTTTAATATATTTAAAATCTATTTAGGTTATCTAGTTATTATATAAATGGAAAGCTCAGTCCGGGCAATATTTTTCCAAGGAGCACAGAACAACTATACCCCTCCGGTCAACTGATAGCATGGTGGTTGAATGTTATTTTGACCAAAGAAATTCCAGACACACACACACAGTCATGTTTCCGTCACTTCAGAGGACATTACATTGACTTCCATTCATTTCCTGGAGTCTTACCCTAACCCTAACCACCAACCGGCCTCACCCTAATCCTAACCCTTACCATAACCTTAACCTAACCCTAACCCTAACCCTAACCTGCCCTCAACCTCATTCTAAAATGAATGATTGATGTTATGGGGACTTGCTTTTTTCCCCAAAAGAGAGGTGAGTCTCCACATGTGACTGTGTAAACAGATTTACGTCCCCACACCATAAGTAATTTCCTGGTACACACACACACACACAGTACCTATTCAACACCACATAATGAAACACTGTATGTGCTTTCAAATAACACAAAATATTAAACGGTTCAACTGCATAGTGTCCATCTCAGTACATATCTTGGTCAGAAGCCTTTAGTAAGTAAATGTAAGGTACAGTAATCCTAATCAAAAATGTTTGTTATGTTTCTATTAAAACATTTACATCAGCCAATATATTGTCATTGCATTTTTAAACCCTCAAATAATGAAATTGCCATTGACCTTAAAAATCCTGTGTCGTAGCCGCTATTAAGCCTTGCATTATGCTGGAATGCAGCCTGCACCCAGGTTTGCTGTGTGGTTCTTAAACATAAATTAATTTGGAACATATACATACAATACTGAAGGGACCCTCTTCAAAACAGCTCTTATCAGTTGGACCTATTTATTGATCACTTTAAGACAATAATGAAATGGGTATTAGTGACACATTTAATGATTATTATTTCATTCTGTCTGATGAAAATGTACAAGCCATCACCACCAGGGAGCAGCATTGTTAAAGCAAGCGGATACACATTGCTGTACAGTTACAGTACAGTTGTCTCCATGATAACTGTGATGAGGTGATGTAGTAGTTCATATTTGTGGAGTTCAGAGGCTCATTGTAATAATGGTCCTTCTCACTATCAAGCTTGTTTAGAAAATATTTATTTCATGTACACTGTACAAAGGCACTGAAGCATGTGAGACACAATAGTATCTCATCCTTCACAATCATATTTTGTGGAACATTTCCTCTCTTATGTCTGAAGTTGTTACATGATTTCTTTTAAACCATATAGATAGCACAGTGATTCTCTTCATATCAACAACCTTTAAAGGGAAAATACTCCAAATACAAACACACATTAACTACAACATATAGACTTTTTTCCTAACTTCCTAACTCTTTGCTCAATCTAGAAACATTTATTATTGTACAAATTGAACATAATATGTTTAATCTTTGCTTCACATTATGATTTAGGCAATGATTTTTCAAAGTAAAGGCATTAATCTACAAATCAATCAGCAGTCAGTATCATTCTATCAGTCACTACTGAGCCATACCTCATTTCATGCAGGTCAGTCTAATGTTAGATAGCTCACTTTAAGACATGGATGTTTTTGTTCCTAAGGCCTCTGATGAATAACCTCAGCAGCTTAATATTGGCGATGGAATTACAACCATCTGAAGGTTTGTTGTGATTGTCAGCTCATGTTGATAGTCTAATCCATCAGTTGTGTTGCCAGTCTCTGATCAGCAACATGAATGCCCTTTTATATTGATGACAGTAGAGTCATTGCATTCTGTCCCTTCCTTATTGGTACTTTACACACTCTCTTCACACACTTATACCTATAAGTATATATACTATATGACACACTATACCTGCCATACCACCTAATTCCATATTCAGTTTTACAGGGTTGGCGCTGAGGTTTGCCAACTTAAAATGTCCCTCTGTGCCAAATAGAATTCTCTGAAGTAGAAAATATTTACTTCAGTTTCGTGGAAAATTTAAATCCACTGGTGTAATGCATTCTTTAACTACACCGGTTTAGATATTAAATTCAATGAAATCCGCAACAGACAGCCTCTTGGTTCTGTTTGTTTCAGAATACTATGACAAATACTGTGTAGTGATGTATTACCACACAGTGCCTCAGTAGCATAACTTTGACAACAATGAAAGGAGACATGATATTCTCTGCTTCAAGTGTCTGTAAGTTGATTTTCACAGTGTAGTGAAATGAACTGAAAGTAGTGGCTGTCTGCAAGACAGAAAAACACATTCAACAATGTGAAACACCATAATATGGTGGTATGGTCCTTTTAAATAAGACTGCAGTGGGGGTGGTCAATGGTGAAGGATGTCAGAATCATGCAAGTGCATGACATGCTGAGTACTGACTTATGAAAATGAATAAATGGAAAACTGTATTTAATTTATCACTGCTTCCCACTCCACATACCTAGCGTCGACCCTGTAATATCCTCTTATCATTATGCCTACCATTACTGGTCCCATTCCATATTGGTCTGCCTCACTACCTGTTACCTATAGGCAGATATTTGTGCCAGCAGGTTTTAGATTTGAATGTGGTACGTCCGAATTTGTAGTTCAGACTTTGGTTGTACACTATACATAGTTGAATTTTGAATTTTATTTGTATTCTTCATTTATATGTGAACTTAAGAGAATTAATGAAGTTATGTTTGTGAAATTCAGTTGAATTATTCTGATTAAATTTCGATGAATTCAAATTAAAGAACTCAAATTGTGATGGCATAATGGCGTAATGGCATAAATCCAGTTCTCCCAAATTGGATTCAGCTTGTCGAAACATTACACCTACAGACTGAGAAATACAAAGATTCCACCGTTTGAGCTGTTTCCATTCAACCACAGATTCATCCATGTGTATCTGGTTTCCTCAAAGCCCCTTCGTGTAAAATTGGTTAGTGATTATAGCAGATAACTTTTATTTTGTTGTTTTTATTATTGTTTCTAAATCCTTTGCATTGCAGCTTTACAATGATGGTTTTCTTTATCTTAAAGTAATAGTTTTTTATGCTCACCAGCTAATTTGTAACTTTGTCTGCTGTTTGGTGTTGGGCAGGTAGTGTACTGTGTGTTAACCAGAGCTTTATTTTTTTTACTGAAAACAGCTGCTTGCTGTTGCTGGAAACCAGGTTGGCGAGAGATGTGATGGGCCATAAAACCAAAACTAGGAGCTAAAAAAGGCAAAAAAGATTCATCCAGCTGCAGACTTGTGTACTGTGATGTTTCTTTATAATTATTGGGTAATTTTAACTTAATCATTTTCTCTTCCATATAAATTTGGCTAGCCTGAAGGTTAGTTTTCAACCTGTCTGATAGTCTGACTGCTCATGTTTTTTGGCTCATTGGATCTATTTTAGTGATTCAACATATTTGAAGAACTCTGAAATTAATTTGGAGATTACAATGTTATCATAGTTGTCAGAAGCCATGGCCAGAGTCACAGAAATAAAACCCAATTTGTAATAAACAGTAGTGTAATTTTTCACACTCAGTTCCCAAAGCTGGTGCCCCCTGTTGGTCAGGCATTCCAACTAACACAACTGGCAATATCGATGGTTGGGAAGCCACTAGGGGATCATACCCTGGTTGTTGTTCTAGGGACTTCAACTGATTGGCAGGAGGAGACTGATATACTTTTTAATTGCAAATGACACAAATTCAGATTTACCAAATTGAAAGAAGTTCCTGCTGACAAAAGTATCTGCCTCATGTTACTCTACCCAATTATGCCTCAGAAACTCCCCTTTGTCCCTAGGAAACCTCCCTTACAGCATCCTTACTCCATCCTGTCACTGCCATCACCGTTGATCTGCACCACACAGTCCTTGTCCAAGGGCTCCTTTGAGTGGGCCGTATCAAAGTGCTGGGTGCTCACCATGTACCTCCCCCGAGCATCCAGCCCCAAGGCCGGCACAAAGCGACGGTCAAACTGGATTTCTTGACGCAGGTAGGAGGTCCTCTTCTGGCAGGTGTCACCAGTTCCCTCCTGCAAGGCCGACAGAAACACCACCAACTCAAAGTGGTTGGATATGCCCTCACACAGGGCAGGGTAGAGGGGGCTCCGGCGGTCCAGTGGGTGGTAAAAGGTGAGTGGGAAGATGAAGAAAGGACAGGGCTGTTGGCCCAGATGATCCAAGTGGAAGTCCAGAGAGGTCTGGTGCAGAGCCTGACCTTCATGTTCCTCATAGAGCACAGCACTCACCTTCACATCTACCAGAGGCCGCTGTAGCAGGTTGGTGGCTCGTAGCATGAGGCACGTCTGGCCCTGGTGTTGGCCCACCACTGCCTGGGGACTGAACTGAATGGCTCCTGCTCGCTTCTGAGGACGCGCAATCTTGGCTACAAATGCACCTGAAGATTAAGACAATGAGACTTCAATGTGATGTGATGATATGAGATGCTTTGCCTTGTTAATGTATATGTTTGTGTCATGCTGCTTTTCAGTAAGTCACAGCAAAATAAATCTTGTTCTGTCAATAGCAGCAGAGGTAAAACAACTTCATGTTTTAGAAGCACAAAATGAATGGGTACCAAAAGTAAATTTAACTAAAGAATGTTAAAACACAGAAGTCCAATTAATAATATGGCTCTGTCTTTTTTTTAATGCATATTCAACAGACTGAGCAATACTGTATGATTTGTTGTCTGCTTTGTGACCCAACTGTATATATCCATGTAAGTCCACATGGGTTAGTGAAGGGCTAGCTTCACCCCCTCCCCTGACACCTCTCTGACATCAGAGTTGGTGGAGCTGTCCTAAGCAACTTTTGTAACTGACCGACTTTCACTTTTGCCTTTAGATGTGGTTGCATGACACTTTGTATGACCTAGTTAGTCTCAGGCATACTGAACCCTTAAAGGCCAATAAAAAACTCTGATGTGCTGTTCAGACAGTCCAATAGTGTTGAAAATCTTCAACATTTAGAGAGAGAGAGCTCTACACTGACACTGCCCATTTAAAAAAAGAATTCTGAAAAGTTGACAATCCAACAGTCATGTCTGCTTTCCACAGTGATTGGTCAGGTGTGAAAATGAGTAAGCTTATACATTCCTCCTTGCATCACTGTTCATGTACACTGGAAAATTGCACCAATTTCCTCTGTGTTGACAGCGATGGAGGTGGTGTACTTTCAAAAGATAAACAAAAGCTGTCCAAATCACGGCCACATGGCACAAACTCAGAGAGAGTGCATATAGGCCTTAAAGATTGTGCATGTTACTTTTCATAGGCTACCATAAGTTAAACAGTAGTTTTTAAATTTGCATTTTTTCATGTTTTTGTCCTCTTTTTTGCCTAGTTTTTCCCATGACGGCCTTATTTGTAGCCTACATTGGCCCAGTCATTAGCACACAATAAAACCGGCCTACGTGGTGCCTGAGGATGAAGTCTTACATTAGCCCAACTTGTAGTCCGTCTTTGCTCAATTTCACAGCCTACAGGGCAGACACATCTGTGTTCGGCCTGTGTACACTGTATGACTGTGCATGTGGTAGATGGAAATGTCAAATTGAGAGACTGTAAAGTCCACAACACAAAGCGAGATCAGGAAAGATTACCATTAGTTCCTATCATGCCTGCACACATACTGTTGAGAATACTTGATTCAGATCAGAACTACATATTGGACTCTCATCACCAAGGCCATAGCCAGGATTGTAGAATTACTAGATTCATTGTGAGGGTCATTTCTTAACTCTTGTATCAGAGAGGTGTCACGCCTATGTCGATTGTTGAGCACTGCCAGCATAAACTATAATTTAATTATTCAGTGTAAATGCAATTCAAGAGTCGCCCAGCAGGTGTTGCCATTTTGTTTGTATCAGATGCTTTGTAACAATGAATTCATTCCAGTACAATAGTCACAATTAAACACTATAGTGCTAAACATGAAATAAGCATTAAGGCAACATTCTGTTAATGTAAGAAGCTCACTCTGTAACACAAGGCCTGCTTTTATGTCAAAGTCTGTTTCCTCTTTGAACAGTGTTTCCCTGTGTGTTTCCAAAGCTCTACCCTCCATGGTTGCGGATGGGTCTCGGATAAGGTAAATTTGCGTTGAGGTTAATTAAGCATTGCAGAAGACAACTGGCTGGGATTAGCGATGAGGTTGATGTAAGGGGAATACAATATGATGGGGACAATATGAAGACACTTTGACACAACACTCAAAAAAACTGCTGTTGAGAATATGTTTAGTCCTTGAATATAATCTGACCACCAACTTTTCAAATGTAATATCCAGAAAAAAATACTGTGTTATACTGTTGTACCTGTGATGAATGCCTCTAGCATGAGCCCCAGCAGCATCTGCACAGCCAGCAGTGCTATGGCACTGGGACAGTCCCCACTGGGGAACATGGTGCCATAGCCGATGGTCAGCTGTGTCTCCAGGGAGAAGGAAAAGGCAGCAGTGAAGCTGGTAATGTGCTTCACACAAACCACATGCCCCTGTGGGGGAGCATCATGATCCTGCACAGCCAGGTCTCCGTTGAGGTGGGCCAGCAAGTACCACAAGCAGGCAAACAGCAGCCAGTGGGCCAGGAAGGAGGCACAGAAGGCCAACAGGACCCATCTCCAGCGCAGTCCCACCAACAGTCCCCACATGTCCTGCAGGGCCAGCAGCCAGGCTCGGCTTGAGGCCCCACGCCATGAGCCTGTAGGGCAGAGTGGGGGACGGAGGGCACAGTGTCCGTCTTTGGTGACCAGGCGCTGGCGGGTTGGTGAAGACAGGAGAGGAGAGGAGGAAGCCTTGCCACCCAGAACACTGCTGTTGGATTTGGTTGTCATGGTTACAGGTGGATCTCAAGCAGGTTAGGGCAAGGTGTGGATGATCCTGAAATAAAATTATAAAAGACACTCAAGTATATTTCAGAAGTATTATACTCATTTATACAATTACACTCATTCTTTCATGCTTTTAAATTAACATGTTTGTCATCAAACCCAGAGTAAGATGAGAAAGTCAGAGGTATCTTTGGCATGAAGACTGGAGGGAAAAAAGATAGTTTTGCTCTGTCAAAAGTGAAACATTTAATAGCACTTTCCGGCAATCCCATAGCTTACTTACATGTTGTATCTGGTCATGTAGCTTCAAAGCTAGTTGCTAATTACTCTGAGAATCAGCTGGGTTTTGTTATGACTGTGATTAAATCTGGCAACCCTACTGAGGACAGGAGTGTTGAGATGCTGCTTGCAGTCCCTGTACCCAAGCTGTTGTGGCTAAGAAATTGCTTTATAATATAACAAGTGATATGTGCAACCAAAATTTGGTTTCTACCTTAAATTTGCTTTTTTTTTGGCTAACTCTGGTCTATTATACACATTGATTTTTCTTTATAAGATCAACATTGTTCCCCTGGAGTAAACTATCCACTTAACTAAACAAGACAACTTGTTGTAAATGAAATTGTTGGAAGGCTTATTTTTGCCCCACTTGTGGCTGCCAGATGGTTGGTTGGTCTGTCCATCCAACACTTTTAGTCTAGGTAAATCAAAAAGATTTACATAGATTTTGCCATTTCATTTGGTAATGATATTTGATAATGACTGTGTTAATATGCCAATTATATCTATTTATTTTGGTGACCTCTTGGACTTTCTGCCAAATGGCTGTTAAGTATGTGGTGGCTGTGCAGGTAGAATGGGTTGATCACAGGGTTGGCAGTTCAATCCCCCAGAATTTCACAATTTGAAGTGTCCTCAAGCAAGAAAGTGAACCCTAAGCTGCTACTGATGGTTGGTAAGTGCTTTGAATGGTAGCTTGCTGCCACTTGTGTGTGAATCAGAGGCAAATTGGAAAATGCTTTGGATAAAAGTGAAATGGAAAAATACCACTGCAAAATAATTCCTCTGTCAGGTCACTGTTCCCCTCACAAGCTCTTTGCTCTTTGGCAAACTTGGCAAACAAAAGGTGCAGTGTGTAGAATTTAGTGGCATCGAGTGGAATGGACTTGGCAGAAATAGAATATAATATTCATAAGTATATTTTAATTAGTGTATAATCACCTGAAAATAAGAATTGCTGTGTTGTCATTACCTCAGAATGAGCCCTTTATATCTACATAGGGAGCAGGTCGTGTCACTATAGGATTTGAGTCAACCGTGGATTTGAATTGCACATGCGCAAAAGGCCCTCTCTACAGCTAATGTATGGTTTGTCAAATCTAGGCTACTGTAGAACTATGGCAGTGCAACATGGTGGGCTCTATGGAAGAAGACCTTTCGCTACAGGATTTGAGTCAACCGTGGATTTGAGTCATACATGCGCAAGCGGATCCACCATCTTGGACAAACCACATATTGTCACTACAAGATTTGAGTCTGTCACTACATGAACTGAATGTCAACGGTGGATTTTACGCGCATTTTTCACAGCATATGAGTTATTACATAAAAAATATTTGATTCATATTTAAATTCTTGGCAAAATGCAAAACTGTACTCATTCAGTTATGTACCTGAATGTGTTTGTCTGAGCTCTGTCTTTTGTTTCTTCCATCTTTGACATTAATTTGATACAATTTGGGACTTTTTTCTTTTTACTTAGATCCTGTGTGTTTTTTTATATTGTTTATTTTGATAAAAATGTTTGGTTCATGGTCAAGATGTAATTCTTTGGCCCTGAAAGGAAAAAAAATATAAGCTATTGCCTACATTACCACAACTATACAGAATGGCCAATAAACTCCAATATGCTCAAAATGTCCCTTTTTGAAATGTAATGGAGATGGTTACTGAGGGAATTACTCTGTCCCTACATGAACCAAACATTTTTATGTAATAACTCATATGCTGTGAAAAATGTGGGTAAAGTCCACGGTTGACACACATATTGTGTAGTGACAGACTCAAATCCTGTAGTGACAATATGTGGTTTGTCCAAGTGGTGTTGCCATACCTAGCTGTCCAAGATGGGGGATCCGCTTGCACATGCATGACTCAAATCCATGGTTGACTCAAATCCCATAGTGAAAGGCTCTCTTCCACAGAGGCCACCATGTTGCATGTTTCTACAGTAGCCACTAAGTCCTACACACTTCACCTTTAAATAAATAAACTTGTTTCAACTCTAACCCTAAAACTGTCAACCCTAACCCCATAACTTTCCTCTAATGCCACTGTCAGGCCAAGATATCAACTGGTAAATCAGAAAAATAATATCTAATGGACAGATTGCCATGTTATTTACTGTACACAATTATGCTTCCCAGGAAGAACCCTTCCTTTCACCTTTGGACAGTCCATGATCTTTTCTTTGACTTTGTAAAAATGTAAACTTACACATCTTTCACATAATGAGCCTACTGGTCTTTTAGGAAGATATAAACTGCTATAAACTGTCCTGAGCACATTCTTTCCCAAGGAAATAAAACTGTTTAATTTTATTGACAATTAGGCTATTACAGTTGCAACAAAATGACAAACTATTTTTAGCATCACTTTTAGACTTGTTTTATTTTTGATGGAGCTCAGCTAGCAGTTTGTTTACAGTGTTTGATCTAAGGTAGGATAAGATATCCTGGAAAAACAAGGCATCTTGTCATCTAACTCTCAGAATAGTTAAATAAAAATCAAACTTGCCAAAATGCGTGACTGTTTCTTTAAATTCCAAGGTTAAGCTGTGTCTACAGCTTCACCATCGTATCTAATTTAAACAGGACATGTGTGTAGAGGAACTCTGACCACCAGATGTATGTGAAGGCAGTCCTGACAGGCGGACAGCTAGACTCCTGTCCTCTCCAGAGTTTCTATTTCTATGTCAATATTGTTGCCAGGAGATTAGAGCAGGTCCCAGCTGGGTATCTGTCTGAGGAACACAGCGACATGCAGAGTAGGAATGCGTCTTTCATCTGCGGGGAGCTTTAAACTTACTGCACTGCATGGCTCTCAACTTGTCTTGTTCACCAATTACAATATACATTTAACATCATTTTATGCATGTATGTAATGTGCACTTGCAAATTCTTTTCATGCATTTGATTTGAACTTTGCATAGCTTTCAAATACAACAAACTGGGAGAGCGAGACACTTAAAACTGAAACAAAACAATAAATCTAGTGTGAGGTCATGAGGAATAATGTTAATAAAGTTTGATAAATTCATACAACAGCATTGTTAACATAAAACATTAATAACAAAAAATGAAGTATATTTGAACACTTGATTGTTTTCTAGAGCATTTTTCTAGCTACTTTAAACTTCAGAGGACAAGTGTAAAAGTTACTTGGTTTGTCAGTGACTAAAAAGTTGACAATTCCGTAGTCAGTTTAGTTCATAAAATATGAACAGTGTAATAAGTCTTGAGACATCAGAAAACATTTTCTGCTCATCTTTGAAACAAACAGCATCCAACCCAGGACTTATGCTTGATATAAGGTGAAATAATAGCAGGTCAAAAAGGAGTGTGTAGGGTGAATGTGTAGTTGATTTTAGTAAGACATTTGTCTTTGTAATGAGGCTGGGGGAAACACCAGCCTGATAACAGTCAGCAAGGTTGTCACATGAGAGCCATGTGCTGGCTAAGACTTCATTATACTGACTCTCAGTGCTCAGTCTGTCAGAGCTGTCACTGCATCAGCCAGTGACCTCACCGGCCATTAGAGCATCTAATAAATACATGAAAATCAGTGCTTCTTGGGATTGTTGGAAAGTTACACATGTGCGGATTAAAATGGACAATATTCAAATGTAACATATGCCTGCACATGTTTTTTCATTTTTTCAGATATTCAGTCATTTTAAAAACACTAATCATTAAGGTACCCATACTTTTTTTCCCTTTTTCCCCCTTGGTTTCTAATAAGGTCCTTTGTAAGTTTTATACATTCAATTCCAGAGTAAAAATGTATAACTGTAGGGCACTAACATTAGTCTATTTGAAAATGAAATTACATTTTAAATTAGTAAGTTAAGTTAATTCAAATTTAAGATTTATTTTTAAAATAAAAAGTACAGTAAACGCATTGGTCTCTCTCTATCTACATGTTTGGCTCAGTGTAAACAAGCTGTAAACACAACACTGATACAGTATCAGCTTTTAAGTTAATATAGCAAATGTGTTGCTTTAAACATCCAGCAGATACAGAGCAACATTAGCATTCCTTTTGCAGTTGTGTTTATTGTGTCCACCTGATGAACGTTAGTCCATTATTTACTCTCCTCCTCTCCACCTTTTTAGCTCTTTTTTTGAGGTCTCACAGAAAACAGCTGAGAGTGAATCAAAACAGTAAAGTTGCATCCAGAAAACCAAAACAATCAACTGAGAGAAGCTATAAAACTCACAGGGGAGAATTGAGGGGAACTGCAGAATCAAGTGAAAATTCTCTATGGGTTTGTAAGTTTACTAACATTAGCTAACACTAAGCCACCATAATCCACTGGTCACACCAGACCAAAGTAAGACTCTATCATTTTTCATTTGTAAGAGAAAGAATGACCTATTTGTTCTTTAAAAAGTAACACAGTCTTTCTTTAAATATTTGTATGGGTTAAAATTGTGATTATAATAATGAAATACAGTACCAGTTGAAAGTTTGAACACACTTTCTCATTCAAGGGAACTGGAAGATGTGTCCAAACTTTTGACTGGTACTGTATTTTTAGGGTAAAGTTCATTAATTGTTCTAATATAGTACAAGGCACAAAGTGAGCTTAAGACAACTCAGTTTAAGTCATACTGAGGAGCAGTGGATGAAGAGGTATTCAGATTCTTTACTTAAGTAAAAGTACCAATACAGCAACGTAAAAATACTCCATTACAAGTAAAAGTCCTGCATTAAATATCCTACTACAGTAAAAGTACATAAGTATTATGAGCTTGATGTAGTTAAAGTATTGCAGTAAAAGTAGTGGTTTGGTCCCTCTGACTGATATATTATTATATATGACATCATTAGATTGTTAATACTGAAGCATCAGTGTGTAAGTAGCATGTTATTGTTGTAGCTGCTAGAAGTGATGCTAATTTGAACTACTTTATATATAGTCAGCTAGTTTAGTCCAGTGGTTCCCAACCTAGGGGTTGGGCCCCTCCAAAGGGTCACCAGATAAATCTGAGGCGTCGTGAGATGATTAATGGGAGAGGAAAGGTTTTGGACTTTTTCTCTAATCTTTGATTTTTGGTGAAATATTGGATCATTTGAACATTTATTGAAATGAAACCATGTGAGACGTTCAGAGGGAAAAATCACTGTCTGGTGAAGCTGTTAACAACTCATAGACATGTGAAATGTGACCCCGACTACACACTGCTTTTTGTAAGACGTCAAAAGCCAAAAATGTTGGAAACCACTGGTTTCATCTTTAACTATGTGTTGTATTTTAAAAGCTTGTTATATTATTGTGTCAAATCTTCATCTGAAAAGTAACTAAAGCTGTCAAATAAATGTAGTGGAGTAGAAAGTACAATATTTCCCTCTGAAATGAAGTGGAGTGGAAGTATAAAGTAGCATCACATGGAAATACTAGTAAAGTACAAGTACCTCAAAACTGTACTTAAGTACAGTACTTGAGTAAATGTACTTAGTTACTTTCCACCACTGCTGAGGAGTAGTTAGATATATGTACATTTTCACTGCATAAGAATAGTTTCACTATCAGTTGCTTTGATGTCACAAACTGATGACACAGCACTTTAACCCCGGGTTCATGTCCTGTGTGTGGTTAGCTTTATGCCACTAAAATCACCTTTGTTTAAGTAAATTTATTTCATGCTTCAAGTCTGAGTTGACTTCAGTGTTTAACCAAGACCACTTCTTTCCACATCTTTCCATAACCGTATCCAAGTGCTTTGAGTTGGCTCGTTAAAACCTTAATCCAGCTTTAGCTGCCACAAGTATGTTGTAGGGAAACAGATGAAATTGTATCAACCTATTTAGTTTAACAATAAAGAAAATAAAAATTATATGCCAAATATGACATAATTTGGAATATAAATTTAAAGATGAATGCGACTTTGCCGATATGTCCAGTAAAAATATTTGTTTACTCATTTAGTGTAATTTGGGGAGCATTATGTTTCCTTCAAAATGAATTTGCTCGTGAAAATTAGTAATACATTTTTAGGAGACAGGGTAGTGACAAGAAGGCATATCAATCTGCAGCATGTGTTTGGTGCCTCACCTTAAAGATTTATTTTAAGTCCTGTGGTCAGAAACAGACACTATCACACACCTTTGATGCAAAACATCTGTTGCATCCTGTTTTGGTATACGAACTAGAAGTAAGAGTCTGCAGAGTTAATGCAAATGCAGTGAACGTTAACGAGTTCTTAGAAAGTTGTTTTTTCAACCCATATCATGAAGTTTATAAATCATTACAATGGCAGAAAATCTCAATTATTGTACTTATCTTGTACAAGTCTTGATCATGGGATGCTTGGAAGAAATTATTGCCTTTACTGTTCTTAACTTTTACAAGTGTACATTTTAGCAAATTCCTTACTTTTATTTAAGCAAAACTTTGAATCCATAACTTCAACCTAGAGTATAATTCAGTTATGGTAATTAACTTAAGTTAAATTAACAGCTTTCTCCTTCCTGTGAGTTGTTCAGATGTATGACGATGCAAACAAACAGCACTTTGTGTAACTCCATTGAGGAGAGTGAAGTCCCTGAGGCTGGTGGAATATTTAGACTTTACTGTAATCATCTCCTAGTAATGACGGCTACGCGTGACGGTGCCTAGTCAGCCATTTTCCCTGTCTCTAACCTATGCTAATGTACAAGCTAAGTGAAGAAGTTAGTGGAAATGTCTCTTTATCACCAACTTGGAGGGGTGCAGAAGGGTTAATGCAATATTCAATCTGTGGCTGTAAATTTTATCCATTCCCTGTTTACGCCACTTTCGCCCACAAAAACGATGTGTGAAATACAAAAACTAATATGTTTGATTATCTGTGGCATTGTAGTGGTAAACATAAAAATAGTTGGTTGACTTGACTTTCAGATGCCCTTGTGTCCATGCTAGTTATCTACAACTAGGATCAACCACAGTCAGTTTACCACCTCTGTGCTGCAGGAAAAGGTTTTAGCTGATAACATTATTTTGCTTAAAACAGTTAAGAAATAATTTCTTTTCTGTGTTTAATGTAATTAACAAAGTTTATAAAGTGCGTAGAACTAATGTCATCTTATAAATCCTGTTTCATATGGTGTCAACAAGTTACTTTGACTTACATCCTTCATTGCTGTAACAGGTCACCAAATTGATCAAATCACAGCTGATCGCTCACTCATTGTCCTGGTATGAGTGCCTCAGCTGTGTCCAGCATCACGCTGGAGTTTTTACTCACCTATAACTGCAGTCAGGGCTAAAGAGGGGCCCTCTGACCTTTTCACCTACAATCTGGTCTGAGGTCTGCCAAAGGAGCAAAAGGGCCGAGGCAAATGGAAAAAATGCCACTAGTTCCTTTGGGAGGACGGTGTGTAAAATCCCAGAGGAGTCCAAAGCAGAAACTGATAAAGTGTCACCCCAGAGAGGTTTTCTCAGTGTGGGAGCCGGACTGAGCGCGGCGCTCTCTGCTCCTCCGATCTGCAGCTTCCAGCTCCAGGCCGAGGATGATTCAATTGGTCACATTACTCTGCATGGAGCCTATTAGTGTTCCCGGAAGACAGAAGACAGAGGGAGGGGGGAAAAGAACAACACCTTGTCACAGTTCATTCAAAGAGCTGCTTGTTGCTGGTTGGTGTCCCGCAGCTGCTGCTGGGAGAAACTGGATTTGCTGATAAGGTGGTGCATCCGTAACTTGTGTGTGTAAATGTGTGCATACATATATGTATTTGCATGCATCCAAATGTTTTGTCCCTCAATTTTTTTCTTTATTATTCTTTATATTATGCATGTTTTCTGAGGTGACCTGTCATGTAAAATAATTACACATCAAACATCTTATTCCCTATTGCATGAACATTAAATGGTAATTTTGGAGATATTAATGGATAATTTCATACACATTTTCCTCAAGATGAGCCTAATATAGTGTCTTTGGAAACTTGGCATCTCCACTGGAATTACAAATACACTTTTTTGAGCAATGCTTAGCAATGCAACATGGTTGAAAATAGGTGGTACTGGTTTTCATTTTCACACCTACCTCAACAATTGACACTGTTATTCCATTACTGTGTGACCTTACAATAGTTAACATATTAACTAAGGATTCACAGAGAGCTTCTTTGCTGGTGACTACACAATAATCGAGCCATATGACTGAAGGTTAAATGTCAACACTGTATTCTGACCCTTGAGCAGTAGGACAGCAGTGTTGGTTGGTCTGTCACTCTGTCTTACAATTTGGTCTATAGCATGATTGACAGGAAATCTATTGTGGATATTCGTGGATTTTCTAGATGATTCTTTAAGGATAACTCCAGTTTTATCACAAATAGGGTCTTATTCCTGTGTTTTTGGTCATCATTATCATCAGTAATAAAACATTGCATCAGCTGAGATCTGGGAACATGGTAGATAGGACTAGACCCCGTGATGATTAAATCACTGTTTTTATGATCATATATTCATCAGACAAAGTAAATCATCTATAGTGAGTTGTCATGGTGACAATTAGAGGTGACAGGAAGTTGTCTTCTTCACTTTACTTTTACAGTCTATCCACAAGATTTATCACCTGCAGACCCTTTTCAGGTAAAAAAAAAACAACAACAATGGCTTGTTATGGACAGAGGACCAACGCAGACAGGGAACCAATGGTCATGTTCCAATTGAGTTGCATTATGGGAAATGTAGGATCCAGTGTTTTTGGAGCTTGACTATATTAAAGACTAAAAGTCAGGACATCGCAGCCTCTGCTGCTTTAATTTTGACCTTCTATTTTTAATCTGTCTCTTGTGAGACCACCAGCTTTATGGAACTGAAATAGTAAATGGCTGTAGTATGCCTTTAACACACACTTCTCCAAATACAGCTTCGGAGCAATATTCAGACCTGTGTTTCCCACAATTCACCACCATCCAGTTATTGATGTTAATACAGCTATAATCTGGTTTTAGCAGAGACAATAATCAACAAACATAAAGAAACTAAAGTGTATGACACGTTAAATCCAACCTGACTAGTAACATATTATTCATGTCTAAACACTTTGAAGTTATGACAGAGCCTCCAGAGGCCACACAAGGTAATCTTAATAAAGAAAATCTATGCTACTTGATGAGAATGACAAGACTAATATCACATATATCACATTGTCAACATAATATATATATATATATAAATATATATATATATATATATATATATATATATATATATATATTTAGACCAATCATGTTCCATTGAGTTCTGATAACCCTCAAGATGCTTGCAGTTTATCGGGTACTGTGGCAGTTATAGTTGTTACTGTTACTGCAGTTTCAGTTAGCTGGTCACACAGGTACTGTAGGCACTGTAGATTGCGTGTGGGTGTTGGGACAGACTCTTGGTTGTTGTTATCCCACATCTCAGCTATTACTTTGGTGAGTACAATGTCAACATAACTGATAGAAATGATGGACAAAACTGAAAATACGACCCAAGTTGTGACCTCCTGACTTTTCCTGTAGCTCTGCCAATCAAAAATTCCACTAAATAAAAAACTCTAAATGACAGATTGACATGAGATTTATTGAGCATGTCAGTGTTCCCCAGAGCACAAATCCTTTCCATTTAAGAACACCATGAGCCTTCTTCAAGTGCATAAGGCCATAATGTCATCTTTGCATGCACAATATCTCATCATTTAACAAATAGGCTCAAGGAAATAAACTCCTTTGATTCTAATGACCCCATGACCCTCCTCTAGTGCCACCCTCAGGACTAACTTTACATTATTAGACTCTGAGAATAATGAAATCATGAATATGTTTATACTCTAAAGAACAATGTTGCTGCTACAGGCTTTAGATTTTTAATATATTTGTACACCGTTGCTCCTTAAAAGAAGTGTATGGTGATCATGATAACCATGAAGAATCAGACAGCAGCCAGACAGTTTGATAGAGTGGATCATTGTTGTGTGGGACAGTACTGTGACTGTCTCCCCCTCTGTTGTCCTGCAGCAGTCTGACCATGGAGGTGGAAGATGACAACATCAGAAATGTGAGGCATTCACTTGACGTTTTTGTAGCTGCTGTAGCTTTTCCTTCATTCTCTCTCATTAGTCTGAAGAGTGAGAGATGGGTCATTCACCTACTGCTGGGAAATGTGTCACCCTTCACTTTTCCATTGTTCTACTCTCTCCCTCTCACTCGCTCACTATGCTCTTTTCTCTCTCTTATGTAGTTTTTCTCTTCGGGGGCAAATTAGAGGGCTGAAAGAGTTTTATGCACATGTGAGAGCACAAGACTGCCTTTCTTTTTCTGTCTCTTTCCTTCTCAGACACCCATCTACAGAGACATTATGTCACAGATATTCAGTGGAGCAAGACTAAAGTTTTTAGAGCAAAATATTAAAGCTGGATTAAGCAATATTTTTGGACATCTCAGGGCAGGGGAACAAGCTAAAAACACAACATATTATATATATGTATATATGTGTGTATATATATATATATATATATATATATATATATATATATACGTTAGGGATGTGCGGAGAGCCCAGTATTGTATTTGTATCTATATTTGTTGAGGCAGCAGAATTATTTGTATTTGTATTTGTATTCGAATAAAAGTGGAAAGAGGCTTAAAAATCCTGTTTTTTTTGGGGGGGGGGTACGCTTTTTAGAAAATTAAAGTGTTACAATAAGTGTTCTTGAATAAACTACTTTACGAAGATGGTACCCACACCGGGTCTTGAACTGGAGTCTCCCAGATCATAGATGACTGCACTGACTACTGAGCTAAAACTTTACTGATCACCTCAGTGCAGACACACCTCTACCTATTTATATACCCATAACACAGAGAGCACACTGTGTAACGTGTAGGCAAGAACTTCAAAGGTGATTATTGCTTTGCACTTCATTTAACTTTGTGGAAAGGAGAAGGCAGACAAAAGGTTAGTCCCTTGGGAGCACTTTGCGTGTGTCAGTAGCTCAGCTTTATCTCTGGGGAACACCGTCAACAGTAAAGTCCAAATTAGGAAATGTGCATCATATAGCAGGTGGATGTGACTCCCTCGTGGAGACCTGCTGATAGACGGAACAGCGGCACAGAGGAGAGAGACTGAGATAGAAATGTAACTGACCTGCGTGCTGGTATTTGACATGGGTTTTTTTCTTCTCGAAGACAAACAATTTTTAAAATATTTATGTGAAATAAATATTCATAAAAAAACCCACTATTTGTGCTTTGCTGAATAATGTATTTGTAATTGGGCACAACCCTAATATATATACACATACATATAAATGCAGTTTACCCACCTCTCACATTCTGAAATAGCTTCCACATACTTTACCCCTGTTAGTTGGCTAAGACTAGACTCCCCCTTGCAGTTTCTCTTGTAAATTGCGCCAAATCACAACAAAAGTCATCTCAGGACACTTTTCACATAGAGCAGATCCAGACCGTACTCTTTAATTTACAGAGACCCAACAATTCCCCCATGGGCAAGCACTTGGCGACAGCGGTAAGGAAAAACTCCCCTTCAACGGGTAATCTGTCAAACAAAGGATCATGTTGTTAGTAGCTAGTTATGAGCACTTAATTGAAGCTCAAGTGTTTTTTTGTTTTGCTTCAATGGTCCAGTATATCTTGTTGCATCTTTGATGTAGCTCAGACTAAGTTAGCTTGGTTTTGTATGTATGCCAACAGGAAACACTTGCGCTACAGATGTCATCTATATCTTTACTCTGCTCCCCCTCCCTCTCCCCTCTTTCTTTCTCTCTCTCAACCCAACTGGTCAAAGCAGATGGTCACCCACCAAGAGCCAGGTTCTCCTTGAGGTTTCTATCTGTTAAAGGGGAGTTTTTCCTTACCGCTGTCGCCAAGTGCTTGCTCATGGGGGAATTGTTGGGTCTGTCAATCAAAGAGTATGGTCTGGATCTGCTCTATGTAAAAGTGTCCTGAGATGACTTTTGTTGTGATTTGGCTCTATTTAAATAAAAATTGATTGATTGATTAATATCTAGCATGTGCATGTCTCTTGTCTATTTTCTCTTTCCAAAACACATTTTAATTTCCCAATTTGTTATTTCAATATCCAATTTCCTTTTTCAGTTTCCATTTCCTTTTTAACATTAAATTGTGACCTGAGTGTCCTAAAATAATAGTCATTTTCCATTTTCTGCAAATAATATCTAATCTGATTTTTAATCAGGTTTTAGGAAAAAACACAGCACAGCTGCACAGTGGGCTTAAAAGTAGTTAAAGATTTTATTGAATCCTTAGACAACATGCATCACTGTATAGCCCTTTTCATTAGGCTCTTGACACTGTGGATCATGCAATATTGAAGCAAGGACATATCAGTGTAGGACTGTCAGAACAAATTGTCTGTTGGTTTGAAAATGATCTATCAGACAGATTTCAGTGCGTGCAAGCAGAAGGTATCACTTCTAGCTCCCTTAGTGTATCCAAGGGTGTGCCCCAGTGATTGGTCCTGGGACCACTCCTATTCATTATACAATGCTGCTTAAAAGTTTGTGGACCCTTTAGAATTTGCTCTATTTCTGCATAAATATGACCTAAAACATGATCAGTTTTCCATTCAAGTCCTAAAACTAGATAAAGAGACATCAGTTAAAGAAATGAGACAAAAACCTTACACTTGTTTGTTTAATTATTGAAGAAAATTATCCAATGTTACATATTTGTGTATGGCAAAAGTCTGTGAACCTCTAGGATTATCAATTTTGAAGGGGGAAGTTAGACTTGGGTGTTTCAATCAATGAGATGACAATCAGGTGTGAGTTTGGGAGGCCCTGCCTTATTTAAAGAAGAGAAATCTGGGTCTTCACTATCAAAGTCTGGCTTCACAACTCAGTTTTGTGGAAGTGGGTCATGGCTCAAACAAAGGATATTTCTGAGCACCTTAGAAGAAGAGCTGTTGATGCTCACAAAGCTGGAAAGGGTTACAAAACCATTTCTAAGGAGTTTGGACTCCACCAGTCAACTGTCAGGCAGATCATGAACAAATTGAAGACGTCCAACAGCATTGTTAGCCCCAAGAGTGGTCAAACAACAAAAATCACACCAAGAGCAGGAGTGTACTACTCCAGGAGGCCGCAAGGGACCCCAGGGTAACGTCTAGGAAACTAAAGGCCGCTCTTGCAGTGGCTACAGTCAATGTTCATGAGTTCACCATCAGGAGAACAATGAACATCAATGGTGTGCACGGCAGAGTTGCAAGGAAAAAAGCCACTTCTTTCCAAAAAGACAGTTTGCTCAAGACCATGTGGATAAGCCAGAAGGTGATTGGAAAAATATTTTGAATCGCATCACAATCAAACTTTTTGGCTTGAATGAGAAGCATTATGTTCGGCGATGAGCAAACATTGCATTCCAGCATAAGAACCTTAACCCATCTGTGAAACATAGTGGTGGTAGTATCATGGTTTGGGCTGCTTTACTGCCTCTGAACCAGGACAGCTTGCAATCATTGAAGTTCTGAGCTGTACCAGCACATTCTATAGGAAAATGTCAAGGTATCCGTCTGTGAACTGAAGCTCAACAGAAAGTAGGTCATGCAGTAAGACAACGACCCTAAACACACAAGTTGCTCTACCAAAGAATGGTTAGAGCAGAAGAAAGATAATGTTTTGGAATGGCCAAGTCAAAGCCCTGACCTTAATTCTATAGAGATGCTGTGGAAGGACCTGAAGCATGCAGTTCATGCAAAGAAGCCCACCAAAATCCCTGAGTTGAGACTGTTCTGTAAGGAGGAATGGGCTAAAATTCCTCCAAACTGATGTGCAGGGCTGGTAAACAGTTACCAGGAACGTTTGGTTGAGGTTATTGCTGCAAAAGGAGGTCACACCAGTTACTGAAAGCAAGGGTTCACATACTTTTGCCTCCCACAGATATGTAAGAATGGATAATTTTCCTCAATGAATAAATGAAAAAGTTAATTTTATTGTCTCATTTGTTTAATTGGGTTCGCTTTATCTAGTTTTAGGACTTAATGTAAATATCTGATCACGTTTTAGGTCATATTTATGCAGAAATACAGAAAATTCTAAAGGGCTCACAAACTTTCAAGCAGCACTGTATATACAGACGGGACAAATTAAAGGAAAAACCAACATCAAGTGTCTTAGCAAGGTGTTGGGCCACCATGTGCTGCCCTGTGCTTCAGAGCACCTTGGCATTGATTCTACAAATCCCTCTACTGGAGGGATGAACACCATTCTTCCAAAAGATATTCCCTCATTGGTGTTTTGATGATGGTGGTGGAGAGTGCTGTTTAACATGTCTGTCCACAATCTCCCATAGGTGTTCAATTGGGTTTAGATCTGGTGACTGTGAAGGCCATAGCATATGATTCACATAATTTTCACACTCAAACCATTCAGTGACCCCTCATGCCTTTTGGAGGCATTGCCATCCTGGAAGAGACCACTGCCACCAGGATAGAAATGTTTCATCATAGGATAAAGGTGATCACTCAGAACAACTTTGTATTTATTTGCAGTGACCCCTCCCACTAAGGGGACAAGTGGACCTGAATCATACCAGCAAAATGCCCTCAACAGCATAACAGAGCCACTAGATCTCCTCACTGTAGGGATCAAGCATTCAGACCTGTACCAGTTTTTCCTTTAATTTGTCACCCATCTGTATATCAACAGTCTCAATCAAATCCAATGCAATTGTCCACTTTTATGCTTATCACTCTGCGTTTACACCATACCAGGCTCTTTGTCAGCAACAACTTGCTTTTAATACTTTACAACATATTCTTAAAACTCTTTTAAAATGCTGACAAAACAAACTCATGATTTTTTCAAATGCAAATTATACAACATGTAGTTCCGACTGGGCAATCTGATTGGTCAACTAGACATTTAGAACATGCTCAAATCAGCATGACAGCACACCTTGCTGTGCTCAAATGAAAAAAGCCTCATCACTAAAAATATTACTCCACCATTCATTAGAACTGCAGACCGTGATGTTGCGCTAACTGGTGGTTGATTTGTATTGTGAAGATATGTGAACTTGGCAAACTTGTTTTTTTCTGTTGTCATTTTCAGCCGTAACTGTAATATTTGAAGATATACAGTTAAACACAGTCTTCCAACTTATCTGACATTTCTGCAGGATTTATTTTATGTACTGTGTTGCTTTGCTAGTGTAGAAGGGTTAGTCTCTCCCTCACCTCACTTTTACCTGCCTAGCCCCGCATAGTCACTGTTACTTGGCTGGTCACAGCCACTTATGTCACTTCCTTTTTTGTTAGCATGTCACTTTCCATATAAGGGAAATGCCAACAGCGCAATCAGATTCCATTCAATTGCCATCCGGGCATACTATAAATACTCATAGGATATACACACAGAGAAAAGTGTTTTCCCGTAGTGTATGGCAGATTGCTATAGTTTCCCCTACACAGTGGTCAGCCGGCAGACAGGGAGTTCTGTCTACCTGTTCGAGGTATGTATAGTAGTTTGCAAGTTAAACTGCCAGGCTTTCTTCACGGTATTAATGGCAACAATTGTAAATACCAGGTGCAGGCAACCCCAGCTTTTGAACATCCAGATCCGTGAGAGACAGTAGATTTCACCTGTAGAGGTAGGTGCTAATAGTTGTTGTTTGCCCGTGTAGTGTTGTATTGAGTCTTATCAAAAAGAGTTCTTTGTGATTTAGGGGTCCAGTGCGGAGGAGCATTTGAGCTGTGCCATAATTTGCCGGGGTTACTATGGTAGAGGTAGGATGAAACAATTAAGCATACAGTCAGGCCCGAAATTATTCATACCCTTGGCAAATTTTGACTTAAAGTTACTTTTATTCAACCAGCAAGTTTTTTTTTTTTGACCGGAAATGACATAGGCTTCTTCCAAAAGATAATAAGATGATATACATATTCATTGGGAACAGCTGTTTTAATTAACTCAACAGGTGAAAAACAGCAACTCTCTGCAGTTGGTTTGTGGACAGTCATGGCTAAGATCTAAGGAGCTGACTGAGGACCTGCGGCTGCACATTGTGGCTGCTCACAAGTCAGGAAAGGGCTATAAGGCCATATCTAAATGTTTTCAAGTTCCAGTGGCTACAGTGCAAAGTATTATTGAAAAATACAAGACGTTCCTTACTGTGGAAAATCTCAGAGGACATGGTCAGAAGCCAAAAATGACACTTGTGCTGGCCAGGAGGATAGTGAGAGACATGAAAAATAATCAACAAGGATCACCACCAAGGCCATCCTGGTGAATATGTGCTCTGCTGGTGGCAACATCTCAAGGCAGGCAGTCCAACAGACACTGCACACTGCTGGGTTTCATGGACGCAGACCAAGGAGGACGCCACTTCTCCAGATAAGGCACACAAAAGCACGCTAGGACTTTGCAAATGCTCATCTGGACAAAGAAGAAGACTTCTGGTCTTCTGTTTTATGGTCAGATGAAACAAAAATTGAATTGTTTGGCCACTATGATGTATCCTTCATTTGGCGTAAAAAAGGAGACGCCTTCAACCCTAAGAACACCATTCCCACTGTCAAACATGGTGCTGGGAACCTAATGCTTTGGAGGTGTTTTTCAGCCAATGGACCAGGGAACCTAATCACAGTAAACAGCACCATGAAAAAAGAGCAATACATCAAGATTCTCAACAACAACACCAGGCAGTCTGCAGAGAAACTTGGCCTTGGGCACCAGTGGCCATTTCAGCACAACAACGACCCAAAACACACAGCAAAAGTGGTGAAGAAATGGTTAGCGGACAAAAACATTTTCTTTCCTTTTTTTTTTTTTTTTTTTGGATAGTTTGCTACTGTTTTGCCTATAGTTTGTTTTGCCTTTTTGTTTTTCATTTTTTTTCTTTGTTTCTTTTGCTTAGTGGTATTTAGTGTTGTTTTTGCCTCCTTTGGTTCAGTATATTTTTAATTGATTTGTGGTATTGGTTGACTTGTGTTGTGAGACGAACCCACTGCGCCTGTATGATCTTGTTTAGTGTATTAATGCTGTCTCTGCGCTCCCTTATATAGCCTTAGGTATCCGGGCTGTACTGTGGGGGGGCTCTAGCCATATGGTTTGCTGTGCACCTGCATGCAGATAAATATTACACGGCGGCACTAAGGGGTGTTAGTTTGCTCTGTGTGTGTGTGTGTGAGTGTGTGTTTGCGGTGGTGGCAGTGCTGTGCAAAAACATGGTGAAATAGTCATGGGAAGAAGAGGCTATCCTGTACCAGTCAGCCAGGCTTGTTAATCATATGTTTTTTTTTTTTTTTTCTTTTAGAGTGAAGAGTAATTTGAATATTTTTTTATTCACTCAGAAATAGCATGACACGTGAGGGTGTGTTAGGTATTTTAAATTCTTAAATACCTACTTGGCAGATATTATCCTGTTTATTACATTAATTAATTAGTCTCTGGTTGTATTACAACATTACTCTTTTTTTTTTTTTTTTTAATTGATCTTTTAAAATAAATTTTGACAATTGTACTTGAAGCCACGTCTCTGTTTAATTTTCTTTACGCTTATCTGTGTGTTGACCTGTATAGAGTAGGTGGTCTTGGGGGGGGCCCGGGTTAGGTGTGGTTAGCAGTTCCTTACCCTCCAGTTGGGCAGGTCACACTAGCGTCTTTGGTTTGTTTTGTTTTGTGGGGGGATTTGCGGTGAAAAACCCGGAGCAGAGTTTTGAATTATCTGTCTTTTATGTTTGTGAAACTGGATTGAACTGAACTGATTAGGGGTTGTGGGGAAAACAAAATGGACCCTTTACCGAGTGGACTGAACTCTGAGACTGTGAGACAAGTTACACACGCACACACATTGAAAAACCCAAACCCTTTTCCATTCTTTATCGTTACCCGGCATTGCCATACACAGCAAAACTTAGCCATTTTCCCTTCAGTTGACAGTCTATCTGAGCTCCCACTCTGGCATCCTCCATCAGCTGTGCCGGTGAGTAGGTGACACAGTGGTACTAGCTTAAAAATGTCTGAAGTTTGCGGATGTGGTAGCTAAATCTGTCCATGGAAAAAAAAATTCTCAGTGGATATCTTAGTTACAACGAGATTGAGCTAGTAAAGCAGTTCTGTGTTTACATGTGAGGTATTCAGTTTGGGAAATGCTTGATCTCCAGAAAGCATTAGCTGAAGTTGACTGGCTGACTCAACAGGGACTAGAAATCGTTTCTGTTGCTAGGTTACTAAGGGTCGGCCTACTTGCTGGAGTAGTAAACTAGGTTTCATTACATGGGAGTCTACTGACGTGAGTGATTGTTTTCCAGGTATTAGTCATACCCCATGTATTTCCATGGAAACAGCGACAACACAAGCAAGAAGTTTATTATTTTTAGAACAAACTGCCTCACAATATGAATACATTTTGTTTATATCTTTTATTTTGTTGGTACTTGTTGTATAATCACAATATCACACTTGAGTGATGCTTCAGTGATGCTTACGCAAGCGCCAAGTTCCTGTCCGCATGGCTGTCGTGCCAACATTGATGGTAAAGCACATCCTCAAGTGTAATATTGTTTAAATCAATAGCCATTGAACCTCAATATAAATATCTAGGAATTGTAACAGATGATTCTCTGTCTTAAGCGACACATTCAGCAATTGGTGAACGACTTGAAGTTGAAACGGGGTTTTCATTTTAGATATAAGTCTTGCCTTTCCTGCAAGGCCAAAAGAAAACTTGTTGCTGCCACCTTTATGTTTGTGCGGGACTATGGCAATGTTATATACATGCATGCATCTTCGCAATGCCTATTTGCCCATTGTTCTTTGTCTGCTCAGGTTGAACGGTCTCCCTTGTCTACCCGTAGACTTAACCACTGGTACATTCTTATTTATAAGGCCATCTTACCTACAGATCTATATCCTTCAGAAAAGTATGGGAAGTTATTGTCTTTGCTCCCAGGACTTATTCCTACTATCTGTCCCTAAAGCCTGTACTGAACTGGAAAAAGACCTGTTTAAGTATGCTGCTCCCACTGCTTGGAATCAGTACCAAAATTACCTGAATCTTTGGTAGCTGGTCTCACTGGATGCATTTGAAGTAATTCTAAATGACTTGGAGGCACAAATGGCTTCAGATATTTTGACTGACTCATATTGCCCCTGTTTGATCCCTGATGTTGATGACTTGCAATGAATACTCATGAATATTTTTAATATTTTATGATTCTGTAATTTATTCTTTATGTCTTATCCCTTCCAGAACATCGCTCATGTTGATGCAAAGATTGTGTAAGATTATTTTTTCTCAGGCTTTATTTTGACTTTTATGTAATGACTGGAGCAGAACCAGGCAATAGGACTAAATAGCATGACTCTGTCTTCACTTGCGAAACTTGGTACACAGGAAATCAGTCAGGATAAGGTGAACAAATCTGACAGGGACAAGGAAAAGGCAGGGGCCAGGGAGGAACCAAGCCCCTAGGAACAGCGCCAGGCTCTGAAGCCAATTTGACATAGTGGTCAAACCGTGTAATTACACGTGTGTATTTAGTTAATTACATCATGTGATGCTATTGGGCCCAAAACGACTTTCCCCCATAGACTTACATTGTGAAAGAGATGTCTGTAAATCAGTGTATAATATTTTTTTAGCATCATAACCCCCGCGAAATGACTCGTCTCACTATCAGAATTTGATCTGTTCGGTCCAATCACATTTCGACAGTCTAGAAGAGCCGCTAGTGCGCTCTGAGCAACTTTCACAGAAATTAACTCTTTATACATCCATGGGAAGAACAGAGCAGGGATAAAAAATACCAAGTAAATAACCCGCTAGAAGGCTGGAATACTAGACACAGAGGTACTAAGATGAACTGGCGCAGAGAAAGGTGAACATACAGACTAAATGCACTTGGGAAGGAGGGATGATGAGTAACAGGTAAAACTAATCAGGGCAGGGAAGACAGTCACACAAGGGCAGGAAGTGAAGTATGTGAAACAAGAGGAGAGGTGAGTATTACAAAATAAAACAGAAAATGATAAATGGATGACAAAAAGTAATGAAACATAACCTAGGAAGCAGAGCGGGACGTAACAATTTTAAAGTTTGACTTTTTTCCCTTAGACAAATAGTTTTCCTCCAAAAGTATATTCAAACCTTTTTTTTCTCAAAGTGGTTCTCCTGTTTTCATAATTTCATCAACACAATACTGAGTGAATGCTATTTTCAAATGGTATTTCTGTTCTTTATTGATCGGATCTGAATGCAGCATGTAAGGAATGCACCTGACTCCACTTCAGAGGGCCACTTTGTTAGTGCTGGGAAATTTGAGTGTTGCGTTTCCTCGTTATAATCAGGCCCAGACCTCTAAATGTATTGAGTATTTTGAGTACTTCAAGCTTTCGAGTATTTTATTTTTACATTATTACATGAAGCTGATAACGTATGAAAAAAAGTATCATATTATCTTAATGATTATTGTGCTGATCCTACATGTGTATTATTTTTACAGTAATTAAACAACAATCTACTAACTTGTATGTATGTTGTATCATGACAGTAGCAGAAGTAAGAAATTAACTGGAGGCATTAAAAGTATTTAGGCCTAAGTAAAAATGCAAAAACTATACACTTCTATACACCACTATTTAATACACAAGTATGTATATATCCATGTGTGATGACTCCTCTCACCTCCTTTAGTTAGAGGATTCATATCTATATCTATCTGGTCTGCAGTTTAGGCACATTCATTGCTCTTATGAGTGCTGTGCAGAACATCTAAAGGGTGAAGTGTAGATGATGGAGTATGCATAGAAATAATATCACCATAGTGCAGTACAGATAAGATTGTTCATATTTATAACAAATGCCCCGAGTCAATATGTTTTTGGCATATGATATTAATCTTGTGGGGTGTCAGAATGTGGCTTTTTCCATTTTCACCATATCCCATTGGACCCTGAGCCACTAAGCTACAGTAACCATATCCTTTTTCTATGCTCATCTGCAACACAAATCATATTTTATTCACAAAGTAAACATCTCCATTCTGTACAGTGTAGCTTATGAGGTTGGGGACAGGCTTGTAGTTAATTTTTGGTTTGCTGTATGCTGCCTTTTTTGATTAAGTACTGTAGGTGTCCTTAAAGAGGGATTTTTTTTTCTTCCCTTGCTCAACCCCAGCCATGACTCCACACCTAAGCATACCAGATTGCCTACATTCCACAAAACAAGTCACTTTTTGTGACTCATAAGTTACAGTAACAGTGCCATCAGATCAAAAAATATTCCCAAGCCCTACTGCGAACATATATACATGCTTGATGTAGGGCTGTTTCAAGTGGCACTACTGCAGGCACGTGCGCACGCAAATTCTAAAAGTATATGAACATATACTTTTAGAATGTGTCCCGGTGTCTTGTCCCGGTTTTCACCACAATTAAAATAATTACTATAACATTATACTTGTTTTCAGCACTGAGTATGATATCATGTTCTGTCCTCATTATTACCTAACTCAAAATAGAAACATAAATAATGTGTCTGAATTCAACACTGATTTAACTGTAATGATTAATGTGTCATTGTCAAGGTTGTTGCTAGCCTATGATGTTTGCTAGCCTATGACACTAACAGCAATCATGCTGATGCTCAGCTATCATGCCGAAGAGAGAGTTGGTCTTTTCTAAAGAGCTCCAGGAGGCTTACTCCTTTGTAAAGTACCGGGCAACAAAAATGCTGATTTTGCACACTGTGCAAGAGTATGTTTTTGGTTGCAACCAGCAGAAATGCCAATATAAAAGATCATATGAAGATAGCCATACATAAGCGGTGGTTTCCCTGAGAGCTGAGAGCTCCAGAAAGAAAACTCTAACTATGTTAAGTATGTTACTACTGTGGCATAGCGTTCTGAAGATGTAAGTTAAAATTATTTTTATGTTTTAGCCTATAAAGTTATTCATAGACCACAAAAAGATTTGTACCTTGGTTCGTTAAAAAAAAAAAAAAAAAAAAGCCGGCAGAGAATGTGTCACAGTTGGCCATTTAGCCGACAGCCTGCGCTTGTGCATATTGACAAATACCTAGGTGGGAGACAAAACATAATTTTTCGTTGGCTGAGGCGCTGTCCATGATGTTGAAAGGTGCACTCGGTGGGTGTGCTAATTGCTGAATTAAGTGAATATAATTTAAGAATTACATGTAAAATAAAATGAGTAAAAATGGAATAAGTGATAAAACAGGAGAATAAAAATTACAATGCAGTGCAAGATATGAAAAGCCTCAAATTTTATTTAATAAAAGGCAGCAGCAAACAGAAAAGTCTTCAGCTTTGATTTAAAAGAACTGAGAGTTGAAGCAGACCTCAGATTTTCTGGGAGTTTGTTCCAGATATGTGGAGTATAAAAACTGAATACTGCTTCTCCATCTTACGTTTTGACCCAGGGGACAGAAAGCAGACCTGTCCTAGATGACCTGAGAGGTATGGATGGTTAATAATGTAGCAACAGACCAGAAATGTATTATGTACCTAAACCATTCAGTGCCTTATAAAACAACAGCAGTATTTTAAAATCAGTTCTTTGACAGACAGGAAGCCAGTGTAAAGATCTGAGAACTGGAGTGATGTGATCCTCTTTCTTGGTCTTAGTGAGGACTTGAGCAGCAGCTTTTTGAATCAGCGGCAGCTTTCTGATCGATTTTTAGCGACCTGTAAAGACACCATTACAGTTGTTTGAAGTGTCACTTCAGTATAAATTGTCCCAGATACTGACTGGCAACCACTACAGCTTGTCTGGCAAGAACACAATGAAACAGTGTCCACTAACTTACTAGCAATAGTTTAATGAACCAATGCAAAGTTACAATCCTCATCTCCTTCCATTACCATACTACCATATTAGTGTTAGTTATACGTGGTTTCTTCAGAAGAAACGAGAAATAAAATACCAGATTTCAATTGGTGTACTATGAAGAATGCAAGTGTTTTATCAAGGCATAGCTACACAGATTAACCATTACAGCCAGTACAGAAATGCTTGCAATTCATATGACTATACATAAATATCTCCAATTAACTCAAAGGCAAGATAAGGTATATGAATAACTTAAGTCATCACAATTGCAAACAAAAACACTTAGATACCACTATGAGGTATAATAAAGGTTCAATATTTCACTTGTATTTCAGCTGCACAGATCTTGTTATCATGTCCGTGCATGACAGTCAATAACAGTTATGACCAGTCAGTGGACTCATGGAGACTGTGGGTCCACCAGCATCACCACAGACCCAACTTTCAGGTCCTCACTGTTCTCTTGCCACTTATGACGAGTCTGAAGAACCAGTGGGTAATTTTGGGTAAAGCAGATCCAGAACTGGTCACTAAGGATTCCCCTGTGTCTCCAGCTGAGCTTTCTACTAAGTAATTCAGATTCTGAGTATGCCACCTGTGGCAGTGCTGAGTCTCAGCACTCCATCAAGACAGTTGGGTGTAATGGGCTCAGGATCTGCCACACTAGAAGATTTGTACCCCAGGGGTTTTGAATTTAGTTTACCCTCTATTCCACCAGAACTGTTCTTAGTACTTCTCCATAGATAGTTTGGGCTCCCAGTGTGGTACGTACTGTCATGGATTCACGGTTTTTGGACTCTTTGTGTTTTTGTTCTCTTGGTTAAACTTCTGTTGTCCAGTCCTTTTGGTCATATGATTTTGCTCGTTTATGATTGGGTTGTAGGTTTAAAGGACTGTCTTGCATTATTAGTTGTGTACTTGGGTTTATATTCATGTGTATTCTTGGGTGGGTTAATGTGTGCTGGGTGTATTGTGTTTTCTGGGTTTTAGTTTTCAGTTTTCTCTGTTTTCCCTCTGTGTTCCTGCACTCCTCCCCAGCCCGTTTTTCCCTCCACACCTGCCCTGCATCATGTTCAGTAGCCCTGCCCTGTTGTCAGTGTTTTTCCCCAGCCTGCTGTTACATTCACACCTATCCTGTATCAGTCTTGTCAGCTCTGCCTTGTTCCCAGTGTCTTCCCAGCCAATCAACTCCCAGCCTGCCCTTGTCTAGTCATTTGTTCCCCATTCCCTTATTGGTTCAGTCTGTATTTAAGTTTTGGTTTGCTATTCACTGTTCTGATCTGGATCTGGATCCTCTGTTCTGTTCAGTTTGCTTTGTTCAGTCCTGTCCAGTCTGTTCTGTATCTTCAGTCTAGTCCTGTATTCGGTTTTGATCAGCTCAGCCAGCTTTTGTTTTTGGCCACACATCTAAGAATAAAGAGGTCTTTCTTCAGCCTCACTTTGCCGGCATTCTCTGCATTTGGGTCCACCTGCTCCGCTACTCTTGACACATAAGGCAGATCTGATGGATCTGATCACTCTCTCTCATGATCCACCGAAGTGGGGAGCATTAGGAGGATTAAAGTGGAACTCAATTTGCTGAGTGGCCAAGTTATCTTTCAAGGATGGTGCTAGAACACTGAAGGCTTGACTGAGTTCTGCGTTGACACCTCTAAAATTAGTGCCCTGCTCTGATAAGACTTCATGATGTTTTCCTCTTCTAGCAATCAACCAGTGAAGGGACATCAGGAAGGCATCACTGTCAAGGCTACACAGGAGGTTGATGTAAACAGCTCTTGTGATCAGACATAGTGACATTGTGATTTATAAAGAATGCCCCAATATTTCTCGGTCTCTGCCTATTCTGACATTGAATGGGCCAAAGCATTCCATTCCAGTGGAATAAAATGCCAGGTGGAAGAGCCGTAGGCACAGTAGAGGCAAATCAGACATCCTATGTACTTCTGGTTTTGCTCACCATTTCTGATATTCAGGACATCCAGGCTGGAATTTACAAACAACTTGTCTACCTTTCAAAATCCAGTAACGTCATCTTATTTCTGCAAAACATGGTCTGAGCCAGGATGATGCAACTGGTCATCATAAGACTTGATTAGCAGCCTAGTGACTAGATGTAAGTTATCAAGGATAACTGGATATCTGGAGTCAGATCACACCAGTAGAGACAACCTCCAACACAAATCAGTTTGCTCTCAGAATCCAGCTCATGTGCCAGGGTTAACAGCTGGCTGAGTATAATGGTTTTCCCATCTCCAGCTGTGCCAGATCATTTGGGAAACTGTCATGCTGGCCTTGTCTGAAGACTGCCAATTTAGAGCCTGTCTGAAATTGTCAGCTGAGGGAGTGTAGTTATTGCTAGCTACCCTATGTAATGCGTGGGTTGTGGCCCCAAGCAATTCCTGAAAGGTGTTATATTGACGAGGATCTCAAAGGTGCAATGCAGTGTTGGCTGTTCTCAGGCCACAGAAAGCAGATTTCCGCATTTCTGGGAGTTCAGGAGCAACATTGTCAGGTTTGACTGGCCATAGTGATGGGTGTTGCTGCAAGAAATCAGTGCCTTGATTGCAATTGGATCCCTTGAGCTGTGAGTCCTTTCCCGGGTGATATCATCCATTGGATTATTTTGTGAGTAGACATAGTGCCATGATTGTGGATCTGTGAGTTCTTGGATTTCAGAAACTCTTGTTCCAAAAATATCCTTGTATTTACAAGACTCTGAATGAAGCCAGGTCAGGACTGTGGTGGAATCTGTCCAATAGATGAAGTCATGGATTTCCAGGGTGAGCTCTTTCTTCAGCACCACTGCCAGTTGAGTTCCGGTTAGAGTGTGCAAAGTTCTAGTTTTGGTATTGAGACTCACCTTTTGGGGGCAACTCGGGATGTTGCAGCCAGAAAGGCCACCTGTACTTATCCCTTTGCATCTTCGGTGCTGAGACATCCCACAGCAGAGTATGCTCTCTCAGAAACATAACTAAAGATGCGAACACTCCTCCTGCAGTTGGAAAGATACAGGTCAGGGCTTATGTAGCACCTTGGGAAGGAGATCTCCAAGAGCTGGGGGAGTTAATCCTCCCAGGTGATCCATGTCTTAAACAGGTCTACAGATGAATCTGGATCATCCCATTCACACTTCTTATTCCAGAGTCTCTGAACCAGAATCTTTGCCCTAGTGACATAAGGGCTGATGAATCCTAGTGTGTCAAACTGGCTGGCAAGAACTTGGTAGATTACACACATAGAGGGAGCCTCTCTCATTATTTGTAGGGTTGATCCTAATGTTGAGCCAGGAAGCCTGGAAGGGGAGTGGGAGGAGGTATTCAGTTTGTTGCAATCTGCAAAGTCACCGCTAGATGCCACTAAATCCTTCGCACTGGTCCTTTAAAAACAATGTGATTCTTTGCATTGTGACTCACCATGTGTTGGGAATCTTTATGTATCCATTTATGAGGAGCTTGCAGATTTCCTCCTCATATGTTTCAGTTTTACTAGTACAGCGTCCTTAGGAGCTTCTAGTAATGGGAGATTGATTTTCCACAGAAGTGGTGTGGTGTACCTTTGGATACTGTCCACCTCAACCCATACAGTCTTCTCCTCCAACATTCTGAATGTTTTTGTATCCTCCTTTGATTGTGCAACGATCTTCTCACTCTTGTACTGTAGGATATCAAGCTGCCGCAACCTTTCAATCTGGTTGAAGTGTTCAAATGGCGGAGAAAGAGTCCACTTTAGGAAGCACTGTGCTGTAGTGAGACAGTGCTTCGGAAATCTTGATGGGCCTTGAAGAGTCCAGCCTAGTGGAGTCTTGACAGCTGCTCGTCCATCTGGAGGTCCTGACATACTGGTTCTGTTGGGAGGATCAGATTGGGATAGTCTGAACCTATCAGGAGTAAGGGCTTGGTCGATAGCTGGGATAGGCAGATCTTTGAGCTGCAACAAGGTAGGTGTGACTTGCCAATCCAAGCTCCTTATCTGGGCAGGCCTGATGGATTTTATACTCACAGCTTGCGTGAGCAACAGAGGACACTGAAAAGGACAAAGGACACAGTGGAGCCATGGACAGTATAGATGTCATGTCGTACTGTACACAGAGGCAAGTCCTCAGGTCTCCCTTCTAGACCTAGCTGTTGTGCTGACTCATGAAGGAAGATAGTGCACTCTGAGCCAGAGTCAAGCAAAGCATATGTATCAATGGACACATCTCCACTGTGCAGGATGACTTGAATGACCTTTAGTAACACCTTGCTGCTGCTTGTAGATCGATCCACATGTAAAATTTCCACTATTGAACTTATGGTGTGTAGACTTCCCTTAGCAGCAGGGCTACTGGGAGTGGGATTTGAACTTTGGGTGTAGGAAGGCTGATCATTTCCTCATCATATTCTCATGCACCTCTCTAATTCCTTGTTTTTTAATTTATATGTTAAAAAACAAAAGAAAAAACCCCCCCCTCCGGCCCAATGTAAAAGTAAAATGTAAATGATCTAGTAGTCTTCTAAAGAATACCCTTGGCTCTGCAGAGGTTCCTCATACTGGACATTACCTAGATTAAGCTGGGTCATAGAGATAAAGGACTGGGGACTGGGAATCAAATTCAAGACTTGTGGAAGGTCAGCAGCACATGGAGGATGTCAGACTCAGACATGCGACTCAATTCAACTTAATTAGCAAAACATAAGATGTCTCATGTATACTGCCATAGTAACTTTAATTATGTGAGGGCTTTGGCACCGCTTTTTAAAACCTTTCAAATATTATTTTTATGTTTAAATTTTAATATGTTTATAATTATTTTATTCTTATTCATCTCCTATGCTCCTATTTTACTTTTAGGACTTGGCTGCCCAGAGCCCTGAGATATAGGGGAGCATAGACAGACTACTATCACAAAAGACTCTCAGTGTTCTCTGTTGTGGTGGTCCTTGTACAACTGCAGTTTTGGTTTTAAACCTGCAACAACATTTCTGCAATAATGATTTATTTTGACCACTTGATGGTCATGGAAACACGCTGCACAAGATATGACATATCACTTTTGTATTTGTAACTTGTTAGCAGTTTCCTATTTACACATCCATCAGACACAGAGCAAAGTTATTTTTTATTTGGAATCATGTTTGTGTCCACCTGGTGAATATACAGTATGTCCAATATTCACTCTCATTTTAGCTCTGGTTTGGTCTCCTGAGAAAAATATCTGGCTCTTTAGCTACTAAATGCTCTACTAGTATGTTCACCAGCTATTCTCTAAGTCTGTGTACAGTGGGTTTATTGGACCTTTTTTAAAAAAACTGAAAACAGCTGCCTGCTGCTGCTGGAAACCAAGTTAATGAGAGCAGTGAAATGAAAACAGTAAGGTTGTAAGCTATAAAAGACCTGGTAATACTTCTCTGTGGTTCATCATAATCATCACCATTAAGCCCCTAGACATAAAAGTAGTCATGTGAGCCATACTAACAATGACACAATTTTGCTCTTATTCATAGAAGGAACAATTACTGCCACACATGAACAAAGATAATATGTTTCAAACAGCTCCAGAGGTTTATAACTTGGTCAGGAGTGACCAGCAGATGGCAGTGTGACATCACAGAGGCAGAGGACACACACTACAAAACAAAGAGCATATTTTAGAAATATATGATGAGAAGTTGATAAAAGATATTATAAAATCTGTCCAAATACTCACACAAACAACATGAACAAGATTAAATCATCAAATTGATGACATGATGGAGTCAACATAATTACATTAACATGTCAGTTTTCCTAATGTTCACATTGATCACATTTATATGAATTATTTAAAAAAAAAAAAAACAAACAGAAAAAGATATTGTCCAGGCCATGAAATATAAAAATCATCTTCTGCTCTGTGGTTGGGTGTTTTGGTGAAAGTTCCTTGGCTCCAGATAGAGGGAGAAATTAAATAATGAGACCCTGCTACCTGCAGATATAGCCGTTTTCCACCAAATAATTCAGGACTTAATTTACCACCTCTGTTCTGGTTTTTTTACATTGTATACACCTGCTTAAATGTATTCAAGGCTGCTTTAGTAAAGGTCTGGATGTTCTGAACCTTCCAATGTATGTATATGTGACAAAATGTTTTTCATATACAGTGCTGTGCAAAAGTTTTAGCCTCTTCAGATGTTCAGATTCTTATCCATTATACAATACCATCAGGGAGGTGTCTGATCTGTCCCATATTTATTCTGCAGCATGACAACAAGCCTGAACTTACAGCTACAGTCATAAAGAACTACCTCCAGCAACAAGAAGAACAAGTAGTCCTGCAACAGATAATAGGGCTCCCACAGAGCCCTGATCTCAACATCATGGAGTCAGTCTGGGGTCACATGAAGAGACAGAAGCAGCTGAGACGCTTAAATCCATAGAGGAACTGTGGCAATTTCTCCAAGATGTAGGGACAACCGACCTGCCAAGTACCTGAAAAACTGTGTGCAGGTGTACCAAGGAGAACTGCTGCTGTTTTAAAGGCAAAACTGCTAACAGCAAATATTGATTTACTTTAGGTTTCTTCTCAACTTTCTATGAAGTTAATTGATAAACATAAAACTCAAATTTCATGGCATTATTTTTGAAAGCATCCTCACTTTATTTTTACTACCTAAAACTTTTATACAGTAGCCTACTGTATATTTGACCATTTAGTATTAGGGTTTTTTTCCTTTTAAATATTGTTAGTATGAAATTCCCTTTGATTTTCTGGACAACGTTTCCTTGCTGAGCTGGGTTGGAGGGAAAGTAACACATAAGAGGCAGTTTCTCATTACCCACTGGATTTGTCTAATTCAGACTGCTGGAACCTCACATTAGCATAGACTGAGCTTTGGATTGAATTTTTACACAGAACAAGGACTGTGGATTTTGTCCCCCATCTCTTACACTGAAAAGATTAGGAAGGGATCTCTTCATGGCCACTATGAACAGGGGGAACATTTACAGCAAGCCAAAACTGTTTTATTGTTCATGTGGGCTCCTGACTATTGTTTTAAGATAGACTTTAGAAAAAATGAACCTATCCTTTAACTGTTTAGATTTCAAATATGTGCTCGATATCAAAAATAATGCCTTAATTTCAGAGATGTTAGCGCCCTCTAGTAGAGCAAGACTGTCTGGTCAAGGTCAGTGGTCAACCTGGTGACAGTCTGATCTCACCGAAACCAAACCATGATCTTGCCCTAAACCTAACCAATGGTTTTGTTCCTAAACCTAACCAAACCTAAATCACAGTGTTTTCCTTTTCAACAGTGAGCAGATTTGGAAAGTGCAGACAAATTATATTATCCTGTTCATAGGGGTGTCAGATCAGAATATGCTTCTATGTGATGTTATAAAGGGCAATTACAAATGATGTATTTAGTTGTTTCATTTTGAGAACTTGACATTTAAAGCAGCAGTGTGGTATATTATATAAAAATGTTATTGTAAATAAATTGTACTGTGAGGATAACAGTTTTATCTGTTGAGTGCATCAGTTGTGAAGAAGCTAATTATGTGGACCTTTTGAGATATAAGATAAATATATTGCACAACAGATGTCTTGAAGTGTAAATCACCCGGGCCCAGCTGAGCTGCTGATGTCAGCTTGAATGCTAGAATTGCAAACTGAGCTCCGTTCTCGATTTGTTAGGTCAACTTCAAACTCCAACACAAGTTCAGACTTGACATACTCTACAGAGGTTGTGAAGTATGCATATTGTAAAAAGAACACATGGGTGTGGTTGATGATTTGAACTAAAACACTGCTGGTGCACTGAATAGTGAAGCCTGATTATCAAATTCAGTGAATCAGTACTGTGGTTAAAGCAGTCTAGAAATATTGTGCTGAACTTCGTTTTAAATCTACACTGAAACAGCTTTACAGTCTTTGTAGCTTGTTCCACTTCTCTTATTTCACAGGTTGTGTCTTACCGCCCATACAGTCCTCCATCTCCAACTTTATATTAAAAAGGAATCTTTTTTATTCTTTTACACCAGGCCACTGGCACAACCGCCACCTCATTCTGCTGAGTTCCCTCAACCACTTCAGAGATGAGCAGACAGAACTTATTGATTTCTGCAGCCAGAGAAGACAGAAAAGGAAAAGTGTTGAGATGAAAGGCAAATCAATGAAACAGAGAAACTATTTTCATGATACTTGGAGGGAGATAAACCACAGTTAGGAACTATAAGACATCTGTCTTTTGCTAAATCTATGTTCCCTGCTGAGGGTCTCGGCCTTCTTCGCTTCACTACATTTATCCTCCCAGCTGTCTGTTTGATGAGACCCTTGTGTGTGTGTTTGTGTGTGTGTGTGTGTGTGTGTGTGTGTGTGCAATACATATCACTGCTAAACATCAATTTAAATCTACAGATATGCAGCCTGCAGGTGTCGTGAGCACATATATAAGCGTTTTCTGCAGGATCCACTGCAGGTATTTGTTACATATGTAAAAGCATAGGGCAACATGCTTTAAGATAATCAAGGCTCTACCAGGAAAAGGTTAATTTTGTTCAGATCATTTATATACTATCAGGAAATAGAAAGTCATGTCATCTCTCTAGAGATGGACTTCCTTGCATAGAAGAATAGTATGTTTACGGATGTTTAAATAACATCCGGCTATATA
Source organism: Thunnus albacares (assembly GCF_914725855.1). Lineage (NCBI taxonomy): Eukaryota > Metazoa > Chordata > Actinopteri > Scombriformes > Scombridae > Thunnus > Thunnus albacares. The sequence continues at coordinate 35,114,502 of NC_058111.1, forward strand.
TTCCTCCCCTTATTGTTTGACTATGAATAACTGCTGGACTGACTTACAATTGAATGTCTTGCTCTGACTCATTCAAAGCCCTCAACTACTAACTTTAACAGCATTTCCAAAATGAAAAAGGTGACAAAACTACATAGTTAGACAATCTAACTTCATTTCTGAAGTTCTGAAGTGTTGTTTTTCAATGTAGTTAAGTTTGCTTATTTTCTATGTTTGAGTACTAATTTTAATGGTCACAACTTTGAATTTAAGTTTCTCATAATTGATGCAGCAGAGGATATCCTGTTTAACTCCAAAACACTGGATCCCACATTTCCTATAATGCTACTTTATGGCTTTCATTAGAACTTCCACGACTGGTATATGCTCACATCTTGCAAATTTACCTCCCCAGTGTGCAATGCAGGGTTTTTTGAAACGATGACATACAACAGTTTTTCACAATTCAATTTTTCAGACTGATGTTGTGTCTACACAGAAAGCATTTCAGTTGGTTTTTTTAGTCATCCGTCTTCCTACATAACAGCTTGCGATTCACTCACGCTAAATGTGCGTAACAGTAACCCACAAATTTTTATGCTTCAAATCTGTTTTCTTCTGTTTTATGCACATAACTACAGTGATTGTGTATTGGGCTCTGAGCACTGCCAAAATGCGGGTGACCTACGCTCAACATTGTGCCTGAACCAAGCGGCTAGCTCTGGGTCTGAAAAGTGAAGCCAATGTGAAAGTGCCTTAAACTTGCATTCTCTCTAATGACCAACAGGGGGCGGCTCCACTGGCTCCAAAACGAAGTCTGATTATGTGGAAGTCTATGAGAAAATTACCCTACTTCTCACTTGATTTATTACCTCAGTAAACAGTTTCTTGTTGCGAGTTTATGGTTTCAATCGATAGTTTCAAGTCTTCTTCAATACAGCACAATGTTCATTTTGTAAATTATGGTGTCATTTAGAGTAAAATAGATGATAAAACAAGGTATGCTTTAGGGTGTGGTCACTACCACGGCGTCAACGTTGGTTAGCCTTAGCCGTCGCTATTTCACAGTGTGTTTTCAGTTCATGAAAGTTAATTGTAACATTTTGGTCACTTTAAAACGTCTTGTTAAGTGTTAAGTCGTACTAAAACAGCCTCTAAGGAGTCGGATGTCCAGTTTTTACAGCAAGAACATTTTGTTTTAATGGTTTTAAGCCTGTTTTTTGCTATTGCTATTTTGAATCTGTGCCCTGGTCCAGTTCAACAATGTCAAAAAACAGACAGAATAACAACAATCATAATAATAACAATAACAGCAGCAATAGCCAGGGAAGGACACCAACAGGACTGCGAAGGACTGTGAAGGCTCGGCCTGCAACTCAGGGTTTCCTGCGAGATGAGAAAGCACAAAAAATTCCGGGGAAGGAGTTAGTAACATGCATTGATGGCACATGAATTCATACATATGGAGAGGAGGAAGAGGAGAGAGGAGCTAAGTGCATCATGGGAAGTTCCCTGGCAGTGTAGGCCTATAGCAGCATAACTAAGGGCTGGTCCAAGGTGAGCTTGGTCAGCACTAACTGTAAGCTTTATCAAAAAGGAAAGTTTTAAGCCTACTCTTAAACGTAGAGAGGGTGTCTGCCCCCCGGGCTGAATCTGGAAGATGGTTCCACAGGAGAGGAGCCTGATAGACCATTAAGGGCTTTGTAAGTTAGGAGAAGGATTTTAAATTCTACTCTAGATTTCACAGGAAGCCAATGTAGCGAAGCTAAAATGGGAGAAATATGATCTCTTTTTCTAGTTTTTGTTAGTGCACGTGCAGCTGCATTCTGGACCAGCTGGAGAGTCTTTAGAGACTTGTTGGGGCAGCCTGATAATAAGGAAATGCAATAATCCAGCCTAGAAGTAACAAATGCATGGACTAGTTTTTCTGCATCTTTTTGGGACAGGATGTGCCTGATTTTTGCGATATTACGTAAGTGAAAAAAGGCAATCCTTGGAATTTGATTTATGTGGGAGTTAAAGGACATATCCTGATCAAAGATAACTCCCAGATTCCTTACGGTGGTGCTGGAGGCTAGGGTAATGCCATCCAGAGTAGTTATATCATAAAACAATGTGTTTGTAAGGTGTTTAGGGCCAAGCATAATAACTGCAAAGAAAATTGCAGGTCATACAGGTCTTTATGTCGTTAAGGCATGCTTGGAGTTTGTTTAATTGATTGGTTTCATCAAGCTTCATTGATAAATATAATTGGGTATCATCTGCATAACAATGAAAATGTATGCAGTATTTCTGGGTAATATTACCTAAAGCATAGGTAAAGCATATACAAGGTGAATAGGAATGGTCCAAGCACAGAACCTTGTGGACATCCGTGTCTAACTTTTGCCTTCATTGGGGATTCATCTTTAATGTGCAAACTGAAATCGGTCTGATAAGACTTAAACCAGCTTAATGCTGTTCCTTTAATGCCAATTAAATGTTCCAGTCTCTGTAATAAGATGTGATGATCAATTGTGTCAAATGTGGCACTAAGATCTAACAGGACAAGTATGGAGAGAAATCTTTTGTCCGATGCAGTTAGAAGGTTGTTTGTGACTTTCACCAGTGCTGTCTCTGTGCTATGATGCGCTCTAAATCCTGACTGAAAATCCTCAAATAAACTATTGTTATGTAGAAAGTCACATATCTGATTAGAGACTGCTTTCTCAAGGATCTTTGAGAGAAAGGGAAGATTAGATATAGGTCTATAGTTGGCTAAAATGCCTATTTTGTCACCGTGTATGTAAATTTTTTTATGCAGCTGCTTTTGAGCAGGGCTATTTATAGTACCATTGATCCAGGCATCCAGGCACCAAATGCTCTCCAAACTTTTTCTCCGAAAGTAAGAGTCTTGACTTCCTACAGACAAGACATCCAAGACCATCCTCCTTTGCAAACAGTCAAGGGTTTCTTTCCTTTCAGGATCTCCACTTATTGTGTCCTTACTTCTGTGGTGGTTGTTCATTGTAGCAGCCCCTGCCTCCTCATCCTGCTCCTCTTCTAAACTGTCCAAGTGTGTGGTGGTCCCACATTCAGCAGCAACAGGTCTGGTAGCAGAGCTAGCATCCTCCATAGCAGCAAAGCTAGTGCTAGCTGTCATGCTAGAAGGTGAATTCCAGTAGTCTAAAGCTGTTTTTTGTTTCTTTGTGAAAAAACCAAAACTTGCCAGGCTTGTACACTCCATTGGCAACAGCAGCCTTTTATACGGCGTCATGGTAGCTAGTCTACTACTTTCTATTCAATATATTATAAAGATAATGTTGGCTCATATATGTAATAGCTTCTTCTTTCCAATGGGTTTGGACGTTCTCAACAGGCATAGTCTGCACAATATTCTACTGTGCCCCATGGTGGCTTGATGGTGAATGGTAAATGGTAAATGGACTGTACTTGTATAGCGCCTTTCTAGTCTTCCGACCACTCAACGCGCTTTTACACTATGAATCACATTCACCCATTCACACACATTCATATGCTGAATGGGTACAGGGGCCACCATGCAAGGTCCCAACCTGCCCATCAGAGGAAATCTAAAGTGAAGCTATACTGACATTCACAAGAGAACATGGTGCATAGTGTTTCTTTTAGCATATTTATCTCATAACGTGAATAATATTCATTACATTGAATAATGCTTTATTTGTGATTAAAATAATGGTTGTTGGTAATGAATTAGCAGCCCCCACAGATGTATGATTTTTCTGCTTTCATGGGAGTTCAGACCCCTCCTTATGGGAGCTCAGCTCCCACTGGCTCCTACATAACTCAAACCCTGTTCCCAACACAAATTTTATGGGAGCAGACGGTTTTAACTTTGCTGCGGGTGGGAGTGGACGGTCAGAAAATAAACTGCGGGTCCTGGCATTAAGCTAGTGCTGCAGGCCAACTCTCACAAAGCCAGGCTGAGTGCTCAGTCAGTGCTCCTCCTGGTGCTTCCTGACACTGCTACCTGCTGCTCCTCCTCCTCAGACACATACACACACACTCATGAGTGCATACCACCTGCTGCTGCAACTTGCGAACTTCACCTGTACGAGCAAGGGACAGAAACACCAAGCAATGCGTGCATATTACGTTATGGTTATTACAGGTTATTACTACTTCTGTGCTCTTTAGAAGGTAACAGAGGAGTTGTAAGCCTGCATCTAGTTGCATGCCATCATCACCCCCCCCCCCCCCCCCAAAAAAACCAAATAATTTTTAAAATATTTGTACGAAATAAATGTTCGTTAAAAAAAACACTATATAGACTATGAAGCATATTAGACTATGTCTTGCAGCTGTTACAGTAACATCTATAAAATGATTATGAACTTTAATAAAACCATTATGAAACTTGAACTTGACCACTGCATTTACAGGAATATTTTACTCCATTTTTTAAAATTTAAATTTAATTCATCAAGTAGCTCAATATTTTCACTCTCAGGGATGTGATGTTTCATGTTCATGCCTTGTTGTTTCCTCATAGGGACACATAGGGATGTGATCATATACAACAAAACAAAAGGATAAATGTTAATTTAACATGCCAGAATTAAATCCCCCAATGCTCCTTTCAGTACTGTGGATAGCACCGCTCAGCCAGACGTGCCAATGCGTTTACTGTAATTCTTGTAAATCCCTGTCATCATACTGTCATTATAAAAATAAATAAGCTATAGTATATGCCTATTTGTCAGACTAGGAAAACAGTTTGCTTTGATGACAGTGTCATCTTTATTGCTACATGAGTGTGAGCACTGACAGTGAAAGTCCATTTCTGATTTTGTCTTGTTTGCACTAATGACTGTTCTCACGTTGCTGCGCTTTACTTCAATTTCTTTAAATTGCCTATTTTTATTTTAGATATTTTATATGGTTTATGGGAGAAGCAGCATAAATCACTATGAAGGGGATACATTTTTATCTCCACTGGGGATAAAAATTACTCAGCAGAGACAGGGATATATAGACGCCCTCACCCTGGGCAAATCGCACTCTGCTCCTTATGACTAGTAAACTGATCTTCATGTTTAAAATCGGATCACCTTGAACATAATCTAAAGTAACTAAAAGCAGTGTAAATAATTTGTAAAAACAGTGGTTTGTACAGTGCATGAACAAGTGGGAATTGTAATGGACAAACATACCAAATGCCAAACCAGGGAGTGAGGGGATGAATGAAAGACTCTGCCAGCTTATATAGGTGAAGAGCATCAGAATAGGTGTTAACCATCATACTGATGGATTTCTTGCTTCATGGTGCAGTCAAACCAAAAGTCACCATCTGCATTTATGTCTGCATGAAACAGGGTGAAATTCATTCGCTTCCAGTCAAGAATTGATCTGCCTAATTCGATTTGCAGAGAGTTCAATCTGATTGAACTTTGACAAATGAAATCTCAAGTTTCTCCAGTGTCCAGCTGGTTTGAGAGAGGGGGAAGGATTGACTTCTCATTCAGGAAATATTGTTTGTTTATATTCTTCTTTTTTAAGTGCACAGAGAACAGCAGAGAAGAAAAAATGCTGATTTACTGTAGTGATTGTAAGGACAGTGACAGAGGTTTGCTATGCTATGCTATTTCCTGTCCACCTGCTTTTTGGTCACAACATGCCAGTTTAACTCAGAACAAAGGAAAAGGACTACCCACACAGGACAGCTCAACCAGAGAGACTAGAGGGTCCTTAAGAGCAGGGTTCCACCCTGTATTCACAAAGACAATTTATAATATTAACAAAGCAAGAATACCTCATTCAAAATTTCATTGACATTTGTAACTATACAAATAAGTAAAAATCCAGCCTGGGAACAGAACCTTTCTCAACAGTATGATGCGTGCCTCACTTCATATGTTTAGATAAGGACGGGAGGTTTCTGAAAAATGATCTTATGTTGTTTATTCAATATTTGTGTTTTATAGCGGCCTTTAACCAACACCATTTCCCATAAGCCTTAGACATTTGCAGGCTAAACATCAAGGCTCAACAGAGGAGAGGAGTCCATGAGCAAGTGAAGGGGGTTCAGACATATCTGTAATAACAGCAGGAAGAGAGGAGCGAACCCAAGTCTTTACACAGCGCAGATTACAACTAGAAAGATGAACAATGACTTTAGAAGAAAACATTGGGGGATTTTATGGATATGGATGAAACAAAGTTACAATGACCTAAGTACCCACACTGCTGCACTTGTAGTTTTTTCATGGGAGCTGTAGTTTTTTCTGTGCTTAAAAAGTAATTGTTGTTTAACTTCTTAACTTTGGATAGCCACTGCTGTAGTGGAGCCAAGTTGTCTTGGAAAGTAATGGAAAGCAATCTCCAGGAATACACTTGCACATATATGCTGAATGAGAGATTATATTGAGACAGAAGCTGATGGAATGGAGGCTAGCCCAGATGTGACATCATGACTCTTTGGCTCTGCATTTCAGAAAGCTATCTGCCAATTTCAAATTTAAAATTAAAATATACAATACAGGATTCAATTAAAAATATTAACAGACTGAGTGACATCCTCAATACTCTCTGTATTAATTAATACAGATTATTAATAAATTAATATAGTACTCTCTGTGACTGGAAGGAATATGACCCTTCATTGTGCTAATGAGAGTTCAGACCACACTGTCAGCTGAGCAGGTTCAGCTCATGTCATGCTGGTCGGTCAGATGAATTATTTAGCCTGTTGCATTGTTACCAGCAAAGACTGCATCATGAATTTTGGCTACTGTCTAAGCCAGGAAAGCTGGGTTGAACATGACCACCCTACAGAAGAGAGATGGAGTGACACTCTCTTCTTTTACAGCTGTGTTTTTCTTCTAAGGAAAATGTCCTTTTGTCCATAAGTCTGGCTTTGAATCAGCCTGAAATCAAGCCTCAATGCTCAGGAGCTCCCAGGTGGGTAAAAGACGAGGGCTCCTCAAGTCCACTGTCATCTCCCCAGCCAACATGTCCAAGACTGGAGAGTCTGATTCCAGAGGAACCAGACGCATATACCACTTGTTATCAGCAAAAAAAAACAAAAAAACAAAACTGATGTTAATGCAATAATTATAATGTTATCTATATATGATGGAAACAGTAATTGATCAAGAGTAGACTGCTGTGGCACCCAATTACTGATGGTAAGAGGGCTTGATTTGGAGTTTCCCTCGTAAGTTAAATGATTCCATTGATCATCATATTGTCCCTTTAGGCTGAAATTTGTATTTATAGTATCAAATGTTTTTAAGACGTCAAGAAAGACACCATAACACTCATTAATCCAATGCAGAAAAAATGTCATCAATTGCCAACACTGCAGATGTTATTGTGCTGCAACCTGAACAAAAACCAGGCTGCTGTGATGACTTCAGTGAGTTGATAAAGGATCTTCGTGAATCAACCAAAGATTCTGGGATTTTTGCCAAAAAGGTAGGCTTAAGTATCTGACAATAGCTGTCATCATCATCCTTATATAACAGTATAACAATTTTCCACAAAGCTAGAATTGTGGAAAATTGTAAGGGTTTGATAAAATTGTGTGCAAAGTGTGGACAAATGATAGGAATACTAACCCAGAGAAGATGTCATTATCTGACCTAAGGATTTGCAGGCTTTTAATTGAAGCAGAGCAATGTAAACATCAGCACGAGTTACTAAGCTGAAAAAGAAATTGCAATCCCTACAAGAAACTGTGGTGCTCTGCAGGACAGTATTTGCAGTTATCTACAGCAGAAATAGCAGATGTTATGTAATCTGTCTGAAATAAGACTAGCTTCTAATTTTATTTATGGTGGAGTGGCAAGAGGTATAGGAGATTAAAGGGCACTAACCAGTGTTATCAAAAGAATCCAACTACGCCACCCTGGGGGTTTTACCCAGGGACCAGTGTTACCTCAGACCAGTACCATTAACTCAAAAGGCAATCAGGTTCGTACACCAAGAAGCGAGAGATGTGGTTCCAACCATCAATTCTTTATTTTTAACAATAGCGAAATTTAGTAAAAAAACAATTATTAAATGCACCGATCACACAGGTATTAAAAAGAGGGACAGGGGAATTATTCAGGGCCGAGGGTTACCAGTGGAGGGGAGGTAGGAGAGGTGTCCAGAAGAGAGTCACCCTGAATCACATGTGTACACACATCCAAACACACACACTGGTCAAGGGTCAAACCCGGGGATGCTCAGTTAAACACAGCACACAGGAAAAAGGAGGAACCATCACCTACATGACAATGATTGGCTCGAGATTGCTGAGTAATCAAGAGGCTAGGAGACTACAGGCCTGCTCAAACCAGAAAGGAATATTTTTCCATTCTGCTACAGTGGGAGATGGGACTTAGTCTTATTATTATATGCTGATATTTAATCATTTCATTCATTATATTTAATTAAACTGGGCCTTTTGTGGCAGCTGTGGCTCAGTATGGCATGTATGTTAAAGTGCTTTGAGTGGACAGAAGAGCATGGGAGAACTCCTGCAATAACTCACCGTCTAGCTGCTTCCTGGAGAAGAAATATTCCTGCAATGCAACATGTGACCTAGAACAGTCATACAAACCTTTAAGCAGAAGCCTGGTCAAGGGGCATTAATTTCATGGCCTTATTACAAGCCTGGACCTCTTCACCCATCAATACTAATGCCTGAAGTACCACTAAACACTGAGCATTTCATATGCAACAAGTGCTCAGATGAGTCTGATGGGATGGGGAGAGACTGTAGGAAGGGCTAGTTGGATTGTTTCAGCCTGAAGCTGTTGCACCAGCACCAGGGAGGCAATTACCACCACCATGCAGGGGTGGGGGGAGTACTATGTTTATATAGTGCCAAATCACAACAAAAGTCATCTCAGGGCACTTTTCACATAGAGCAGGTCTAGACCGTACTCTAGTACTAAGTACTATGAATAAAAATAGCTATATTAAAAACCAGAGACGACCAGCATTAAAACTGCTCACCCTCTAAGATACAAGAAAAACCAAGGCAAACAAGAAGTTATGAGGGGGAACCCAAAAGTAACCAGAAGCCATCGGTAGCATGATGAAAGGAAATAAAACAAGGTTACAATGAAGAGCAAAATAACTGTGGCAGGCTCCCACACAACCCAGTCTCACATCAAAATGTATAATAGCTATGTTGGTCCACAGTGCAAAACGTATTAGTTTCACAATAACATAAAATTGTGAGATGCCTACGTTTTTTTGGCCTACTCTTTTCTATTGGCCTGTGTCCACATCACGTGACTGTCAAGTTTCTGTCTGCGAAAACAAACAAAATGGCTGACATTTCTTTTATTCTCAGTGGAAAATGCAATATTTTAGGATAGTTTTGGCATTAAAATGCATTCTGATGACATTTCTAGCAAGAAATGTGCATTTTATTTTCAGAATTTTTGTTCAGTTAATGTTTATGATGTTTAGTTTGTTAGTTATTATGAAGGTTGTTTCGGGTCTCAACAAAAAATTGTAGGAATGCAAGTTTGCTATGGTGGTTGCTATATACTCTGCTGTCAATGAAGCCACGTAGTTGCATGTCATGTTTGAATCATTGTCTTTGCATTGTGTAGTTATCTGAGCTGTTATGTTATTTGTGTTATTTTATGTAACTGTTTGATTATGTTATTTCAATTTTAAAAAAAGTAGAGTTCAGAGTGGAGAAATGAATTGAATTTGAAATCCAGAATTTGAAGCTTTGCCACTGGCTGACCAGAGGACCCGCTCGGAAGTATTTTCACCGTGTTAAGGTTTTCTTTTTTATTATATTTATATATCTTTTCAACACAAATACACAAAAGCGTCCTTGATAACTGAACAATACAATAGGTTAATGTTAAGGCCATCCATTTTAATTATTTCTTCTTCATTTTTAAGAAATAAAGTTTTTTTGTCAGGTTTTAATAGTGGAAGGCTTGGGAAGAGCATTGTGTTATGGGTGGATGTGGTGCGTTTGACTACTGTTTTGGGCTGTCTGCTGTCAGTGGCTTTATTCCATTTCAAATTGCTGCCGTCTGCCACAACCCGAATCCAAATGCCACTATCTCTGTTAAAGGCGTTTTATAGCCTGTGATTGTAAAATGTGAAGTTGCTCATTTAATTTTATATTCCCAAGAATATGTGGCTGAGGATATTTAATATGAAATCATCTTTCTTAAAAAACAGAATCTTCCTCATTGAATATTGTGGATGCGGTGGAACTGAGGAGCCTCACGCCTGAGGAAATCAGCTGCTCTGTAGTCTGGTGTCTATAGGAGAACACAATCTAGACTCATATAAAAAGGGAAGGGGAAAGAAAAAATTGATATTTCACGTGGCAAATGACTCTGCTTTGGCAGTTTGAAGCATGGACATGAGCTAAAGCTGCAAATACAAGTTGTGCTGTCAGGTGTATTTTTAAACACATCCTATACGTCTGAATATGAAAAGACAGAATGATAGAGGTGGTCAGGAAAGCAAAGCTGCTGAAAGTACAGAGAAGGGTTATAGTCTTTCAGTCACCAGTGCAATAGTCTGTGCTGAAAATAAACATGTGTGGTGTCACTGGGGCCGGCAAAGAAGAGTGTGTACTCAGTAGTTTGTGTCCAGGTCAAAACAACAAATGGAAGTAAAACATAAGGGTGAAAGACATCACACAACGCTTCTCCAGTACAACAAACACTTTCTGGCTATCATGCCTTTATCAGGGTGATTCAGGGTGATTCTGGCAGTCCATCAGTCAGTCATGTGCCTTATAAATTATCACGGTAAGCAACATAACATTATCTTTTGAGAATAGATTTTAGAAAGTAAAATATTTACTCTACTCTTAAAGGACAGCAGTATGAGCATAAATGCAAAACATACGACAAATATAAAATGGGCTCTTTAACAATAAGAGTTCAATGAAGAACTGTAGTTGTATTTTTAGTATTTTTTTCAGGGTTCAGTGGATTACTAACCTGACGCGTCAGATGGTTTGTTACACAGTACCATCTGAGAAGTCATTCTTGGAAACTGGAAAAGGGCAGGCACTTTCAAAAAATACTTGGCAGGTGATTGGATGAACCATCTGTCTACCACTGTCTATCACCGGCTTACCGGTCCATGCATGAAGTATAATTCATTTTCAATTGTTCATGTTGTATAAAGAAAAAATAGCCTAAATAATGAACATAATTTATAATTTCTTTTACACACTTTGGTGTTAAAACTATGTTTAAAAAAAAAAGAAGCAGAGGCAGCAGAACCAACCCGAGGATTTTCAATATACACGCAACGTGTGTTACGGAGATGCACTGAGCTACTGCAATCATTAACATCATGTACAGGTGAGTCCAACTTTATGTTTGTGGTCTGCTTGTTTACAGATGCTGTAACATGTAAGTGTACATTGATTCAGTTTTGGATTTAAAAAAAAAAAAAAAAAAAAAAAAAAAAAGTGTTACCACTCTCCTTGGTCTCTCCAACAAGGCCACTCAGCACTGCCCTTAACTCAGCAATCCCCGGCAACTGGAGAAGCAAATTTAAGAGTTTACAGGGAAAGCCAGAAGAGGAAAGTGGGGACCAGTGAGTTGGAAACAAGAAAAGGCAAAAACCCCAAAATGGTTAAGTCTAAAAAAAATTCACCTAGGTGCACCAGCACACAACTTGGTGTTTGACCCTCAAAGTACGGCGTTACTTTAGACTGGAGCAAATCTGTGATGCTCAGACTTCAATTCAATCAATCAATTTTTATTTATATAGCGCCATATCACAACAGAAGTCATCTCAAGGCACTTTTCACATAGAGCAGGTCAAAACCGTACTCTTTAATTTACAGAGACCCAACAATTCCCTCATGAGCAAGCACTTGGCGACAGCGGTAAGGAAAAAGTCCCCTTTAACGGGTAGAAACCTCAAGCAGGCCCCGGCTCTTGGTGGGCGGCCATCTGCTTTGACCGGTTGGGTTGAGAGAGAGAAAGAGAGAGGGAAAGGGGGAGGGGGGACAGAAGAACAACAATCATAACAATAACAATAAGCACAAGCAGCAATAGCCAGGGTAGGATGCCATCAGGACTGGGAGCGCAGTGTTCTAGTGGGATAATACGGTATTATGAGCTCTTCAAGATATGATGGTGCCTGACCATTAAGGGCTTTGTAAGTTAGGAGAAGGATTTTAAATTCTATTCTAGATTTTACAGGAAGCCAATGTAGTGAAGCTAAAATGGGAGAAATGTGATCTCTTTTTCTAGTTTTAGTCAATACACGTGCAGCTGCATTCTGGACCAGCTGGAGAGTCTTTAGAGACTTGTTAGGGCAGCCTGATAATAAGGAATTGCAATAATCCAGCCTAGAAGTAACAAATGCGTGAACTAGTTTTTCTGCATCTTTTAGGGACAGGATGTGCCTGATTTTTGTGATATTACGTAAGTGAAAAAAGGCAGTCCTTGAAATTTGATTTATGTGGGAGTTAAAGGACATATCCTGATCAAAGATAACTCCCGGATTCCTTACGGTGGTGCTGGAGGCCAGCGTAATGCCATCCAGAGTTGCTATATCATTAGATAATGTGTTTGTAAGGTGTTTAGGGCCAAGCACAATAACTTCAGTTTTATCTGAATTTAGTAGTAGAAAATTGCAGGTCATCCAGGTCTTTATGTCGTTAAGGCATGTTTGGAGTTTGTTTAACTGATTGGGTTCATCTGGCTTCACTGATAAATATAATTGGGTGTCATCTGCGTAACAATGAAAATTTATGGAGTGTTTCCTGATAATATTACCTAATGGAAGCATATATAAGGTGAATAGAATTGGTCCAAGTACAGAACCTTGTGGAACTCCGTGTCTAACTTTTGCCTTCACGGAGGATTCATCATTCACATGTACAAACTGAAATCGGTCTGATAAATAGGACTTAAACCAGCTTAATGCAGTTCCTTTAATGCCAATTAAATGTTCCAGTCTCTGCAAAAGGATTTGATGGTCAATTGTGTCGAATGCAGCACTAAGATCTAACAGAACAAGTATAGAGACAAATCCTTTGTCTGATGCAGTTAGGAGGTCATTTGTGACTTTCACCAGTGCTGTCTCTGTGCTATGATGCGCTCTAAATCCTGACTGAAAGTCTTCAAATAAACTATAGTTATGTAGAAAGTCACATAACTGATTAGAGACTGCTTTCTCAAGGATCTTGGATAGAAATGGAAGGTTAGATATAGGTCTATAATTGGGTAAAACACCTGAATCAAGAGTAGGCTTCTTAAGAAGAGGTTTAATTACAGCTACTTTAAAGGACTGTGGTACATAGCCTGTTACTAAAGACAAATTGATCATATCTAGTAAAGAAGTGCTCACTAAGGGTAAGGCTTCCTTAAGCAGCCTAGTTGGGATGGGATCTAAGAGACAGGTTGATGGTTTAGCTGAACAAATCATTGAAGTTAGTTCAGACAAGTCTACTGGAGAAAAACAGTCCAAATATATGTCAGGATTTACTGCTGTTACTAAGGTTCCTGTGTTTGGGGAGAGAACGGTGCCTGTTGAGGGCAGGAGGTGGTTAATTTTGTCTCTAATAGTTAGAATTTTATCATTAAAGAAGCTCATAAAGTCGTTACTACTGAGAGCTATAGGAATGCATGGATCAGTAGAGTTATGACTCTTTGTTAGCCTGGCCAAAGTGCTGAAAAGGAACCTAGGGCTGTTTCTCTTCTATTAATGCTGAGTAATAGGCGGCTCTGGCATTACAGAGGGCCTTCCTATATGTTTTAAGACTATCTTGCCAGACTAAGCGAGATTCTTCTACTTTGGTGGAACGCCAAATCCTTTCCAATTTTCGCAATGTTTGCTTTAATTTGCGGGTTTGGGAGTTATACCATGGAGCTAACCTCTTATGTTTTATTATCTTCTTTTTTAAGGGGGCGATGGAGTCGAGTGTTTGTCTTAGTGAGCCTGCAGCACTATCAATAAGATTATCAATTTGGGAGGGACTAAAGTTAACATAAGAGTCCTCTGTAGTATTGAGACATGGCAGTGAATTCAGTACTGACGGAATTGCTTCCTTAAATTTATCTACAACACTATCAGAGAGACATCTAGTGAGGACATTTTTGTCTAATGGTGTATAATCCAGTAATAGGAATTCAAAAGTTATTAAAAAATGATCTGATCTGATTTTATATAACAAAAACTGACTTTATATAATAAGGAATAATTTTCTTACGATTTACAATCACTTTTACTTTGCCCTTCTTTTGTTTGTTGTTAAGCTGTTGTCAATGAAACTGCATTAAAGGTGTTAATTGTAATATATCAGCAGGGAGGGTTGAGTTTAATTACTTACTATGCTTGCCATCCTCACCATCACTGTCTCTTTTTCTCTGCCTCTCCTGACCGCACACTCACTACGCATACAACTTGCTCACTGAGCTAATCCTTAAAGGAGTTACGCTACTCTCATAACAGTAGCTTAACAGTACTGGTGAATATAAAAAGTAGTTATGTTTTTTCTTTCTGCAGTTGAGGAAATTATTAAATTTGAGAATATACAGTACAAAAATGCTGAACTTTCAAATCACATTGAAAATTCCTGTGTCGAGTTTGAACCATAGGGCAACTTTCTAAACTCTGTCTGAACTTGATTACCTGTAGCCTGTGTGGAGCTAGAATTTTCTGCCTGTGCTTGTTGGGTTTCCTCCTACCCCAGTGAAAATGTTTGGTATTAGAAATATTCCTGTCACTGGCCCTGACCACTGGGCATTAGGACATAAATTGTGTTTTACAATTTGTTCATTCCCTGAATTTTTTTCTGCATATTATATTATAATATCTTCTAAAGCCTGACAATACTGTTATAATAGTGTGCACCTGCTTCTTATATTGTATGTGTGACTGAATTTTGAGAAAGTAAAGCCACTGCCTTTTGTGTCTCTGCACAGCATGGTGTGTGTGTGATAATTACTCATGTGTGGACATGAATCTGTTTACACAGTCACCTTGTAGGGACTCCCCTCCCCTTTAGGGAGTGTGTGTGTGTGTGTGTGTGTGTGTGTGTGTGTGTGTGTGTGTGTGTGTGGTTTCTTCTGATGAATATTGGCAATGAAGGTTGACAATGACAACGCCAGAGCCCCATTAGTGTGAGCATCTTGCTCACAGTCAAAAAGAACTGTCTTTCCATATGTAGCTGGGGGCAGATGGTTGTGCCATCACGGAATCTGGCCTGGTGTGCATGAGTGCGTGTATGTACAGTATGTTAGTGTGTCATTGTCTGTCCAGCTGGGTGTATATTGGTGGGGCTTGGTGGGGGTTGTTAGGCAGCCAAGAGAAACATTGCTCATCTATTTATCTGCATGGTTTCACTTCTGTATGTATTTCAGGATGCCTGAAGACACACAAGTTGTACGCAATGTAAGGTGGATTTAATGTAGTGCAAGCTAAGAACATAAAAGTCAACACTTAACACCGACTGTTCATGTCCCATCTCATAATATTAGTCAGTGTTGACAATTTTATTATTTAACCATCACTGCCATCTTTCTCTAACCCTAACCACATGGTTTTGGTTACCTAACTATACCTAAAATAGTTAACTTCAGAATTGAATGCAAATATAACTAGTCTATGCATTATTTGCAAGAGCTTGCCATTTTGTAAAATCCTAACAATATTTTTTCCACATGATGAAATCACTTCTTTACAAATATCTGGGGGACTGTCATTCTTTGGGCCGTCTTTTCAAGAAGTGCTGACTTCAGAGTATTGGCTCCAACAAGCTCAACCAATACAAATCTCAGCAGAGCATTTCAAACCTCAACTGAAATAAATTCACCCACTGTCACAGATTGACCCTCTACTAACATATTTGCTTCATTTCTGCCCATTTACATGTATCCCAGTACCACCTCTCCTCTCATTTCAGACTATGTCATTCTTCATCTGTCCAGCAGCTGTCCTCAATCCTTTCCGCCATTCCCTGGTCCCAGCACATTTACCCCTCATTACCCCTCGCGTATACTGTATGTACCAGTCCATCAGCCCTTGCCCTCTGCTAGATTGTCTTCTTGTGTGTGTTCACCTTAGTGTTTGTGGTGGAATAATTTCCATGTGTAAATAATTATGCCAGTGTCTTCACAGGGACAGTGTACAGGTGGTTAATCATTAAGAATCATGGAAAGGTCAGTGCTCATGATATTTGATTATTTGTTTATGACTTTTGATTACTAAAGGCCACAGGCCCTGTTTTTATTTTTAATTTAGAGAAGTTTGAGACACCATTGTTTCCAAACTGAATCATATTTGAATCATTGCCAAAATGTCAAGGTCACTAATGATGTCACAGCGGTGAGAGCTTTACTGGAAGCGATGTCACCAGGGGAGGAGCTTACAAGGTTACCTCATTTGTTACCTCCAGAATGTTACACTGGTGATGCGGTTCCTGCCGCCCCTCTCTCATTCAGTGCTTCCCTCAGCTGTTCCTACTGAATGTTCCTGCATGAATTTCCTTATTTCCCAGCTCACAGGAAAAGCCTGCGACAGCCAGGAAGGGGAACAGCTGACTCTGAGGGACAATCCCAGTTTGCAGCATTGTTAATCTCTTTTCTACTAAACTGCAAAAAAGTCTGTCACACCAGCTTGAGAGGCAGCATAGAATCTTCTCACTCTTCAGCAGGTGGAAGGAGAGTAGTGGACTATTCTACTGAGTTCTATAATCTGGTGGCTGAGAGTGAGGTGAATTCTAATTTCTTCTTTCGTACCTACTACAGCAAACTCTCTGACATTATCAAGGAAACAGTGGTGGAGGGAGAGAGACTTACCCTTAACCATAACCCATAACCTAGAAGTCCCCTCTTGTCCCCTGCTTCAAGCTCAGATGATTCTTCCAGATCAACCTTTCACCACCTTCATGGATTCAGGGACTGACAAGAGCTTCATGGACACTCAACTGGCCAAGCAACTAAGTCTGTAGCTCATTCCAGTGATTGCCATTTGCCCAGCTGGGTCACCCATCAGACCTCCTCCATCAGTTTTGTCATGTCAGGTAACCTAATTAAGTTTTCACTTGCTTGATTCACTTCAGTTACCTGTTATTCTGGGTTTTCCTTGGTTATGGCAGCATGATCCACACAAAGACTGGTCCCCCAAAGTTATTATTAGCTGGAGTGAATATTGTCATGCCTCTTGTTTCAAATCTGCCACATCTTCTGCTCCTGCTGATACTCCTTCTCCTGAGTTTCCAGATCTCTCCAGGGTGCCCTCTGACTATATGGACCTCTTCAACAGGGCTCGGGCTATGTCGTTGCCCCCCTCATCAACCCTGTGACTGCTCTATTGACCTGATGGACACTGATCCCCCCAAAGCTCCTCTGTACTTGCTCTTTATCCCTGAAACCAAAGCCGTTGACCATACATTGAAAGCTTCCTTGCTGCTATCAATCAATCAATCAATTTTTATCAATCAATGTTTATTTATATAGCGCCATATCACAACAAAAGTCATCTCAGGGCACTTTTCACATAGAGCAGGTCAAGACCATATTCTTTAATTTACAGAGACCCAACAATTCCCCCATGAGCAAGCATTTGACGACAGTGGTGAGGAAAAAGTCCCCTTTAACGGGTAGAAACCTCAAGCAGAACCCGGCTCTTGGTGGCCGGCCATCTGCTTTGACTGGTTGGGTTGAGAGAGAGAAAGAGAGAATGAAAGGGGGAGGGGGGACAGAATAACAACAATCATAACAACAACAACAACAACAGCAGCAACAGTAACAGCCAGGGAAGGATGCCATCAGGACTGTGAAGGACCGCAAAGGCTCGGCCCAGAACCCAGGGTTTCCTGTGAGATGAGAAAGCACAAAAAACTCCGGGGAAGAAGCAAAGTAATTGACATGCATTGATGTTACATGAATGCATACAGATGGAGAGGAGGAGGAGGAGAGAGGAGCTCAGTGCATCATGGGAAGTCCCCCAGCAGTCTAGGCCTATAGCAGCATAACTAAGGGCTGATCCAAGGAGAGCCTGGTCGGCCCTAACTATAAGCTTTATCAAAAAGGAAAGTTTTAAGCCTACTCTTAAACATAGAGAGGGTGTCTGCACCCTGGACCGAATCTGGTAGATGGTTCCATAGAAGAGGAGCCTGATAGCTGAAGGCTCTGCCTCCCATTCTACTTTTAAAGACTATAGGAACCACCAGTAAGCCTGCATTCTGGGAGCGCAGTGTTCTAGTGGGATAATACGGTATTATGAGCTCTTCAAGATATGATGGTGCCTGACCATTAAGGGCTTTGTAAGTTAGGAGAAGGATTTTAAATTCTATTCTAGATTTTACAGGAAGCCAATGTGGTGAAGCTAAAATGGGAGAAATGTGAACTCTTTTTCTAGTTTTAGTCAGAACACGTGCAGCTGCATTCTGGACCAGCTGGAGAGTCTTTAGAGACTTGTTAGGGCAGCCTGATAATAAGGAATTGCAATAATCCAGCCTAGAAGTAACAAATGCGTGAACTAGTTTTTCTGCATCTTTTAGGGACAGGATGTGCCTGATTTTTGTGATATTACGTAAGTGAAAAAAGGCAGTCCTTGAAATTTGATTTATGTGGGAGTTAAAGGACATATCCTGATCAAAGATAACTCCCGGATTCCTTACGGTGGTGCTGGAGGCCAGGGTAATGCCATCCAGTGTAGCTATATCATTAGATAATGTGTTTGTAAGGTGTTTAGGGCCAAGCACAATAACTTCAGTTTTATCTGAATTTAGTAGTAGAAAATTGCAGGTCATCCAGGTCTTTATGTCGTTAAGGCATGTTTGGAGTTTGTTTAACTGATTGGGTTCATCTGGCTTCACTGATAAATATAATTGGGTGTCATCTGCGTAACAATGAAAATTTATGGAGTGTTTCCTAATAATATTACCTAAAGGAAGCATATATAAGGTGAATAGAATTGGTCCAAGTACAGAACCTTGTGGAACTCTGTGTCTAACTTTTGCCTTCACGGAGGATTCATCATTAACATGTACAAACTGAAATTGGTCTGATAAATAGGACTTAAACCAGCTTAATGCAGTTCCTTTAATACCAATTAAATGTTCCAGTCTCTGCAAAAGGATTTGATGGTCAATTGTGTCGAATGCAGCACTAAGATCTAACAGAACAAGTATAGAGACAAATCCTTTGTCCGATGCAGTTAGGAGGTCATTTGTGACTTTCACCAGTGCTGTCTCTGTGCTATGATGCGCTCTAAATCCTGACTGAAAGTCCTCAAATAAACTATTGTTATGTAGAAAGTCACATAACTGATTAGAGACTGCTTTCTCAAGGATCTTGGATAGAAATGGAAGGTTAGATATAGGTCTATAATTGGGTAAAACACCTGAATCAAGAGTAGGCTTCTTAAGAAGAGGTTTAATTACAGCTACTTTAAAGGACTGTGGTACATAGCCTGTTACTAAAGACAAATTGATCATATCTAGTAAAGAAGTGCTCACTAAGGGTAAGGCTTCCTTAAGCAGCCTAGTTGGGATGGGATCTAAGAGACAGGTTGATGGTTTAGCTGAACAAATCATTGAAGTTAGTTCAGACAAGTCTACTGGAGAAAAACAGTCCAAATATATGTCAGGATTTACTGCTGTTACTAAGGTGCCTGTGTTTGGGGAGAGAACGGTGCCTGTTGAGGGAAGGAGGTGGTTATGACTTACGGTCATACCAGCACTTTTTCTTACCAGGCTTACTGTACTTAGATGTTCGTGTTGTACTAGCTCTGCTTGTGGTCTGCATACCAGTAGGGGCAGTGGACAACACAGAATAAGGCTGCAAACATTCAGGCTGTTCTGAAAAAGAAGGTGAGGCTGTAACCAAAGAAGATGGAACCACATTGGCCCAGACACGATTACCAGCCAGACCATTCCTCAGAATGACAGCTATACCATCAATTGGCAGCACAGGGCACACACCCATGTGAACCTCACCCTTCAGTAACTCACAGTACAGCATTACCTTATGCAGTGGAACTGGAAACACTCAGACCCATATCACGAACCAAAACAGAAGCACTGGTATTAGTCTCCTTAGAGAATGGCAGAACTGAGCCCAAAACAAATGAATCTAAGGAACCAGTGTCCCTCAAGATCTTCACTGGCACTCTCACAGAACTCTCAACCAATGACAGTAACCCATCTGACACAAACGGAAGGTAATCTGAAATCTTAGCCTGGCTACCTACTTTAGCATTTACCTGGCCACATGACAACGAAGCTGGCACAGTTTGAATAGATGCTGCTAGTGCAGCAGGTTTAACACGTACATCACTACAACGCTTACTCTTAGCTCTTATGGCGGGACATTCAGCTTTCCAGTGTCCTCTTTCCTTACAATAATTACACGTCAGCATCAGACTGTCCTCCTGAAACCGGTTCTGATGTACCAGCCCTGTCCTCCGACCATTTACACACCTTAACCCAATCCCCAGAATCACAGGCACGGGACTCAAAATCAAGCTTATGCGTCAGGACATACTCGTCTGCAAGAGCAGCAGCCTCAGCAGCAGTTTTGACTTTACGCTCATTAATATAGGTAGCAAAATTACTTGGCAGAGAATTTTTGAACTGCTCCAAAACCATTGCATTGCATAAGCCAGCAAATGTTTTAACTTCCAAAGCTGTACACCATCGATTAAAGTGAGTTACCAACTTCCTGGCAAAATCCATGTGTGTCTGGTTATTTGACCTCTCCCATGATCTAAATTTCTACCTGTAGGCTTCTGGCACCAGCTCATATGCTTTTAACACAGCAGCTTTAACTGCAGTGTAACAGTGGCTGTTACTCACAGGAAGGGAAGTGTAAGCTTCTTGAGCCTTACCAGTTAGGATGCATTGCAATAGCAGTGTACGCTCAGAATCAGGCCACCCTCTCCTGTCAGCCACACGTTCAAACAGCGAGAAGAATGTGTCAGGATCTCCTTCACAAAACCTTGGCACCAGACGCAAATTACCAGCCACATCAAGATTTGGTGGACACTCTGGAGACACAGAGGGAACATTAAAACCTGACAGCCAGTACTACCTGCTGTGCGCCTCAAAAATTACAAGAGTACATGCTCTCTGGTGAAAACCAACCTCTCCTTTATTCCACACCCACCACTGACATTCCAAGCATCAACACAACAAAACAAGACACTGGCAAACTATACTTACATGAAACCAATTATACCCATTTCAAGTGACTCCCTGTAGCACACTTCTACAACCTCATTCACCAAAATACTGCAGACTCTGGACGTGGTACCAACGCACCGGAGACCAATACTACTGATTATGCACTACCGTCACAATTTTCAAACTCTGCCCATGAAGACCATGATAGAGAAAAACAGTGGAACTATGCTACAACAATTTACCAAAACCCCGCAAACAATGACATCTACTTGCCTGCTCAAGAGGCAACAACTCTAACCAAACCAAACAAACTTACCACTATGCCTCCAAAGACTGTTAGGACGAGCCCCCATTTGTCACAGCCCAGCTCTAGACTGTGGCAAAAAAGGGAAATCACACCGGTATCAATAATATAAAAGTAAATTTATTTAACACAAGTAGTCAAAACCAACAAAAAATAACAATAGGTAGGGTTAGTCTGTAAAATCAGTCATGTCAGGAGTGAATGAGTGAATTTATGTTGTGTGGGTGTTGTATGGTGAAACAGAACCAAAAAGCAAAACAGGAATGTGTGGGGGAGAGAAGAGAGGATCTGAACTGGCCGCTTCTGACTTTATATATGGGGCACACTGGGCCTAGGTGTGTCCCATCCTGCTAATTAGTGTGCTCAGGAACCTGCCCCTGCAAACAAAGAGCACAGCAGCAACAAGCACAAAGCAAAGGGGCCGTCACAGCCCCTCAAACGCACTTTGATCAGACATTTAGCAGCATGACTGCACATTTTCCAGACAGCTTTCCTGCACTTTAGGCACTTGGCAGACTTTCTTGTGCAGGTCATTCTCCTCTGGTCTTTTTATCATTTAATAATGACTTGACGTAGTTAACAGATCCCACACGCCAACAAATGCCATTGCCTCGCAACTTAGAATGTTTAAACATGAGCCACGCTAAAATGAATGCATTTCACATATGGGTAAATTTTATCTGATGGCGGTTTTAGGTATAGATGTCCGTGTTTTTAATCTGGATTCGTCTTCACTATTTTTACCAATAGAGGGTGCTGAACAACATTATTTCAGGAAAAGTCAAAGACTGGGAGACTGAATATTTTATTAAAACATATTAACGTACAATTGAAAAACTGCTTCGGGTAAATTTTACCCCATGGTGGTGCTAATGTTAAAGATGTTGAAGCAGTACTTAAAGTAATTGAAGTACTTTGGCAGTAACTGAAGAAGATAAAGCAGTATTTGAAGAAGTTTAATCAGTAACTCAAGTATTTCAAGTAGGTAAGTATTTGAAGCTGTAGTTGTAGCCTAGTAGTTTAAATATTTGAAACTTAAACAATTGAATGTTTTATAATAATCAAAAAATTAAGAGTGAAAGAGGGAGGAGGGCAACAACATGGTGGTAGAATGGCTGAAAGGTAAATGTACAGCTGTGTCATTTGGAAGAATACAACACATACTGCAATGGTATCACAGATTATTATATCTTAGGTTAGATGAAACATGGTTGTACTTACATCGATATATGAGACACCTAAAAGTTGCCTTCAGGGTCTCCAGTTGCTGCCTGGTGAGCCTGTCCTGCATGCGCCCCCTCATCTCTGCAGCCACGGTAGGGAGAGCCTCAGCCACCTGTATGAATTCCTCAATGGCCACTTGGACCCCCCACCAAGATTACTCTGGCTTGACCTTAAAAAAAAGGCATACACGTGTATGGTCAACTGTCATATTGTGCTCTGTCTCCTTTGTCTTCGGTCCTGCACAGTGGAATGTCATGTTTCTCTCACTGTTTGACAAGAAAATCTTATAGATTGCAGTTAAAACATGCACCAAGTTACTGTAAGAGGTAAAACTCACAGTTCTTTTTTGATGGTTATTATTAACTTTTAGTGTTCTGTTTTAATCAACTACCATTAAACTGTAAGATGTTATTCCCTTTATCTTCTTCTCTTGTTCCTGGAGAACTGCTCAAATAGGTCTTGGCGGAAGGCCGCGACCTTCCTCGCCCCCCTCTGCCAATATTCTAAGCCTATTTGAAGACAGACAGAGAAGGCAATGTTAGTGTTGTTGGTAGGTACTTAAGAGTCTGTGCAGTTAGAACTTAGTAAATAAATTGAAAAGATGTGTTGCTTTGTAGATCATTTATCAAGTATAACATATTAATGCTCCATTCTATAAATTTTCACTTATCCATAACTGAAAGATAAATGCTTTCAATTTAATGCATTATAAAACACCAGTTGTAAAATTAATACAATAGACACCAAAGTTGCACACTGACAGCTGAGTAGCTGGTAAGATCAGTTAAGATACTATAATTATTATAATATTACCACTGATATGTTTCCTTTAAAGTAGTAATACTAAGAATAACAATAATAATAATTTACTAGATGTCCCAGGGTAAGGTAGGATGTGTCACCCACTGCCATCCATTAAGATTATATCCATCTCCATGTCCAGTGCCAACTTCACCACATTTGCAATGGAATTGACATTGGCTTGGTCCTCAGTAAACGTTATTGTTGTCACATGGCTGTGGAGGTTGATGACTCCATCCGTCAGTTGAGCTACAACAACAGGTCTTAAAAAACAACAAAAAAACAGTCACACATGTCACATACAGACCCACAACTAGTTTGTAAAGGTTATAACTGCAGACAGAAACAAAGCTACCAATGCATTCTTGATAAATTAAATAAAAAAGCTAGATTTTGAGTGACAAACATCAAATGAAACTACAAAAATGCAATGCTAAACAGCAACTTCAACAAAATATGATCCTGGAGCATATTTCCTAATGCTCTGTGTTCTCAATATGGATCTCCTTGCTCCTGCTTGATCTGGCAATACATCTTTTTGTGACCACCCAAGTCCCACTGGTCTAAGTTGCTGTCCATATACTGTGTAAAATAATTCAAATGCGTGTCCTAAATAAATATCAGTGAATCGCTGTATTTTGCCAGTTTTCATGATTTGCACCATATGAATCCAATTCTCATGCCCAACTTGCCAGTGGGCCAAATTTTAATCTAGTGAAAGGTTATAAACCACACTCTCTATAGGCAAAAGGATTCCCAAATTGATTTTATATGTATGTACTACTGTCACAAAACTTTGTTTTGGTTTACCTCAAGTACGTTCTTGACTGTGCACTCTGAGGGGGAAATCGAAACCTGGGGCCAGTGCCTGCACCTGCTGTGGGTGCTGGCAGGGTTGAAACTAATGCCAAGTCTTGATCCTCAATGAGATATGTTGCCCCAGTAGTGGGGTCAACATGAGAAAAGTACTCATGGATGGAACAACTACAACGTCACTGTCACTCTTCATAAGATAGATGTTCTGGGGAAGGATCTGTTAAATGTAACAATTACAAGAAAATATTAAAATATTGTTCACATAAAATTACATTATAGACTTGTTTCAACATTAACATTCACAAAAACCCACAGTAAGCTTATCACTGGCCTTCCACTGTTTCCCCCAAATTTCTTTCAAACTGAGTGATGTGCATCAAAACTCACGTGCGCTAATTTTTAATATAAGCACAAAGTCTTTGATAGACCATTTTTTGATGGCTTTAGATTGTTGGAAAAATATGCCTCGTCTCATCGAGAGAAAAAAAACATGGAAGTTGAGTGGCGCAGTTCAGAGAACAGAGAGGACATGGTTTTTGTTTTTGATGGTGGTGGGGGGAGGGGAATTTTGTGAGCGATAAGTTAGCTAGCTTGATTTCAAAGTCCTGTATACTGTACTGCTTTTTGAGTTCTTTGAGTTCTGGCAGTAAATTCTTTAGTAAATTCGTAAAGTGTACATACTGTATCCTTTGTTATTGAAACCAACTGGTTTTGTCGGCCTAACGGTTACAACTACCCAGCTACAGAAGACAAATGTTAGTGGCAAGCAGAACACATGCCGGTATATACATTTTTTCTTTTTGGTGTGACAGTAAATTAACAGAAACTGCATTAGTAAATAAAGAAAATAAGTAATACTGTGCCTGAAAGATCTGCGACAGATTGGCCACAGATATATCTATGACTTGAACTGTGCAAGTCTTCTGCCTCCTTGTCAGGGTGTACATTTCTCCATCCATCACTGCTTGACAAGCGCCAAAAAGGACAACATTAGCATTAGCCAAGGCTTATATAGGTTTGTGTGGGACACGCCTACACCATCTGCTGATTGGATTGAATTATTGCAGGACATACACGACGTAATTACAGTCTTATAATAGTGTTTTTCATTTTATGCTGATAACATAGAAATGGTTGTGAATAGGAATTAATAGAAAAACTATCTATCCTTGGCAATCAGTCAAGTAGCCTGAGGCTGAAATAAAAATGTGCCCAAAAGCAATAACAATTAATAGACATTTATCATAGAAGTTACGCTATGTAATTTGGTAAATGAGTATATTCTCTTTCATTAATGATGACTGCCATAGAGTCTAAACAACATATATTGATACATAGGAAATCAGTTCAAATCTAATCACATTTCAGATTAGCCACAGCTTGCCATAATGTAGTTTGTGTGAACAATTAAATAGGCTATAAAGCACAGTGCACAAGAAAATTATGTCGAGCAGCGTGAGCTTGCATTTCTTTGTGTGTTGCATTGATGTATACGTGTTTTCTTTAACGTTTAACTTTTAAGAATAGAGAGGCAGCTTTCAGTAATTATGAAGTTTAACATTTACATGCGCACAAAAGGCATGTCACTGCAGCAAATATCATGGGACATTTAGGCAGCAAAACTAAAAACTGTAGTTATAGACTTCACAGGACAGAGGAAACTATCCAGGGGACACAGATTTGAACTTTAAAAAAAAATAGTGAGCTCACAATCATGGCTGCTTTACTCCAAACAATTAAACTATATGAATCTGGACTGTGTGTGTGTGTGTGTGTCAGTGTGTAAGTGTGTGTATGTGTGCGTGTGTGTGACCTTTTCGATGTGTATAAGAACACAGAACATTAATTACCGTTAGATCATGACCATTCCTGTCGGCATGTCTGGGATTTAAATCATCAATAAAGTTACACTGCTGTACCTCTTACGTAAATGCGCACAGCATCTTTCTTAATGGGGAGACTCATTTATCGTTTCTGTTGCAAGGGGATCGCTGCAGGTAGGCCCATTTAATAAACCCCACAAATATGGGGTCGAGTAGGATACTGCTGGGGAGCCCTGGGGCGGAGCGTTACAATTACTCCGACTCCAAGTAATACAAGTTACTGGTCAGGAGTTCTGAAATTAAAAAGCAAGATGCCAGACTCATTATCTCGTTTACACACAGCTATCCAATGATAGCCTACCAGGCGTATAGCACTGTGACTTATAATTTATTGTTGTTGGCTATAGTGTTGTTGGCAGAGGACTCTTATGTTAACTTTAGTCCCTCCTAAATTGATAATCTTATTGATAGTGCTGCAGGCTCACTAAGACAAACACTCGACTCCATCGCCCCCTTAAAAAAGAAGATAATAAAACGTAAGAGGTTAGCTCCATGGTATAACTCCCAAACCCGCAAATTAAAGCAAACATCGCGAAAATTGGAAAGGATTTGGCATTCCACCAAAGTAGAAGATTCTCGCTTAGTCTGGCAAGATAGTCTTAAAACATATAGGAAGGCCCTCTGTAATGCCAGAGCCGCCTATTACTCAGCATTAATAGAAGAGAATAAAAACTGCCCTAGGTTCCTTTTCAGCACTTTGGCCAGGCTGACAAAGAGTCATAACTCTACTGATCCATGTATTCCTATAGCTCTCAGTAGTAACGACTTTATGAGCTTCTTTAATGATAAAATTCTAACTATTAGAGACAAAGTTAACCATCTCCTGCCCTCAACAGGCACCGTTCTCTCCCCAAACACAGGAACCTTGGTAACGGCAGTAAATCCTGACATATATTTGGACTGTTTTTCTCCAGTAGACTTGTGTGAACTAACTTCAATGATTTGTTCAGCTAAACCATCAACCTGTCTCTTAGATCCCATCCCAACTAGGCTGCTTAAGGAAGCCTTACCCTTAGTGAGCACTTCTTTACTAGATATGATCAATCTGTCTTTAGTAACAGGCTATGTACCACAGTCCTTTAAAGTAGCTGTAATTAAACCTCTTCTTAAAAAGCCTACTCTTGATTCAGGTGTTTTAGCCAATTATAGACCTATATCTAACCTTCCATTTCTATCCAAGATCCTTGAGAAAGCAGTCTTTAATCAGTTATGTGACTTTCTACATAACAATAGTTTATTTGAGGATTTTCAGTCAGGATTTAGAGCGCATCATAGCACAGAGACAGCACTGGTGAAAGTCACAAATGACCTCCTAACTGCATCAGACAAAGGATTTGTCTCTATACTTGTCCTGTTAGATCTTAGTGCTGCATTTGACACAATTGACCATCAAATCCTTTTGCAGAGACTGGAACATTTAATTGGCATTAAAGGAACTGCATTAACCTGGTTTAAGTCCTATTTATCAGACCGATTTCAGTTTGTACATGTGAATGATGAATCCTCCGTGAAGGCAAAAGTTAGACACGGAGTTCCACAAGGTTCTGTACTTGGACCAATTCTATTCACCTTATATATGCTTCCTTTAGGTAATATTATTAGGAAACACTCCATAAATTTTCATTGTTACGCAGACGATACCCAATTATATTTATCAATGAAGCCAGATGAACCCAATCAGTTAAACAAACTCCAAACATGCCTTAACGACATAAAGACCTGGATGACCTGCAATTTTCTACTACTAAATTCAGATAAAACTGAAGTTATTGTGCTTGGCCCTAAACACCTTACAAACACATTATCTAATGATAAAGCTGCTCTGGATGGCATTACCCTGGCCTCCAGCACCACCGTAAGGAATCTGGGAGTTATCTTTGATCAGGATATGTCCTTTAACTCCCACATAAATCAAATTTCAAGGACTGCCTTTTTTCACTTACGTAATATCACAAAAATCAGGCACATCCTGTCCCTAAAAGATGCAGAAAAACTAGTTCACGCATTTGTTACTTCTAGGCTGGATTATTGCAATTCCTTATTATCAGGCTGCCCTAACAAGTCTCTAAAGACTCTCCAGCTGGTCCAGAACGCAGCTGCACGTGTATTGACTAAAACTAGAAAAAGAGATCATATTTCTCCCATTTTAGCTTCACTACATTGGCTTCCTGTAAAATCTAGAATAGAATTTAAAATCCTTCTCCTAACTTACAAAGCCCTTAATGGTCAGGCACCATCATATCTTGAAGAGCTCATAATACCGTATTATCCCACTAGAACACTGCGCTCCCAGTATGCAGGCTTACTGGTGGTCCCTACAGTCTTTAAAAGTAGAATGGGAGGCAGAGCCTTCAGCTATCAGGCTCCTCTTCTATGGAACCATCTACCGGATTCAGTCCGGGGTGCAGACACCCTCTCTATGTTTAAGAGTAGGCTTAAAACTTTCCTTTTTGATAAAGCTTATAGCTAGGGCCGACCAGGCTCGCCTTGGATCGGCCCTTAGTTATGCTGCTATAGGCCTAGACTACTGGGGGACTTCCCATGATGCACTGAACTCCTCTCTCCTCCTCCTCCTCTCCATCTGTATGCATTCATGTAACATCAATGCATGTCACTAACTTTGCTTCTTCCCTGGAGTTTTTTGTGCTTTCTCATCTCACAGAAAAACCTGAGTCCTGGGCCGCACCTTCGCGGTCCTTCACAGTCCTGATGGCATCCTTCCCTGGCTATTGCTGCTTGTGCTTGTTGTTGTTTGTTGTTGTGATTGTTTTTCTTCTGTCCCCCCTCCCCCTTTCCCTCTCTCTTTCTCTCTCTCAACCCAACCGGTCAAAGCAGATGGCCGCCCACCAAGAGCCGGGGTCTGCTTGAGGTTTCTACCCGTTAAAGGGGACTTTTTCCTTACCGCTGTCGCCAAGTGCTTGCTCATGGGGGAAGTGTTGGGTCTCTGTAAATTAAAGAGTACGGTCTTGACCTGCTCTATGTGAAAAGTGCCTTGAGATGACTTCTGTTGTGATATGGCGCTATATAAATAAAGATTGATTGATTGATTGATGATTGAGTCTATAAATATCTTTGCATATAATGGGGCAGGCTATGTACCAACAGGGCCTACTGTTTTCTGCTATACCAATGTACTAAGGCTCATAAAGCACAGGTGTTTCAGCTTCATTCCTGCTCTTGTGATCATTGCTGGTCACATGCTCCCTTGCTAACAAACAAACTCTACGTTTTCATTAGGATTATTTGATTGTTAGGGTAATGTAGGGGTGCAAATGCACCCTGATGTATTGGATTTTATTGATGTTAATAACACTGACAGTAACAAACCAGCCTGTTATGGCACTTTATTAAAGTACAGCTTTATTTATTTATTTATTTTTAAAGCCTATGCTGTCACACCATATAATAAAATATTTAATATTATTTATAAAAACAAGGGTATGGGTATGGGCCTGCTTTTGGGTATGGGCCTGCTTTAGGAAAGACCATTTTTGATACTGCCAACTGTATACAGGGGCTGAAAATGAAACAATCTGGACGCTAATCTCCCAACTATCAGTTCGTGGTGTATCCGGTGCAAACACCCACCAATTTCTATAAAATCATGAGTTTCCCTACTTCAGAGCCGCATTACGAAATGTCAGCGATATGAAGCAAAACGGAAATTCATATAATGAGATCTCATTAACTCTGGCATCAATAGGTATTGAGAAATGCGCCTCTGTCGCCAACATAAAAAAAATTTGTCAGAGGTATGGACTGGTGAATCAAACTTGGGGGAAGACTACAACCCATCAACTGGAATTTTCTGTGGAAGAGGCCGTGCAAGAGGTGATCACTGTTTTTACACCACTTTATTGAATAGTTATTCCATCCACCCAGATGGTAAGCTTCTTCTGACCCAGTTAGGGTTATTATTGAGTGTTAAGGGGTGCATGCATTTATAGGCAGAACTGATTGTTGTTGTTATTTCAGAGGAGGTCATTATTAAATGTATGAAATTCACAATCTTGAGCCACCACAGCCCAAAATATGTGCTGATTTAAACTGCATCCCCTCCTTTCTCAGACCAGGCCGATGTTACATATATGAAGTACAGTCGAGCCAAAATGGCAATTCGACTCAATCTCAGCCAGAATTACTTGCCATGCTCGAATCCAGCAGATCTGCTTTCTTGTATGAAATTTGGTTAAGGGAGGGATTTGTTCTCTCCTTTATTTTATTTGATCCATATCCATAAATGTAAGGATATGGGTGAGATTTCATACACATAAAAAAGTTTAAAAAGTGAGCTTCAAAAAGTATAGAATTTGCTATTTTGTATTTAAAAGTGGAGAAACAGAATGGGAAAAAAGTCAGCCTATTCAGCTTATATATCCATATGTGTATCTGCTTCATTCAAATCGCATTCCTCTGTCACTCCTCCACTTCTGCTAGGGTTCTGTGCTAGTACATACATTCTTATAAGATCAACTTTTTATTCTCATTGTTATCAAAGACTCAGAGAACACCATCACAGCGTCTTATTTCAAAGCTGGCAGTGCTGTGTCATTGAGGTCACAGTGTTAATGCCAGACCAGACCAGGTCTAGACAAATATCCTTCCCTACTGGTTTGGAATGTATCTCATATGGTCACAATGTGTAGATATATGTCGCGTTGACATGTTCAGAACCTACTGACAGTGAGTGTCATCAACCAATCACTATATTTTTGTTTTTTCTGAGGAACTGGGAGACAAAGGCGTAATGGTGGAAGGGTTTGAATATTCAATGAGGAACAGGAAGCAGTAACAATAAATTTGGTATTGGCAAATAATGCAGTTGGACTCAAAGCAACATTATAAGGGACAACACAATTTTCAACATCTGGCAAATCAGCCTGTCCATATTAGCCTGTACAAGGTGCCTTTTGAGAAAAATTCTGAAAGAATCAAAGATCTGAGACTCTACAGTACACTACAGACAGTACAGCATTTTTCCCAGTATACTGGACTACACCATATTGACTTTTTTTGAAATTTTTTGTTTTGTTTTCAGAGAGTACTGGAAATTGATGCTAATGTGATCCTACATGGGTTTATTTTCATCAATGAAAGACTCCAGATTACAAGGAGTCTAAATATAGTGACCTGGTCTAATGTGGTGTGGATGGAAATATATCAGTGAAATCACCATTTTTTCTGTTTTCCTAAGCAAAATAAAGGTTTCACAAATCTGAAAGTGGGTTTAAACAGCATTAAGGCTTTTGCTACGATGCCTGACATTCTTTTATAAGTGTAAGTGGTAATAAAAACATAGAATCGGCCGTTAAATATAATTATTTATGTTTCCCTTTGTTCTCTTAGGCAACTGCCTGTCTTTGACAGTGTCAGTGGCAGATGGGAAATGTTAAAGTTTCGAACCAGATGTCACGGCCCTGGCTGTGCCTCTAGTGTTCTCTCTTGTGTTCCTTGTCCCCTATTTGTCTCCCCATGTATTTGTGTATGTGGGTGTGTGTGTGAGTGGCAGGCATAGCTCCTCCTTCCTCTGGCTTCTCCCTGATTACTCCTGATGCACAGATCTTCTTTTAGCTACAGTGGTAGTCACACAGTTATTTACTTGTGTTCTATGCCTTGTGTGCTAATGTTAATTCTCCTCTGCTCTCAGGATCATCACCACCTGGTTACCTCTGCCTGCCTGCCAATCAGCCTGCAGCCCACACTACTAGCCACGCCAACTCCCTCTGACCCACTTCAGTAAATTCCTGTTGGACCAACTCTGGACCCCCGCCATCACCATTCCCCCACCTGCTCACCTGTTGCATCCCATGTTGCAAGAAATCCCTTTTTACATATGCTATTGAACTGTCTTCCTGTCCGCATTTGGGTCCAATCACACCACAGTTCATCAAACTCACCAGAGGCTTAAAATTATTGTATTATGAAGAAAATTACATGAGTCATAATTAAGAGAACAAATAGGCGTATATGTGTAATATCAGAATATGTTATTTATTGCGATGAACGACTTTTTGACACTGCCTGCAAATCTAGCCACATTGTTTAAATAAATAAAATTGCTGATGTAGTTATATGATGCACGGTAGGGGGTAGTCTTTTGGGACTCACTCAAATAAAACAGTCCCAACATTGAAAACAAACACATAGCTGTTCAACAAATAAATCAATAAATCATTTTCTTTACTTTTTTAAACATGGTTGCAGCAGTAAGCTATCAAACTCTAGTGGGAGAATGACAGCTGTGCTCGTGAGTCACATTCATCATCACTACAAGCGTGACTGGCTGGAAAGACGTCACGTGAGAAGGGATGCATAAACACAGACGTAGGATCCATACTTAATTATCCTGATCATGTTGGGAAATGAATTGAAATAAGATAGCCTGGGCTGATTACAACTACTAATACAAGTGTCACAAAATAATCAAATTATCGTACATTATGGGACTTTTAGCATTATTGATCGTACATCATACAGAGGGCAAAATTATCATACAAATATGATAATTATCGTACATCTGGCAATAAAATAATTTCATTCTTTATGTATTTATATTTGTGTGATAGTGGATCACATGTGTGCAAACATTCCAGAGGAAACACACAGTAATCGCTCACAGAGAAAAAAAAGAAAGCAAACTGGAGAGAAGGCATCTGTTCCTGATCCTGGTAATAAATGAGTGGAAACCTATTTGTGGGAGAAAAGAGCAGCCAAGACTGGAGGGCGTATTATATACTGTGTGTGTTAGTGAGAGAGAGAGAGATTTAGGAGTGTCTCTCTCTCTCTTTGTGTGTGTGTGTGTTTGGGGGGAAAACAACAGGAAAGAGCGGAATGACATGGTTTGCTCCTGAGCCCAGTGAGACAGCAGGAAGTTGGGTTGCTTTATTTTTCATCATCTTCCTGGCCTCCCTTTCTCTCATCTCATATTCATATGCACATCTCCCCATGGTCTGTTAGTTTGAAGAGAAAGTGCTGAAACACTTCCTCATACCTTAACTACTTCAAGTATGTGGCTTTGCGTTTTAAAGCCCACAGCAGAAAGTGAATCAGTATCCTAAAATACATTTGTAAGGGACCAAGTAGTGAGGCAGTGAGGAAACAGAAGTTGTAGATGGAAAAACTGAGTTTTTATTTACCAAAAAAGAGAAAAAACATTATAAACCAAGAATTTAATAACTAGGCCTATAAAAGTCATCATACTGAGTATAATCAACAAAATATGACTACTCAACATAATAAAACAAAACTAAACAAAATAATAACAAACTTGTGGAGGGTGAGGTGGACAGCTGGTTTGAGTTGAGGCTTTCTGGTGGATAGGATGAGCTGACTTTTTGTGGGATTGAGTTTAAAGGTATAATATGTAGCTTTCACACATTAAAATGTCTAAAAACAACTAGACCTATGTTATATATTTTGTTGAGTTTTGTACTTAATGTTTCCAACAATGTTCAAACCCAGAGAAATCCGTAATTTCATTCAAGGTAACGGTCTGTTTCATTTGGTCGGCAGTCAATGGCATCATACCCCGTGTATCCTCGGGATGAGGATCCAAGATGGACAATGGCTCTTGGTCATTTTTAATTAACTAGATGAAGGATTTTAGTCATCGGACTTCTGGATCTTAAGTTATCATAGAAACAAGAAACAAGTTGTGCAAATGTTAGCAGCAACTCGGCTTGCAGCCCCTGAAACACTGATTTTTAATGTGAAGCTGCTTTATTCAGTGATTTTACCAGTTTTAATTAGTGGGTCTGTTTGTTTTGGAGAGGAGACCTCTGCGGATAATTTGGCTCCTGGTAAAACACCCTGAACATCTTTATTTATCAGTAAAACAAGCTGAGCAAATGTTAGCACAACTCGGCTTGCAGCCTTATTTGGACATCCTGTGTCTGCTGAACAGCATCACAGAAACACTGATTCTTAATATGAAACTGCTTTATTCAGTGTTTTTACCAGTTTTAATCACTGGGTCTGTTTGTTTTGGAGAGGAGGAGACCTCTGTGGATAATGCCTGGGACACAAAGCCTGCGTGAACCTCAGCAGTGTGTGCGCGCCGCTGAACTGCTGCGTCTCGCACACTTGCAGCGTCCACACAGACAGCATTGCTGCTGCAGCGTTTCTGCTGCCAGCTCTATCTTTCCACATAGAGTTTGGCTTTGATAATGGCCATCAATAATAACATGTTTCATATCATTTAATTATAAATTTCATTTATATTTAGTTTAGTCAGAAAACGATCAAAAAGCATGTGCTCAATTGTTAAAAATAAATGAACAATATGTGAGGTGAAAGCGGCTTTCTTTCTGATGGGCATGGTGGGGTTTGGTTGGGGCTATTTCTGTCATCCACATACACTCCTCAAAAAGGACGTTTTTTTTTTTTTTTATTGATTATATTAATTATTCCACCAGTTAAACCCCACTTTCACCGCTCCAAGTGAAAAAAATCCCTCCAGATGATACCAAATCCCCCAAACGAGCCAAACACACTCCGACAAACAAACCTCCAAACTGTCAGGAGGGAAACTGACAACAAATAAGGAAAATAACAACACTAAATCTCCGCCTAGAAGCAGGTGAAACAACAGGCAGAAGCCCCGGTTAGAACTAATATCACAAAGCGACAGGAGTCAAGAAAAGAAGCTCTGTGAGTCACTGACTCTCCGTACTGGAGCTCCCCACCAGAGAGGCTCCCTGCCCTAGTGTGCACCGCGCTGGCTGACCCGCAGAGGTGACACTTCATGTCTGCGACATATTCTACAGATGAAGACATTGAAACCCTAGTGAAAGGTGTAATGTTGCTGGTATGATGTTAATAAATAACTGTCCAGTATATCGTAGAATGATTTCCTTTCTCTCTCCTTTCTTCTCTGTCTGGAGATCTGTATTTGAAGTAGTGTCTGTATAGTTTTCTTTTCCTTTTGATCAGGTGTAGAATGTGGGGTGGGAGCTGTTGCTGTGTTTTGGAGGTGGTGTGTAGCAGGATGCGTGTGTCACATGCCAGGGTGAGTACTGATCCAATGTGTGAGGTCTAGTGAGTGGTGGCATTGTGGGATCTGAGCGATGTCCATGGTTTGTTTGATAATGTGAGGGAGAAAGTGGCAAGAGCCTTCAGCCACACCTTGTGCTCCACCAGGAAAGGACATCCCCCAACAACCACAGTGACTCAAAGACAAAGAAACAATTGATTAATATTACATAAAATTGCCTGTGTTACCCTACAGTGTTAAAATGTGTGCCCTTCATGTAAAATAATGTAAGGTTAAAAGCAAAGGAATTCTAAATCAAACAAACTGTGTGATGTTAATTGTTTGGGTATGCTTGACTGCAAATGAAATTAATCTGTGTAAGTACCAAACCAGTGAGGTTGGAGAGTGAATCGGGTGAATATTACCATGTATGCCTGTGGCCATCACAACATTCAAGGACAATCTTTGTCAATCTTTAACACTCAACAGACAGAATTTGCCTTCAAAGGCCATATTCTGTATTTGTAGAGTCAGACAGGATGCCTTCATAGTGTCCCAGTTAACTCCTTATACCTGTCCATGGATGTATTAAAAGAACCAGATACAATTATTCCAATGGAGGTTTTTTGTCATTCTGGTATGACGCATTTTACAATAGTATTCCACTGATTACAATCTTATTTCCAACCAGGATGCCTATTGACAAACATCTTATCACACCAGCATTTTAGGAAGTACTTTTGTTAAGAGTCAAATTAGAATATTGATACAGATTCATTGTTAAAGCTTTTTGTAAGGAATTCAGCCACTTTATTTTTGATATTGATGGCAGATTCATTGCATTTTCAACTTGTGATCTAATACATTGTCATGGAAATGTAAATAAATGGACTGAATTATTGACAGTTTTTCATATTTGTAAAACATTGTATTCATGAGAAAATAGTCCTTAAAGCTACACTGAAATTTTTATTTATTTTTAATTGACCTCAAATTTCAATTACATTCTAAAAGATCTATTGAAAACAAAATCATACTTTAGCTTTTTGATCCAATGATGTATTATTTTTATTTAAACCGTGAAATCAGTATTATTTTTTTTTACTATTTTGTTTTATTCTTATTGTAATAGCATTTTGTTGGTGTAATTGTTTTATATGTGTTGCCTGAGTTGATGTATTATTTACACCAAAAAGAGGTTCAGGAACTTTCTAGGTGAGACTTTTCTTTTAATTGTACAAGTTAACTAGTTGCCAATTGCCAGGACATTTGAGATGCAATGCACAGTTTGACCTGAGGCATAGGCAAACTAAGCAGCTATTTATGTTGTGTGAGTAACTCATGATCAAGTGAAAGTCTTCTGAGGTCTTCTGTTAATTTGCAAGTTCAAGTTCAACTTTAAGTTTGTTATTTCAAATGTAAAAAATACAGTTTAAAATGTAAACATGAAATTATGTTTCAGAAGAGAAGAGTTTTAAACTGTCAAAATGTAAAAAAAAAAAAAAAAAAAAAAAAAGAAAAAGAACAAAAAACAACAAAAAAACATAAAATATCTGAAGTGTTGGCATCTGCCCAAGCTGTAGTAGCTGGAGTAGCAGCTGAAGTGTGGAGAGTGTCTGGTACGGTGGCCTCATGATTGCCTCAGTGCTTTTTGCAGATGATGTAGTTCTTCTGGCTTCATCAGACTGTGACCTCCAGTGAGCATCATGGAGAATTGCAGCTCATGGTGAAGCAGCAGGGATGAAAAGCAGTATCTCCAAATAAATCTTAGGCCATGTTACTCTGCTGGTGGGTTGCTTACTTTGGGTTGGTACAGAATCACTGCCCTGTATAAAGGAATGAAGTATTGTAGGGTTTGTTTGGGTAATATTGAATGTGAGCTTGACAGACTGGTGCGACATTAGCAGTGATAGCAACTTTGTTACAATAGCAACCAAAGCCTGATAAAGAATTTTTAAGACTGATGCCGATTTAGATATTTTAGGGATTAAAAATTCTGATAATATGTCGGCTGATATTTTTTTCTTTTTTTTTAAACAGAAACACATAAACAAACATCTTGATAAGGATTCCTTATATTTAGTTATTGAAGTTCTGTGTTCAATTCAATGTTAGTTACAATCGCCTGTCACCATTAGTCAAGTTTCCATCCAAATGTTATGTAAATTTCAATAAAATTTCAGAAAAGCAATCAAAGAAAATGCAAATGAATATGCGATTCCATCCACTACTGTTATGTGAATATCAATAGTTGAGCACATCAAAGTAAACAGTGATGCTGATTCTTCTATCGAGTACAGTAAACTACAGAAATTATAATTACAGAGTCAAAACTGAAGTGATGGAAAACGTGATAGACATCCTGGTGATGGAGAGTTTGATGGACATTGGAAATGGAGAGAACAGCGAACATCACAGCTTCTTGCTTTTGGGAGGATTTTGATAACAGCTTTGTGTCAGTTATACAGACACATATTGAATGCTGCTTAGAGACGAAGAGGAGAGCTTTGGGGGACATGTAAGTCACATGCTTCCTGTTCGTGATCATTTATTTACTAAGTCTGTTTCCATTTCCATTCCCTTTGTTGCATTTTGCTTTTTATCAATACAACAACTTTTCTACCTCATCCAAGCATAAAAACATTTGCGATATTTCGACTTTTTTCGAATTTCCAGTATTTGCGCCCAATTTTTTTTTT
Source organism: Thunnus albacares (assembly GCF_914725855.1). Classification (NCBI taxonomy): domain Eukaryota; kingdom Metazoa; phylum Chordata; class Actinopteri; order Scombriformes; family Scombridae; genus Thunnus; species Thunnus albacares. Next base: position 35,152,279 of record NC_058111.1, read on the forward strand.
TTTAAAAGCGCATAAAAAAGGGTGGTGGAAAGCCAACTAATGTCTGCTGTTGTAAAGTGCCCTTCTGCCGTCTAATGACTTTTTGTTTTTGTGTTTGACAGTTTGTTCCCAATTGACTGGTGAAATAAGATATCGTTATTACTTTTTTAATAAATTATTTAAATTTGACCATATGCCCTTAGTGTGGTACATTCCCAAAAAATGTGGTGGTTATATCACACTTGATACAATGTAGCCTATAATTACATTTGACAGGGCATAAAACCAATCATCTCATGGTCTTTACAAATCAAGACTCAATAGTCTCACAAAGGCATAGCCATCAACACTGAAAAAAAATGTTTAAATCGAAAATCAAATCAAATCATGACCTTAAAATCAAAAGTCAAATTGAATTATGGATTTGGAGAATCGTGACACCCCTATGAAACAATGTACATTTATTTGCTAGAACTGTCTTACTGACCCTTTAACAAATAAATGTTAAACCAAGTTTGTCAACGGTGTATACATTAGGGATGTGCCTGAGTACAAATACATTATTTGGCAAAGCACAAATAGTGGGTTTTTTTTTTACAAATATTTGTTTCATAAATTTTGTTTTCGGGAAGAAAAAAAAACGTCAAATACCAGTGCACAGGTCAGTCACATTGCTATCTCATTCTCTGTCCTCTGCTCTGCTGTTACATCTGTCAGCAGGTCTCCACGAGGGGAGTCACATCCACCTGCTGCATGACGCACATTTCCTAATTTGCACATCACTCCCGGAGTTGGGGGTGTTCGCCAGAGATTAAGCTGAGTTGCTAACACATGGGAAGTGCTCCCAAGGGATTCTCCATAACCTGCTGTTCTCCTTCTCCTTTTCACAAAGTTAGGTTGTAAAAAATAGGCAATAAATGAAAAGTGCAAAGCAATAATCGCCTTTAAGTTCTTTCCTACACAATACATGGTGTACTGTCTCTGTGTTAAGGGTGTGTAAATAGGTGGAGGAGACTCAATTTTAAGACCCCTTGTGGGGACCTCCTTCATTTTATTTATTCACAAACACTTGTAACACTTTAATTTTCTAAAATTAAGGATTTTTAAGCCTCTTTCCACTTTTATTTGAATACAAATAAAAATAATTTTTCTGTCTCAACAAATACAAATACAAATACTGTGCCCTCTGCACATCCCTAGTATACATCACTCAACGGCTGTGCTGCATGACAGGAAGTGACTGACTGCATTGGCTAGCTGTTAGTAGCAAAACTGGGTTTATTTAGCTTATACCATAAGGTGAAATGATGAGGTGTGGTTTATTATCATTCAACTCATGTATTTCATTCGCAAATGGGCATCTTACCACTACGACATGTAACAGATGCACAAACATAGACTCCATTCTGCTCTGCAGTGGTCAGCTGAGCTGTGATGCATTTGGTGAATTAGAGGATTTTGAGATTAGTGTGCTGCCAAGACAAGGACAAACTACTCAATGGCAACAAAGGTAATAAAATAGCTCAAACTTCATCTTTGGCTTTCCATTACTTTCTTGTTATTTATTGGCTCATAAATGCGATACCCATTTATCTGCATTTAGCTTAAAGGATGGGTTCACAATTTTCAAGTCTGTCTTAAAACAACAGTCAGGTGCCCAAATGAATATTGAAACATGTTTTTCTTGCTGTAATCATTCCTCCTGTTCATAATAGCCATTAGAAGATCATAATGCACTTACAGTGGAAGTGATGGGGGACAAAGTACACAGACTCACAGTCCTCCCTCTGTACAAAAATGTATTTAAATTTATCTGAAGCTAATATGAAGCTTCAGCGTCCAAATGAGTCAAATCAAGTAGATATCTGTCAATGTTACAGTCTTTTTAGTGCCAAAGTCTCTCTTTGTGTTACTATACTTCCACTGCAGCTCAACAGGGAAACACTGTCTGAAAAAACACAAAGAGGGAATTTGATGCTAAAAAGACTGTAAATGTGGCAGATATCCACTTGATATGACTAACTCAGACTGCTGAAGCCTCATATAAGCTTCACATCAACTTTTAAATGCATTTTCACACAAAATGACAAAAAGTGTGGACACACTGTGGATTTTGGCCGTCATCACTTATATTGAAAGCACATTTGAAGGGGATCTTATAATAGCCAGTGTGAATGTCTAATGTTCTTATTTATTGGGAACATAAAAATAAATGTTAAAATAAATGTTACCATTTGATTTTCATCCGCAGTCCCTTCGGCAGGTCACAATTAGGCTAAAACATAACAGAACAATAACAAACAGTACACATACTACAAAATACAAAGCTACACACAATAGCACATCACACCACTGAGTTGAGAATGCTGAATGCCCAAATGCAGTGCAACAAAATGGTACAATCTCGTACAGAGGATATTCTGGAAGATCTAATTGAACTTGCTGAGCAAGTGTACACAAAATTACATAGTGGCGGAGGGGTCAAACCACTTAAAATGTTATAAATAAGGCACAAATTTGAAAATAATCTAAAATTCTCAAAGCTCAGTAAATTGTATTTTTCCAGTACCCCACAGTGATGGAAATGCATTGGCTTTTTGTCTATAGTTTTTAGAGTTTGTTTGTATAACGATCTAAACACACGGTCTGAAGCGCATGGTGCAAGTGCATTTAGGGCATGTCCAAATCCACTTTTGCTAGTTTAACAGTGGTTGCAGTGCCAGGCACAGGTTGTCCTTAGTCTCTTAATTAATCATGTGTGTGTTTTGGGTGTAACATGCAATAAACCAGAGTGTCATCTCCTATTTCCTTTAAGAGCCAGGTGCACTTGCACCTTGGCGGATTGCTATTATAATGGCACATTTTCCAAGTAGTAAGAAGGAGCACTTCTCTGCAGAGGAAATGGATCTGCTTGTGTATGAAGTGAAAGTACACAATCCATTATGAGCACACTGGCCTCTGCTGCTTCTGAACTCTCCCTCCCCTGAATAACAGGTAAAATCAGTGGGGTTTTAATTGCTGAAAGTATGGAAACCTGATCACTGTAATCTCAACTGTTGAAGAATATTTGTTAAATATTGTTCAAAAATTAATCATTAATTTTAGTTATGTAAAAAATCATCATACACAGTTGTCAGGACCTGATCAGCTCTCCAAGGTGCTGATCCTGCTCCTGGCAGCAGCTAGAATATGCTCAGAGTTCTTCCCTTCTTTAGTTTGATCACTTTCACCTCATTTATTTCCCCATGTATTCCTCCTGTCCTCATGTATTGATGTAACAGGAAAGGTGTCAGTGTCTGCTCTGTTGCTCATATCTGTTTGCTTGGTCTTGACAGACACCCTATACCACCTAAGTGTATTGCCACGATTTGGTCAAATAATTAAATAGACAGTCTCATCCGTCATCACTGCGATTAGTTAAATCTGATAAATATTAGGACAATTATGACATGTATTTTATAAAATATGTTAATGTACACAATAATGAGCTTTCACATTGTAATCCTTTTATTTGTAATCTTTTGCATGATCGTGCGCTGCTGTGCACCAGTGTGTGTTGTGCACCCGCTTATGTAGATGCATATTACTATCTTGATAATGTGCCCTTAAAATAACAGTGAAACACCGCACCATTGACTTCAGACCAAATTTTTGTTGGTCAATCGTGCAATCACTTTCCACTGCCTCAAGATAGCAATGTGCCAACAATGCGCCTGACCACACCTCATTTTAAGACCAACATGCCCATGGGCGCTCAGATGGGTGCAAGTGAATTTGCTATTTAAACAACATGGGCGCTGGATGGGAAAGATAACTGCATCGGTCTTAAACTAGCAAAGGCACTTGCGTCGCGCTTAGCGCCACTTTGTGCTGCTTTGTGCCGGGCATAAGATTGGACCCAAGAGGTCTTACGGCTGTTTCTCCAGCCTGCCCCCAACATGTGATGCAATAAGACATATGGGAAAGAATCATAGCATGCATAAATATCTTGGCTGCATCCAAAGAGAGACAGTTTCTAATATGTCTAAAATTTGTTAAGTTGTACTTTATGGTTTTAACCGTTTTTTGGTTAAAAAAAACATTTTTTGGTTGGGGGGAGGGGGTTAAAATATCTTTGTGATTTAACAAACATGGTGTCAACTTGGAAAGCATCTCTACTTTTGGAGCTTTAAGGAGCTGATGATTTTGTTTACTGGCCTGTAGCATCTATAGGAACAATATCCAGTTTCCTTTTCATCATTTTTTTCCTAACTCATATACAGACTCAAGTAAAAAATGATTAAAGATGGAAGCAACAGCAAGATGATATTCAATTAACTTTCCCTGTACTTTGAGTTTAAATCTCTTAATCTCCACTGGAACGGTGATTTACTCTAGTACCTGGGCTTGTCTCTGCTGCAGGACAGAGGAATAGATTGCAAAATATCCCAGTTAATTGTGATGGAAACTCACTGTAGGAGTGGCTATGAGCCAGCGTTTGTCCCGAGCCAAATCGCTAGGAGTGTGTGGTGGCCCAGCTGTTTTACCTCAATGATTGCTCTGGCCAGACGGACGCATACAGATAATACAGCAGTGAGTACCAACAGTAGTCCAAAAAGCACTCCATGAGGCAGCCCAAGTCTTTTTTCTGATGAAAAACTGCTTTGAGCTTGAGACAGTTTGACAGGAATGCTCTGTGCTAAGATAAATGGCCTTGCAGGACAGGCCTAGGCAGCAATCCCATCCAGGATCCCAATGGCCCAAGGGTCGATGCTCATCCTAAGCCCCTCAGTACTGGTCCAGTGCACCTGGAACCTCCTCTCAACCACACCCAGGAGAAAAGGCCGTCATCCAGGTGGTTAGAATCCCCAGAAGATCCATGTGGCCAGGACCGCAGCTGGTGTTTAATCCCTCCACATTTACCTGGGTGTTTCCTTCAATGTTGAGATTGATGTAGAGGTGGTCTTCCTTGTCCGTGTGGTCGGGATTGCCACTGGTGTTTATCCTCTTCACCTTTTCCTCAATGTTTACATTTGAAACCTTGACCGACCAGGTGGCAGAGTTGGCAGGAGGGTGAGCTGACCATTTCCCTGTCCTGATGAGTGACTTGTACTCATATGTTATTGTTGTCCAATAATGTCCAATATCATTCATAAAAAGTTCACAGAAGTGCACAAATTTAGCAGAACTGACAGAGAGGTGACAGGATAGGTCTGCGCCTTCTAGAGTCCAGGGTGCATAGAGAGGCTCTTCTGTTAGCTTCTTTAGTGCTGTATCCGCTTTGAAATATTGGTAACAACAGGTAGCAGTTAGCAGTTGCCAGCTAATATATCCAAAGATGATATTTTCACTTCTGTTCTTGCTGATCAATGCTATTACCTCCTCTTTAGAGTCCTTTCTGAGAAGGAATGATTACAGCGAGGAAACCCTCTTTCACATATGGGCACCTGACTGTTGTTTTAAGAAAAAAAAATGTGAACCCATACTTTTAATAGGTTGAGGCAGAGACATTACCCATTACCCATACGCCTGATATCAGCCCATCACTCTGAACCTATATCTAGCCTACACACACACACACACACACACACACACACACACACACACACACACACACACACACACACACAGCTCATGCATCAATGAACATAGTTACAGTCAGCATTGCTTCAGGGAATAATAATGGTGGCACATTACTTCTGCTAAGTGATGTTAACACTGCTCTCTGAGAATGGCCCAGGGGGACTGTGGGTCTTGGAGTTTCAAAATACCTCACATCACAGAGTTGCACTAAATATTAAGAGGAGAAAAGAAAAACAAAGATATGTAAAAAGTTTTATTTATGCCATGCTTTTATGAGTTAAAATGTAAAATTGTACGTTGAATTGTGGATAATTGCAACCAGAGCTGTGGGTTCTCTCAGGTGTAACAGAGTACAACATAATGGACAGTGCAGCACAGGATCTGGGAAAACATGCTATCAGAGCAGACAAGTCCAAGCAAGACTCTCAGGACACCACAGAAGGTATATTATCATTCAGATAAAATAGACAGTAAGTTGGTCCAGTTCAGTTCAGTTGTCTGAAACATTCATTATGCTAACACATTATCATCGGTCACATTTCAAACATTCAAATCAAGAGTTTCTCTCTTGTCAGGCTCACAGAATGTTTTTGGGATTATCCTCCAAGTTTCTTGTTTCTAATGGTGCCTTTGAGCCTGGTATTTTGATAGTGCTGAGGCTGCTCTGTACCAACCTGTATCAACCCTATCTACATCCTCATGCTCTGGGTGGGCTCAAATGTTTTGTCTACCCCATACACCATTTGAATTCAATTGCTTTAACCTTTTCATAAAAAACATTATTATTATTATTATTATTATTATTATTATTATTATTATTATTATTATTGTTATTTCCTTCCAGCTGCTCAAAAGGCATAATTCATCCCCTTTCCTGGTTTGTTTTTAACGTGAAAAATTTGCAGGAAGTTTTGAGTTTTACTAATAGTAGATGGTAAACAGTATTTTAGTTCAAAATAGAAGTGAGCGCAGTGCTTTGTTGTTGTTTTATTGATGGAATTAGTGTTGTTGGAATTTATATTATGGTAAATTTACCATGCAGAGAAGAGGTAATTCAACCTGCCCTTATATAAGTACACTTATATAAGTAATCAACATTGGACAACAGACATACACTATCTACCATCTATAGTGTCAAAGTGTTACTCTAAATTGTGTACACAGGGTTGTGGTCTGGTTGGTATTGTGCTGTAGATCTATTTTTAGAGCCATTCTATTGTCCTTGTTTAGCTGTATGTGTGTAGGGTGGAATCAGGTAATTTGGGACACTTTTTGGTAAGATTACCAGGAGACCATCAAAAAAGCTAGTTACTCACTCTGCCAATGTTTTTATAAATTATCACAAATCTCTACAGTATTCCTCTTTTGAAATTATGTTGTAAAGTATACTTGCTTAGAAACTACAGACCTTCAAACACACCAAGACCCCTTCTCTCACGTTGTTGGCATGTTCAGGTAAAATGGGACAACTGGTAAGGATTGGGACATTCATTTTCAGCTGAAATATATATATATATTTTTTTGAACATATAGTATATAGTACAATTGAACATAGTGATAGAAGGGCTGATCAGAGTAAAATAGGGAAACAGGTGTTGTATGAATACAAAAATAATTAAAAAATGATTTAACCTTAAACATTAACATAACTCTTAAATGTTTCATATTTCATATTCATCATATTTCATCCCACTATGTTATTTGGGTTTTAATTTGAATTTTTAAAACTTAAAAGGGCTGAACTTCCCAGTGAAACAAGCCAGAATACTGGTTATGAAACCATTCATAGGCCTACTGTGCGTAGCCTACTGCTACTGTGAAATTATACACAGTCTTTGCAGACAAACCCCTCATCTACCATTATGCCATAGTCTTCCCCATAGCTCTCGTGGAACCAGCAATGGCAGTGTTGACAGCTAATCCACTCCTCTGTCACCTTGGGGTCACTTTTGTCCCCATACGTTTTCCTACAGACCTCACAGGGGTGGCTGCTGCAGGTTTGGCTTTCTGCTTGGCTGGCTGCTTGCTTAGCCTTTGTTGGCTTCTTGGTTTTTGTTGGCTTCTTGTTAGGTTTTGCAGAAACATAGTCGAAATGTTCTGTTCTGGTAAGTCGATAACTGGGGGGTTTAGCCCTCTTTTGGATGGATCCCTCTCTCTCTCTTTGGAATGGGAATCAGGTCAATGAATGTCACTGGCTTGGCCTGAGGGGAATCAAGAGACAGAAGACAGAACTAAGTATCAAACGTAGTTTGACAGTGTTTCAGGTTTTTTGATCTTCAGTTCTTTGTGACGTTTCATGAAATTGTTGAACCAGTGGTAACCAGCTGAACCCTTAGCTTCCAAAAAGCATTTAATGCCATTAGCTTTGGCTAAAAGCAAGCTTTTGAATATCTTTCTTGCCCAAGGGGAAACCACGATGAGATAGCATTTTTACTATGCTGGAAAGTTCTTTTTCTGCTGCCTCTGACAGGTAGGGTTTCCTGCCAGAGGCATGTTTGGAGCCACTGATCTTCCCATTGACCCGTCTTTCCAAAGTTGACTTTGGCACGTTCCATGCCCTTGCCAAGAATCTTAGTTTGGGATTCTGCCCTGCCTCCACTGTCTCCCTATATTCTTTAATGGCACCCTCCATCCTGTCCTCTCTCCACTGATTGTATTTTACCTTGACATTCTCTCCCTGTCTTTTCTTCCCTGTCTCTCTCCTTGGTACCATGTCTACAATAAATAGTTTTACAAAATGTTAATTTTAGGCTACTAAACTGTTCAGAGCTAGCAAGTGAACAGAGCTAGCATGAATGAATAAACTCTGATCAACTTTTATTACCTACATTAGCCTAGGCTAATGTAGGTAATAAATAAAAATACTGTTTCCCCACTTCCCCAACTACCCGTGTGGAGCAGAACTGGTCTTGTAGTCCTGATTCGTCGCAGTTCCACAGATATGAGGGAACATCCATGATGTTTAGTTCTGTGAGCAGGGCTTCATACTCCTCAAACCATTTTCCCACCACCACTGGGTTCAGGCCCGCAGCCCTTGCTGCAGACAGTGCTTCAGGTTTTTTGATCTTCAGTACTTTGTGACGTTTCATGAAATTGTTGAACCAGGATGTAGATTAGCCTAGGCTAATGTACATTAGCTTAGCGTGTTGTGTATCTGTGCGAGGCAAAATGTGTGACATGGCCTAGGCTAATGTGTGTACATTAGCCTAACACACTTTAGCCTAGGCTAATGTACATTAGCCTTTCCCCCCAGCCGTTATTTCCACACACTGTTTCCCCACTTCCCCAACTACCCGTGTGGAGCAGAACTGGTCTTGTAGTCCTGATTCGTCGCAGTTCCACAGATGTGAGGGAACATCCATGATGTTTAGTTCTGTGAGCAGGGCTTCATACTCCTCAAACCATTTTCCCACCACCACTGGGTTCAGGCCCGCAGCCCTTGCTGCAGACAGTGCTTCAGGTTTTTTGATCTTCAGTTCTTTGTGACGTTTCATGAAATTGTTGAACCAGGATGTAGATTAGCCTAGGCTAATACACATTAGCTTAGCGTGTTGTGTATCTGTGTGAGGCAAAATGTGTGACATGGCCTAGGCTAATGTGTGTACATTAGCCTAATGTGTGTACATTAGCCTAGGCTAATGTACACACTTTAGTCTAGGCTAATGTACATTAGCCTTTCCCCCCAGCCGTTATTTCCACACACTGTTTCCCCACTTCCCCAACTACCCGTGTGGAGCAGAACTGGTCTTGTAGTCCTGATTCGTCGCAGTTCCACAGATGTGAGGGAACATCCATGATGTTTAGTTCTGTGAGCAGGGCTTCATACTCCTCAAACCATTTTCCCACCACCACTGGGTTCAGGCCCGCAGCCCTTGCTGCAGACAGTGCTTCAGGTTTTTTGATCTTCAGTTCTTTGTGACGTTTCATGAAATTGTTGAACCAGGATGTAGATTAGCCTAGGCTAATGTACATTAGCTTAGCGTGTTGTCTATATGTGTGAGGCAAAATGTGTGACATGGTCAAAATAATACAAGAAAAAGCCTATAAAATTGATTAAATCACAATCTTATTGCAAATATTAACACTTACACAACTGTCCCAATTTAGCTGAAATTCTTGTCCCATTTTACAAAACGCTGTTTGATAAAATGGGACGGTGCTTCAAATGCTTATTCACAAATAAACAATGTGTATTTGGCAAATATGTCTATTATAATTAAAAGACTTCCTAAAACATTTCATCATAATACAGTTCTGCAAATTGTTAAATAGTCTGTTATTGGTTTAGCACCCTTATTATGCAAAAGTACAATTCAGCCTGACCTGATGACCTTGAAGGTTTTGCCACACACTTCCTGGGTACCACAGACAAATCAAAATGATTGTTTTATGTTAAGTAGTATTGTAGCAACAATTCAATGACCTTTTCAGTGATTGGCTGCTAATATTTAAAGAGCAGAGTGCCTCAAAGCTTATATGTCCCATTATACCTGATGTCCCAAATTACCTGACATCACCCTATATTAGTTCTTGGCTGGATTACCAAACCCTCGGGGGCCCCAAAGACCCCAAGTGTACTTTAGTAATTAATTTGCAGTTATTTGATAGTTCTTCAGAGTATCAAATAACAAATTGTATCATGAAGTCTGGGGGAATTTTCTCCTTTACTGGACAGCTGATAGTATAGAGACAAACAGGAAAAGAAGTGAAATAATCAAATAAACCAATGTAATTCACTCTATTTTGCTAGATTTGAAATGTGTGTGCCTCGTTCTCTAAACAGTTGGATTGAAGCATGGCTCCTGTAGCTGTTGAGTGTCCATGTCATGCTCATGCAGTGGATGTTTAGTTGAGCTTCGATTGGTGGAAAACTGCAACGGGCAGATTCTAGGGTTTAAAAAAAGCATTATTGATTTGCTGATAGTGTGCTAGGGCTGAACAAGCCTATCAGCATGTAGCAGATGATGAAAGCAGGCCAGGTCATGGATGGGATGAGTAAGGTTGCTCACACAAAAACTAAAGTGGAAATACAGTTCTGGAACACTGTTGTCCTCACAGAGAACTAGTGAACATAGCTAGAGGGTAAATCCAACTACATGTCTGTCATATAAGTAGAAAATACAAGTAACTCTCTACTGCACGGTGTTGCCATATGTCAACATACCCTTTCTTTGCAACTTCCTGATATTTAAAAAACTTAAACATTGACTGATATGTAATTGAAATGTACATAACTGGTCACATGGCCAAAGTCTTACTCTTTCCCACACTGTTAATGACCTTGAGCCACCTGAGGAAGAGCTCCCCAATCTGCAAAGATTTATTCCAATTTTTCTTATATCTGCAGCATTTGAAAAATACTGAAAGAGTATGTGGTAAGCTATGACCTGTTTTCATCATGTGAATCTTGTTTCAATGAAATTACTGTCTTTTGTTTCAATTAATTAGGTATTTTGCCAAACAGCAGCATTGTGCGACAATGGCACTATATAGTAGCCAGTGGATTCCTTAGTTACTAATACCTGAATATCTTTGGAAAAATTGGACAGACAGACAGACAGACAAGGACCATGAACCTGTCAATGTTCTATGGCATGTGTAGAGTGTACAGTGCTAAGCACTTTTTTCATCGTTTGAGGTTTTAAGGCCCCAGTACTCCTAAGACACCGGTGACTGGCCCCAGGACACCTCCAAGGCCCCATTGGAGGGCTCCAGGAAGCCCCTGATGGGTCCCTTTCCCCTCTGGCTGCCCAGGCGTTCCTCCTGAACCCAGTGGGAGGCTCTAGGACTCCCCAGAGCCCCCTAGGACTGCAATGGATGTCACGTGGCAACTAAGCAGGTGAACCCAAGTGTGAACACAGACAGGCCAGAGACAGGGTTGGAATGAAACGGTGTTTATTTTCAGAACGGCAGGGTTAGCTAGCCAGGTGAGGCCCAGGGAATGGTTCACAACGGAGCCAGGCAGAGATCCCATAGGTGAAGTATGGAGCCACAGAATTAGATGAGGAGGGAGTGTCAGGGGAGACAGCAGGAGCAGATATAACAATGGAGGCCACCAGGACCCTCCAGGACCCCAGTGAAGGGCCCTGGGACTCCCAAGAACCCCTGAGGTCCGAGCCCAAGCCCCTAGTGAGACAAAAACTTGGACAATAGTGAAGTCATCATTTATTTAAAGTGCATTATCTCACAAGAGTGTCTCAACATACTTTACAAAAAACAAACAGCAGCAGAACTAATAAAAATACAACTGATAGAGTATTAATAAACATGAATTAAAATAGAGATAAAACAAACAAAAATGTAAAAACAATGGCAATAAAACCACCAGGCTGCCAAGAGAGGGTTGTTGCACCAAACAGAATGTTACAATAAGTTATACATTGTAGGACAGAGAAAACAGGTGAGTTTTAAGTCTAGCCTGAACGTTTTCCAGAGAAGGAGCTGTTCTAATATAAATGGGAAGACTGTTCCAAGCTGTGAAAATGCTCTAAAGCCTTCCAATTTTTTTGTGAATTTTGGGAATGAATAAGTAAGAGGTACCTGGAACGGAGGAGACATGCCTATTATATGGTAAAATTAGATCATTGAGGCAACCAGGTTATTGCCCATATAGTGCTTTATAGGCTCTAGTGAGTACAGGCAGCCAGTGGAGAGAGATCAAAATTGGAGTGATGTGATCAAAAATTCTGGTTCTGGTTAGGATTCTTGCAGCAGTGTTCTGAGCAAGTTGACTGGAGTAGGCCAGAGGCCAGGGAATTGCAATAATGAGGCCTGGAGGAGATGAATGTGTGAATGAAAATCTCTGCATCAGATCATGAGAGGAACAGGTGGATTCTGGTTATCTTATGGAGGTGGTGAAAAGCTGACTTAACTGTCTGTTTTTCTGCATTTCAGATTCATCTTTGTTTAACATTAAAAAGTTAGAAGACATCTGATTTTCAATTTAAGACAGGCAAGCATGATGATTTGAGAAACTGATGGATTGAATGGGTTGAATTTGGAATGTATAATTGTCATCAGCATAGCAATGAAAATGAACCCCATAATTGTGAATAAATGAAGTATACCAGATGGTATACCAGATGTGGTAGAGTTAGACAGGTTATTATTAAAAAACTCTGTTTAACAGTGACTCTGCAATGACTCTAACAGCTTGGTGGAAATGTCACCAAATAAACTCCACTATTTCACAATCAAAATACACACCAATCTGGAACAAACCTGACTTTTTACTTAACCGAGACCCCTCCAATTCCTGGAATCGACAGTAAAAATAATTACACATCTTAAACATATATTCCAAAACAACATTATGCATCATTCCCTCACTTGGTCCGTCAGTACAGTATTTTGGAATATTCTAAACTCAAATCTTTAATCAGAGCCACAGTCAACACAAAGACCCATCTCCTGTAGTTTCAGAGTTAATCAGCATCTCATCGCAAGGAAAACTATAAAAAATGATATCCAAATGCTTGCAACAAAATGGGAACATAACCTATTTGACCACTCCTGTTAGCATCTCCTGGACTCAAATCTGCAAATACATCTTCCATATAACCAAAAATACCAACATGCTCATACAATATGAGGGAGCTCACAGAGTTCACTTCACTGGCTATAAAATGTTTAAAATCTGATTCCTTGAATCTGAAATCTGCTCACACTACACTCAAGACACCTGTGATAACTACATCCATGCCAAGTAAATAATTGAGCAGCATACATCTCATAGCCCTAACCCTCACCAAGAAAGCACACCTTATAACTGAAAATCAAGAAACTCTGTTAACACAGTACAATGGAAAAACCTACTTGAAGATTACATATCCATGGAAAATTGTCCACCTCCATAAGAAATCAGATGAATCAGTGTGATTCAACATGGTCACCACTCTTATAATTCAATCCTAATCTCAGTTATTCCCATCTCATTCTTCTTGTGTTGGTCAATAGCAATCAAAAGATCATTTGTCACCTTGGCGAAAGCAGTTTCAATAGAATGGAATGCTTTCTAAAGGTTAGAGATTGGTCTAGAATTACTGAGAATGTTAGGGTCAAGATTTGATTTATTTCTCTTAACAACTGTTGCTTTAAATACTGGGAACAATGCCAGCAGCAAATGACTCGTTAAATTGGCAATAGAATCGTGGCAATAGAATTCTTAAGTGTGGTTTGGATTCCAAGTTACCAAACTCTTTTCATTTGTTCAGAATATACAGTATACTCAGGTGAGGTCACATGGTTCTCTCACAGCAGCAACACCCCAGCTGCCTGATTCACAGTATTTTGGCCTTTTGAATACCTGAGGAGTATTCCATCTATACAGCTAAAGAAAGCTGTGCTTACTTGAAAAAGCCTGGCTAGAATTAACATCAACTTTCACTTGAGGCTCATGCCTCTCCACTAACACAGTTTAGCCGTGTCTAGTCAATGCTAACTCTAGCCAGGCTGGAATAAGCTTGCAGTGTGCATGTGCATGGAGTACATAGGTCGATTGTTGAAAAGACGATAATACTATGTTGCAAAGAAGGGAAAACTAGAGTGGTGTCCTTCTCAGCAGCGGAACAAACCCTGCTGATGAAACTATATAAAGAATATAAAGGAGTCATCACCAAAAACAGCAAGACTGGCACAATTAACATGGTGAAAGTTAAAGTTAAAGATGAAAGTTAAAAAATAACAAGTTGCAGTTGGAGATGAAGAAACTGGAGAAGGACATAAGTACAGTTGAAAGCACTGAAGCATTAGAGGGCTCCAGGAAGCCCCTGATGGTTACATAACTTCAAACGTCACAGTTACAGCTATAATGTTTGAAGATATATAATTAAACACGGTGGTCCAACCTATCTGACATTTCTGTTGGGTTTATTTTATGTAGTGTTACTTTGCTAGTGTGTTTGGTTTGTTTTGTGGGGGGTTGAAAACCCGGAGTGGAGTTTTGAGTTGTCTTTCTTTTATGTTTGTGAAACAGTATTGAACTGAACTGAGGGTTTGTGGGGAAAACACACTGGACTCTTTACTGAGTGGATTGAACTCTGAGACTGTGGTATGAGTTACACACGCACACTCAATGAAAAACCCTTCTCCACCCTTTATCGTTACCCGGCACTCCCATACACATCAAAACTTTGCCATTTCCTCTTCAGTTGAGAGTATATCTCAGCTTCCACTCCGGCATCCTCCATCACCTGTACCTGTGAGTCAGTGACATGGCGTTACTAGCTTAAAAATGTTTGTGAAGTTTGCGGACGTAGTAGCTAAATCTGTCCATGGAAAAATTATTTTTTTCAGCGGACATCAAGATTGAGCTAACAAAGCAGTTTTGTGTTTATATGTGTAGTATTTATTCAGTTTGGGAAATCCCATGATCTCTAAAAAGCATTAGCTCAAGTTGGCTGGCTGACTCAACAAGGACTAGAGATCATCTCTGTTGGTAGGTCATTACTAAGGTTCGGCCTACTTGCTGGAGTAGTAAACTAGGTTTCATTACATAGGCGTTTACTGATGTGAGTGATTTTCCAGGTATTAGTCATACCCCATGTATTTACATGGAAACGGAGATAACACAAGCAAATTCTTTTTAATTTTTAGAGCGAACTGCCTCACAATATGAATACATTGTGTTTATGTATATTTTATTTTGTTGGTAAATGTTGTATAATCGCAATATTACACTCGAGGGTGTGCTATTGCTGTGGGTGTAATATTGCTTAAATTAATACTTTTTCAAATGTGACTATGCAACCAGATTTTTTTGAGTGGCAGTGCATTTCACAAATGCCAGATTGCAAGTGGGGAGCAGCTTCTCCTCTTCCACTTCCAGCTTGCGCATTGCACAGAGGAACATAAGCCTACTGTCCCCTAGCTGGCTGCTTTTAATGTAAGTTAAGAAAGAAACAAAGAAGTTTGCTTGAGTTTGTCACAAAAAAACATTGTGGGGAGTAGGAGGAAGAGAATTGAGCTCAAGTTCAGTCATCATTCTCAAATCAGACATCTACTCCTGTGCCAGTTTCTCCTCAAGTGCCAAGTAGTAACAACATGTACATGGCTGCTAATTCAGCAGCAACAAGCTGTACTGTTCAAAGACTCTTTTCAGCTGTCAGTGGGATAAAAACTGGCATCAAGGCATCAGTGATGACATACAGACTGAACTCTTTGTCGCTACTCTCCTTTGAATAACACCAAGCACCAAGTCGTCTCCTGCTGTAACTTAATCATCAAAAGTAAGCTAATTTACCATTTTGGGCTGTAGAAGGCTATTGCCTATTTTAATATTATTGTTTATTGGGTAAAGTTGTGTTTTTGTGTGTACAATTGGATTTTATGCTGTTGTTGCATCTGCCATCTGTGTGTGTGTGAGTGTGAATGTGTGTGTGGTTTATGTGGCCACTGTGCCAGGCTATGTTGGTGTCATTTTATCATTACTGAGCATGATGCTGGTGTACGTCTCTCCATAAGCTTGATGATGCTGTTGTGTCTGTCAGCTGTGTTGTGTGTGTTTGAATATGTGGCTGCCGTGTCAGGCTATATTGGTGTCATTTTTAACGTTACTGATGTACCTCTATCCATAGCTGTGCTGTTGCATCTGTTAGCTCTGTGTGTGTGTGTGTATGTGTGGTGACACACGTATTGTTTCTGCTGCAGTGGGATTGCTGCAAGTATTTAATAAACTCAAAAAGTTTTTGGGGCGGGGGTGTTTAATAGTCAGCAACCCAGCATCTCCAACTGAAATCGGGTTCTCGTGGCTATGGGTTCACCCGCCAATTTATGAGCCACATTCACAGCCATTTGTATGTAATTCCCTGCACAGTCAGGAATGGAAAATCAATCATCACAGTGGTATGGATAGTTTTCTTGATAGAATAGAGTGTAATGACACAGTTTTTTCTTGTGAAATTTTTGTGAGCTGACTGGTACTGAAGCAACAGTGGCTGTAGACTATAATGAATGCACCAGGAATATGTTGCATTTGCGATTTCTGTCTAAGTTAACACTTTCTCTGCTGTCTGGGTTTATGTTTAGTTGCCACTGTGTGCAATAAAATAGTTAATTAACAGTGCTGTGTGCTGTAGAGCTGATGAGCTGCTGGTGCAAATATATTGTGGTATTTTAGACTGGACAGGCTATGAAAGACCGTAAAATGGTCACTCGTTTTTCATAAGTTAGTTTTTCTGGGAAAAGATGGCCCACTCACTTTAAGTACTGGCCCAATCAAAATACAATTTCTACCTACGCCACTGCACAAGTACAATACTTGTGTAAATGTACTCTGAATTACAGCTACCAAACCATCATCACTCAGTTCCATTTGTGAATGTAGACAGTACAGTGGCTTCTGACTGGATCTTTCCCCTTCATTAGTCTCTCTTATTGGCTGCTTTACATTCAGTTTGTTCACATGAGTATGAGCCTTTGGGAAACCAAACACTCTCTCTCTGCAGTTATTTCATACATGGGTGTGAGAATGTGGTTGTGGTTGCAGCTTAGAGCAGAGCTGCTATGTTTGCATTTGATAGTGTGTGAGATGAGTGTGGCTGTTATTTCAACATCTGTATCATCATCAGTGCCCATAGCTGAGAATTTGAGGAAAAATAACTGCAGCGGAAAGTTAGACAAGTCTGTTGGCTGAATGGCTGAAGTAAAGAAGGTGGAGTCTCTACATGGCCGCAACTTTATTGCAAATTCTATTCATTACACAAATTATGCTTGCTTGGCTTACATTGCTAAACATAAAGATGAAATACTACAAAACCACAAAGATACTGAAAAGTAGCACTGTGCTTAGAATTATCTTGTCTTTTCAAAAATTAAATTTAGCATCAACCTCAGCAGATCTAAGAAGTGAACTCATACTGATGTGCTCATCAAAAACACTTTAGCACTTTCAAATATTTAATATGACAGAAAATGAAAGAAAAAAAGAAAGGAAAAAGAAATTGATACAGGGCCGGCTCATCTACATACATGTAGCATTTTTAAAGCTTGCACTGTGTTCAGCTTTCAGTATGTCTGTCTGTTCCTGACTGGACTGTCAGAAATGTTTACTGACAGCATGCATGGTTAAAAGGGCTGGCCAGGGTGGCCAGTGCCACCCCTACAATCTCATTGGCCATCCCAGATGTCAAACCAAAATTTCTGCCATGACATTGGCTTCCACCTTGCTGTGGGGTGGGTGTTTGGCCAACACAATTGTTCCTACCAAGACACTATGACTGTATGATTGACAGAGGCATGAGGGGGCCCCTGAGGGCTGACTCACACTGTCTCAAAGGGAATCCCCCTGAACTGGGTACCATTGCAGCAACAACCAGTAATAAGAACCCCTAAATTGTTAGTTAGCAAGCTAACAATTTAGCTTCCTAGCTATTTACTTTGAGATAATATGAGACTGATTAAAATCCGATGTAAACTAAATAAATAGTTTTAGTTGAAACAGGGTTCTCTGCACGTCTTCCAGCAATATGCAGCTGAATCAAGTGCTTCTCAGTTCAAGGACAGCAGACTTACAGAGAACAAAAGGGACTGGAGCACACTGATGAATTCACAGCCTTTAATTGTGCAGAGTTTGCATAGTTTTAGCTTTGCTAAGGTTTGTGAAACCAGCCTGTGAAACTGAGCTTTAATTTACTGAACTGAAGTTAAGTAAATTAAATGTAATAAATTAAAAAAAATATAGGACAATATAAATTAATAAGGCCTGAATATATTCTGTTAATACTTTGTGAATATACTATTGTTGCTTAGTATCATAGAGCAGCTGTTTCTTATCTCTCCATAGGAACGTTGGTGTTCCTATCAACAACAAAAAAAGGAAAAAGCCCCCCCTCCAGGTCCTGATACTGATGAATGCGAATACTTTTATTTTTTCTTATCAGGTTCATCAACTTCCACCATCTCCGGCGCTTTAGCAACAGCACTTTTTTACTTTTAAGTTGTTTACATTTATCTTATTTTATTTATCTTATTTCTTTAATATTAAACTATGTGTTTTTATTGTAACTACGGAGTTCATACATTTGTTTTTTGCTGGTAATAAATGTGTCAAAATAAAAATGTTTAGATTCTATAAATGCTTTTTGATTAATATCTGATTATTTAATAGGTGTTCTGGGGAATGTAATGGCATTGTATTGTAACATTTGGCCTCATTCATTAATGTTTTCATATTTTTTCTTAAATCTTATTCTTTTACAAAGCAATAAGGAAAATAAGAAAATGTGGAATTCAACAAACTCTCTTAACTGCCTGAACTTCATGAGGTGGTGCATGTTCGTGAGATGTGATCATTAGCATAATCCATGCCCCTAAAATTGCCATATAAGGCTCCATGTTCCGCTCCATTAGAGGGCAAGTTTCATCCACAAAAGGTTCCCAAAGAGTAAAATCACTGCACAACTTCAAGCTTGCTTTCAGAAATCAGAAGACAAACACAACAAATTAAGGAGTGACAGTAAGAGACCTGAAACAATTCGAAAATATGAATCCAGCTAACATGTGATCAGAGCAGTTCTGCGCTGTGACAGAAATAAAGAGGGAATACTACAGGAATTAGATGCTAAAAAACATCTTTCTAAAGCAATACGCTCTGTGATGGGAGGCAGTCATATGACAGTCACAGAGATATTAGGAGAATATTATAGTCTACAGGTGATGTTACTTAACGATTGTGATGGCCGCACTTGCAGCCACACAGCCATTTTGAAGTTTGTATCTCAGCTGGCACTCACACTTTGGTTTCTTTTACATTTGTAGTTTATTCATTCCTCAGTTAGCTAATTTAATTATATTTCACATTACATACAAATAAATAACACACTGGATTTTGTTTCATACATCATACTCATTTTATTGTACAGTTTGGCAGTACATTAGTTTCTATTTGTAGCACGCACATTTGGTTAACTTTTGTACAGTCATTAGTTTAAGTTCTAATTTTCCTTTTTTTGAGTTACCAGTGTTGGGGTGCTGCTCCTGGAGGACATCTGGCCAGGCCTGGGCAAAGGATGTGCACCAGGACATGGAATGGTTAAATACAGGAAGTGGCCAATTGGGTCATACCAAGTCCTGCCACCTCATAGGGGGGGAACTGTTTATTTCAAGTTTAGTCATATTGTTTGTTTCTCTTTATTGAATGTTTAGTTGGGTATTTTTGGTTTAGTTGATTTAGTTGAGTTAACCTGTGTTGGGAGGGAATTCTGTTGTTTATTGCTTAGTTGGTAGTGGTTGTCATTTGTTAGTTACCCCTCTTCTGTTATGGTCTGATCGGCCAGTATATATGTTCCCCTTTGTGTTCATTTAGGAAGGTCTGTTAGTAGGGTTAAGTTCACTTTAGTTGAGTTCTGTTTATTTGACCTCTTTTATGGGCCCTGAACTTTATTTACATAGTTTGTTATTTGTACCTTTTGTTCACATTTTTTGGGTAAAATAAAAACCCTCTTTTTTGAAACCACCTGAGTCTCCTTTGTCTGCCAGCTCGGTCCCTTACAACGATATAAAAATAGCTGTGACAGCCGCTCTCAAACTCTGACTCTACTGACTGGCTCCAAATGACGTCACACAAGCAATATGGCAGCTCCCCGAAAGGAGATGTTTTGGCTTCACTTTTCCATAGCAGCAGGAAGTGGAGACACGTCATCCATATTTATATACAGTCAATGGTCATAATATATTATTCAATCCAGGGTCACTTTAAAAATGTCAGCTGTGTTTTGGTATTTGAATTGTAGTCCATGTTTAATACAAATTAACCCATGTCATGTCATTTAACTGAATCAATAACCAATGATAGGCTATTATATGGAAAAAAAAACCCATGTGTACCTATTATTGCGCCCGCAGTAAATCAGTTTGAGCTGTAGTCACTATAAACCCCTGGCCATAATTCCACATGGTTACCTGAGACATGAGTCAGAACTGTGGATCCAAACCTGCTTTGATCAGGTTCCTCTCCTGGTGTTTGGATCCAAGTGGATCTTTGAAGACACACAATGGCTGACCTCAAACGGATCTTGATGACATGCTGCATGTTGCTGGGGATCAAGGGCAAGTAACACTGGTCACATGGAGCAGCTGATGATCAAACAGTGGCAGATAGTAGGGATGTGCAGAAGGCCCAGTATTTGTATTTGTACTATGTTTGTTGAGGCAGCAAAATTATTTATATTTGCATTTGTATTCAAATAAAAGTGTAAATAGGCGTAAAAATCCAGTTTTGCTTTTATTATGCTTTTAATTTTAGGATATTAATGTGTTAAAATAAGTGTTTATGAATAAACTATCTTACAAAGGAGATCTCCACACCGGGTCATGAACTCCAGTCTCCCAGGTCATAGACGACTGCACTGACTATAGAGCTAAACTGAATGCACTGCCAATGTGCAGACAGACCTCTACTCTCTACTATACACCCATAACCCAGAAACAGCACAGCATGTAACATATAGAGAAGAACTTCAATGGTGATTCTTGCTTTGCACTTTTCATTTACAACCTAACTTTGAGGAAAGGAACAACAGGTTATGGAGAGGCCCTTGGGAGCACTTTGCATGTGTCAGTAGCTCAGCTTTATCTCTAGGGAACACCCCCAACCCCAGGAGTAATGTTCAAATAAGGCAATGTGCGTCATGTAGCAGGTGGATGTGACTCCCTTCGTTGAGACCTGTTGATAGAGGTAACAGTAGAGCAGAGGACAGAGACTGAGATAGTGATGTAAGTGACCTGCGCACTGGTATTTGACATGGTTTGTTTTCTTCCCGAAAACAACATTTTTAAAACATTTGTATGAAATAAATGTTCGTGAAAAATCCGCTATTTGTGCTTTGCCGAATAATGTATTTGTATTTGGGCACACCCATAGCAGATAGTGTGGCTGAAATAGTGGGAACCAAGCTTCTTAAGATGAGTTGCAACACAAACAAGTAAATGTCAGGTAAGGCAACACACATAATCTTTCCATTTGGATTCAGCCATATCAAAGTCTAGTCAAAGATATTTACCACTCTGTTTAACATGTTGTCATTGCTTGTAGGCTACACATGCTAACTTTTTGGAACACATCTTCACTGCTGAAGTGTGTGTTATGTTGCAATTTAAATGAAGTAGAAACTACATCCAGTGTCCTCACAAGGCATTTGTTCAAATGCCTAAAAAGTATGTTTGACTCACAAAGACCTCTCAAGGCCTGAAGACTGAATATGACTCTTATCTCTCAGGAACAAAATAGGAAGTATTGTGATCTTGTTTTAGGGCCAAAAAAAAAACCTTGGATGAATGGGAAGTTTGTGATTTTGATACGGTTTGCTTCCTGTTTCCTACCAAAAATTGATACTGTTTTTTAGTGGAAAGTTTTACAAATATAAAACCTCCATGTATGAAAAATTCACAATAGAAAGAGTCATAATTGACCTTGTTTGCAGTTGGAGGTGTCCTGACAACAGTTTTACAGATGGTCTATGGGGAAAATGCTTTTTGGGCCACAGAGGGATTTTTTGCTGCAATACCGTGAGTGACCACTGGGAAAAATTGGCTGCAAGGCTGAGCAGTGAAGCCCTGTGCAGCTCTTATAATACAACCATGCAGTCCACGCAGTCACAACGCTGTCTTCCTGTAGACGCCAATCTACTGTGAATGTTTGGAATGCATCCTCAAAGCGGACTCCAGAAAGTAGAATAAAAAGAGTATGAGTTGGCTGGGGATTATGTCTGTGGCTTCAACCCCTCTCTCTCTCTCTCTCTCTCTCTCTCTCTCTGTCTCTCTGTGAGTTTGTGTGTGTTGGGGTGGGGGTTGGAGGTGTGTACAGTGGGGTCACATTTCAGGTTGCAAGGTTGCACTCTGGGAAGTGACAGACCCCCTTGGCTTCATAAAAACTAAATTGTTTTCAGGGGAAACCTAAGAGTGCGAACTGACAGGCGAGTATGAGGGTCAAAATTCTGCTATAACTCTTGTCTGACCTCATCCTCACCATCTGTAAAACACCACCTCCCACTGAGGATGCACTCCATTTCTCTGCTCACCACCTCGTCTTCTTTTTATGTGATGTTTTCATGAGGTTGTACTGGTGATTTACACCGCAACGCCTTCCAGCAAGACAGTTTTACAAGACTCTGATCTGCCAAGGTACTCTGACTTCCAAACATAACTCCCACTTTTATTTTCCATAGCTATTTGAATTTGGAATCCTTGTTGTATAAATTCCCCTGGTAGCAACAGCTTAACATTTATGAGATTCTTTTTTTCTTCCTTCCTTCCTTTCTCCTTTCCTTTTTCTTTCCATCCTTCCTTCCTCCCTTCCTCCCTACCTCTGAGCGATTTGAAGCCTGCACGTCTGTTTCCTTGCAAGTGAATTGCTACCCATAAATACCACTCAAAATACAATGGTCCCCTCTCTGACCAACCCCTGAGGCACTCAGCTTCACACACACACACACACACACACACACACACACACACACACACACACACACACATACACACACACACAGGAAAGGTGAATTCCCTAAGTGTGGCTACCTAAAAGCAAAGGGCACCCAACCCAGCAGGGATTGGTGTGTGTGTGTGTGTGTGTGTGTGTGTATACGTGAGGTCAAAGCACCACACACACTGTATACTGACATTCTCTGCTGTCCACCATCTTCATTAGATCAGATTTTGATCTAGAAATGCAGCTGTTAAATAAATGACACAGTCTGGAGTAAGAAGTTTCCCTCTCCTTACACTGATACAGGTCGGTGGTGGCTGAATCTCTTCGCTCCACTCAACAACACAGTAAGAGCCTGGGCACACCAGTGGCGTGGCAATGTCAGATTGCTGATTAAAAAAAATACATGAGACTTACTGGTGGAGTCCACCTTTCCCACAGAGGATTAAATTACGCACAAAAGATTCACACATGTATGTACATGTAACGTGGAATCCTCTCAGCTGCCGCTTCTTCTGGTGCCAAATCAAACAGGACTGAAATCTGAAGGAATATACTGTAACTTTGTTGAAGAGATTTCCTGTATGAAAACTTTAGTGAAGGTGGTGCAGTGTAGTCCAGTTTTTAGAAGTCCTGTAGTAGAGATATCTCACTGTGGACCAACTGTTGGACCAATTCTCTCCATTCTTAGGTTCTGCCACTAGCACAGCAAACATTTTTGGTCAGTTCTATCTCAGTGTACAATAAAGGAAGCAGAAAGTGTCTTTATTCAAACACGGTCTCTCTTCCCATTTGTCCTTGAGATGAATGATCCAGTTTTGGGTTCATGAAGCTATTCTGGTCATTGAGAACAGCTCCAGTTTTTCAGGATCTCTCACTGTGTCTCTCTAATAGTGAGCGAGACACAGAGACATAGTTTCAGTGGCTCTCTGAGGACAAGAGCAGTTCATAATGAATATGTATCCCTAAGAGTCGACAAGGAGGAATCAAATTAGGCCATTCTGTCTCTGCTGACACACTGATGGCCTGACCTTTCTACTGATGACTGCTGGAGCGTGTAATCTGCAGCTCTCAGACTGAGACAGGGAGAAACTGTGCATGTGTGTGTGCGTGGGCATCTTTCTCCTGCTAATACATCCTCCCCGATGATGTCTTACCAATTTGCATGTGTGTGTGTGGAAAATGCACGAAAGAGGAAACTGACTCTGATGCCTTGTGTGGGGAGAAGAGAGGTAGAAAGTTTTGAAAAAGAAAAAGACAGTAAAGAGAAAGATGAAAAAGAATAGAAAGTGAATAAGAGCAAAGAAAGGTAACACAAGTGTGTCAAGGAACAGAGAGACATTGTTCTGATTTCAGCCACCTCTCAGAGTGTGTGTTTGTCTGGCAGGTTAGAAGTTTAAATGGCCACAGACAGAGTGAAGCTATGTACCAATCCAACCGCCTGAGTCAAGTTCCAGACGTATGACAACAAGTTTCATGTTCAGCTTGGTTTCTCATACTGCTGAAAACAGAATTTGATCATAACCTTTTTTTTTTTTAACCTCTGCATGTTTTTCTTGTTCTCCTTCAATTTGTTGTCATGGCCAGTTCCTCATGTGTAACACTCTCCCTGTCACTGCCAAATCCCTGTCACTGTGTTTTAGCCCAGTAACTACAAATCACTTGTATTTTTCACCACTGTGGACCATTTCCCAAAATGTGTTTGATCATGTCCCACTTTCCTGATTTCACTTAATTCTATAATGTAAATGATTACTTAGAGTGATTTATTATTGCACTTCCATAGAGTTGGAGGAGATCAAAAGAAGAATGGTTAAAAGCAAACACTGAGATACCCTGACTTTTACTGGGACTCTACATCAAAAGTGAGATGTTCTATAAGCACTACTTAGCTTCCATTCTTTCAATCCACACTGACTCTGACCTCTATTACAAACATCTCTGTCCTTAGAAGCTGCTGTCCTGTCAGCAGCAGCTCCTGACAAACATCAGGAAAAAATAAAACAATAAGTTTAAGAGTAGTAGTGATACATCACACATGCATGTGGGTCAATCTCCAAAAACACTGGCTCCTACATTGTCTATAATGCAACTGGATCTATTGATAACATGTCTTTCAAGCTCCACACATCCAGTATATAACACAGGCTTTCTATTGAAAATGTGTGGTTTCTAAGCCCAAACTAAGATAACCTTGATGACATTGCTGTGACATCATTAAAGTTACTTCTGAGAATTGACAAAGCTCCTCCAGCAAGTTGTTGTACTGTATTTAATGGGACCATGTACATTGTGAAACATAAATGTTAACATTTGATGTACTGCACCAGAGTTAGCTTCAAGCAAATTTTCATCTGCAGTCCCTTACAATTAAAACGTATAACAGCACAATAACAAACAGTACAAAGCAAAAAACACACAGGATACATTATACAAAATACAAAGCTACACATTGAGCCAAGCAAAGACAGAAGGAAGGAGACTGCTAGCAAGCAAAAATGGATGTAGACAATGAAGGTTTTCTAAAAATCAACTCTGCAAATGTTGTACTTAAGAACTAGTCTAAATGATTAACAGGGACACAGGTGGAAAGACATTTTTAAATAATGTGAGAACCACAAACAAAATTCCATTCACCACCTTGTATTGGGGTGGAGGCGGAAATCTCAGAGACAGATGAAAAATGAACTGCATGGAGAGACACTACCAGCTATGTTTTTTCTGTTAGCTTGTTTTTTGTAATCTGGGTGAACTGACCCTTTAAAGCCACGCACTGAGGCTGATTTAAATTGAATTTCACACACACACATGATTTACACACACCTATGGTTGTACACAATACCATCCTCTCTGGGCTCAGAAGGAGTGAGGAAAAGAGTCTGTGTGTCTCTATGTGTGTGTGGGGTGCAGAACTCACACAATGCCATGTTCACCCCTGTGAGGGTGACTGGTGCAAGCTCGTTTTACCTCTCTGTTCATGGAGACAAAGGAGGCTTTGTGGGCCAAAAGCCCCCCTTACGCCCCTCAAGCCCTGAGTCTTTATGCCACCCCCTCTCACAGCAGCACAAGAGAGGCACA
This sequence comes from Thunnus albacares, assembly GCF_914725855.1. NCBI lineage: Eukaryota > Metazoa > Chordata > Actinopteri > Scombriformes > Scombridae > Thunnus > Thunnus albacares. Next base: position 35,178,317 of record NC_058111.1, read on the forward strand.
GACAGCAGATTATATGGGCGGGCTTGGCACCAAGAAAAACATCTCTGATACAAAAAATGGCTACACTGCTCTGAACTAAAGGGGGTACTTTCAATGGCCAGGACTCAAATACCATGTGAGCGCTGGCCTGAGACTTGACTGCTGCATTGTTATAGACTGTGTATTGTACAGGAAGAGGATCAAGTTGTAAACCTGCGAACAGTCATCTTGGCTTTTATATCAGACATTGGTGATGATAACTCAAAAATCAAAACATACTGACAAGCTGTAAATGTTCAAAAATGTGTTACTTCTCTTGTTACTTCTTTTGGGTGTTTGAGCTTTTCTGTGCAGAATGATGTATGTGTACAATTTGACATGTGTTTTCACATTTATCTGCTTTAAGGTGTGTTTACCTATGAGCTCGCAACTATTGAAGCCTCCGGTGCACACATGTTGAAAACTGACTTTGCAGAGGAGTACGAGACATCTCCAGTAGATTCTGGATTTTTGAGCATTTTTGTGGAAAAACCATATCAGACACACATTATTGTTCAAAACAGAGTATTTTTTATATGTCTTAAAAAATGACTGGAGGGGATATTTAAGGAGCATTAGGACTATGTGGTTAAATCTGGTGTATGGGAAAGTAACACAACAAAATACATATGAAACAAGATGATAATGTCAGCAGTAAGCAATACAACAATGAAAAGTCTAACTTTTACTTAAGTATAAGTAAATTAACAGTAAAATGCACTTCAAAAGTAAAATCATCTCCTTGTGAGTGTTCTATCATTATGCATAATATTATTGGAATGTTGAAGTAGAATTTAATATGTATTTATTGAGTTAGCTTTTGAATAATATTTTTCCCAAGTGAATTCCTCTAAGAATCAACATCTGCTTATAAACTCATCAAATTAAGTCTAACTCAAATATCATTCTCAGAACTTTGTCTCTATTTTCCCTCTACACTAATTATCACCAGATTACAAAGTTCTTTTCAGGTAATTATTAAGAAAATATGGACATGTAAAAAAACTGCAATCACACTGAAATCCACTCTAAAAATACTGGAATCAGCCTGAGAAATATGCACCATGTGTACTTTTAACTTGAACTTTAACTGTAGAATGTAAACTCCCCTGCAATATTGCTAAACCTCTGAAATTCACGTAAAAACAGTTGAGGACATGACCTCATTGTACTCAGTGATAGTTGCAACCTTACTGAAACACTGACAATGTTACAAACATTAACTGCAACTTGTCTTTCCAGAAATAGTTTCCTTGTTACTCTGGATAATCCACAGGCATCTCTGTGGAGTACAAAATAGTTCCAATGAGAAAATGTTATTTTTGTAATTTGGATGAAGTGACCACTGATTTCAGTGATAGTTTATGAATCTCTGATTTGCTCCTTTTGATCCATTCTGCTGAGTGTTTGTCCCTCAAAAACATCCACTTGCCTTCCACACTCTTAGTAAAGGCGGTTTGTTAACATAAGTTCAATTGTGTTATCATGCAGTTATGCATGATAACACATGGAACACATTTGCATGTGTTCCATAGTAAAAGAGGTCAGAGTAGAGGAGATGTGTATACAGTAACTGTGTGACTGCTGACTTGACTGATCAGTTAATTTACACTATTAGTCACTACTGACAAATAAAAGACTATTTATGGAGAATGAGCCTGCAGGGACACATCTGGATTCAAAATTGTTAACACTGACTATCACGCAGAGGATTTATTCACTGGGTGCCAAAGACTGGAAAATACATTCAGGGTGCTACAGTTTATGGACTAACTGCAGCAGTCATTTTATTTCTGAGGCAGTACACTTAATAGTCTCATAAATGCCAACAGGCTAATTCAATAAGCAGCTTTTCTAATTTAACATTCTTGGAGAGTCCTGGTAGCTGACCATCATGGAGCCCTTACATGGACCACCCTATTCCAGAGACAGAGCCTCTGATGCACTACAGAAACCTACCAACTGGAAAACTACAACCTCCATCACCCCTTCATGACATGCCTGACAACAGCAGAGAAGAAAAGCAAAACTATGGAATTGTAAAGTTTTTAAACAATATTCTCAGTGTTCACATAGACTCTCTGCATATAGGTTTATATTATGGCCATCAGTTTCAATTTTTAAAACTTTGTTTCTCAGAAATCATGAGTCCATCAGTTTCGCATGGCAGATGGGCCTAAATACTACTATTCCCATGAGCCCCAGCTGCAATTGCCAGTGGAAAAGAAGCCAATAAGACACTTAAATCAGAGTGGAAGCCACGTTTTGTTGTTGAATTCATCCACAATTGACCCAAAATCCAAAACATAATTGATTAATTGATGCAAATGGAATGGAAATCCCTGTACTAACCTGTCAGAAAAGTTTTATAGAATGACCAGCTGCCCTTCCAGTTCGCTGAGGAAACTACAGAACAAGCTTGTTGTTTTTTCAACATTTAAGTTAATTTGTCAAAAAACACAGCTCACTCATCCATTTGCCTGATAGAGCATTTGAGCATAAACATCCTAGGACCCTTTCCTACCACCAACCCAGACGACCGCTACGTCCGTGTGGCCATGGACTACTTCACCAAGTGGCCTGAGTGCCGCTACCACGGCCGAACACCTGGTCAGTGAGATGTTCTGTTGCTTTGGTGCGCCCAAGGATCTACACAGTGACCAGGGGTGGAACTTCATGGCTGGAGTGTTCAGCGATGTCTGCAGGTGGATGAGCATCAGGAGGACCTGGACTACACAACTACATCCCCAGAGCAAAGGGTTGGTTGAATGTTCTAACTGCATCCTGGCCACCCAGCTCACTATCCTGACCAGCCGTCAGAAGCAAGACTGAAACCTGCATCTGCCCTTGGTCCTGTGGGCATACCGGGTGGCAGTTCAGAAATCCACCAAGTGCACCCCTGCAGCCCTCATGTTCGGGCATGAGCTCTGTACTCCTGTGCAGAGCGGTTATAAAGAGCAAGACAATATACAGCAACAACAGGTGCGTGTGTGTGTGTGTGTGTGCAAGGGGGGTGGGGTGTGAGAGAGGAAGGAGGAGGAACAAGATGGCGGACGTCACCGTGAGATCAGAACAGAGACAATGGCTAATGGCACCTGCTGGTTTAACATGTCTCTAACAATAAGATAACTTAGACAGAGCTGACCTCCACTACTGAGTTATTGGCTCACCAAATGTGTGTGTGTGTGTGTGTGTGTGTGCCTGTGTGTGTGTCTCACACATGATGGTGGGCTAACACAAAGCAGTCCAAGCAGTTGGACACACAAATCAGTTTAGCATGATAAACACAACCAATCAAGCAGCAAACAACAATACTTCACAGTATTATCAGCAGCAACAACTGGACACTAAGTCAGTTAACTTAAAACAACAGCAATAAAACAACAGCATATGTAAATAATCCACTTTAATAACTTATCTCTGCCCAGTTCCTTAGCTCAGATGCTGACAGAGGGTCAACAACAATATGAAGCTGCTGCTATTGTTTGCTGCTGATGCTGACAAGAATCACCCATTAACTCCCATCAATTCATCAATTCAGTGACCAGAAAAAAGTGAGAAAGTAGAAAAACAAGCAAAACACAAATAAAGGGATTTGTGTGATATAGAGAGGTTTATATAGATGTGCCTTCACCAAATAAAGTGACAAAAATAATATGGAAAATAAGTGCGCTGAGCTGCTCTAAGCAGGCGACGGCGGATGGCGTACTCATTCTTGGCACGAAGATTGCAGTGTGCCGAATTAGCACCGCCGCACCCTCTATTGCGCCTCTCCTCCGCCACTCCGCCGACACGAAAATAGGGCCCACTGTGTCAGTTCAGCCACAACAAGAGGTACTGACAGAACAACACTTCCTGCTACAGTAAACTCAGTAAACTACAGCCTGTGGAAAGGAACACGAACCAAGTTCTTTACCAAAATAAAACTCAAATGCCAAGAGAGACCAAAGCAAAGTCCAATATTCATTCTGGGGAAGAACTGACATACAAGCAGCAGAATCTGTCAGGGCATGTCACTGCCTGAGGAAAAATGTAATGTAAATGTAAAATGTGTCATGTCTTTTTTCTTACATTTTGAATGAAAAGACTTGCATTCAACCTTGTTCAACTTGCCTTTGTGATAAACATTACTACAAACATAACTGAATTATTGTCATATCATGAAAGCAAATTTGAATTTGAGAGAATTGCAGTTCAGCGCTTTAGAGCATAACAGTTCTCTCTCTCTCCTTACTCTTACGCTTATGTTTCTCCTCTGTCTCTGAGCGTGGAAGTGCTGATGTTTCAGCAGGAGGAGTCTGAGTGAGAGAGCTAGAGATGCACAGAGAGGGGGGGGGGGGGGGGGAGAGAGAGAGAGAGAGAGAGAGAGAGAGAGAGAGAGAGGACGGCAGACAGGACGGGGACCGTAGAGACATTCGGAGCGGGAGTTGTTTCGGGGAGATGCTGTCCCCACCGAGGAGATGGATCAGAGACCAGCCTCTCAGCTCTGTAACCTCGTAAGTCAACTCGTGTTCTGTTTTGGAAGTTGGTAGGACATGTAGGCTACAGCATCGCCTCTCTTAAGTTGTCATTTTCTAAGTAAAACTATCGTGACTGGCGCTGTGTGAGGATACACTGACAGTCAGCAGCTCTCTGCTCCAACCACAGTAAACAGTGGACTACAGATCTAAACTAATGTCGTAGTGACTGTATAATCAGAGCATCAGAATAACACTACTGAAGAGAGCTGGACTTGAATAAGAATGGTGACACTTTATGTCCCCCTATTTAGCATTTATAAGCAGTACACAAACCTTTAATAAATGGTTTATAACACACTATAATGTAGTTATAAGCAGATATCAGGACATTTTCAAAAAAAATAAACCTATTTATCTGTTAGGAACATCATTTGTATAAAAGCCACAGTGCATACACAACACTTAACTGGACAAATGACAAACACAGAGTAGACAACATACAAGTGCTGTTTAAAACAGTTTTACATTTGAACATTTTGTGTTAATTAATGTACAGTATTTGATATACAGTTATAAGCACTCATATGAAGACATTTTATATTATTACAACTGTGTTTTACTATATTGTCATTCATCATCTGTTTATGGAGCAGCAAACACTTGTGGGTGTCCACAGAAGGAGTTTAGCTGTTAGCAAATACATTCATAAACACAGATCTGCTTACAACAGGCTTAATTTAACAAAACTGTTTTATGGTCTGCTTATGAATGCTAAATGAAGTGTTACCCAGGCTTCAGTTGGATGTTCCAGATTGTGCTGCATTTGCTCCTTTTTTATTTGATCAAACCATGGCTAAAATGAGTTAAAAGTGTATTTTTCTGTTCATAATACACACATTCAATTCTCACTAATGTTTTTAATTGTAGAAAATGTCCAAATCTAAAAATAGGTTAGGGTTATAGTCTTTGGTGCAGACATGTAGGCTCATTTACTTTTTGAGTTTGCCTGTGTCTGTGTGTATGTTCTCCCCAAAAATAGTGAGATGTGAACACTAATATTGATGCTGAAATGACTGATTATTCAATTAGTCAAATGACAGAAATGAATCATGTAAAACTTGTGTTTGTGTGTTGTTAATCCATTTATCACTCAAGTCCTTTATCAAGTAAAAGTACCAAACATTTTGCTGGTAGCTTCCCCAATATGAGCATTTATTTTGTTTGTATAATATAATTATATATTCTTTAAAAAAAAATCTTTCAGTTTTGGATTGTTAGGCAGACAAAACATGTCATTTGAAGACACCCTGAGCTCTGAGAAATTGTATTATTTTTTCTGATATTTTACAGACAAGAGGATTCATTGATTAATCATAAAAATAATCAGCAGATTAACTGATGATTAAAATAACTGTTGGCTTCAGCTCTAAATATCAGTGATCCTCATCAAACCAATTCAGTTAGCCCTTGTGACCTGTGTGGAAGCATCTGCATTCCCTCTGTTTTCCCACTCCTTTATTCAGGTTTGTAGTCATGCTGGTGGCTTGCTGGTGGGATAACATGTCAGTCTGTCTGTCAGTCCTCCACTTTGGACTGAAAATTTGGACTGAAATATCTCAACAACTATGTAATGGATTAACATGAAATTTTTGGCTGGACTTGCCACAGACCAGCCCTATAAGCACAGTTGTCCCTATTGGCCGTTGCTCTTTCAAAATGAACCACCATCTCTCTGGCTGACAGTGCTATCAGCAGCCAGCAGGACAGATACTCTGCAGAACTAATAACACGCAAGCTTTTCATTTCTCTGATGTTTTCACATCACAAACGATGAACAACAGCATTAAAACACAAGTGTTGCAGGTAAAACATGAGATTCATGTTCATGTAGCCGTTATATCAGTTGAGTATGGGGCAGCTACTCTGAAGGTGCGCTTGATTTGACTGTAACTGCAGTAACCAGGCAGAGATAAGCCTCTTGAATTTGCAACCAAAATGCTATCAAAACTTTCATTTACAATTTCCACCACAGCCTCCATAATCATTGACTGGGAAAGAGGCAGAAAGGTGCACAGGACCACTACAGAAAAATGCAGATGAACATTTAATATCTAGGAATACATATTATAGACACTAACACTGACTCTCCCTGTAACAAATTGGCCACAATTTCACACACTGACCATATACGGTCCAGCCATATACTTGGTTTTGACCTAGTCTTGTGTTTAGACATTCAGTTTTCCTAGAGGATGAACCTTACAGACTTTGGTGACCCCATGACTTTTCCTTTACTTCACGTGGGTGAACTACATTCTATACTGTGTCTGAACACATCCTGGTGTAGACACTGAGGACTGAAGCTGCTGCTGCTCTGCTAACATTCTGCTTTCAATATGAGGCCCAGGTAGATTATATGTTTGTCATGTTTCATGTTCGTGCACTTGACCAGACCTGGAATCCAAGTCAGGCCAAATTGTATTTAGCCTAATGGAGTGGAGTGTGATTGTATTGCTGCAGGTCTCAAGTCTCTGTGTTAATATGTCAAATAATTATATGGATCCAAGTGGACTACCAGCTCTGATCATGTGGTGCATCATCTTTGACTGTTCGAGTTGACTGCATTTTGTATCAGGGTTAATTAACCATGGGTCTGTTCAGACCAGATTTGACTGTCTTTGTACTGGTTATACTGTAACTGTCTTGTTACAGTATAACCAGACTAGGTCTGTCGCCTGACTCTGCAGTCGGACTGCATTGGATTTAAAATGTTTGTTTCCCTTGACAATACACCCCAGCATAATGAATTTAATTTAAGTAATTTCCTGTGAAACACAATGCTTGTCAGGAAGTGTGTAGTGCTGGGTGGATTTAGTCCAGACAGCTGTAAGGTGGAAGTATGTGTGCATTCTTCCTCTGCTGTAACATATTCTTACCTTGGTTGGACAAGAAATGAAACATATTAAACACACATGGATGACCCCTAAAATCCCATGAATCCACTATAAGCTGCCATGTGAACACACAGCAGCCAAATCAAAAGACCAAATCAGCGCATGCTGGCTAATGTCACTCAGCTCTCTGCTGATATTCTATCGCAGGTTGCAGGCAGTGTGAAACGTTAGCCTATCAGCATCAGATTACGGTCTGCTGATCGGACCAGATAAGTGTAACAGTAGGCTGCACTGTGTGCATGTGGGTTGGTCTCGTTACCTTGAGTCCAATTCAAGGTCAGTCAGGGCTACAGGCTCAACCCAAAAAGTTGTGCAACATGTCAAAGGCAGAGCAGACGTTTCAGGTCTCCTCCATGTAACCTAACACAGGCTGCTAATGTGACACACTGAACTCACTGATGTCGTTCTTTCAGTTATAAAGAATGGTAGTCATTTTTTAGCACCTAGACGGACTTGTTAATTACAGTAAATATGTGTACGTCACTGTTGCTTCAGTTCAGTTTGTAGCCCTACTGGTGTCATTGCTCTAGCGATTTGAGTGTTGGATTCTTTGGTTGGTTGCCTGGTCCATGTTTTTACCACTTTGGTCCAGACTGAAATACCTCAACAACTATTGGACTTATTGCCATGAACTTTTGTACTGACCTTCATGGTCCTGAGAGGATGAGTTGTATAACTTTTGTGATCCCCTGATTTTTTTGTCTTGTGCCATCATGAGGTTAACATTTGTGGTTCAGATTGAAATATTTCAAAAAGTGTTGGATGGATGACCATGAAATTAGGTACAGACATTCATATTCCTCACAGCATGAACTGGTGATCCTCTGACTTTTCATCAAAACCATTTACATTCCCATCAGTCTGAGGCCCTGTTTACATCTGGTATTAACATCCGTCTCGGGTGATCCGATCACAAGTGGACGGCTCTAAATACAGGTGTAAACACACCCAAGACACATTGAGGACGGATTGAGATCTGATCACTCAGACCACATTTGGAGACGGTCTGGGCCGCATGTGGCCACATTCATTCAGTAGTGCAAACGCAATGCATCCTGGGCCACACTGAAGGACCACCTACTCAACTGACGTCCTCTATTTTCCGGCAGACTAGGCACAAGACCCTCCATCCAAAGCTGTTCAACTTGTTTGATAACAGGATGAACAAATTATTTTGTTTTTCATGTGAATTAAAAATGTAATCCACCTCTCGTTTTTTCCTGTTTTTCCCGTTCCCCTAACCAGTTTCCCTTCTCAAATCGACAATTAGAATAGAAATTAAATTGAATTAATTAAATTCAATTTTTGCTTGTCTTTCTAAAAAATATTTCAGAAGCTAAACGTTGCTGGATAGTTTCTTCTGTCCTGTCAAGTTGATAACCACACGTTTTAGTTTTGCTGCGCTGCTCGACATAATGAGCTCAGAATTTATCAGGAGGACGGCTGCTTTACTCAAAACAGTATCAACCTGGACTGTGTGTGTAACAGCTGATCTACTGGATGTGTAGAGGAATACAGAACATTAATTAACATTAGATCCTGGCCGATGCTGTTAGCGTGTCAGAGATTTAAATAATCGATGAAGTTATGCTGCTGTGTCTTGTGTGTAAATGTGCACAGCGAGAGAGACACAGCTGCGGGGAGATCGCTGCACATATCCCTCTCTCTCTCTCTCTCTCTCTCTCTCTCTCTCTCTCTCTCTCTCTCTCTCTACATATATATATATATATATATATATATATATATATATATATATATATATATATATATATATTTGTTTATCCTGTTATCAAACAAGTTGACCACAGCTATGGACATAGGGTATAGGGACCCCCGCTCCTCCTATTGGTTAATAACGAATGAATTTGGTCTTTGCAAATGGAAATGATGTCCGTGTTTATTTGCATATAGAGCAGGGAAGTGAGATCTGATCACAAGTGGTCACTCAGGACGCATGTGGAGATGCATGTTAATGCCAGGTGTAAACAGACGTACTTAGAACTGTCCACTTGTGATCGGATCACCAGAGGCGGATGTCAATGCCAGGTGTAAACAGGGCCTGAGTTGTACTTTGTGTTTAGTGCTAATTAGCAAATATTAGCACGCTAAAATGCTAATCTAAGATGGTGACCATTGGAAACATTATACCTGTAAAACATCAGTATATTAACATTGTGAGCATGTTAGCATGCTGATGTTAGTGTTAAGTTCAAAGCCTGCCTGACTGGCAGACTTTTAATGTGAAACATCTGCAGGAAGTCTTGTGTTTCATTGATGGTAGCATCACAGCATTTTAAAAAACAGCAAATTAAAAGCAGCTGGAATTAATGAGTGAATGAAAACAGTATTTGTGTTAAAAAAGAGAGAGTGAGAGCAGCAGCGTGGTGAGTATTACATGACTGTTGTTGTACTGTGCTATTGAAATGTACATCATAATGAATTTATCATTCAGGCCATTATAGAACTGGTAATTCCACCACCCCACAATCATCAATCATTATTTACATCAATGGCAGAGAGAAGCAGACCTTTATTTGGAACAGGCTGTTACTTGTAAGTTGATTTGGTGTTACTGTTCATTATGTTGTGTCATGATGTGTTAAATATTCCATTAACAGATCCAAATCCACTTCACTGTGCTGGTTTCACATTCTCCTCAGGCTTCATATCAGCAGCCCAGTGTTTAGTTTAGGTCATAAATATGATTTCTTTGTTCAGGGTGACCTGGCTGTGTAAGATATCTCTATCAAGGGACAGATTAGCAGCTGCTGGCCAGGCAGTGTCAGTCCACAGTGAGGAAGGAGAACACATTGATCTGCACATAGACTGGCTGTGGTTTTGACTGAGCTCCAGACCACTGCTGGCAGAGAGATGCCTGGAATTCTTTAAAAAGAGAGTTGCCTACCTGAAGCTACCTCTTAGCTTACACACAGAGGGCAAAAGTTCATGTGTGTTTGTGGGGGCTGCAGAGGGAGACCTGGAGGAGGAATAGACCAGGCTCCAGATGTTGCTGTAGCCTGAGGAAACCTTATTTCCCTGTTCTGATGTCTGTAAGCTCCCTCTGCCCTCCCACCATAACATCAGAGCTCAGTGTCAGAATAGGGTCATACTTCACAATACTGCTGACCAGTTTTCCAAACATATTGCAGTGTTTTGCAATTAAATGTGTTTCTTCTAACTTGAGAGCAGCTTGTGGTTTCAGTCCATTTCCAAATTATATGGAAATCACCTTGAAGATTTGACAGAAGCTTGAGATAGGTCAACTGAACAATGGACACTGTGCGTACTTTGTACTGTGCATATACAAACCCAAAAATGGGTACAAGAGCCTGCTCACTCTCCTCTATATTTTTTGGAGAAACAATTTCACGTTTTTAAAGTAGACTCAAGTCTGCCTCTGGATTTGACTAGTGCAGTGTCAAAATGTGCCTGTTCAGAACAGGCCGATTGCTTATTATTTCTCGAGAACCACATATATATGTATCAATTGACAAAAGTATCAATTGAAACAATAAGGATTTAACAAATTAAATGGTTTAAATCCAGACAGAAACTTGACCAGTGAGACTAAAGTGAGGTTGAACCATAGAAGCAGTTTACAGCCTTCCATTGGTTGATTTTGCTGCCAATCAAATGTGTCTGTGCTCCTATTGGATAGTTCCTCCGTCTCTGTTTTTTCTGCTGTGTATGCTCCTTCTTATCTCTCGGGCAGTTTAACTGAGCAGGGCATGTGTCTCTTGTCCCCTTCAGCAAGTCAGAACCCAGAAGCCCCGTCCTGCTGTGATGTGACAGTGTTGATATCAAATAGCCCCAGCTGCACTCAGACATGGAGCTTAGTGGCTCGCTGTTCACTTGTTTATGCAAAGTTATTAAATGTGACGCATGTCCAAATAACTTCACACTCGACACTGCACTTCCTCAGCAGTACACCCGCCAAGTGTGAACTTGAGTCAGAACCCAGAAGACCCGTCTGATATATCTTATTTCTCTGTGCCCTAGACCTCCACTCTTTTGCCTTTATGAATGAATCAGGATGCAGGAGATACTATGGACATAAATGATGTGTTCTACTTGTTTGTGCCTTATAGACATCTCAAACTGAACTCAGCTGGAGAAGTGTTTTATGCATGTCTATGGTTTGTGTGGCTAGTCAAATCAAATCACAGTTATTTATATAGATCAAAATCACACATTGCAAATATGCCTCAGTGGTGTTTACAATCTGCACAGCATACAACATACTCTATCCCTAAATAAAGAAAATCTTCACTAAAAATATTTAGGAGAAAAAAGTGAGAAACTTCTGAAAGAGAAAAGAAGAGGGATACCTCCTCAAGGATGGACAGAGTTGTATATAGAGTAGACAGAAGTGGCGGTGGTAACAATACAATATGGAGACACACAGTGACTAGCTAATGCTGTAATAAGATAAGATAGATGAGATAGACTTTATTGTCCCAGTAGTAAATTTGCCTTGGACATCACAGTGTCTATAGTATAAAATCACAGCAAAACAACATTAAAAAACAGCAAATACATTCATCTATCAATTGCACATGCCCATCTACATCAGAAAAAGTGCACACATAGTACAATAACAGTGATCAATGTCAAGAAGGACAGCTATGGCGTACACATATTTCAGCCTAGGTGGTGTTGGGACTGGTAGGAGTTATTAGTAATAATTCATAATTATCATAGATCATTATGAATATGAAATCAAGATATTATTAATATTAATTAATAATGCGGGCACCAACTGTTAAAGAACCTCACAGGGGGGACACAGCTGTCAGATCTGTGAGGAGCACGGTTGGTTATTAGCAATACTTAGTAATTATCAGAGATAATCATTAATTGTAAAACCTAATAGAATTATTAATATGAATTAACAATTACAGGGAACCACCCGGAAACCAGGACCAATAACCAAACAAGGCAGTCTCATAAAAGAGTTCACCTAGAATATCCGAGGGATATCAGTATTCACAGGTGAACAAAGAAGGGGTGAATTCAAGTTCTGACTCCCTCAATCCGTCACTTTTCACGATATATAAAACACAATAATGATAAAAGAACTTCTCTTTAAGAATATAACAGTATTTATTAGACTTAGCAGAATTAACAAAGTTAACAAATGCTTCATTCAATAAACCACTGTCCTAAAATCTAATTCTACCTAAGCAAACACATAAACAGCTATGTACAAGGTGAACACATGCAGGTGAATGCGTGTATGCGTGAATGCAAAGTGACGGCGGTGTCTTGGTCAGACAATAACAAGATGCCGCCTGGTGGTTGGCAGTCTGTAATGCATGTTGTCTGGTTTCTGATCGACAAAGCAACTTACTTTCTCACTCACGGTGGCACAAACACAGCAGTAATCGTGAGCAGGACAAACACAAAAATAGTCTAGCGTGGTGAACACAATTAAACAGGCAGCAAACTTCATATATGTGGCCAATTTGTTACAGGGAGAGTCAGTGTTAGTGTCTATAATATGTATTCCTAGATATTAAATGTTCATCTGCATTTTTCCGTAGTGGTCCTGTGCACCTTTCTGCCTCTTTCCCAGTCAATGATTATGGAGGCTGTGGTGGAAATTGTAAATAAAAGTTTTGATAGCATTTTGGTTGCAAATTCAGGAGGCTTATCTCTGCCTGGTTACTGCAGTTACAGTCAAATCAAGCGCACCTTCAGAGTAGCTGCCCCATACTCAACTGATATAACGGCTACATGAGCATGAATCTCATGTTTTACTTGCAACACTTGTGTTTTAATGCTGTTGTTCATCTAACTATTGTGACTGGTGCTGTGTGAGGATACACTGACAGTCAGCAGCTCTCTGCTCCAACCACAGTAAACAGTGGACTACAGATCTAAACTAATGTCGTAGTGACTGTATAATCAGAGCATCAGAATAACACTACTGAAGAGAGCTGGACTTGAATAAGAATGGTGACACTTTATGTCCCCCTATTTAGCATTTATAAGCAGTACACAAACCTTTAATAAATGGTTTATAACACACTATAATGTAGTTATAAGCAGATATCAGGACATTTTCAAAAAAAATAAACCTATTTATCTGTTAGGAACATCATTTGTATAAAAGCCACAGTGCATACACAACACTTAACTGGACAAATGACAAACACAGAGTAGACAACATACAAGTGCTGTTTAAAACAGTTTTACATTTGAACATTTTGTGTTAATTAATGTACAGTATTTGATATACAGTTATAAGCACTCATATGAAGACATTTTATATTATTACAACTGTGTTTTACTATATTGTCATTCATCATCTGTTTATGGAGCAGCAAACACTTGTGGGTGTCCACAGAAGGAGTTTAGCTGTTAGCAAATACATTCATAAACACAGATCTGCTTACAACAGGCTTAATTTAACAAAACTGTTTTATGGTCTGCTTATGAATGCTAAATGAAGTGTTACCCAGGCTTCAGTTGGATGTTCCAGATTGTGCTGCATTTGCTCCTTTTTTATTTGATCAAACCATGGCTAAAATGAGTTAAAAGTGTATTTTTCTGTTCATAATACACACATTCAATTCTCACTAATGTTTTTAATTGTAGAAAATGTCCAAATCTAAAAATAGGTTAGGATTATAGTCTTTGGTGAAGACATGTAGGCTCATTTACTTATTGAGTTTGCCTGTGTCTGTGTGTATATTCTCCCCAAAAATAGTGAGATGTGAACACTAATATTGATGCTGAAATGACTGATTATTCAATTAGTCAAATGACAGAAATGAATCATGTAAAACTTGTGTTTGTGTGTTGTTAATCCATTTATCACTCAAGTCCTTTATCAAGTAAAAGTACCAAACATTTTGCTGGTAGCTTCCCCAATATGAGCATTTATTTTGTTTGTATAATATAATTATATATTCTTTAAAAAAAAATCTTTCAGTTTTGGATTGTTAGGCAGACAAAACATGTCATTTGAAGACACCCTGAGCTCTGAGAAATTGTATTATTTTTTCTGATATTTTACAGACAAGAGGATTCATTGATTAATCATAAAAATAATCAGCAGATTAACTGATGATTAAAATAACTGTTGGCTTCAGCTCTAAATATCAGTGATCCTCATCAAACCAATTCAGTTAGCCCTTGTGACCTGTGTGGAAGCATCTGCATTCCCTCTGTTTTCCCACTCCTTTATTCAGGTTTGTAGTCATGCTGGTGGCTTGCTGGTGGGATAACATGTCAGTCTGTCTGTCAGTCCTCCACTTTGGACTGAAAATTTGGACTGAAATATCTCAACAACTATGTAATGGATTAACATGAAATTTTTGGCTGGACTTGCCACAGACCAGCCCTATAAGCACAGTTGTCCCTATTGGCCGTTGCTCTTTCAAAATGAACCACCATCTCTCTGGCTGACAGTGCTATCAGCAGCCAGCAGGACAGATACTCTGCAGAACTAATAACACGCAAGCTTTTCATTTCTCTGATGTTTTCACATCACAAACGATGAACAACAGCATTAAAACACAAGTGTTGCAGGTAAAACATGAGATCCATGTTCATGTAGCCGTTATATCAGTTGAGTATGGGGCAGCTACTCTGAAGGTGCGCTTGATTTGACTGTAACTGCAGTAACCAGGCAGAGATAAGCCTCTTGAATTTGCAACCAAAATGCTATCAAAACTTTCATTTACAATTTCCACCACAGCCTCCATAATCATTGACTGGGAAAGAGGCAGAAAGGTGCACAGGACCACTACAGAAAAATGCAGATGAACATTTAATATCTAGGAATACATATTATAGACACTAACACTGACTCTCCCTGTAACAAATTGGCCACAATTTCACACACTGACCATATACGGTCCAGCCATATACTTGGTTTTGACCTAGTCTTGTGTTTAGACATTCAGTGTTCCCAGAGGATGAACCTTACAGACTTTGGTGACCCCATGACTTTTCCTTTACTTCACGTGGGTGAACTACATTCTATACTGTGTCTGAACACATCCTGGTGTAGACACTGAGGATTGAAGCTGCTGCTGCTCTGCTAACATTCTGCTTTCAATATGAGGCCCAGGTAGATTATATGTTTGTCATGTTTCATGTTCGTGCACTTGACCAGACCTGGAATCCAAGTCCAAATGTGTTCAGTTGAATATGGGTGAAGTCTTGTCTGCATTTGCTCCTTTTTTATTTGATCAAACCATGGCTAAAATGAGTTAAAAGTGTATTTTTCTGTTCATAATACACACATTCAATTCTCACTAATGTTTTTAATTGTAGAAAATGTCCAAATCTAAAAATAGGTTAGGATTATAGTCTTTGGTGCAGACATGTAGGCTCATTTACTTATTGAGTTTGCCTGTGTCTGTGTGTATGTTCTCCCCAAAAATAGTGAGATGTGAACACTAATATTGATGCTGAAATGACAATGGGAGTCCAAAATGGACTCCCATTGTCCTGGGCGCCCTTTCTTGTTATCAGGCTTTGTGACTTGCATGCAGGCCTGCCTTTGTCTGATGCACATGGAGTATGAGGCCCAACAGTGGTGTTTTGGACAGGAGGACAAAGGAATTTTTAAAACTGTGGTGTCTGCTTAGTGGAACTCTGTACCACCTACCTAGGAGGAGGGGAGAAACTGATATTCAGGGTGGAGAACATGAGTTGGTAATCTAAAGATGGTTTCACAGAATTTCTTTTTAGTCATTGTACTGTACAGGATTTGGGATTTGGCTAACCAATTCTCTTATTTCTTCCCCATCTGGACTGTGGCTGACTGCTGAGTTCTGTTTATAGAAAGCTCAGACTGCTTAGACATCAAACCACAGAGCATGACAAAGTCAACGGCCACTTCTCTGCTGTGTGGAAACAGATATAGATGTTAGCTGGCCCCAGCTATTCCCTTCTGGGTCCTGAAACTTGGACTTTTGGGTTCTTAATTGCACTGAGGTGTTGGAGAGCAGTCAGTAGCCAAAATCTTATGCAGGTAAGAGGGAGAATATTGTAATTTGTTACAAGCTTATATTAGAGACAGGCCTTTAGTTCTGATTTCTCCTAAACTCAACATTTTGTCCATGTTTACCTATTTTCTTCATTAATTCAGTATAATGTACATTTCCACCAAAGAGTCATGTCATACTTACCACTCTGCTGAAAACACTTCTTCTCTAACAGAAATACTGTTTTCATTCACTTATTATTTCCATTTGCTTCCACTTTGCTGTTTTTTATTGCTGTTAAGCTACCATTATTGAAAGTCAACACTTCCTGCACAGATGTTTCATATTACAATTCTTCCAACAACACGAGGCGTCGAGACGCATACCATGCAGTATAACCACATTGCGCTCACTTCAGTTCAGGCCAGGGTCCTGCATGTAACCCCCTCCACCACCTCAGTCTCTCTCTCTCTCTCGGAAACAAAATGGGACACTAAAATTGGACTAGAATTGGACAATATTGACCTTAACCATCAGAATAGAGCCCTGTAAAGGGAGCAGTAAAGAGTTTGTTTGCATGTGTGTGTTATTGTGTTTATTCAAGCAGTACCCACAGCTGTTGAGTGCTTCCAGGAGTTCATCTTGGCAGAGGAGGCTCAGTATTGCTCCAACAACAAATCTACACTCTGACACAGAGACAGACGGAGACTGCAGGACAGAGTTACTGCCTGAGTTAACAGAGAGAGATTTGCATCAGTGTTTTGGAGGGTTGCAGGGAGATACAATATACAAAAGCCTTTTTCTAACTTTTTAACCTCCTGCTGAACAAATCGCAAAGATTTGTTTTCTTTTTGCTGTTACAGCAGCAGAGTGTAAGGACAGCAATACTGTTTATAGGTGGTGTCCAGCAAATGACATAGGCTTTGTAGATATTTGGCTGACTTTCTGGGGAAAACCTGGTCTGATTAGAGAGACAGCATACATCCCACTTTGGATGGAGCTGCTCTCATATCTCGAAATATGGAGTTTATTAGTCGACCAAAACCATGAAAATCCAGAGTTGAGACCAGGAAGCAGAGTTGCAGCCCTACACGCTTCTCTGTTCTTCCATTAGAGCAGTTACCCACCCAAAACCACATAGAAACTGTGTCTGTCCCCTAATCACTTAAATAAATTAAATCTAAAGTAAACAGAAGAGGAGTTATATGTAAAAATCTAATAAAAACTAACACCACCTCTGCAATAGTACAACAAAATAGGAGAATTAAATGTGCACTCTTAAACATTAGATATCTTGTCATCTAAGGCTGTATTAGTAAATGATCTAATATCAGACTATCATATTGATATATTTTGTCTTACTGAAACCTAGCTGTATCATGAAGAATATGTCGGCCTAAGTGAATCCACAGTAATTATAGTAGGTGACTTTAATATTCATGTGGATGTTGATAATGGTAGTCTTAGCACTGCGTTTATCTCATTATTAGACTCCACTGGCTCCTCTCAGAGTGTAAAGAAACCCACCAACTATTTTAACCACACCCTCGATCTTGTTCTGACATCACTTTATCAAATTATTACTTGATAACTTTTGAATTCCTATTACTGGACTACATGCAATTAGACAAAAATGTTTTCACTAGATGTCTATCTGATAGTGATGTAGCTAAATTTAAGGAAGCAATTCCATCAGCACGGAATTCAATGCCATGTCTCAACACAACAGAGGACTCTTATGCTATATTTAGTCCATCCCAAATTGATAATCTTGTTGATAGTGCTGCAGGCTCATTGCGAATAACACTTGACTCCTCCGCCCCTTTAAAAAAGAATAATAATAAAACAAAAGAGGTTAGCTCCATAGTATAACTCCCAAACCTGCAAATTAAAGCAAACAACTTGAAAGAATTTGAAAGCTATGGCGTTCCACCAAACTGGAAGAAACTTGTGAGGTCTGGCAAGATCTTAAAACATATTGGAAGGCCCTCTGTAAGAGATGCCTATTACTCATCATTAATAGAGAAGAATAAAAACAGCCCTAGGTTCATTTTCAGTAGTAAAGACGTTCTTTAATCATAACATTCTTACTGTTAGAGACAAAATTCATCACAGCCTACCCTCAACAGGCACCGATTTATCCCCAAACACAGGAACCTTAGAAACAGCTGTAAAACTTGATACATATTTAGCAGGGGTGTCACAATTCTCCAAATCGACGATTTGACTTTTGATTTTAAGGTCACGATTTATTCAACTTTTTTTCTCCAGCACTGATGGCTACGTCATTGCTAGACTATTGAGTCTTGATTGATCATGGTTTTATGCCCTGACAACTGTGATTTACATTTTCAAATTCTTCTTTAAAAAGATAGCCTACATGGTATCAAGTGTGATATAACCACCATATTTTTTTGCAATGTACAACACTATGGCCATATGGTCATTCTTAAATTATTTAATTAATCATTAATTAATACTTAATTATTATAAATGTAATAACAATAACTAATTTCACCAGTCAATTGGGAACAAACTGTCAAACACAAAAACAAAAAGAAGATCCACTAGATGGCAGAAAGATACTTTACAACAAGAGCTGAGAACAAGAGTGAAAATTAGGTTGTAGCTCATTGTCTACCTTACTGTGGTCGTTTGTGTTTTAACAATGTTTTGCTCATGAGTTATTGATCCTGGAAGTTTGAATCTGTCAATATATTTCCAACTTTACCGAAGTGTGTTTCATAGTTTGCCTTGCCACACTGGTGACTTCAGGGAAGCAGGAGGATTTTCCATTTCTGTTGTTTCTCCATCATCTCCAACTCCAGCAGTGGCCATGGTGTCTCAGAAAGTAATGCAGCTGCAGGCTACCAGTGTGTCTTTGAAATGTGTTTTTTTTCTTCTACAGCGTGCAAGACGCATGCAAGAAGGCAGGGGTGGAGAGAAAAAAAATAAAGGGAGAATCGCTGATCCTACTTTTGATTTCAAAGGTCGAAATCCAACGCTCATTTCAATCAATTTTCGATTCAGAATCGAAATTTTGACACCCTTAATATTGTTATAATATTGACTGTTTTTCTCCAATCAACCTTTCTGAACTAACTTCAGTGATTTCTTCATCTAGACTCCATACCAACTAGACTGCTTAAGGAAGTTTCACCCTTAGTTAGCACTTCTTTACTAGTTATGATCAATCTGTCTTTAGTAACAGGCTATGTACCACAGTCCTTAAAAGAAGCTGTAATTAAACCTCTTCTTAAAAAAACTATTCTTGATCCAGGTGTTTTAGCCAACTATAGACCTATATCAAACCTTTTCTTTCTCTCTAAGATCCTTGAGAAAGCAGTTGCCAATCAGTTGTGTGACTTTCTACATAATAGTTTATTTGAGGATTTTCAATTAGGATTTAGAGCGCATCATAGCACAGAGACAGCACTGGTGAAAGTTACCTATGACCTCCTAATTGCATCAGACAAAGGACTCCTGTCTGTGCTTGTCCTGTTAGATCTTAGTGCTGCATTTGACACCATTGATCATCACATCTTATTACAGAGACTGGAACATTTAACCGGCATTAAAGGAACTGCAATACGCTGGTTTAAATCCTATTTATCAGATCAATTTCAGTTCGTACATATTAACAATGAATCCTCCATGCATGCAAAAGTTAGACACAGAGTTCCACAAGATTCTGTGCTTGGAACAATACTAGATTCTGACAGGCAGTAAACCTCCGCTAATGAATTTGCCTCGATATGCGCTTTGATACAGACTGATTGAATGAGGAAGTGAAACAGTGTGTCTGGCTCTTTTAGAGGGAGAAGACGGAGAGAAACTCGAGGTTTATTGAAGAAAACCTGCCAGCAAGCAGATTAGCTTCACAGAGTCAGTTACTGCAGTAACTTACCCCAAGTTTAAGTAAGCTCTCTTTCTGAAACTGAAAACCCAGAGTTTCCCTCATCTCAGGGTGAACAAATTCAAAGTTTTCACTAAACCCCCTCTCTGAAACAGGCCTTTGTTCTATCTATCTCTAAAAGTGCCCTGAGATAACTTCTGTTGTGATTTGGTGCTATATAAATAAAATTGACTTGATTTGACTTGGCATGACTTGAATTTCTGTCCACTGTGGTTCAGAGCATGATATCTTGACTGCTGCTAGCCACGAGATTTGGTTTAGATTTTGTGGTTTCCAGAAAAGAAGAGATGCATACACTACTTAATTGCAACAGCAAATACATTTTGAAGGAAACATAATGCTGCCTGAATTATTTTTTCTTTCAACATAATGAGGAAATGTAGATGCTGGAGCTAATCATGTGTTGATAGCCTTGTGAGTCTGGTGACCCCTTGAAGTTTCATCTATCAAAGTTTAATGTAAATCTTTATCAACAGCTTTAAGGCTGTGATTCTGTTGTTTACATTATTATTGAAAATCATGTTTTTCTCTGCGTTTTACTGGTTTACATACAGATTTAATAATCTGTATCTGCACATGCTAAACAGTAATAATGCATATTAACATATGGAATGGAACTCAAGCTACTCAAAATGTCACATTTCTGACCACTATTTCTTTTCTTTTACAGCAAGCAAGCAAACTAGCAAAACTTTATTTATATGGCACATTTCATTCCAGAGGAGATTATAAAAAGTTTAAACACAAACAACATTCAAAATTAATCCATTGCACATGAGAAAAGGAATGTTTTCAGTCTGCTTTTTAACAATGTTAATGTTGGAGCACGTCAAATGCAATCTGACAAAGAGTTAGGCCCTTAAAAACCAAAAGTTGCTCCACCAAATTTAGATTTCTCTCTTGGAACAACCAGAGAGCCCCAGCCAGATGTGCTGAGAGGTTTGTCATAGGATAAGCAGGTCAGAGAGGTTCTTTGGAGCATGGCTGTAAAGTAAAAGCAAAACTTTGTAATAAATCATGAAACTAACCACAAGCCAATACAAGGATCTAATAACAAGTGAAATATGATCAGATTTGTCCTTGTTGGGATACTTGTTGGGGGATGTGGTATAAGTTGTATATTGTATATTTTATGTGAATCTCAGTCTTTTCAGTAGGGATGTGCAGAGGGCCCAGTATTTTTGTATTTGTATCTATATTTGTTGAGGCAGCAAAATTGTATTTGTATTTGAATAAAAGTGGAAATAGCCATAAAAATCCAGTTTTTATTTTTATTATGCTTTTAATTTTAAGACATTAAAATGTTAAAATAAGTGTTTATGAATAAACTATTTTACAAAGAAGGTCCCCACAGCATGTCTTGAACTCTACTCTCCCAGATAGACGACTGCGCTGACTACTGAGCTAGAACCAAATGCATCACCAACATGAGGGCAGACCTCTACTTATTTATACACCCATAACACAAAGACAGTACACAGTGTAATGTGAAGGGAAGAACTTCAAAGGTGATTCTTGCTTTGCACTTTTCATTTACTGCCTATTTTCTACAACCTAACTTTGTGGAAGGGAGAAGGGGAACAACAGGTTATGGAGAGTCCCTTGGGAGCACTTCCCTTGTGTCAGTAGCTCAGCTTAATCTCTGGTGAACATCCCCAACTCCAGGAGTGATGTCCAAATAAGGAAATGTGAGTCATGTAGCAGGTTTATGTGACTCCCCTCGTTGAGATCTGCTGATAGACGTAACGGGAGCAGAGGAGAGAGATAGTGATGTAACCGACCTGTGTGCTGATAGGTGACTTTTTTTTTCTTCCTGAAAACAAATAATTTTTAAAATATTTGTATGAAATAAATGTTTGTAAAAAAACTATTTGTGCTTTGACGAGTAACGTATTTGTATTCGGGCACACACCTACTTTTTAGGCAGACCTGGATGATACAACAGTCCAATAGTTTTTCTTCATCAGCCTAAGACAAGAAGCCTCTTATTCTGGAGATATTTTTTAAAATAACAGGCAGTTTTTGTGGTGTTGGGGATGTGACTCTGGGACATAAATTCAGATTAAACCATTGCACACAGATTTCTGTTGTACTGCAGGTAGGCAGAAGATGGATGAGAACACACTTCTCGACACAGTATTTTAGAATCAATAAGAAGAATTTCAGTTTTGTCTGTGTCGAGTTGCAAGAAGTGGTGGGATGTCTGTGACTTAACAAGGTTTACGTCCCCTAGGGACAAGCATAAGTACAACTGTGTGTCATTTGAATAATTATACATTGTGTTTCTGGATTATGTGGTCTAGAGGTAACATACTGCATCTGTGCAGCTGCAACTGTGATGTAAATTTTCCTAGATATAAAGTTACCAAGAGATACACAAATTGTCACTTTAACACTCTAATCTAATAACTATAATGTAGACACTTCACTATTATTACTATTTACTAATTATAGGTCATTGATCACCCTGAGAAGAACTGTTTCAGTACTGTGGTTAGCACATAAACCCAATTGAAATGTATTACATGGCTGATTAATGGTCAGGCAGTCACTAACTGCTTATCAATTTATCAATCAATCGATTTTTATTGATATAGCGCCAAATCACAACAAAAGACAGAATAAAAACAGTCACAACAATAACAATAACAGCAGCAATAGCCAGGGAAGGACACCAACAGAACTGTGAAGGACCGCGAAGGCTCGGTCTGCAACCCAGGGTTTCCTGCGAGATGAGAAAACACAAAAAACTCTGGGGAAGAAGCCAAGTTAGTAACATGCATTGATGTTACATGCATGCAATGAAGGAGAGAGGAGCTCAGTGCATCATGGGAAGTCCCCCGGCAGTCTAGGCATATAGCAGCATGACTAAGGGCTGATCCAAGGCTAGCCTGGCTGGCCCTAACTATAAGCTTTATCAAAAAGGAAAGTTTTGAGCCTACTCTTAAACGTAGAGAGGGTGTCTGCCCCTCGGACCAAATCTGGAAGATGGTTCCACAGGAGAGGAGCCTGATAGCTGAAGGCTCTGCCTCCCATTCTACTTTTAAAGACTGTGGGAACCACCAGTAAGCCTGCATACTGGGAGTGCAGTGTTCTAGTGGGGTAATACGGTACTATGAGCTCTTCAAGATATGATGCTGCCTGACCATTAAGGACTTTGTAAGTTAGGAGAAGGATTTTAAATTCTATTCTAGATTTTACAGGAAGCCAATGTAGTGAAGTTAAAATGGGAAAAATATGATCTCTTTTTCTAGTTTTTGTTAGTACACATGCAGCTGCATTCTGGACCAGCTGGAGAGTCTTCAGAGACTTGTTGGAGCAGCCTGATTGCAATAATCCAGCCTAGAAGTAACAAATGCATGGATTAGCTTTTCTGCATCTTTTTAGGACAGGATGTGCCTGATTTTTGCAATATTACGTAAGTGAAAAAAGGCAGTCCTTGAAATTTGATTTATGTGGGAGTTAAAGGACGTATCCTGATCAAAGATAACTCTCAGATTCCTTATGGGGGTGCTGGAGGCCAGGATAATGCCATCCAGAGAAGCTATATCATTAGAAACTGTGTTTCAAAGGTGTTTAGGGCCAAGCACAATAACTTCAGTTTTATCTGAGTTTAGTAGTAGAAAATTGCAGGTCATCCAGGTCTTTATGTCTTTAAAGCATGCTTGGAGTTTGTTTAACTGATTGGATTGGATTGGAAAGTAGCTGTAATTAAACCTCTTCTTAAGAAGCCTACTCTTGATTCAGGTGTTTTAGCCAATTATAGACCTATATCTAACCTTCCATTTCTATCCAAGATCCTTGAGAAAGCAGTCTCCAATCAGTTATGTGACTTTCTACATAACAATAGTTTATTTGAGGATTTTCAGTCAGGATTTAGAGCGCATCATAGCACAGAAACAGCACTGGTGAAAGTCACAAATGACCTCCTAACTGCATCAGACAAAGGATTTGTCTCTATACTTGTCCTGTTAGATCTTAGTGCTGCATTTGACACAATTGACCATCAAATCCTTTTGCAGAGACTGGAACATTTAATTGGCATTAAAGGAACTGCATTAAGCTGGTTTAAGTCCTATTTATCAGACCGATTTCAGTTTGTACATGTGAATGATGAATCCTCCGTGAAGGCAAAAGTTAGACATGGAGTTCCACAAGGTTCTGTACTTGGACCAATTCTATTCACCTTGTATATGCTTCCTTTAGGTAATATTATTAGGAAACACTCCATAAATTTTCATTGTTACGCAGATGATACCCAATTATATTTATCAGTGAAGCCAGATGAACCCAATCAGTTAAACAAACTCCAAACATGCCTTAACGACATAAAGACCTGGATGACCTGCAATTTTCTACTACTAAATTCAGATAAAACTGAAGTTATTGTGCTTGGCCCTAAACACCTTACAAACACATTATCTAATGATAAAGCTGCTCTGGATGGCATTACCCTGGCCTCCAGCACCACCGTAAGGAATCTGGGAGTTATCTTTGATCAGGATATGTCCTTTAACTCCCACATAAATCAAATTTCAAGGACTGCCTTTTTTCACTTACCTAATATCACAAAAATCAGGCACATCCTGTCCCTAAAAGATGCAGAAAAACTAGTTCACGCTTTTGTTACTTCTAGGCTGGATTATTGTAATTCCTTATTATCAGGCTGCCCTAACAAGTCTCTAAAGACTCTCCAGCTGGTCCAGAATGCAGCTGCACGTGTATTGACTAAAACTAGAAAAAGAGACCACATTTCTCCCATTTTAGCTTCACTACATTGGCTTCCTGTAAAATCTAGAATAGAATTTAAAATCCTTCTCCTAAGCCCTTAATGGTCAGGCACCATCATATCTTGAAGAGCTCATAATACCATATTATTCCACTAGAACACTGCGCTCCCAGTATGCAGGCTTACTGGTGGTCCCTACAGTCTTTAAAAGTAGAATGGGAGGCAGAGCCTTCAGCTATCAGGCTCCTCTTCTATGGAACCATCTACCGGATTCAGTCCGGGGTGCAGACACCCTCTCTATGTTTAAGAGTAGGCTTAAAACTTTCCTTTTTGATAAAGCTTATAGTTAGGGCCGACCAGGCTCGCCTTGGATCAGCCCTTAGTTATGCTGCTATAGGCCTAGACTGCTGGGGGACTTCCCATGATGCACTGAGCTCCTCTCTCCTCCTCCTCCTCTCCATCTGTATGCATTCATGTAACATCAATGCATGTCACTAACTTTGCTTCTTCCTCAGAGTTTTTTTGTGCTTTCTCATCTCACAGAAAAACCTGAGTCCCGGGCTGAACCTTCGCGGTCTTTCACAGTCCTGATGGCATCCTTCCCTGGCTGTTGCTGCTTGTGCTTGTTGTTGTTGTTGTTGTGATTGTTTTTCTTCTGTCCCCCCTCCCCCTTTCCCTCTCTCTTTCTCTCTCTCAACCCAACCGGTCAAAGCAGATGGCCGCCCACCAAGAGCCGGGGTCTGCTTGAGGTTTCTACCCGTTAAAGGGGAGTTTTTCCTTACCGCTGTCGCCAAGTGCTTGCTCATGGGGGAATTGTTGGGTCTCTGTAAATTAAAGAGTACGGTCTTGACCTGCTCTATGTGAAAAGTGCCTTGAGATGACTTCTGTTGTGATATGGCGCTATATAAATAAAGATTGATTGATTGATTGATTGATTGATTGATTCATCAGGCTTCATTGATAAATATAATTGGGTATCATCTGCATAACAATGAAAATTTATGGAGTGTTTCCTAATAATATTACCTAAAGGAAGCATACAAGGTGAATAGGAATGGTCCAAGCATAGAACCTTGTGGAACTCCATGTCTAACTTTTGCCTTCATGGAGGATTCATCATTCACATGTACAAACTGAAATCGGTCTGATAAATAGGACTTAAACCAGCTTAATGCAGTTCCTTTAATGCCAATTAAATGTTCCAGTCTCTGTAAAAGGATTTGATGGGCAATTGTGTCGAATGCGGCACTAAGATCTAACAAGACAAGTATGGAGAGAAATCCCCTGTCCGATGCAATTAGGAGGTCGCTTGTGACTTTCACCAGTGCTGCCTCTGTGCTATGATGCGCTCTAAATCCTGACTGAAAATCCTCAAATAAACTATTGTTCTGTAGAAAGTCACATAACTAATTAGAGACTGCTTTCTCAAAGATCTTAGAGAGAAAGGGAAGATTAGATATAGGTCTATAGTTGGCTAAAATGCCTGAATCAAAAAAGGAACCTAGGACTGTTTTTATTCTCTTCTATTAATGCTGAGTAATAGGCGGCTCTGCCATTACAGAGGGCCTTCCCATATCTTTGAAGACTATCTTGCCAGACTAAGCAAGATTCTTCCACTTTGGTGGAACGCCAAATCCTTTCAGATTTTCACGATGTTTGTTTTAATTTGCGGGTTTGGGAGTTATACCATGGAGCTAACCTCTTATGTTTTATCATCTTCCTTTTTAAAGGGGCGATGGAGTCGAGTGTTATTCGCAATGAGCCTGCGGCACTATCAACAAGATTATCAATTTGGGAGGGACTAAAATTAGCATAAAAGTCCTCTGTAGTATGGAGACATGGCATTGAATTCATTACTGATGGAATTGCTTCCTTAAATTTAGCTACAACACTATCAGATAGACATCTGGTGAAGACTTTTTTTTCAAATGGTGTGTAATCCAGTAATAGGAATTCAAAAGTTATCAAGTAATGGTCTGATGAAATAGGATTTTGTGGAAAAATTATTAAATGTCCAATTTCAATCCCATAAGTCAGAACAAGGTCGAGGGTGTGGTTAAGACAGTGAGTGGGATTATTTACACACTGAGAGAAGCCAATTGAGTCTAATAATGAGATAAACACAGTGCTGAGACTATCATTATCGACTTCCACATGAATATTAAAATCACCTGATATAATTACTTTAACTGTACTAAGGACTAAGTTTGATAAAAACTCTGAGAATTCGGATAGGATTTCAGAGTACGGGCCAGGAGGACGGTACACTATAACAAATATAACTGGCTGTAAAGTTTTCCAGGTTGGCTGAGAAAGACTAAGAACAAGGCTTTGGGTTGATGATTAGGCTTGAGTTGAAAATGGCTGCAACTCCACCTCCTCGGCCAGTGTCTCAAGGAATGTGAGTATTAATATGACTTGGGGGAGTGGATTCATTTAGGCTGACATATTCTTCATGACACAACCAGGTTTCAGTAAGACAGAATAAATCAATATGATGATCTGAGATTAAATTGTTTACTAATATGGCTTTAGATGACAGAGATGTAATGTTCAAGAGTCCACATTTAATTCTCTTATTTTGTTGTACTACTGTGGTATTGGTTTTAATTTTTATTAGATTTTTATGAATGAATCCTCTTCTGTTTACTTTGGATTTAAGTGATTTAAGTGGTCAGGGGACAGACACAGTCTCTGTGTGGTTTTGGATGGGTAACTGCTCTAATGGAGCAGTTACCTCCTTATCTCCTGGTCTCAACTCTGGGTTGTCATGGTTTTGGTCTACTAATAAACTCAGCCATATTTCTAGATATGAGAGCAGCTCCATCCAAAGTGGGATGTATGCCGTCTCTCCTACTCAGACCAGGTCTTCCCCAGAAAGTCTGCCAATTATCTATGAAGCCCACATCATTTGCTGGACACCACCTCGACAGCCAGCGGTTGAATGATGACATGCAGCTATACATGTCATCACTGGTTAGGTTTGGCAGGTGCACAGAGAAAACTACAGAGTCCGACATTGTTTTTGCAAATGTACACACCGACTCAACATTAATTTTAGTTAACTTACCTCCGATTGGCATAATTGAGAGTCGTTCCTGCCGATGTGAATAACACTTCCCACGTCCCATATTTACATTTATCCTTAGCCAGCAATTTTAAATTTGATTCAATGTCACCCACTCTGGCCCCAGGAATGCATTTAACTATGGCTGCTGTTGTCGCTAATTTCACGTTTCTGACTATGGAGCTGCCAATAATCAGAGTTGGTTTCTCAGCAGGTGTGTTGCTGAGTAGGGAGAACCTGTTAGAAACATGAACTGGTTGGTGGTGAACCATGAGCCTCTGCTTAGGGCTATACTTCCTTCGGACAATCACCCAGCCACCCTGGCTTCCCGACTGCTCGGGAACTACCGGGGGAGTAGGAGCTACGCTAGGTCAGCCCACATTGGATACTGGAGGCTGGCTAACTGCATTAGCTACTGATTGGTTTTCCATGGTGCAGAGCCGCGCTTTGAATTCACTGAGCCTCGCCTCCAGCACTGCAAATAAACTACATTTATTACACATACCGTTTTCACTAAAGGAGGCAGAGGAATAAATAAACATTTGACGCACTGAGCTAGATAGAGCAGGAGAGTGAGAGGGAGAGAGAGAAGCCATCGCTAACTGTTTCACTAGGTTTAGCTGCTAAGCTAACTGCTGAGCTAAAGATAACTAACAACTTAGGGATTAGCGAGAAAAGTCGGTAAAAGAAGGAGAGAGCTGCTTAAGAAGAACTAGTGTACGTTTAAATATACAGCAGGTGTTTATCCACAGTAGTGAGAAATATAGCAAAGTTAACTGAACTGGGAGCAGCAAAAACAGTATCAGTAACCACAGTCGGCAACAGGAAATGACACAATACGCTTACCGTAGCACGTCAGCGTGTATTCAGTCCCTTATGGCCGGTCTTCTCACTGATTTTGCTGAGGGATGACATTTCAATTATGCAAAATTTGGCGATGGCATATTCAATAAACTATCATGTTGTCTCTGAATGGCTTATCAATACCAAACTTAGTATAAGTGTCTTGATTTAGCAAAATCCAACCTATGATGTCAACACTATTAAAAATCATAACCCATAAGGTTCGCTGCATTCCGCAGTCTAAGTATGTCAGTCTTAAGAAAGCTGTACCTACTTGAAAAAGCCTGGCTAGAATTAACGACAACTTTCATTTGAGGCTCAAGCCGACAATGACAATGCTAAAATTAATGTTGAGTCAACGCTAAGTCTAGCCAGACTGGAATAAGCTTGAAGTGTGTGAGTGCACGGAGTACATAAGCATCCCAGAACAGTTGATTGTCGAAAACACTATGTCACAAAAAGAAGAGAAAACTAGTGCAGTGTTCTTCTCCGCCGCAGAACAAACCTGCTGATGAAACTATATGAAGAATATAAAGGAGTTTTCACCAAAAAAGGCAAAACTACTGCAATTAACAAGATCAAGGAGATGATTTGGCACAAAATTGATGACAGATCAGTTGTTTACCTGTAGGTGGGTAGTGATGGCCTAAAGGTTAGATTATTATGATGATTATTATAACCTTTTCTTTTTCTTTATTTGTCATGTAGAATACCATCTATTTATAGGCAAAGTTCCTTCTTAAAGGCAAAGATAGCAGTGAAATTTACTTAAATCCCCCCCCCCCCCCCCCCTTTTATTGTCATAAGTTTCAGGGAGACTACGTTTGTCATTGGTAGAAAATGACTTTCTGTCATGATTTCAGTGTGCACACAGCAGCAGCCGCTTATCATGGGAGTAGTGTACGAAAATAGATTTACGTGGTTTAAAATGTTTTTCCATATGTTGTCATGTATGAAGAGACCCAAAATGAACACTGTGGGTGGACTTCTTAATTTCTATAGGCGACTTATTTAAACAGCATAAATGTTGTATAGGAATGATTCTGTCTCAGAGCTTTTTGATCCATATAAGCAGCTGATCACTGTAACTGTGATCACTATAAGCAGTTTCCACTGTATACATTTAAACACAGCAGAAGGTCATGGTTTGGACTTATTTAATTTTCTTTTTGTCTTCACAGCTTGAACAAAATGGGTGAATGAATAAATAAATAACTTCAAAATAATGCTGGCACACTTTTATTTCTTAAATTATGAATACTAAGCTTTTAATTAAAAGGGTTGCGAGTGTGAAAAGACACTTGATGGAACCATCTTTTGAGAGTCTGTTTCCGTCCATTGGACATTCTATGACACACAGCTAAATTAAGCTTGACCGTCAGCCTGCTACGGAGCAGGCTAGTTCTGCTGAAGTTACCATGGTTACTGAGTTGGGACTCATACAAGCCACGGTGATGGAACGGATCTCTCAATTAAGTTAGTGAGGCTTATCGAAATAAGCCAGGCTATCCCGTTAGCCAGCTTGATGGACCACCCCTCAGGGCTATCTTAGCTTGGATTTGGACACCGCAAGTTTAAAACAGAAAATTACAAACATCTAGTTTGAAAGATGTAGACATTTATCAGGCAGTAAGTTTCTAACTAATAGACACTATAGAGTTGCATTATGGGAAGTGTTGAATCCAGTGCTGGTTGACTACAGAGACTAAAAGTTAGGATATCTCAGCCCCTGCTGCTCCAACAGTCTTTATTTAATCTATATGACAATATTATGGAGAGTTAAAATTTAGCTGTAGTAGACAAACATAGCTGCTACTGTAATTCAGTTCTCAAACAACCAGTCAGCACCCTTATTTCACTAGCTGTGGACAATGCAGAACATGCAGATTTTGCAGTTAACATTATTCTCCAGTGACATATATCCCAAGACTGAGGACTGTGTCGTACAGACTCTCACTACCCTACACAACACTCTGTACAGTGATGTCATTCTTCTGAAATGTCAGTTCGATAAAAACTGGAATCAGGGCATGAGTGATGACATACAGACTGAACTCCCTCAATACTTTCCTAGATAGAGAACTCCTTGAATCATTGGCCAACTGTAAAATGTTTTCATTGATGATGTGTGATAATTAAAAGTAATTGTAAAAGTACAATTGTATTTTCTGGTAGGGTCCTTGAATTTTTAAATTTAATTTCTGTTAGTGGCTGTAATGTGAGTTTATTAAACAATGGTGAGTGGCAAGTATAGTAATAGCTGCCTAATTTAAGCAAAAATAGTTTAGGAATCTAATGGCCTTGGACACACAAGGCCCGTCTGATTTTCTTGGAGTTCATCTACTGTATGATGTCTGGCTAATCAAGGGCTCCTCTGTCAGACAAGGCCTCAGGATAAAATAAAAATACAGGATTTATGGCCCGTAGCATTTCAGTTTATATTGTATTTTAGTGGTGCATATTTCAAAATTGTTACAAACCAACTGACTCGGTGAACTTGAGACTTAAAGGGGCCAGGGCCACTGGGAGTCTGGTGCCCTAAGACAGTTACCTGCTTTGCCTGTTTGGCATCAACTATAATGACAACAACCTGAGTTTATTTAACAAATACTCTTGGCTTATTTGTACTTAAGAATGACCACAAACTTTATTTAACTCATCAGATAACAGTAGTTGTTAAGCACAGATACTTATAATAATATAAAAAATGTTGGCAGTGATCTGAGCATTGTCATTAAAGGTAATCTGGGGTTTTGTACATCCAGTGTCAACACTCTGGTGAGTGAGCATGTCCACAGAACATTCCAGAGTGTCTGATAAAGGTGCCAAACCTTGCTATAGAGCTGTATCTTCTAAACCTGGATTGGATTAATTTTTAAAAAAGTTCAATTTACTTCAGGTCAAACATCAGTAAAAATAATGACTTGACTAATATGCTTATTGCCAGTAACTCCTGAACAACAGAATTGCAGCTTGGGGTCATTTTTATTAATATTATACAATTAGACTACTTAATTATTCAGTCCACAGTCTTTAATTAAAATTACTGTGTAAAAAAACAAATACAGTTGGATGAAACAAAAGTAAAGAAAGGAGAAAAATCGAAACAAATGAACAAGTTTGTTTATTTGAGGAAAAGCAGTGTATCTAACTGTGGTGATCAGGAGATTCGTCATTGGTGAAACACTATGAGTAGAGACTGTGGTTTTCTGTCTGGTAAAATGGAAAATTCATTCCATCATAATTTGATATTCTGTTTCACCCAGAGGCAGTGCGAAGTCGCTGGAAGAGCTGCAATGGCAAAAGGTTACAGGGTGTTCTCTCATGCTGTTATTACCTCCACTCTGAACCAAGTCTCCACACAGGGTTGCCATCCATCTGCAGCTGCTGTCAAAATCACTTCATAATATTCTGGGAGGATCTCAGTGGTGGAAAAAATCTCTTGACATGTTCATCCATTTAAAGATTCCACTCCAAAACAAAAACTGCACAGTGCTTAAAGGAACAGTGTGTAGGATTTAGTTGCATTTAGCTGTGAGGTTGCAGATTGCAACGCCTCTCCACAACCTACATTATTGAGTGTGGGGGTACCTTTATAACAAAACCCAAAGAAATTGCAAATTACTTGAATGATTACTTTAGAAGCAAGGTACATAAATTAAGGAGAGAATTATCACATGGGCCAGACAATAGATTATCCATATTTAACATAAAAATATGGTGGACAAAACCTGTAATTTTGAGTTCAGTGAATTAAAAGTAGAAACAGTTGACAAATTAATAAAGTTAATATGTAATGATAAACAAGGATTGATAATATCGATGGTAAACTGATTAGAATGGCTAAAAACTATATTGCACACCCAATTTGTCACATACTAAATAAACAATCAATCTTTCCACAGGCTTGGAAAGAAGCAAAAGTTATTCCACTGCCAAAGACAAGAAAACATCATTAAGTGGTCCTAATAGTCGTCCCATAAGCTTGTTACCAGCACTAAGTAAGATCTTTGAGAAAGCAATATTTGATCAAATACAAGAATACCTCTCAGTAAATAATCTGATAACAAACTTCCAGCATGCTTACAGAAAGGGACACTCTACATGCACAGCTTTAGTGCAAATACAGAGATCTGGACAACAAAATGATATATGGGGCAGTCCTACTAGATTTTACGGCAGCATTTGATGTTATTGACCATGAGCCTCTTCTTGAAAAGCTTGAGTGTTATGGATTTAGACCATCTGCAGTTGCCTGGATGGAAAGCTATCTGGTAAATAGATCGCAGAGAGTCTTCTTTAATGGAGGTTACTCAGATAGCATGTCTGTGGAATGTGGAGTTCCGCAAGGGAGCTGCCTAGGCCCACTTATGTATTCCATTTTTACCAATGACTTACCTCTCATACTAAAAAATGCTAAATTAACTATGTATGCAGATGACAATACTGTACATGCATTAGCAACAACACTTGCTGATTTGACTGACATCTTAAACAGGGAGCTAGATATTATTGGAAAGTGGATTTTTAAAAACAAATTGATACTTAACATATCCAAAACAAAAATCATAGTATTTGGTTCAAATCATTCACTAGACAGACAACAGAAGGCTGGTTTTCACTTCCCAAGGCAAATACTAATTTCCTTAAACACACAGTAGTATATAGAGCAATGAAAACATGGAATTCTTTACCACTGTCACTGACTAAATTGACACAGAAATCAGTGTTTAAAAATCAAATAAGGACACACCTAGGAACAACATATTTGTAGGATGCTATGCATATGCTGATTTGTAGTTTTTGCTGTGTAAGTTTTACTCATATATATCAGTACAGTCAATTAAAACACAATTTAGAGTCATATACATATGCCACTAGACAGGCAACAGAAGGCCGGTTTTCACTCCCTTTTTGTGTAAGTTCTACTCATATATATTAACATTATTCTCTAATACATGTCTTTTGTATGCCATTTGTGTTGACTGTAATGTTTAATGTATGTTTTTAAATGCGGACCCCAGAAAGACTAGCTGTGCTTTAGGGCACAGCTAATGGGGATCCTAACAAATAAACAAGTGGAAGAGGACCTACTCCCTATGTAGATATAAAGGTGATTATACACTAATGAAAACATACTTATGAATTTTATATTCCATTTCTGCCAATAGATCCCCCTAAATCTTACACACTGGTCGTTTAAATATAGAAAGTCTGCAGAGGAAAAGGACAGTAGTTGCTATATATACTGTATATATACTATATATGTATATACCATATTTTCTCTAATAGTGGTCAGTATTCAATTAAAAGCCTGCAATAATGGCCGGGGGTGTGGTCGACACGAACAAATAAAGGCCAGCCCCAAATACAGGCCGGGGAGGGAAAAAACAAGGATGGATTGAAGCCGTATTCAGGCCAAATCAGGTGTTGCTGTGCACCGTTGCAGGGTTGTACGGTGATGTGTGGGGTGTGTGTGTGTTTATTTATGCTCCAGAAAGTAACCACTGTGAAACAAGTAAATATTTTTTTTTATTGATCTGATTCACTGCTTTCTTACCAGCTCCATCTCTTTATTCAATCTCTAGCCCCCTCTCCCTCTTTTTCTCTCGTCTTTTTTGAAAATGAGTTGGGAAACCGACATCAAAGCCTAACTTTACTTTTAACGTTATCAAATGAAAAGAAATGTCCACCCCTCTCCTCTTGGTGCCTGTTATAATGTGACTGGTTTTTAGTAATGTACAAGTGCCACAAGATAGTGGTAGCTATAACTGAAGTACCATATAGGACCTTTTGCAAGTGTCAGTGACTAGATTTTCCATAACACCAATGCCACAACACTGTAGAGAGCAAACATGACACCCACCAGACGGAAGTTTAATGTTAAATTCAAAGAGAGAGTTTTGGAAAATGCGGAAGAAAATTAAGGAGCGAAAGCTGCAAGACATTTTGACACTGACCTGAAAAGGATCAGATACTGGAAAAAACAGAAACATGGGCTCCTGTTAGCTGACAAGAGGACAGCACGGCTAGCTGGAGGTGGGAGGAAGAAAGTTAGCTTGGAGCCAGAGAGACAGCTGATTGATATTTTACTGTGCTGTTAACTGGCTATTAATGTTTACGTCCAGCGTAACATTACCTCAGATTTGTTTAGTTTTTAACTGACACTGGCCATATTTTCCCTCCCGTACTTGACCGGTCATACTTCACACAAGTTATATTGAAATGTTTGTGTAATGTTTCACAATAAAAGTCGGGAAATGAAGGCTTTTAATTTTAGTCATAGCATAATGCAGCAACAAAAATTTAACAGAGCAAACGGAAGCAGATCAGAAAACAGGGAGGCTTTGTACTAAAATATGAGGGATAGGAATAGGAATAGGAATAGGAATAAAGCAATAAGCTTGCTTCCAATAAAGGCCTGGTGCCCTCTGCAGTTGAGGTAAATAAAGGCCCTGGCCACTATTAGAGAAAATACGGTAGTATATATAATCAAACTGTATCATATTGCATGTGTGTGTGTGTGTGTGTGTGTGTGTGTATATGTGTGTGCATGTGTTGTGTATCCCCTGCAGGTGTGTGAGGAGAGTGCTGTGCAGCAGGCGTCACTCTCTGTGGATTCTACTCATCCTGCTCGTGGTCTGCATTGCCATTCAGACCTTTGTCGCCCGCCAAGCCAGGTAAAGTCATACTCACAACACTCAAATGTCTGAGTTCTGGGTGAACAATAACTGCAAGCCTCTCACCAAAGTCAAACTGACTGATATCCAGAAACCAAAACACTTGTTCAAATCTCATTATTACTACCACACAACTGTCAATGAAATTGAGATGCAGTTCTTTATATGATAAATACAGTATCATATCTAGATCAACTTTTCAAGTTCCTTCTTTATGCTTAAAATGGCAGCTTGCAGTCCAGCTGTGTGGCAAAATATGTTTCAGAATAAGTGTAAACTAACTGGAGTGTGAAAAATGAAAACAAACAAACAAACTAATAAACAAAACTATGCAGGTGGATGGATAAGAGGCTTAGTCAGGCCTCCACCCTGAATCAGAGTACAGAGGTGTTCAACAAATGGATATCAAGTGCAGATAATCGCCCTAACAATACAGCTAGACATCCATAGCAAGCTTTTTTGTCACTCACTCCACACAGTATAACTTTAGGTCAGCACTAATATGTCACACACTATCCTATAACCACTCTGACATGTGAATAATATCTGCAAAAAGGAACCTATTGTTTTTGAAGGCATTATTATTATTATTATTATTATTATTATTATTATTATTGTTGTTGTTGTTATTAGGGCCCAAGCATGAAAGTGCCTGGGACCCAACAGAAAGTGTGAGGAACCTATTGTTTTTGAAGGGATTATTATCATTTTTATTATTCTAGTACGCCATTGCATTTTTGAGGGGCTTAGGATGCTCGAAAACTCACAAAAATTGGCATACACGTCGGAACTGCCAAAAATTGCAAAGTTCTGTAGTGACAGGGCTCAGACAATGCTATCTGGCTCCATAGCGCCCCCAAATGCTGGGCCAATTTAGCACGTTTCTCTGATGTGCATGAAATTCGGTTGGTTCATTGCTTTCATCATTATCGACATAATACATATTTTCTCAAATTTTTTCACCCAACAGGAAGTCAACTATTTTGGATTTCATGTATCAATTTTCATTTTACAAACACGTTTGAGGCCTTTAGGATGCGCGAAAACTCATGAAACCTTGCTATGTTTGCATTAGTAAATATTTCAGTTAGTATAACAATTGGGCTTGGTCTTGGGCATGGCTCTTCGGCTCTGTAGCACCCCCTTATTACTTTTAGCAATTTTGAGGTGCAAGGGGTGCTCGAAAACTCACAAAACTTTGCACATGCATCAGAAGTGACATAACTTGATATCTGATATGGGCCATGGGCTTGGGTGTGGCAAAATGACTCGAGGGCACCCCCTAGAAAATTTCTAAGTCAAAGCCCCCACCTTTAAATTTGACATAGACGCCATACCCTAAATCTGACATGAAGTCAGCCATTTTGAATCTACTTTGCATTTTTTTCATAAAGTGAAGCTATTGACAGGCATTGTACTTTAACGAACTCCTCCCAGAGATTTCACTAGCAACTTCAAATTTAGTAGTTTACATCTGAAAATTGTGAAGCTTTTTAGTTTTCATGGAATGCCCTTGATGTGGAGTGCTGATCAATTTTGCCCAAAATATGTCTGGGGTATTAAATAGGACATTGTTGTAACTCTGCTTTACATTGTCCAATCTGCATCACATTTCTCATGCTTGATAAGAGTCAAGGCCTGACCACATCTACATGTCAATATTGAGTCATAGTCATAGCCCCCCCAATGGCAACAGGAAGTCAGCCTTATGTCACAAATGTCATCCGATTGACATGAAATTTACATGGTGTGGTCTACACACAACTTTACACGTTTACTGGGTGTTCTCTAGTGCGAAAGGCCACACCTTTCACAACGTAAGTCCGACTGACTTGACTCACAAGTCAAGCTTAATGTACTCAAAAGGGAAAGATGAGGTGTACAAAACCACCTCATGGACCATAAAAGTCTGCCATGATGGATTTTTTGCTAATTTGCACATACTGAAAAACTTTTTCAAGTTTTTGAATTTTGACTCTATCAGCACCAAATTTGGTATATTCTGGTATTTTCTATTTTTATGTCTAAATGAGATCTGTCAACAAAAACATCTTCGCAAATGGCGGGGCATAGCAGATATTAGCCATAAGTCATTAACCATTCCTCCAATCATCATAAATCTTAGTATATACCTTCAGTTCATGATTAGGAATAAGTCTACCCAAGCATTTCAAACTTGACCAATAGGGGGCCCCAAAACTGCCACAAACATGTATCTGAGAACATGGTGGGCAGAATTTCACCA
Organism: Thunnus albacares; assembly: GCF_914725855.1. Lineage (NCBI taxonomy): Eukaryota > Metazoa > Chordata > Actinopteri > Scombriformes > Scombridae > Thunnus > Thunnus albacares. The sequence goes on from NC_058111.1 coordinate 35,216,171, forward strand.
AAATTGGTGTGCATGCTTTGGGGTGAGAATTAACCAAAATCTGAAATGCCATATTAATTGGTGCAAGTGGGTGTGGCCTATCACATATTTGCCCATAACTCAAGATGCCTTTGAGCAATCCTGATTAAACTTACTGGAGACATCCAACACTATCTCCTGAACAAACACACCAAGTTTCATTCAAACCTGATGAAGGGGGGATGAATGGCAGGACTTTGATTGTGCAATTATTGAAATGCTGCAGGCTTTCTGATGATGAGACAAGTATGTGATTGGTCTTCTTCTTTAAAAAGAACTATGCTCACCTTTGTGAAGCTTGAAACCCAATTGTTTTTGCTTGTAGCTTTAATTTTCAACGATTGATCTGCTTCCTTCTGTTGAGTACGAAAAGGTTTGAACCTGCGAATTGCTGCTTGCAGCTATATTTGTATTTTGCGGTTCCAATGCTATTGTGATGTCCATGTCAAATAAAATAGATTTAACTTAATTTAACAGATTAAAACCGATAAGGATAGTAGAGTAAGTAAGTATAGGATCCACCTAAAAGATAACAGTATTCTGAAAAGAAATTGATCTACTACCATGTAAACTAAAGAATTATAAAAAAATAATTCATCATTCAATATCAATATCAATTCAATTTCCATTCAATCATTAGAGTAAACATCATTTTATGGTTAACTATATGTAGTTAGCCATAAAATAACTGTGTCATTCAATCTATTCTTGACTGAGCAGAAAACACCATCAATGAGAAGACTCCTTTTCAATTTGCCTGTCTATAGAGCAACACCTCACCTTCGTCAGCACTTTGGTCTTGTTCATATAAATGATCCTCTAGTGTCACAATTTCCTGTACATGGAAGTAACACCTATCAAAATTTGTGACGCATCTACAATAAATACTATGATACCAGCATGTTTGGTAACAGTTATCAAAATAAAGCATGCAATTAAGTGTGTTAAAAATGAGACTGTAAGTCATTGTTGGGAGGTACGGAAGTCATAATTACAAGTTAAGGTCTCCAATTTTTTTTCTTCTATGAACGCAGGGACAGTGGGTTGTCCATTAATTGCAGATTAGTCCTCCTTAGCTCCTCCTGTCATATATTGCTCCTGATGGTTAGGCCTGTGCCTAGTATGGCATCTCCCTGCCATCAGTTTGTGAGTGTGTGTTAATGGGTGAACGAGAGGCAAAGTGTTGAACACTTGTAAAAAGTGATATATACATGCAGTCCATTTACCACTTAATGCAGTGTGCCTCCTTAATTATTCAAAGTTATAGGTATAAAATGAAATTTCATTCATGGTGAGAAATCTCAGGAATCCTGGGAGTGATACAGTCCTGGGAGGTAATACATTTAGAATCACAGGAAATCCTCCAACCCTAGTCAGGACCATAGGTCTAAAATATCATCATTTCTGTTGTTCTATGTAAACCACACTCTCATTCACATGACAAGATGACAAGTTAGTCTTCTGGTGTCATGAGAATTTTGATACCTAAAAATCGGGTCATGACCTAATAGACTTAGGAAACCCAGTTGTGAAATATTACAATGTGGTACATCATATTACATCATACTAACTGCCTTTATGACTTCTTCCAGGAATGACAAGCTGACAGGACTCCCACATCTGAGATTCACTGTTAGTAAACAGCACCTGTTTCCTACTCTGCAAAATGTCTGGGACGGCCTTCAGTCTGAGACTGCACTGGCAGTGAATCAGGAATTGACTCTACAGACAGAAAGAGCTACAGATCTTCATCATCAGAATGAGGAATATGGAAAGCCATCAAATTATATCCTGTCGAGATATGTTGATACAACCATCAACCTTGCCACAGCCTCTCAGATGAAGGCAGGAAAAGTTTCAGCTGGAAAGCTGCCTCTACCCAAACACGGAAACAAAGTGAGCCCTGGACTTCCAGGTTCTTTGGTCCTCCACAGCACTAGAAAAGGCAAAGACACCCACTCTCCACCCAGTTTATTCAAGGCTCACATCAGAAGTGAACACAATAAAGCAACCTGCCAGCCAAAGTCTCACATTGTATTCCTCAAGACACACAAAACAGCAAGTAGCACCATCCTAAACATCCTGTATCGCTATGGTGAAAGCAGGAACTTGACCTTTGCCCTCCCCCTGAACAAACACAGCCAGTTGTTTTATCCATTCCCCTTTGCTTCACATTTTGTGGAGGGCGTCAGCAGCAGAAGTGTGAGGGAGTTCCACATTATGTGCAACCACATGAGGTTTAGAAAAGCTGAGGTGAGCTTCATTACAAAATGACTTAAGTTATATGGTTTAACTGTTGTCATGCCTGTTTTGTACTGTATGCATATCCATGTGGACTCCAAATGATGGGCCAATTGTGTGAGCCCTTAAGGGCTAAACATAGGTTAAGTGGAACTGGGGTCACTGTGTAGGACTGATGTTGTTTAAATAACTTGGACCCCCACATTGCAAGCCTAATAGCTATGGGAATTTAACAACTTTTAACCTGGAATTTCCCATAACCTGAACTTGTAAGAACTCATAAGGTCTTGGTTGTAGGGTCTGCCATGTTTTCCATGGTTTACAAAACAGATACATTATTGAAAGGCGACAGTGGAACTAATGTCATTTTTATGCGCTGTTACATCATAGTGCAGTTCAGCTGTGGGACAGGCATTAATGGAAAAGGTGGCACTAATGTACACTCACTGAGCACTTTATTAGGAACACCTGTGCAATACAACAGTATTGCACTAACATGCAATGGTGTATGAGTGTTCCTATATTTTGTCCACCCACTTTTCAATATATTGCACTCCAGTACACCACCACCACGCACAATGACCTCAATAATAAACATGGAGTTGAATAATCACCTTCCTGAAAATGTCATGTGTCGGTGAATGTATATTTTCTTTACATTACAACCGTCAGTATTGTTAATAATATCGTAATATTGTTACTGGAAGAGCCCCACTTGCAGTAAGAGACTGACAGAATGGAGCGAAAAGAGAATACATGAGAGCAGCTCCCACCCCACTGGCCAGCTCTCCACTGCCAGGTGCGTTCCTCAGGATAGGTCAACTGCCCTGAAGGACACACCAGCTTCGGCTGTTCAGGCGCAAACAAATGTCCAGACAATCTACTCTTTACATGGACAAATGCATAACAAAGTAGCAAAACACACGTTAGATATTCTGAATCAGAATGCCACCCACATATTAAAACAAACTTCCTTTCAGTGCTCATCTAAACATGTGCTCTGCATTATTAATGACTGTGTTCACTGTGTTGCAAACCAGTTGTTGCATTTCTTCAAAAAATACACCAGTGGACTAATTTTATGGGCTCTAATTAGTTGGTATTTGGTTATAAACCAAAGTATCAGACAACTTAAAATTTTGAGCCGATGATGGCGCTAGATTAAACATTGGTGGATCATTAAAGTTATTACAGGGGAACTCCAAAGTGTTCTTCGTATCCATCCTCTTGGGACTGTGAATGTCTGTAAAAAGTTATAGCAATCTATCTAATGGTTGTTGAGATATTTAAATCGGTAACAAATGGCAGACCAATAGACACCAACAAAAAGAGATTTGCCATTTACTTTTAATTTAATTTAATTTAATTTAATTTAATTTAATTTAATTTAATTTAATTTAATTTAATTTAATTTAATTTAATTTAATTTATTTTAGTTTAATTTGATTTAATTTAATTTAATTTAATCTAATTTAGCTACCTATTTAACATTGTGTTTCACAGCACTTACACCATCTACCTGGAGAATTATAAACATATCATGATAATAAATATAATTTCCATTTTGTTATTCCTGTGTTATGTTACAGGTAGCAAAGGTGATGCCAGCGGACACCTTCTATTTCTCCATCCTGAGGCATCCTGTGGCCATGATGGAGTCCATTTACATTTACTACAAGAGCATCCCAGCCTTTCACAAGACTCACAGCCTGGACGACTTCCTGGACAACAGCTGGCAGAACTACAACTCATCAGTGACCAACAACCACTACGCTCACAACATTCTGTCTTTTGACTTCGGCTTTGACAACAACATTAGAGCTGGTGCTGAAGACCTGGAGGAGAGAGCCAGTGTGGCCATTGCAGCCATTGAACGGGACTTCCACCTCATTCTTATTTCTGAATACTTTGATGAGTCTATGGTCTTGCTTAAGCATGCCCTCTGCTGGTCCCTGGATGACGTGGTTTCCTTTAAGCTTAACAGTCGCAGCGAACGAACTCGTCACCCACTTTTACCTAGTACTGCAGAGAAAATCAAGAGATGGAATGCTTTAGACTGGAGGATTTACCTGCACTTTAACACCACCTTCTGGCACAAAGTGGATAGTCTGATTGGGCAAGAGCAGATGAAGAGGGAAGTATCTCAGTTGAGAGAGCTTCAGGCTAAGCTAGCAATCAGCTGCCTGAAAGATGGAGGGGCAGTCGACCCATCCCAGATAAAAGATGCCGGGTTAAAGCCATTCCAATATGGAGCGGCTGTGATCCAGGGATATAACCTAAATCCACACATAGACAGACAAACCAAAACTAAATGTCAGAGACTAATAACTCCAGAACTGCAGTACACAGATCGTCTGTACACTCAGCAGTTCCCTGAGCTAGCCGCTAAGCATAGACAAGCAAATAGGATGGTTGCTCTACAGCGTCAACGCTCAGACAGAACAGGTGCAATGGAAAAGGTCTGGGTGAGGGAAGCTCACCAGAGACAGATCATAAAACACAAATTCCCAAATCTCAAGAACGAAAAGGCCTCCGCAAGTGCCGTGTTAACACACACAGCAGCTGGAAACAAAACAAGAATGCCATGAGTGGCAACTGGAATGATGGCTTCGACTAATGACAGGACTATTCTGATGTTATGTACTGATACAGGAAGCTGCTTTTCCATTTAATGCCTAGCCATTAATAAGCCCTAGAGGTGGCAGGGTCTGAAAGTGTTGGATGGAACATACTACATACTATTTTGCCATTCTGAGAGCCTTACCAGAAGTGAAGCTAAACATATAAAGGTGTTCCCGAAGGTGGTGGTAGACAAGGGGGAATTACCAACTGGGCGAAGCAGACAACTGCCCCAGGGCCCCATACCTTCAGGTACCCCAGAGGTCCCCAAGTCCACTGTGTGGCAATTAGTTTGTGATATCTGATCACTTGCAAATCTGTTTGGTAATGCTCTTTTTAGTAATATACTAAATTACAACACATGGTGAAGTTATAAGGGTCTTATTGTGCCTCCTGCATTATCATAATGTACAGGACATTATGACCTTGTGTCAAAATGTTTAAAGGTGCAGTGTGTAGAATTTAGTGGTATCTAGCAGAGCAGACTTGGCAGAAATGGAATATAATATTCATAAATATGTTTAAATAGGCGTATAATCAGAAGAAAAGACAAACCAAACACTAGCTCTATGGGCTTTTCATGTTTATGAGAGTTTTGTGGTCTCTGTAGGTTCTCCTACATGCTTGGAAGGGGAGGGGGGTTCAATTTGTTGCAATCTACAACTGCACTGTTTGATGCCTCTAAATCCTACACATTGCACTTTGTGCAAGTATTTCTTGCGCATTTTTGCCTTTATTAGATAGATACAACAGAGAAAGACAGAAAATGAGGGAAGGTTGATATGCAACAAAGGTCCCAGCTGGACTCTAACCAGGGACATTGTGGGGGGGCAGTGTCAATAGGGGCCCACAGTTCTAGGGCACCCTTGTGGGGTAATCTGGCCCTGGCAGTAAAGGAATGTTTGTGGTGTCATGTATGGAAAGTGGGGATCATGAATATGTTAAGTACCATGGCAGTCTACTACCAGATAATGACAATCTTTTGTACAAATGACATATTTGGCCTGTCAGTGACACCCAAGGAATAGTTGTGTTGTCCTGAAGAATCTGATGTCCGGACAGCACATGTGAACCATGCTTCAGGATTCACCTTTTTTTGACCATGAATAATAGCCTTGTGGTTATGAGGTATGCATCTTAGAGCACTAGGTCACTGTGAAACAAGTCTTCCAATGTACATGGCAAAACAGGTTGTCCATGTCACTGCCTTCCAAAACAACCTATATGAGAGTTTTCTGATTTGGCACTGAACTTTGCCACTGACTTTCAAAATACATATAAAAGTTAAAAAAGCTTTGGTTAAGTTTGAGGAACTAAAACTACTTGTTTAGGGTTAGGGAAAGATTCTGGTCATGGTTTAAAAGGAACCAAAGACTGACCAATCTGACCAACAGTTGTTGATATGTCTTGATCTGGACTAAAGTGTTGATGGATGGACAGACAAGACATCTTGAATCTTTACTCTCCACAATAATTGCTTAAGAGAATTTTGGAACCCAAAACAGGTTAAAAGTCCAAAAAGGTTGAGAAAGCCTGATCTGTCCAAATCATACATGTTCATGTCATATACATATTTCCGTCAAATGTTAATTCTGATTTATTAACATGAGATTGATATGTTTTTCTGATTAATTAGATGAGGACATTCTTATGCCGCTTTCTCCATGAAACTTAAATACTGTACTTTCAGACCATGTTGTTTAGCACAAGAATATCATGTTAGCTCAAAACAATTTAAAAATTATTCTTAGTTTCCAAGTGAGATCTCCTGCTGCTGATGTTCTGTCATTATTGTTTTCTCATGTGAAATTAGTGTTGAGAATGGAGTTACCATGGAGTCACTTAGCAGGAAAGAAATCTTCCTTTCTTTTATCAGAGAGGTGTTGTTATATACAGTGTTCTAATTCTTAGAATACTAAATGTATTCTGTTTTCTACTGAGCTTTACTTTGATCCAAAAAAACATGTTCAAGAAAGGACATTAAATGATTGATGATGATCTTAAAATATCACTGTTTCTTTTCTTCACTGTTTCCGTTCTTTAGAAAAAAATCTGTATGCTGAATATTGACTGTAAAAATAATGAGCACAGCGAGTGTAAGACTGAGAGCAGTAAACACAGTTCTTCTGGGTTCACAGGTCTCAGTATCTGCCTTTTGAACAGCAGGTTCTGTTGGACATACCACTAGATACAGTATGATGAGAATACACTAGCCTGCATAGTGGCAATGCAAGTGAAATGACTGTCTAAAGTCAACACTTAGTACTGTGTAGTTAATAGTGTCACACTAAACTCACCACTTTCTTCAGGTACAGCCTTGCCACTCGCACCATATTTGAACCAAGTTGACTGTATTGAAAACATTGTCACAGTGAGTGATGCCTCATTCAATGCAGCATTCAGGTAATAAGGGAATGAAAGACCTAACTAGTGGTGGAAAGTAAAAGACCTACAATAGACTGTTTTATTAAAAAGGAGAAAGTGATATACTCTATCAAGAGTTAACTAGCTGACATGTGATACAAGATTTGTATGTTGATCTAAAATTGCCTCATTATTTAATGATTCAAATATTGATGCATTATTTAGCAATTGCCTCTGAAATACTTAAATGCTAAACATAAGAGAGTTTTACTTATGCAGATGAAAAAATATGTTTATGATTGTGTATGCTTGATATTGTTTCTGTATTGATAGAAAATGTGCGATTTGCAATTTGAAGTAAGTGAAATCGGTAACACTTCATTTTACGGGTCCGCAAATTTCATGGTAATTAGGTGGTAATTAGCAAGTAACTTCTTTGAAATTTCTTTGAAATTACCTCAAAATTTGTCTCAACTTTCATGGTAAGTAGATATAATAAGCAAGTAAGTTATTTGAAATTTTGTTGAAATTACCCCAAAATGACCCCAGCATTCACCTCAAATTTCATGGTAAATAAGTGAGTTGTTGCAGATTAATTTCCGAGTAGTTCCTGTCTAATTTCTATTGAGTGGACCCCTAAATTGAAGTGAGTTGTTGCAGCCTAATTTCCAAGTAATTTCTGCTTAACTTCTGGGGATCATACCAGCTTAATTTCTTACTAGTTTCTGTCTAATTTCTACTGGGTGGATCCCTAAATTGAAGTGAGTTGTTGCTGCCTAATTTCCAAGTAGTTTCTGCTTAACTTCTGGGGATCATACCAGCTTAATTTCCAACTAGTTTCTGTCTAATTTCTACTGAGCAGACCCCTAAATTTAAGTGAGTTGTTGCTGCCTAATTTCCAAGTAATTTCTGCTTAACTTCTGGGGATCATACCAGCTTAACTTCCAACTAGTTTCTGTCTAATTCCTACTGGGTGGACCCCTAAATTGAAGTGAGTTGTTGCTGCCTAATTTCCAAGTAGTTTCTGCTTAACTTCTGGGGATCATACCAGCTTTACATTCTCACCAATTTCTGTATAATTTCAGCAGATCAGTCCAACCTTGTAACAAATTTCCTATATATCCATTTTGATATCCGAGAATGTAAATGGTTAAAAATCATACTTCAATTTACTGGCCTGCAGAAGTTAGGCAGAAACTACTTGGAAATTAAGCTGCAACAACTCACTTCAATTTGGGGGTCTGCTCAGTAGAAATTAGACAGAAACTAGTTGGAAATTAAGCTGGTATGATCCCCAGAAGTTAAGCAGAAACTACTTGGAAATTAGGCTGCAACAACTCACTTCAATTTAGGGGTCCACTCAATAGAAATTAGACAGAAACTACTCGGAAATTTCAAGGTTATGAGTTATAAAATCTGGCACTGTTCAAGATGAAATTGATTATTGCAGTGGAAATTTCTGGAGGTACATTTTTTTAGACTGTAAAGCTCTTAAGGAGCACCTGAGTGCAATCATTAGTTTGGGTCTCTGTGAGACTAGGAGCACAACCTGGTGATGTACAGATTAATCCTCTGTACATCTACAGGAGGAGGATCAGATTCAGGCTGCTATGAGGATCAGTCTTCCAATGGACACATTCTCATAGGCTGAGTCCTTCCAAGAAGGTGGAGCCTGATATGGGACACAGCTACACACAACTGAATTCCTACCATCTATTTATGGTCTACCATATTTGATTTCAACTCTTGGTTTTGATCCTTCCTGTGCAGAATAAAAGACTGAACCAGAAGCTTGTCTCCAGAATCCTTTATCATCTACTGTGTGTGAAATGTTGGGGGGTATGTAAAGGAACCTCACTTAATCAAAGATAGCAGCAAGTATTAAAGTGACACTCCACCCACTCCACACTGTAGAATTTAAAAAGATGGCTGTAAAAGTTTGTAATTTTGTCAGTCAGAGAAAATGAAAGCTGAGTCTGCTTGATTGATTATGTTAATGACAATGGATTCCATAGTGACCAGTTTTATAATGGAAAAAAGAATCAAAGCCCTCATATATACGTCTATCTGTAACTTCATGTGTTCAAGACACTCAAACTTCTACTAAAATATGTTTATCTTCTGTTCTATTTATCAGTTTTAGTGCCTACATGTCAAACAGTAGAAGGTCTTTAAGATTTAAAATTTAGTTGCACAAATTTAAGTAATGTCCTTAAGACATATCCTCACACTGAAAGCTTCTGTAAAATTGTTATGCACGGTGGTGGAGTCAAGGGGGCAACCGCCCCCCCCAATGCCCCTGAGAACAAAAGAAATACTGCGAAAGTACCTTCTAACGTGCCCCCACAGTATGAAAAAATGCCATCTAGGGTACCCCACAGTATGATAAAGTACCCTCTAAGGTGCCTGCATATTATGATAAAATGCCCTCTAAGGTGCCCCCTCAGTATGATATAGCGTCCTCTAAGGTGCCCCCACAGTATGATAAAGTGCCCTCTGAAGTGCCCCCACATTATGATAAAGTGCCCTCTAAGGTCCCCCACATTATGATAAAGTGCCCTCTAAAGTGCCCCAAAATTATAATAAAATGCCCTCTAAGGTGCCCCCACAGCATTATAAAATGCCCTCTAAGGTGTCCCCACAGTATGATTAAGTGCCTTCTAAGGTGCCCGCACAAAGGAGAAAAGTAAAGAAAAGTAAAGAGAGAAAAAGAAAAATACCAAAGTTCTGTAATGACTGTCTAGTGGTAAATCAGGATGAAATGCCCTGTAGAGGGTCTAAAATGTGACAATCTGGAATGAAGTGCCCTCATAGTTGCCCTTTTAGTGGAAGGAAATGTTATAGTGCCCCCCAAAATGAGAAAATATGATGTGCCCTTTAAATGAAGAGGATGTAATACAGTGTCCTATGATGCTGTGTAATGGGGTGAGCTGGAGGTTCTGTATGGGTGCCCTTCTAGTGAACAAAAAAAAAAAAGGAAAAAGTGTAATTTAGGGTTCCCCTAAGTCTAGCATACTGAAGTGCAGAATTGGGTGCCCTTTCAATGAAGAAAGTGTCATTGAATGTATCAGGTGCCCTTTACATTTTTTCGCCCCTGCCCCTGAGACAGCTTGAGTCCACCACAGCATGACTGAACATTGATGAACCCTTAAAAAGAGCCTAGATGAGTGTATACTTTATGTTATACTTTCATTTAAGCTGCAGTGCAGTGGTTTCTTTGGGTAAATTCGTGTAATTACTTTCTCTTCCTCCCCTCAGCAGTGTGGCTCCTATTTCTGATTTCCACCGCACATTTTTCATGACCATACTATCAACAGTTACCAGTTAACCTCAGGAATCTGTTTTGAATGTTTCTGAAAATACAATTAAGCACAGTGTTCTAACCTGTCTGAAAACATGAATGTCAGTGTGCATCTTCTCACTGTGGAGTGATCGACCTGTTTGTGGTGTAGAAATGGGATAGGAATAAAACTCCCTTCTTAAAGAGGAGAGAACAATGGACGTCAGAATTAGACAATAATGTGTTTCAGCCACTAGATGAAGCTCTTGTCCGTGTTCTCGCAGTCATGGCAAAACTGTTACATGAAACAAGGCTGAAGCTGCCCCCTTGTGTTTGATGCCTGTCATGACAGTTAACACTGTTCTCTAACAAGGAATGACTGTTTACTCTATTAATTAGGTAAGATGACTGACAGGTTCTGACATGTGTCTTTGCTTTAGTCAGCAATGTGTGTTTGTGTGTGCATGAACGTGTTTGTATGGGCATTCAAGCACCTGTGTGTTTGTGGGAGCTTTCCATGTTACAGTATATATTTATGCAAATGGAATTAGTGGATATGCTGGTTTATCTGCCACTATTTCTCTGAAGCTTGTGTCTGTGTGTGTGTGTGTGTGTGTGTGTGTGTGTGTGTGTGTGTGTGTGTGTGTGTGTGTGTGTGTGTGTGTGTGCAGGCATGCATGGCAGCATCAGTTCTAATCAGGCTGTGTAGTGCTTGCAGAGATCCTCAAATCAAAGTGAAAAGACCAACATAAATGTTTCAGCTTTTTCTTTATAAAACACATTCACACACAGACACAAGCTTCAGAGAAATAGTCAGCTGGATGTTGGTATGTTTTTGTCACTGTGTGTCATGTGCAACATAATGTTCCTTGGAGTGTCTCTGAAATGTCTGGCCAGATGACAACAAACCTAAGTGTTCAACTGGTAACTTCTTCCATAGTTTTTTCTCCCCACTTAACAGTTTGCCATTTCCACTGGGAAATGTGCACTGTTCCCTGACAAGCAGTGGCATATCCAGGACATTTTGAGTGGGGTGGCCAAGATGGGACACAGAGCTATTGTGGGGTGGCCATGGCACAGCGAACCTTAATGAATTGCAGGTGAACAAAATGTGTAAAAACAGACGTTCAGTGCATCACATTCCATTTACATTCCATTCTCCATTTCCACCTATCACAATCTTTGGGAAGCAGTGGTTATTTAAACATGTCTATTTTCAATCTGTGATTCTTTTCAGGATAGGCTACACATTTTCTGAGAGCCATTTCCCTTTAGTGGAGCAAATAATATACATTACAGGTTCCAAATGAAGCTCTGGTTTCAAAGTGGTGCAACACATTTATTAACAGGGGTTAACTGTGCAAAATTTATTTAAAACAGTTGTCTGTAATGTTATTCATATCATTGTGGCATTAACTCAGCTTGCATCAGCTCTGTCTCTGAACTGTGAACCTCACTGTAATAACTTTAGCTTACACCCTGCTTTAAAATTCTCAATGGAATTCACTTACTTTAAACATCCCGTACACAATGCCAGAAATACCTACATGTGCAAATTACACATTTTCTACCAATACAGAAACAATATTGAGCATACACAATAATAAACATATTGTAACAAAGGCTGGGAAACACACAAATAAAATACAATAAACCAGTTTAACTCATCATCAGTTTAACTGACTGAAAACATCACATTACACCTTTAACTGTGTTTTCTGAATGATCTACTGTAGACAGTCCAACAATGGCTTGGAAATACAATAAATCTCACTTTCCAGCCTACATCTCTATAGGCTCACAAGTTTAACTTGGCTGGTTAACTGCCTGTATTCTAGCAATAATCTCACTGTTATACACTCTGAACATAAATAACATTACCTATATGGCAAAGTAAAATGTTATTAAACAAAACAGAACAAACTACTGTGGTGAGTGTACAAACTAAACATTTCATGGGCTTTGTTGTATCAAAATGGCAGTTAATGCTATCTATTCAAGACAAAGGGTATGTTTTTCTCTAAAAGCATGGTACAACCTCCTAATGCTGATTTTCTCATCAAAGGTGAAAGGACTGACACAGTAACTGATGTTAAAAATCTTGGTGTGACACTCGATCCAAATGTTAACTTTAAGACATGTTACATGAGACATGAGACATGAGACATGTTAAAAAAACGGTTAAAACCATAAGTACAACTTAGCAAATTTTAGACATATTATAAACTGTCTCTCTTTGGACACAGCCAAGATATTTATGCATGCTATGATTATTTCCCACATGTCTCATTGCATCACATCTTGGCTGGAGAAACAGCCATAAAGCCTCTTGAGTCCTTATACAAACAAACTCTAAAAAGTCTGGACAAAAAGCCAATGCATTTCCATTACTGTAGGGTACTGGAGAAATACAATTTACTGAGCTTTGAAAATTTTAGATTAATCTCAAATTTGTGCTTACTTTATAAAATTTTAAATAGTTTGGCCCCTTCTCTGCTACGTACCTTTGTGTACACTCGCTCAGTAAGTTCTATTAGATCCTCCAGAATATCCTCTACACAAGATTGTACCAGATCATTTTGTCGCACTGCATTTGGGCAGTCAGCTTTCTCTGTGAAAACCACAACTCAGAAAACTACATTTTTTCAACTGTAGAACTTCTGTATTCCTAAGCACTGTATTACACCACAGGAGCACTTTTTGACCCAAACAGCTGATCTGCGGTGTAATACAGTGCATGGCATGTGTAGGAATACAGAAGTTCTTCAGTTGAGAAAATGGAGACCCAAAGGACAGAGCTGTCTGTCAGAAAGCAAAAGCAGTGAAAATATTCTAAATATAGTGTACACTTAAACTGATATTGATTTTTTCAGGTGGGCCTTTTTTAGTTGGCTAAAACACATTTTGCTGCTGGCCCTGTCCACAGCAGTACACATCAGTGGAGGACTCAGGCTGTCTAAGGAGCAAGGGTGAAAAAATATAAAGGGCACCTGATACATTAATGGGCCCCCACTTCACCATGTTTTTTTCCCCATACAATGCACCCTATAGGGCACCTTTTTTCATTAAAAGGGCACCCAATTCTGCACTTCAGTATGTGTATGACTTAGGGGAACCCTAAATTGCACTTTTTCCTTTTTTTTTGTTCACTAGAAGGGCACCCATACAGAACCTCCAGCTCATCCCATTACACAGCATGATAGGACACTGCATTAAGTCCTCTTCATTTAAAGGGCACATCATATTTTCTCATTTTTGGGGGTTCTTTACAGGGCACTATCACATTTTCTTCCACTAAAAGGGCAACTATGAGGGGACTTCATTCCAGATTGTCACATATAGAGGCCGTCTATAGGGCATTTCATCCTGATTTACCCATAACTAGACAGTCATTACAGAACTTTGGTATGTTTTCTCCTTTGTGTAGGCACCTTAGAGGGCATTTTATCATACTGTGGGGGGGCACCTTACAGGACCTTTCATCATACTGTGGAGATACCTTAGAGGACACTTTATCATACTGTTGGGGCACCTTAGAGAGCACTTTATCATACTGTGGGAGCACCTTAGAGGGCACTTTCGCAGTATTTTTTTGTTTGTTCTGGGGGGCACCGCAATACTCTGCCTGAATTTTCAATGTCTCACTCTGAGATTCTGTATAATAAAGGGTGAATCTTCAGGTACTGCCATCTTATCCTCTGTACTGCTAATGGGCTCAGGAAGGACTTGGCTATCTGGCTCCATATTTAAATTTGTGATTTATGTAGGTGGAACAGAGAATAAATATATTTTAGGTTTAACATCAGGGGTGGTGGGCTTCTTTAGGTGAACATTCACTCTCAGGTCATCACACATCACCATTTCAGGTTTTTGGCTGCTGAATTAATTCATAGTCTCCATTTAAGTCACCCTCCACTCAAACATGAGTTTTCCTTCTTGTTCCTCCAGTTGCATGTTGTTCTCTTCTCTGAATGATGTATGTGCAGAGTTTGTTTTCATATTCATCTGCTGAAGGAGGAAAATTGTTGTGCTCACCTTAAATCTCAGTTTAAGACGTGTACCTACAAGCATGATTTGTGACATCACAACTAGTTTGTAAGTCAATCATGGTCCAGTGTGCGACTTACATAAGTGTGATGTAGAAATGTGAAGCCTCCAGTGCACATACAGAGAATGGCCTGCTTTCTCTGCAAAAACCACAAACCTTGCAAGGGTGGTCGGGTGAGGAGAGGGATTGGGTAGAGAGAACAAAGCCCTTGAATGAGAGAAATAAAACGTTATTTTCTGATTGTTTCATGGCGGTTACGTTCTAAAGCACAAATAAATAACCATCAAACACTCAGCAGATGATTTCCTGTGGAGACAGACACTCTTAGTTTCAGTTTCATTTCTCTCCTCTGCATTTCTCCACTCATGAAATTCATTTATTAAATCCAAATCATGCAGCAGTCAACACAAAGAACAACAGGATTGAGCCGTGGTTGAGGTTGTGGCCGGGTCTGTGACAGTGGACATGGTAGTTTCTGGGCTACAGCTACAGCTGTGGTCGTTGCTATGGTGCTATGAATATGGCTATGGAGCTGTACTGTCACCACTCTTACTCCTATTAAAATTAATTGTTAAAGCATTGTTAAGTCCAACACTCAGGATTTGGATCCAGTGCTTCTATCAGATATGACCAATGTGTTCACTATACACCACAGGATTTCAGGAAAGGCTGCTACAGCAGCGTCATAATGCAGAGAAGAGAACTAGTTCAATTAGTTTCCGCTAGTTAGCTTCAATGAGACAGATTTGTGGCTGAGCCACACAGCTAATCATGTGTCCTCTTGTGAAGTGGTCACAACCAGAGGCTGTGTGATACATACAGATGTGGCCGAAATTATTGCTAACCTTGCATCTTATTAAAATAATGCGCCATTCGCCCTGAACAGTGTTGAAATTAAAAGATATTTTATTATCAGTGCATGTCTATGTTTGGTTTGCAGTGGAACAAAACAAAAAAGTTGTGAAAATAACTGAATTCATGCTTATTCTACAAAGACACTCTAAAATAGCCTGGACAAAATTATTGGTACCCTTTAGAAGTTGTAAGAAATAATTGGTTTGTAGTGATACTTTAAGCAGACTATTGTGTTTTAATTAGTATCACAGATGGTTTCGTTGCACCATCCATGGCTGTCTGAATGAAAATGGGCTCCATGGCAGAAGACCCAGGAAGACCCCACTTCTAAGAGGGAGACACAAAAAACCCAGACTGGTCTTTGCCAAAATTCATGTTGACAAGCCACAGTCCATCTGGGAAAATGTGCTTTGGACAGATCTTTTTGGTAAATCATACCAACCCTATGTTTACAGAAGAAAAGATGAAGCCTTCAAAGAAAAAAACACCATACCTACCGTGAAACATGGAGGAGGCTCAGTGATGTTTTGGGGTTATTTTGCTGCCTCAGGCACTGGGTGCTTTGAATCAGTGCAGGGCACAATGAAATCAGAAGATTATCAAGGTATTTTGGAGCACAACATACAGCCCAGTGTCAGAAAGCTGTGTCTTAGAGGAGAACAGGTCATGGGTCTTGAGTCAAGCAGGATAATAACCCCAAACATACATTAAAAAGCACCCAAGAGTGGATAAGAAGAAAACATTGGACCTTTCTGAAGCAGTCTGCTATGAGTCCTGATCTGAATCCCATTGAATATCCGTGGAAAGAGCTGAAACTTGCAGTTGGGAGACAGCAGCCATCAAACCTGAGAGAACTGGAGCAGTTTGCTCAAGAAGAGTGGGCCGAACTACCAGTGGAGAAGTGTAGGAACCTTATTCAGAGTTACAGAAAGTACTTGACTGCAGTTATTGCCTCCAAAGGCTGAGCTACAAAATATTAAGTTAAGAGTTTTAATATTTTTGGCCATGCCATTTTCATTTGTTTTACTGTATTAAATAATATGTTAATTTGTAAATCAAAAACAAAGTTTCAGTTATAGTCAATGCGAAATAATGAATGATGGATACCATATACTTCTGTCAGTTTCAACTTAATACAGAGAAAATTTAGTTTTTAGTAATTTAGCAATTTAGTTCTAATATATAATATTATATTAAAATACAGCTCAGTCTTCCATGATGTGATTAGGTAGAGCTGCCTAGGATGAGCCTCAGTAAGTCAGATCACTATTTTAAATTGCAAATACATTTATTGTTCCAGTGTGTACTTGAAGCATAATGCAAATATTTATAGATATCATTTCATATCAATATCATCATTTTAAGAATGGCATAATATTTCTGTTTTTTAATATTTTATTTTTTATGTTATTGTTACACATGTAGCATTGCTATTTCAAATTAAAAACAAAAAAAAGTAAAAAGGGATACTCTGCACAGAGAAAAAACTGAAGACACTGATTATTTGCAGCTTTTAACAGTGTAAACAGACTGATGTTTCTACACTACCGTGTCTTCATCTGAGTCGACAACTCATACAGATGCAGCTGTTTGGAATTGCCAGATGGTCTGTGACAGGGCCCATACAGATCCGTGGCAGACCCCTTTTGGGTCCTTGGCTATAATGAGATCCCCCCTCGATGACATAGTCAACGCAGCCCCAACTCATAACGCCCCTAAGCACCATGTGTGGAAACCAGTTGCAATGCTTGATCTGTCCACAGGGAGGGGCAGTGATTATGCCTGTAGTGCTGCTGGAGATTTTCATTGACCCAGTGAGCCTGAAATCAGCTGTTCTTATCATATTTGATGTGTATGAGGGCGGGTGCTTCCCACACAGAGCACACTTTTAGTGAAGTGCTTGTTATTATCATTAAGGTCAAGAAAATAGTATGCTGAAACATTTTGTAAAACATTGATACACATACTTGTTTTTAGCTAACATAAAATAGAGGTTGTTGTTCAAATTGAGCGAGCAAGCGAGAAGGCTGAAAGAGACACGCCTCTAATTACTGATTATACATCTATTCTGTGCAATGAAAGCGCCAAAAGATGCATTATTCAACAGAACTGCATGAAAAATGAAAGGAATACAGGTGGAAAATGAATAACTGTGTGTGATAGTGTGCACTGCACTCGTCTGTGCAGCTGATCTGCTGTTAACAACACACATAATTTATCAAGTCACAGAGTAGCCTACAAGCTGGAACTGCAACACACCAGGACAAACTGGCACAATGTTTTTTATATGTTTACCATCAATGAAATTGTCTTCTGTCATAAATGTAGCTCTAGAGCACTATGCTAGGCTTCATTTCCACAGAAAGGACCACTTTGTTGCCAAACCACAGCCCAACATCCCTTAAGTCTCCATGTCTGGGGAATGATTTCACTACACGGCGCAGGTCCTATGGTCATCTTTGAAGGAATCATGAACAGACAATATTTTGAGAACACTATCATTAAAGAAGTTGCAGCACCATAAATCAGGGGACATTTTGTGTCAGCTCATCACTTGCTCCAGGACAATTTAAAGCACACCACTGTGCTGCTGCAACTTGCACAGCATCAGAGGGAACCCACTGTGAAATGGTGAATACATTTTTTTGAGTGTCACAACCTCTGCAAAATGACTCATTTCACTATCAGAATTTGATCCATTCAGTCCGATAACATTTGTAAACTATAGGAGAGCTGCATGACTGAATTATTTGCACCCCACTGAGGCCAGAGGGCTAACCCGGAAGTTAGCAATCTCTGCCAGTGGCAGTCTCTGGTGCACATGGTCTATGGTGGGTAATCTCTTTACAGCGGGAAGTTGATTTTTTGGCTTCAGTCACCAATTAGCAACTTTCATAGAAATGAACGGGTGTCCAGTTATCTTTATACAGCCATGCTGGAAACTGGCAGCCAGACCCAGCTGGGGGCAGCACTTCTGGCTGGTACTGTAATGTAGAAGACCTGCAATCCAAACAAAAAACACAAAGAAAAACAAAACAGAAAAAGAGAGAAAAAAAGAAGACAAGTTGGCAAGTTGAACAAGTTGATTGAAAAAAATAGAAGTATACATTTAAGTATACACATACATTTATCCTCATATACATACATACGAGTGACAAATTAAAGGAAAAACCTGAATAAATGAGTGGAGAAACAACAAACGCAGATGCTTCCAAACAGTTGCACTGCATGGTACAATAAAGCAATTAACATCCAATCATGCTCTGTGGCATGTATATGTCAAAGTGAGACATAATTGTAGTCCTACTTAATCTTATATTTTGCATGTCTTATTTTTATTATATGCATCTGGTTTTAGTGAGTTGCCCTGCATACTTTTTTATATGGTTTTATATTTTCTGATATTGTGTTTTAACTTGGACTGAGTGCATTGAACTCTAATTGATCAAGTGATGGACTAAGTGAGAACATCGGTGAGTTCCTTGATTTTTTTGGCTGAGTGTGAGAGGTGAAGGCAGGTGGAGAAGGAAGGAAAGAGAGGAGAGACTTGGAGACACGGAAAGCGACGGATGTGACGGATGTGAGAGGGTTCGCTCCACAGAAAATCGGTTGCAGTTGGTCGTGGGAACTTGAGGACGGGGACTACTCGTTGAAGCAGCGTGGATACACCGGAGGAAAGGTGCAGCTGGGACGAGGAAGCAGACAGACCACAGCGGGACGATCCAGGCGTCGATGACGGAGACTTGGTTCAACGCGCAGTATTACGAAAAGTAAAGGAATGTGTAACAGGCTACTCTGAGGGCGTGTGTGTGCTAGTGGTAGTCATATGTCACTTGATTGAGGATATTTATTTTCCTCCTCCTACAGCGGCTCCGTAAACAAGGTCCCGGAAGAAGCGGCGTGACTGGAGCAGAGGAGCCGACAGCTGCAGGACTTCCTTTCCCCCTCGTGTCACAGAGAACTTGAGTATCCCCCTTCCCCTATTTATTGGCCCACACCATTGGAACAGACATTTTAAGGATTTTTTTATTCCATTTTAAAGATTCTTGGTTACTACAAGCTTCTTTTAAAATAACTCATTCTTCGCCCTGTTTCAACAACTTGTGAATAAAATTCCTGCATTGTCACTGTGTGTGCGTTGTATTTTTTAACAGTGGAAATTCAAGCTGGTATTTTTAAAAGAACCTCACACTTGTGTGACATATAAAAATGCTGACCAGGCCCAGTTTTGGCCAACTGAACACCTGTGGGAGATTTCGGACTGGCATGTTAGACAGTGCCCTCCACCACCAGATGAGGGAGTATCTTTTTGAAGAATGGTGTTCCTCCCTCTAGTGTTCCAGACTTGTAGAATTATTGCCAAGGCAGATTGAAGCTGTTCTGGCAGCATATGGTGGCCCAACACCTTACTAAGACACTTTATGTTGGTTTTTCCTTATATTTGTCACCCATCTGTATAAATGTATAGCTTTGTCATTATATACACATTTTACTGGTACATCATATTGAGAGAACATGAAATTACAGCTAGTCACAGAGGATAGAGTAAACTAATCATTTTGGCATATCTGTATATAAAATCTAGATTGTTTAGTTACCTTGATTATACTTAACTTGATAATTTGCCTACATGTAAAGCTTACACATAAAAAAAAACCCATTGTTTGCATGTCAAAATTTTACCACTGTTTAACGTTTCAAACACTGTCAGAAAAATCATTTTTACTTTGCAGCTGATAGTGTCATAAAAAAACTGTGACCTCTGGTTTCTACAGGACAGTGACTTGGTTTAGACTAAACCACAGATACCTCTACAGTTGAAAGTGAAGCTTCTGAGGAAACGATGATCCGGTTTACTGACCAAACTTTTTTCTCTCCAAACCGCTCTCATGTTTAAACCCTACTTAAACTGCAGCTAAACTAAAAACAGTTTAACAGTCGTTAATTTTTCTGAGTGTGTACATGTGTTTGTATGTGTTTTAACACTGTGCACACCTGATGCTCATACCCTCATCAGCTCTTGTGACCTGATATGTGTCTCAGCAGATGCTCCTCATCACTCATTAGACTCTATATGCGCACACTGATGAGAAAAAGAAACCCCTGCACAGTCTAATACATTAACATTTGTGGAACTGATGTTATTGCATGTGCAAAAGGAGTATAGATATTTTAAAAAAAGAAAAAATCAAAAGACTAATTACAGTCTGACAATGGTTAAAGCCAACTGCTTTTTAAACACAAAATCCAATATGAGCTTCTAAGGATTTCATTGGCAGCTATTATAATACATTTGACTCAGTGTGCAGGTGCTGCTGTTATTTTGTCCACCCTGTATTTTGGGCTGTATGCAGTATGTTTAATTTTGAAAGGCCTTCAAATTGTCCTCTCTGGTCCACCTGCTCTGGCATGGTTTGGACTGCAGCAGGCAGATATAGTGTTCCAGCTGTAATCTGTGTTTGCTCCGTGTCCCTCCTTATCCAGGATGGCCAGATTACACACACATGCCTTGCCAAACACATTTTGACGGTGACAACTACTGCTGTGCGTCACTGCACCTCACTGCACCCCTCACTCATTCATCCATCCTTCAGTCCATCCATACATTCCTTCAACCATTCATCCTCCCCCATCTACTTCACCTTTCTATCCATCCAGGGCTAGTTTCACAGTTACCCCAGTCCTGGAACTGACACACAAGCCGCTAAATAAAGTTAATTCATTTTTTTAAGAAAGAAAGACTGAATCATACTCATCCAATCAGTAGGTTACATCTGCATGGGTTTCCTGCCAGAAACAAACATAGTCAGACAAAAGCCACAGCTGTAAGGAGTGTGGAGAGAGAAAGCATACATGGGAGCACAGGTAAGTAAAATTTTTTTGTATAGCACTTTTCATAAACATTAGTCACAAAGTGTTTTACAAGGGCATAATACAACATACAAAAAAGAAATAATTCATATCAGATTAAGTGCAGAGCAAAAGTGCAAAACGAAAAAAACAGAATACACAATTAAAAAACACATAATACAAATTATACAATAAAAACATAAAATGCTGACCTGGTGCATACAGGTTACCAAAATACCTGTCTTTGGCTGCTTTTTAAAAGAATCCACAAAATCAGCAGACCATAAATTTGCGGGCAGAGCATTCCATAGTTTAGGTGCAACAACCTCAAAAGCTCAATCACCATGGGTCCTACTGCATGTGCATGGGACAGACAGCATATTTAGCATATTTGACCTAAGAGAGCGAGCTGATGAGTAAGGGTGAAGTAGATCTGCCACATATGCAGGAGCCTGACTCTGCAATGCTCTATAAGTAAGAATGAGAATTTTAAACTGGATCCTGTACACAACAGGGAGCCAGTGAAGAGCTTTAAGTATAGGTGTAATGTGAGACATACTAAATGAGGAGAAAAGTGTGTTACAGTAGTCAATGCGAGAAGAGATAAAGGCATGTATAAGTATCTCTAGCTCAGCAGTTGAAAATACAGATCTCAGTTTACTAATATTTTTAAGTGGAAAAAACAGGATCTGGGCAGCTGCTTAACTCAGGTGTCGAATGACAAGGATTAATCAAATATTACCCCCAAATTACGCAGACTGGAGTGGGCAGCAGAGGAAGGAGCCCCAATATTTTGCATAATCATGGGGGCAACCTTTTCTGGAGCAACAACCAGAACCTCTGTTTTATCAGCATTGAGCTGTAAAAAATATTCTGCTGTCCAGTCCCTAATAGCGTTTAGACAGTCTAGAAGCCTAGATAATTTAAAACCCTCACTAGGTTTAAATGGTGTAAAGTGGAGTGGGATATCATCTGCAAATAAAAGATAAGCAATATTAATTCTGTTTATGATCTGTCCCAAGGACAGCATATATGAACAGAATAACATGGGCCCAAGAACCAAGCCCTGCAGGACACCACAAGACAGATCAGATCAAAATCAGACACAAAGTCACCAATAGAGATGGTGAAACTTCTGTCAGTGAGGTAAGATGTAAACTAGTCTAATGCTATGCTGGATATTCCCACCCAGTCCACTAACCTCTTAATCAGGATACGATAGTCTACTATGTGGAATGCAGAACTGAGGGCTAGAAGTACCAGCACAGACCAATCTCCTGCATCGGAGTACATTAAAATATCAATAGAAACCTTCAGATGAGCAGTTTCAGTATAGTGCTTTTTCAAAAACCCAGACTGAAATCATAGATATTGTGCCTCCCCAAAGTATCAGTGAGTTAATTGGCCACAACCTTCTCTAAAATTTTCAGTAAAAATAGGAGTTGAGATATACAGATAGACATTTCTCCATTCTCTATTTCTTTGTTTAGCGTCTTCAGGTTAGGCAATGCAATTGTTGCTAACTTCAGAGCTGGGGAAACAACAGACGAGACTTTTCTTGGTCTTGACAAGCTGCAACATTTATTAACTAACACATTGTGGCCTATTCTATACATTTACTGCCAGACTGACAACTTACTGCTAACCGTTTCCTCTGCTAAGCTCGCATTCACAGTCACTTTTCTGCCGCTCACTCTCTCACTAAACCACTCACTCACCCGCTATGCACACATATTACGCACTGCTCTATTCCTTAAAAGGAGCTACTCTACCAAGAGTATTTGGCGTTATTTTGGCATTAAAACATTTTCTTTTGGCCTGGCGGGGTTACATACATGTTACACAAACAAACACTGAGTTTCCACTGCAGCACAACTCAACTGTTTCAATAATAGTTATGGTCAATGACCACTGTTGGATGTTTACATTTTTCAAAATGAAAGACCAAAATGTTATTTTCTACCTCAAGACCGAGGTACACACCAAACCATGAACTTGGTGTACCATTACACCACAAAGCATTATGAATATTTATGACTGCCTATAACTATAATTATACAGTGCTATAAGCAGATTATAATACATTATATTTATAATGCATTATTGACATGGGCGTCATAGAACCTGTTACCATGTTTATTTTAGTCATTGTAAGGGTTTAATTCTGTGTGTGTGCAGATTTGATTCTTGTAATTCTAATGTGATGGACAATGAAACAAGTAAATTCAGACTGTGTGATAACTACTCTGCACACTTGTGTTCCGGCTTTTTTGTGTTTTTTTTAAGGGATGATTCTATTTGTGAGCGGAGCTGCTTCGTCTGCCATCCAGATCGTCATTGCTGCTTGTGGATCATCTTGGTAGGATGCTAACATGTGGATGTTGTGCTGTTCCAAGGGGGCAATAGGAACCAAATCAAAGGGAACTGAACTAAGGAGCATTCTATTTTATTTTTATTTTTCCTGAGATCTTAGATTATTTTTTTCTTCTTGCGCCCAAGACAGACTAAAAACTTACAACAACTGATGTCATAAAGAAACTCAAAGTTGACAAACAATGTTACAGGAACATTTGAAGTGAAGGAACCCAAGACCAAATAAGAGTAATAACCTTAAGGTAACTTAAGGGAAAGTTCAAAGGGAAAACCAAGACTGTCAAAAACTGATAACTGATAATAAGTGCATTTTGGTCCTACAGAGGATACATTTAATTTGTGCATCAACCACTGAGAGTTGAATACTTCTTCCTTTTACTGCAATTTTGGTTGTACATTCATTTGTTTTTAATTTTATTTTTTGTGGTATAATTGAGTTGAAGATTTGCATCAAACAAAGAAATTTTGTTTTTTCTAAAGACTGACTGACTTTGACTGTATAAAAAGAAGTTATCTGGAAAATGAAACAGGACAGAGTGCCTTTATAAATGTATTTTCTATTATTTTTCCTAAGTCAGTGGTCGTGTGTGTTTTGTGTGGCTGGGATGTCTTCTTTGTAGAGCCTGCTACCACCAATCTTCACACTGAAGCTAGTGAATTTAGTGAACCTAGGAAACTGAGCGAACCTGTAGACGTAAAGCAAGCATATATTCAACACACACACACACAGGTTATTATAGTTTTCTCTTTTGTATTAGCCTGTTATTTCTACACTGTTTTTGAATTTCATGTCCAATTTCATTTAGCTTCAGTTTAATTTTCACTAGTTTGTTTTTATTACTTTTGTTTTTATCACAGATTATTGGAGAGCGTATCAAAAACTGTCACAAGATGGTTACATCCATTATCATGTCAACCATAGATGACACTTTGTGTATCCACAGACAGGGTCTCATACACAACATATTGAGAGAGCCTGGTGTTCTTATAAGGAGAACATCTACCGCTTCAGGGGGAACCAAATGGCCACAGCTCTTAAGATGAACCTCAGATTCACATGGAACCACCGGTTGGCCAAAAAACATGATGGGGTGGTTGGATGCCTTTTTAAATACATCAAAGTGTTATTTAAGGTGTAAAAGTAACACAAAACAAATGCTGTGTTTTCATGTCAGAAACCTTGTATAAATTTAATTTATTTGTTAAAGTATATTTGTTTATTTGTTAAAAATATAAAAAGTGACATTTAGCTTGTTGAGTGGTGTGAAGACATTATTATCAGGCCTCAATAAGCAAGCAAGGACAGTGAGGACAACAACCCACTTCAATTTAGGGGTCTGCTCAGTAGAAATTAGACAGAAACTAGTTGGAAATTAAGCTGGTATGATCCACAGAAGTTAGGCAGAAATTACTTGGAAATTAGGCTGCAACAACCCACTTCAATTTAGGGGTCTGCTCAGTAGAAATTAGACAGAAACTAGTTGGAAATTAAGCTGGCATGATCCACAGAAGTTAGGCAGAAATTACTTGGAAATTAGGCTGCAACAACCCACTTCAATTTAGGGGTCTGCTCAGTAGAAATTAGACAGAAACTAGTTGGAAATTAAGCTGGCATGATCCACAGAAGTTAAGCAAAAATTACTTGGAAATTAGGCTGCAACAGCTCATTTCAATTTAGGCGTCTGCTCAGTAGAAATTAGACAGAAACTAGTTGGAAATTAAGCTGCAACAACTCACTTACTTACCATGAAATTGGAGGTAATTTGGGGGTAATTTCAAAGAAATTTCATAGAGGTTACTTGCTAATTATCACCTAATTACCATGATATTCAAGGTAAATTTTGGGGTAATTTCAAAGAAGTTACTTACTAATTACCACCTAATTACCATGAAATTTGCAAACCTGTAAAATTAAGTGTTACCCAATTAAGGGCTATGGACAATAGCTGTAAAAAACTTTTATAGAACAAAAATCACATAGTCTCCACACCTCCCTCTAGTGTATACAACATGGGGAACACTCCCATAATTCATGTGCATCAAATGTCACTCAAATGCAAAATGTTCAAATACAGTATGACTTATCAAAGTCATTACATGATTTACTACATCTCTGCAATTCTCTCTGATTATCATAGGATCATCCCCTAACCTTCCTAATAAATGACTCAACTCTTCTACCCCCTATATTAGCAATAGCCAACTTCTGTGTTGAACGGAACCCTGTGGGAGTAGCAGCTACATCAGAGCTCCCTGGTGTATTATGAATGAAGGGGGGCTGAAAATAGAAAAAACACTGGTTCTTTTTAGGCTCTGTGGCACAGAGTAGAGCTGCAGCATGTAGACAGTAATGATTATAATGATTGACATTACTATCAACCAGAGAAGGCGAGGGTGGGAGCTGCACTGATCTTAGCCATTAGCAGCAGACACAGTGAGCCACAATAATTAACCCACATTGCACTCTAACTACACTCACTCCAGAGTTAGTTTTGATTACAAATGACATACTTTTCATCCAGGGTGCTACACTGTAATAGTTTTTTACACTTACAACACAGTGTGACAGTGAATTGGATTTTGGCCATTGATTAGGTTCATGATTTAATTAATGTTGGGGCAAGAACTGCAGCATGGATCCAGTTTTTATTTACACACATATACGCACACACACACACACACACACACACACACACACACACACATAATAATCCCTCTCTCACCCCCCTCCCATGGGGGGTGGTGGTGTGTCTGGTGTTGTTGTTTTATGGAAAGCATTGCCTGTGAGTATTTTCAATCATTAATATGTCTTCCCGATACCTCTCCAGCAACAAATGACAAACCAGCAGCGACTTGTCTCAGTTTGTTGCACACTGATGAAGCAACCTGAAATGAGACAACACTTGTGGACTTCATGCAAAACATATTTGACAATGGATATGCAGAACCAGCACCACCACTAAAAGAACAAGAGGAATGCTGGTACCTCCCCCTCTTCGGGGTTTATCACCCTCATAAGCCAGACCAAATAAGGGTAGTCTTCGATTCTAGCGCACACCACCACGGAGTGTCTCTAAATAACATCCGTCTAACAGGCCCCAATCTCAACAACACCCTGCTTGGTGTGCTCATGCAGTTCCGTGAGGAACGAGTGGCAGTCACTGCAGATATCAAGCAGATGTTCCATTGTTTCTTGGTATTGGAAGATCAGACAAACTTCTTGCACTTCCTTTGGCACTGGCACAATGACATGGAGGAACCCCTAGTGGAGAACCGCATGAGGGTGCATGTCTTTGGGAACAGTCCATCACCCACCATGCCACGCCCATCTAAGGGCTCAAGAAGGCATCCCAAGATCAAGAGGATGGTGATGGCAGGAGAAGACGCTTTGTGGAATGACATTTCTATGTTGATGATGGGCTCATCTCATTTTCATCTGATGATGAGGCTATTTCTGTTCTTAAGAGGGCCCAAGGAACGCTGACTGCATCCAATTTAACATTGCACAGGATTGCTTCTAATACAATAAATTAGGGCTGTCACAATATCAGATTTTCACAACACAATTATCGTGGCCAAAAGAATTCACAACAATGATATTACCACGATATCTATAGAAAATTTGAAAAAAAAAACCCCAATGCTATCAGTCTACTCATCTTTAATTTTGTTTATTGTGTGTTTTGCCTCTTTTCTGGCAAATGAATTACACTCAAAAGACAAGTGTAGGGGGGTGGAAAGAGAGTCAGTAACCATAACTGCACATACTACAGAAAATGAATATTTTACATGGGCATACAAGATTTTCCAAGCATAAACACATTATAGTGCTTTTGCATATGAAAGTCAAAACAAGTGCTTTGGTGGAAAAGCAGTTCATATAAAAAGTAAATCACAGCAAACTATTTCAATTTACATAATTTCCATGTTGTGGCCTTACAAAACACAATAAAACAGCATATGGTCATTTCTGGAATTTCATTGGCTATTTGAAGCACCAGTCATCGGCAAAATCTGTTCATATTGGCTCAGTCTTTACATGAAAGAAGAGGAGCAGGCACCTACTTTCAGCGCAGACTCTCGTTATTGTTATTGTAGGCTGTGGACAGAACATGGATGCCCTTACTGGGTCAAGTGAGGTGTCACTTGAAAGGAGGGGAGCTTATCTCTCTGCTTAGGTGTGCTCAGGTCAAACAGTGAGGGCAGAACAATATATATATTTATATTTACACAGATATGCCTTTGTGCATGTTAATATCATGTTAACATTATATCCTGGTATCAAAAACCCACAATTACCAATTACCCCACATCCATCCAGCCAGACAATTTTCATCACCATCATCTGTACACAGAGCATAGCATTAGTTCAGGAAGAGCACAGAAGTCATGCTTGTTTCAACTGATTGGCCCCAGTTGTTTTCAATATGCATATAACAAGATGGGGGCAGGTTAAGGACTCTCCACTCTCTGATGTGTCAAGTTATAAGCTATCTCAAAGTAGAGGCTCACACTTTATTAACTTTTACCTCCATTTTGAAGAATAAATGGTTGGCATTGTTTCAAAAATTGGCATAAACCAAAAGACGCATTGTGTGCCTAGAGGAAGCCTCAGAGCGGTTACACACTGACTAAGATAAGAGAGGCAAGCTAATGGATGCTATGTGGGACTGCATTCAAGTTCTGGAAAACCACAGGAAAAGGAATAATGTGAGGCTGTTAGGCTTCAAAGAGACTTTTGGGACTAATGGCACACTTCAGAGTTGTGTACAGAAGATTTTGACAAAGGGGCTGGGAGTTTGTGTTGATGCAGAGTTTGAGATTGAAAGAACACATCGGCTGCTTGCACTGATGCTGGACCCAGACCGACCTCATACGCTTCCTGAGACAGTCAGTGAGGGACAAGGTGGTCATCACAACAAAACAAAAATGGGGCTTTAAATGGAAAGGATGTCGGCTTTCTGTATTTCCCGATATGAAAAAAGAGCTGGCGGAGAAGAGGAAAGTTTTCACCTCTGTGAAGCACAAACTGCAGGATTTCAACGTGAAATACACGCTAGCTTACCCAGCGACACTGCGTTTCAAGTGGAAGGGGGAAAAAACTGAGTTTCACCACAACAACAACTGCGGATAAATTCATCAACAACAACAGTGAAGGTAACCCATGGATCAGATAAGATTTTATTTTTGTTTCTCATTTTAAAGCTGCACATGACAGCTCCAGGACTGTCAGACGTTTTCTGGCTTAAATTTTGGTTTGGTTTAGTTATTGTTTTCTTTTTTCTGTATTGGAAACATTCTTTTTCCAGGTTATATGTTCATATTCTGGCAGGTTGCATGGTTTTAACAAATGGTAACTCAGTGTTGTGTAGACGTTATGATTAGATATATCTAAACAGTTATAGTGTAATAGACATGGATATGGAGGGACACTTGAACAATTATGACTACGAAATGTATTAAGTATATGTCTTGGATTATTAATGGAGTGGAAACCCAGTCATAGACATAAGGTACTGTCATACATAAGGTACTGTCATACTTGAAAACTAATAAAGCAGATATAGTTTTCATACAGGAAACCCACATAAATGAGGGCGAGGCCACCAAATTTAAAATGGGTTGGGTGGGGCATGTTTTTCATAGTTCACTTTCAAGCTCACACAATGGTGTACTAATTTTGGTTAATAGGAATATACATTTTGTGTTGCTTAAAGAGGTTAAAGATACAGGGAGACGGATGATATGTGTGCAAGCATTAATGGAAGGCCTACAGGTGATATTATGTAACATTTATGCACCTAACAAAGGGGACCCACGCTTTGTTCATGAGGTAAATAATCTTTAGGGGAGATGGATGAGCAGATAATACTGGCAAGGGACTTTAACCAAGTGATTGATCCTATTCTGGATAACAGTAGGCTTACGGGCCCATTGATGACTAAAGACTTGCAAGCAATTCATATGGTGTGTGACGGCCCCAGAGCCTGTTGCCTCTGTTGCCTTCGGTCCTGTGGTTTGTGTCTGTGTTTGCAGGTCCTTGGATGGGTGGAGCCGATGTCATTCAAGTACTAACTGGGAACACCTGGCCAGTGCCCCAGAAAGCATTTAAACCCGCCTGCCCTGATTCCAGTCTCTCTCTCTCTCTGATCCCTTCTCCACTCACCACGCTGTGGTTGTTTTTTGCGTTGCCTTTTTGGTTTTGTTTTGCACTGACAACACGCACCTCACATTATACAACACATCCACACACTTTCAATCACCACTGATACTGACTTCCACACCCCATTGCAATTATTGCTATTTACTTTAATAAACTTCAGTTCATTATTGCGGAGTTTGGGTGTGCGTCTCCCTCCTTTGTTGTGGCCTGCGAGCCGGTCATAACAGGTGAAAGATGATATGACTCTTGTAGATATATGGAGACTTACCAACCCTCGTGAGAGGGAATATACATTTTTCTCTCATTGTCACAAATCACACTCTAGAATTGACTTCTTTCTAATTTCAAGCCCCTTAATAAATAGTGTAGTCAGCTGCAATATAAGAACTATTGCCATCACAGATCATGCAACAGGGGAATTAAATATAAATACAGAATTAGATATGGGTAAGAGGACTAGATGGAGAATGAATACATCATTACTACAGGATAAAGGCTTCAAAACATTGTTAGGAGAAGATTTAAAATCCTTTTTTGAACCAAACATTGGCAGTACAGAGGAAATTACGACAGTTTGGGAGGCCTCCAAAGCATATATAAGGGGGAAACTGATTGTGCATTCTGCTCAGAAGAAGAGAGAGAGCCTAAATAAGATCAAAGAACTGGTAAGTGAAATTAAATTACAGGAAAATAAATTAGCTGAACATTATTCAGAGCTACAATATCAGAAACTATGTAAACTATTTAAGTTTCAGTTGCACAAAATCTGTAGTAAAAATTATGAGTGGGGCGTTGGGGGACTGGGAAGATTTAAGCTAGACAAGTAAAATGACTCCTCAAACATAATCTCACCCACCAAACAAGGTAATAAATTGATAACCTCAGCAAAAGATATAAACAAGACATTTCAACAGTATTATGGGAAACTATATACATCAACAATATCTTGTAGTGACAACCAAAAAGAGCAAGACTTATTCTTCTCTAATATTGATATGCCAAAGCTTAATCTCGATCAAGCAAGGAAGTTAGAGTCACCTATAACTGAGGGCGAAAAGAGGAAAGCTGTCTCAGTAATGAATACTGGGAAGTCATCAAGTTCTGATGGATTTCCTGTGGAATATTATAAAGGTATACAAACATTCTGGCCCCAGTCCTGCAGAAGGTATATCAGGGGGCCTTCGAAAAAGGTCAGGTGACACCAATGTTTAATGATGCTTTAATATCTTTCATTCCTGAGAAGGACAGAGATATAACAGACCCATCTAAAGATATTATATAAAGATATTATATAAGGAACCAAAGGTGGCAGTAATAACAAATGGGATTATATCACCTTTTTTTGGCCTCTCCAGAGGGACCCGTCAAGGTTGTTCTTTGAGCCCCCTACTGTTTATAATTGCTCTAGAAACTCTGGCTGTTAGCATTAGGAAAAATAAAGGAATCAGGGGTATTGAGGGCATTGAACAGGAACATAAATTACGCAGATGACATTTTAGCTGTAGTGACCCACTGGCATCTTTACCATATTTGATGGACAGTATTCAGTCCTACTCTAAACTCTCAGGTTACACAATTAATTGGAATAAGTCTGAAGCTATGCCATTGTCTTCCACATGCTACCCTTACAATGTAGAAAATTTAAATTTAAGTGGGTACTTGGGCATGAAATATCTTGGAATCAAACTGAGTCAAGATCTTGAAGAATTGCCTTGTTTAATTTTAGCCCGGTATTACAAAAAATTAAAATAAATCTGGAGAAGTGGGAAAAGATCAAACTCACACTGTGGGGAAAATTAAATATTATAAAAATGATAGTAGCTCCTCAGTTCAGTTACCTAGTAATGAGGTTGCCAATCACAATACAACCTGCCATCTTTAAAAAATATGATGACACAGTTAAGTTAAGTTTTTATGGGAAGGAAAGAAAGCTAGGATCTAGGAGGAGCTAGGAACTTTGTGCTCCTAAAAAGAAAGGAGGACTAGGCTTACCAGATCCAAGACTACATGGGATATCTTTCGAAATGGTAAAACTAGCCAAGTATTGAAAATTGAAGGATAACAAGTTAGACTGGATCGATATTGAGAATAAGTTATGCCTAACATTTAGGCCAAATGAGAAACTGTCTCAGCAGGGCAATATAACAGACCCAATTCTCACTCACTCTAAGGAATTATGGGCCAAAGTACACCAAATGTTTAAGATGCAGCACTACGTACAGAAGTATGCATCACTGTGGTGTAATCCTGCCATTAATATTGGAAAAACATCTGAGTACTGGAGGCAGTGGCATTTAAGTGGTATATGTACTAATGGAGATCTGTATAAAATGGCCAATTCATATCTTATGAGGAGCTAAGTCACCAATTTAATCTGGAAGGTAAACACAATTTTTGGAAATACTTACAAATGAGGGACTGTATAAAATCTGGATTCAGCAACTGTACAGAGAATTACATCTTGGATTACCTGAATATGCCGCAGGAACATTGAACAGCTTCACAATTCTATAAATTGACAAATTCTTTTATAAGTGGTGAATCCTCTAATGTGAAACTGCTATGGGAAAGAGACTTGAAAACAAACTTTACACAGGAGAAATGGTTGGATATCATGGCAGATTGTGGAAAATATGTGAAGGAAGTAAGAGGGAAGTTTACACAATATAAGATTATACATAGATATTACCATACTCCAACGAAACTTTATAGAATGAAACTGGTAAATGATAATCTAATTGGGCTAAAGTTGTGGACTTCCTGAGTATCTGGTCTAGTGCAGCAGTCCCACTGACTCCAGTTGTATGTTTACTAGGGGATAAATCCCAATTACCAAATGTATCAAAAGGAATATTTTCTGTTATTATGGTGGGTTTGGTTTCAGCCTCCAGAATTATTTTGAGCCATTGGAAAACTGCTGTATCACCAGACCTGAAAGACTGTATAAATACAATGGTGGAGACCGCATCTTATGAGTCTATGCTCAACAGACTGAAAGGGAACATGGATGATGGGACAATCCCCTGGGAGCTCTTTTGGACCTATATAAGGACTGATGAAAACATGGTTCAGAGCACCAGTGACTGAATACAGCACAGCCTCTTCCTCTCTATTATGAACTGAATTTCTCACTTCCAATATGCAATTTAGATATATTTTTATTTCTGATTATTTAGTATTCCTCTTTACTATATACCATGTCTCATACCATGTCTAACAATGTCTACGCCAGAGCCAATATCTGTATCACCAACCCTGCATCCATAGATATTATTGTTACCATTGAAAATTCAATAAAAATTTAAATGACAAAA
The DNA here is from genome assembly GCF_914725855.1 of Thunnus albacares. NCBI lineage: Eukaryota > Metazoa > Chordata > Actinopteri > Scombriformes > Scombridae > Thunnus > Thunnus albacares. The sequence goes on from NC_058111.1 coordinate 35,249,296, forward strand.
AAGTATCTGCTGCTGTGCTATTTGTACTCCGTTGTGTGGGGGTGTTCTTTTAGCTCATGTATGCTATTATGCTATTTAGCTGATCACTACTCTATAGGCTTAGCTGAACTGCTCATTGTTAATTTGGATAGCTTCAAAAGATGTGAGGCCTGACTTGCATAAGAGCAACGTGTTTTTCTCTATATAGTCTAGGTACATTAAAGTTTTGATATTTCCCTTGTATCAAGATACTACTAGTATCTTACTATATGTTTGTCTGAGGATAATCAATAATGAGTTCTCAAATGAGAAAGGCTTTCTAGCATTTAGGGGGAATTACGACATGCTGTTTCACATTGGTTTGGTACATTTTGGTTTAGAATATTTCCCTTGGATCGGGATACTGTTAGTATTTTGCTAAATGTGAAGTGTACTGTCTGAGCTACATTTTAGATGAGCAGGGCTTTGCTAGCATTCAGGGGGAATTACAACATTCTGTTGCCTCACATAGGTTAAGTATGTTTAGAATATTTCCTTGTATCAAGATATTTTAGTACCTTGTTGTATGTTTATCCAAGTTAAGGGTACTCATATAGATTCACATCTCAGACGAGAGGGGCTTTGCTGGGATTCAAGGGAAACTGCAACATGCTGTTGCATGCTGCTTCACATTGTTTAGGTACATTATAGTTTAGAATATTTCCCTTGAATCAGGATACTGTTAGCATCCTGCCACATGTTCATGCGAGGTTGGCCAGGATGTCGTCTCTAATGGGAAGGACTTTGCTAGGACTAATTCTGGATGGCGGATCAATGCCTCTGTTGTTCTGAGGGTTTTAATTTTCTTCCTAAAATACTTATTAAGCAAGGCGCAATCACTTTGTTTTGGGAGATTAGCTCTCATCACTGCTTGGATTCTTTGAGAGCTCCTTCAAACAGCAGAGCCTTTTCCGCCAAATCTAACTGTATAATCATTAGCTGTGAATGGTCATTTTTTGATGCAAGTGTCTCTGACTGAACAGAGACTAATTCCACTCATTACAAGGCCCAGTTCCTCAGTCCTAAGCACTGAACCCTCACAGACATCACCGGTGACATTATTGTAAGTGCGTGCAGGAGGGTGTGAGGGCTAAAAACACTGTATGAGGAGTGGACACCCTGAACACCCTTGAACACTTGCTGATTTCACAGTGGGACTGCTCTGAACTCTCTAGGGCACACGTCAAAGTCTGTGAGTGTGTCGGGGGGAGATTGCAGACTCTGCTCCTTGAGGTTGCAAGAGACACAACAGTGGAAATGTTAACATTAAAAGTTATCGGGAATAATACAATATTAAAAATGAAACATGGATACTTTTAGACTCAAAGATACAGGGATATGAATTAAAACGTTTCTCTATATTCCAGGCAAACGTCCTGTGATCAAAACCAGAAAAAAAACTTGCACTAGTGCATATAAAACATCAACGAATGGAGTTGTTGGCGCTCTTGTCACTGAGTTAAGACTTTGTCAAACTTCCTTTCCAGAGGTCAAAAAATAACTTTAATGCTTAAGATTCTAACATTGTGTCTACACTGAAAGCATAGCATGAGCAGTGTGTAGAGTCTTGCATGCAACTCACAAAAGTCTTGTGTTTATGTCTACACCGGCTGTGTGTTCACCCGTGCATTCAGAGGTGCAGAGTGAACACAGAGGAGCCTACACCTTCTAAATGATAAAATTAATTTTAAACTCTAATGAAACTCAAATATTATTTACAATGGGCAAAATATCTTTCCATTTTAATTTATTAGTGAAGACAATATAAATAATGATAGTTGGCTGAATTTGAATTGACAGGATATGTTATCCAATGTGACTTTTGCTTGGTAATGTGATTGAATGACCATTGCCGTACATATTGTAATTTTAGCGCCAGCAATTAACAGAGGAGAAGCACTTGCTCAATTTCTTCTTCTACATCGTTTGAGATGCGAGCAACAAAGAAGATGGTGGGTTCAACTCATAAATCAAAGGAGAATTCAGGGAAGTTTCACAACGTAGTTGCTGAATTGCACCTAAACAGTAAAGTGCCCAGTAAATGGACCGCATATTGTCCATCATCAGGAATGACCTTCACAGGCAGTCAATCAAAGTCAGGACAGCCATAGAACCTGAACAAAGACTAGCTGTTGCACTGAGGTAAATTAAATGTCATGTCTTAACTTTTCTATTGTGAAAGCCAGAATAATTACACAATTGCTTTTACCCTCCAACTATTTATGATGTATTACAATTTTGACAGAGCAGTAAACAGAACTTTTTTTTGATATTTCACACAATACAAATTTTAAAATATATTGCCCTCCTCAGCATAAAATGAAGACAAATATTAAAATAGACACAATGGAAAAACTTTGCACACATCAAAAAATAATATAAACAAAGAAAGCTAAGGAACTGAGGTTAATGAACTTCTTGATTAATGGCGATTTTTCTGTTATGAAAGCCAGAATCATTAAAGACTGTTATGTTTTACAATTTTTTATTTCACACAATACAGTATTTTAAATATATTACACCCAACATAAAATGAAAACAATGGTGTGATTAAAAAATGAAACATTAAAATTTACACAGTGGAAAAAAACTTGTTACATATCTAAATGTATTAAAATCCCTGTTTTAAATTAGCAAAGCTAGTGTCTATTGACTGTTAAAGACCAAAACTTACATTCTCAAGAAACACTGGACACAGAGAAAATAATCATTACAAACAAAAGCAAATGTGTAAAAATTTTTGTTAAAATATGTGTAAATTGTTGCATTGAATGGACAGCTTAGCATTTTAAAGTCTCTGTTGTCAGTGTAGAGCACTGACAGCATTAGGTAAAAGGTCCTTGTTAAGTTGAGCGGTGGGCAATGGGCTGGAAGATGTCATCCTCTTAGCTTGATGGGGGGAGAGAGAAAGGGGTGAGTGGGACCTCTGGCCTACATGACAGATGAGCTGTATGTACTGAGTACTGTGTTAAATTCTGCTGCTTGAGGCTTTTGTGTCCGTCCAGTTGTTATGTACCACATCTAGCTTCTAACTGGTCTTCGGGTTCTGGTGTGGAGACAGATGCTACTGAGACAGACAACCTTGTGTCCTCTGGGTCATCTGCAACTACCTGTCTAGTGAGGTTGAGTGGTGATTGTCTGTCCACAGATGTGAAGGCCTGGAGGTTGCCTGTACTTCCGCCCCTACTTCCTTCTGGGCTGTTTGTCGGCTCCAGAAACACTAGCCTGTGACTTTTTGTGTCCAACGGGACATGCATTAATCCATTGCAAAACATAAGTTTGAATTATATGTTGTCATCAAGTTTTTATTTCTGTTTCATCTTAGGGACATGGCGGCAGGCGATGCATTTTACACGTCTGGCCTTCAGCTATGGCTTGGTGTTCAGATTGTTGCAGAGAGTATACGTGGTCTGTACAGGTATAGAGAGCCAGATAGTGCTTACTGTGGATACTGTATCTGCTAAAGCCAACCGAACAAATGTGGAGAGAAAGTACTTTCTAAATACTTCTCCTTGCACTTATGGATATGTACTACAAACTTTAGGTGGTCCAGGTTGGAGATTTCAGCAGAACCAGTGATGGAGGACTGTGTGTCCAATTTGGGAATCGAAGGTTGGAACATTCAGCATGCCACTAAGTTCCTCCTTGCCAGCTCCCCCCAGAATGGGAGCATTTACTGTTGTGGTAGATGCTGCCTTCCCATTAAAAACATACCTGATGAGGCCATACCCTGGCCAAAACCTCATCACAAGAAAACACATCTTCAACTACAGCCTGTCATATGCACACATGGTGGTAAACATGTGTGCATTCTTGCTTCAAGATGGAGAGTGTTCTACCAACATGTTCTACTGAAACCAGACAAGGTGCACTCTCCAATTGATAATGCTTGCATTTTACATAAGTTGAATGTTACACAAGAGGGGGAGCAGCAGAACCTGTGCTTGTGCACTCTCAGAAACATAGGTGGCAACTGTGGCTCTACAGCAGCCTTTGATGTCACAGAAGTCCTGTGTGACTTCTTTAATTCACCAGAAGGCAGTGTGTCCTGTGATGTTAACATCACACCTTAAAAAATATAGACTGCCAGGGACCTTCAATAGCAACTGTGCTGTTTTCTATGTGCATTTAATGTTGATAAAAGAAACATTTTTCATTCTGTGTAATTGTTAATATATGTTGTAAACTTGTGTAAACAAACACATTCATTATCAGCCTCCATTTTTTACACCGCCTAACTCACAGGTGTTAACAGCATAGTTTAGAAGGATGAAATATATATATATATATATATATATATATATATATATATATATATATACACACACACACATATATATATATGTGTGTGTGTGTATGTATGTGTATATATATATATATATATATATATATATATACATATTTTGTTGCTACTGGATTACATTTGGGTAACTGAATTTATTATCATGTTCTGTAAGGTGTTGCATACTTACTAACAAATTCAATTAATAATGACTGATGAACGATGTATTTGTGGTTATGACACACTTATCTGTTGCATTGAGCATGGATGCAATGGCAATCCAGGCTATGTAGGATCTATATAGGACTACATAGCTCCTCGTACTATTCCACCTTGACAAATTAGGCCATGTGCGAATCAATAGCCAATGTAATGTTTACATTTGTAGAATGGAGAATACACTTTAAGTGTAAAAATACAAGTGCATCTCTTTTGTCAGATGCGCAAGACAGACGAGTGGAAAACACAGGTGAGACGCTTTTGGTGTAGACCAAGCAGCAACTACCACGGCTTGAGACTGAAGCCAATGTGGAAGAACTTTAAATTGCCACTGACGGCTACTAGATGCTTCAATTCACTACCTTTCAAAAAGTCTCAACTTCTCTCTAAAAGTACTAAGTCAATCATTTTTTCATCAAATCAAGATCTCAATCACTAAATTCAGGCCCTCTAATAAGTGTGCTGGTGGTCATTTTGGAAATTATGGCTCTGTTAATAAGATTTGAAGACTAGTAGCTTTGATGTCTGCAGTATGGATGGTGATTGATAGCTGTGATTGACAGTTGGTTCACCTGCTGCACTCCCCAGTTCCGGGACTCACACTGAGTTGGACTGTTGTAGCAATAGTTCACTAAGTTTACTGTTACTTGATTACGATACCCGTCCTGTTAGCAAATTTAGCTAAAGTAGCAAACATTAGTCCAAGTGTGTAGTGCTTGGTGTTTCCAGTAAGCTAACGTTGAGTGTGAAATTTCATTTTGACCTTTGAAAAAAAATATTTGCAATGAACAAACTCCATCCATTGCTGAACACTGTGGGATTTGGTTGAAAACAATGGAATATGTTAGTGCAACCAGTTGGTAAAATAATAATATCTACGGGAAGTGACGTCCATGTGGATGAAGTTCTCCATTGCTGTGATCCGGTTGGGGATGCTTACTTAGGACAGCAGGGGACGCGTGTTCGCCATTTCTTGGAGCAGTATGCCTGCTGGGTGGTCAGGGAATGCTGGGAAAATACAGGAAATACAACATAATGCGTTACTTTTCATTGGGGATGGCTACTGGTTCCAACGGTGAGAACATTTATCAAGTATCTTATGTTGTTTTGAGATTATTTTGCACAGTACTGTAAAACAGTGGTTTAAGGTTGTGTGATACACTCATAAAAAGCCACATTTTGTGTGATTGGTTTGGTAGGATTGCAGATGGGTATGGACTGAAAACCTCACATGTGCCTCACAGTTTGCTATCTGTGAATTCAGTATGAAACGGTTTGATGATTATTTCTGTTTTGAGGTTTTGTATTTTTGTTTGTCAGTTTTTTAAATTTTTTTTGCCAAATGCGTCTTTGTAAAATTGAAAACTTTCTTATAAGCTACTCTCCATAATTGGGGAAAATTAAAGATCCCATAAACTAACAGAAATGAAAATAAGGTTCCTACGAATAACATTTAAAGTTGTGTGTTATATTTATCCTGGCTTCATTAGCATGTTTTTTTTGTTTGTTTTGTTTGTTTGTTTGTTTGTGTGTGTGTGTTTACTCTACCCACATTATGCACATTTCAGAAATATCAGGTCAAGGCAGTTTGCTTTTGGTCAACTGCATGAATTTGCACATCAAAAGTTCTTCAAGTTAAACTAATCAAAAAAGGATTGTGTGGATTTATTTTGCCTCGACAAGTGGATCTGTGATTGTGGTGATTCCATAGAAAATAATTGGGTGTTAAAAGGATATGTTCAGTTTCTTAAACAACAGTCAGGTGCCCATATGAACACTGAAAGAGGTTTTCCGTGCTGTAATCATTCCTCCTGTTCATTCTGACCATTAGAAGATCCCTTGCTAATGTGATTTCAATGTGAGTGATTGTAACCAAGTCCGTTTAAAGTTTATCTGAAGCTTATATGAGGCCTCAGCTACAGTCTTTTAGCATCCAATTCCCTTTGTGTTTGCTAAGACAGTTTAGAGTTAAATGGCTGCAGGTTTATTCAAAAAGAAAGTCTCTAAGCTGCTTTACTTGCGCTGTGTGTGAAAGCAGTGAAAAGTCTGTGTGATGTTGGTAGGAAATACTTCCTCTTTGCTCCACTAGATGTCACTGTGTGCATTCCACACAGTCTATGTGGGATTTTTTTTCCCTCGCACCTTAGAATTCATTAGTGTGTTGAGCTGAGAGAAGGGATGCACGAACAGATCTGAATATGTAATACTGAGCTGAACTGATGCAGCAGTGTGATTGGCAAACAAGTTCAATCTTGGGGACTTTTAATGAGGACTTGGGTTATCATAATGACATCATTATCTTTCACTGTGGTCCAATGTGAGTTCAAGGCATGGCCTGATGGACTTGATAAATCTGCATAGTTGATGTGATTTTGATCTGCATATCTGTCATGCAAAGGGATGGGAATTGAGAACCGGTTCCAGTTGAGAACTGGTTCCAAATTATCCAATCCATTGGAATCGTATGTCTCTGAGCTTATCAGTTCCTCTCACCAATGCCCAGACATGTGTTGACAGAATGAAAAAGGCGGAACTCAACTGCGAAGGCAGTGCAGCCTCCGGACTGTTGACAGCACGCACATGCTAGATCATGTAATTCATCCTCAAAAAAGGCAGCGGTTGCAAGCGTGTTTTGATTTAAGGGCTAAATAATTACCTTTGTGAGATGAACATGAAGTATATTGCGAACTTTCTATGCCACTATCTATCACACAGAGACTAATGTTAGCTGAGTGGAGCAGCAATCAGTGGTAACAAACAAGACCAGCTGCCCAACACACACTGCATTAAACAACTTCAACCAACTCTGAGGTGAGAAAAAGAAAAGGTAATAGAAAATAACCAGAAAATAACTCGGTCTGCAGGTTCCACCTCAACAACCCTGTGCCCACTCAGCGTCTTGTAAAATGATGGCTTTCCCCAGACCTAACAGTGCAGCAGAGCTGCTGCTCTTCACTGCTGGAGACTTGATGTTAATAACACAGCGGAGCACTCCTCCCACTCATTCTGTTATTCTCATACAGACAGGAGACTGCACAGTGCTTTCAAATTAATTAATTCATTAATTGATGCAGTTAACTCTTGGTTGCAGACCATTTATCTTATCTAGTTAGTCCAGTTATGTTTCATATATTCATCAGCATGCAAGTTCACTGATAAACAGTGGAGATAATAAAACAGTTGCGTTGACACTGAAACCCTGTGTAGGCCTACTTTTTTTTCCACACAGAAAATTGATCAGGAATCGATAAGGGAATTGATAAAGAATCAGAATAATAAGCAGAATTGATACTGGCATTGGTATCAATAAAATCTTAACAATTCCCATCCCTACATGCAAACATATTCATACATAGATACTCAGTATACATACACAGTATTTTGCAAATAGCAATATATCCCCATAATAAATACACCCAGGATGGAATTTGGAATCAAATATACATGCATAAACACACTGATATTATTCTGTAGTGAATGCTGCATGTGTGTCATTGTTGAGGAGTATGTGATTGGCAGATGAGGCTGCTCTCTGTTTGCATGTGCATGTATGAGTTTGTTTGGCAATGAAACAACACACAGCAATTTTTGTTTTTTGCAGGAAAAGCAGCAAGGCAGCATATCAACCCAAGGCAGCTGAAGGTGGAATTACTATATACAGTACATCATACATGTACTCAGACTAATTTTTCTGGTCCTTTTGAAGAAACAAAAATGAAACAGTTTTTGAAGGTCTTTCTTATAATATAACTGCAAATATGCATTTTAAAAAATCTTTTTTTAAAATTGCCAAGAGGGGACCTGCAACCCAATCTTGATGTCTGCCCATCAAAGAGGGGACCTCCATTGCCTGCAATGGAACTGTATGTGTGAACACAAACTGAATTGATGTCTTTCAGAAATATAACTTTAAAGTTTTAAATATTCAAACACCTGACCTCCATGGCAAATTTCAGCCTCATAGATAGAAAGTTGCAGTTACTATAGGATGGGGACAGCTTTGTGGACCAATGAACTGATGGACCAACAGAAAGAAATACATAGCCAATTCACACAAACATAAACACACATCTTCACACAAGCACATTTGACCTCCATGCCAAATGTCAGCCTCCTAGGGCGAAACTGTGGCTGCCAATGGGTGGGGAAATTTTTGTGGACCGACCGACCAACCGACCAACAGAGTGAACTATAGAGCTGCTGGTAGCAGCTAAAAAGCAAAGCAAAGTCTGTCTGTGTATTGAACTGTGAGGAAATGTCTCCTCACTTGGTGTGTGAATGCAGGACAGCAGCACAGTGATCACTGTCTGTTCAGTAAAACACTGACCAGTAAGTTGGGTAGTCTTTGCACTTTAAGGCCAATTGCCTTGATTCTACCAGACAAGGTCAATCAACCCCAGAGTCCATTTCAAATCAAATTGACCCACGGTCTGCAACAAAAGCATTCACTGCAGATAAGTGGGTGGGGAGGTCCTGTAGGTGGGCAGGATGAGCGATGGGTCTGCCTGGTTGTCAAATGGCTGGTCAACCGACATCTGAGACGATAAAGAGTGAAAAACAGCATGCAGTGGAGGATATTACAGCTGTCTGTGTGTGCAGTGCAGGACACAAGCACAGAAACAGATGAAGAGTGATGATAACAGGTAGGGTGCCCAGATGGCTGCTGCTCAGAGAATAACACACATCTTTCATAAGCACCTTATCTGCTTTCCAATGAGACAGAGCCTAGGTTAATATCTGGGAGAAAACAGAGACAGGCAGATTACAAAGGAAGGAGGAGATGTGAGGATTGGAGAGAAGCACATCACTGTTAGGGATATAAAATGACACATGTACATGTTTGTGTGCACATGTGGTGCAAACTTAAAGCCACTATGTGCAGACTTTTTATGTGATTATAGGATATTTAAATTATTCTGATGCTAGGGGTATTTTATTTGCACAGAAATGAGACAATAACAAAAAAAAGTCCAGTCCACGTTGATTTTAGCCCTTCATTCTTACTACTTGTCCATACATTTCAGCTATGTTTTTCAGTCGTGCATGTCACATGCCCCTGACGCAACAGATTCACACTTTACGCATAAAACCATGACCCAAAGTGTCATTTTAGGCTTAAAGGGCCAGTGTGTAATATGTGTGGTATTTAGCGGTCTCTAACGGTGAGGTTCTAGATTGAAGTATTCCGACGCTCACCCCTCCCCTTCCTAAGACTTTGGAGAAGTTCCAGAAGCTACGGTGGCCTTCGAGGACAAGAAGCTATTTGCTGAAGATGTCATCGTCCACAACAACTTCGAGCATTTCTAACGAGTCAAGCGATGAGGTGAAGATGTATTTAATTATTTAGTCTATAATACTTTAGGTTATAGCTCACAAGTAAGATAGCAATTATGAGTGTTTTATTGTTTTGGTAATACAAGCTAACATTAGCAACGTAATACTAAACAAAACGTACGGTTATTTTATTCTAATGTTAGGTGTTATTGATAGTGAAATAGTGTTGGCAGGATAACTTTACATATTTTATTATCCGTTTGCAGAGTCAAGTACTGGAGGTTAGAGGGAGAGGAAGAGGTCGAGTTAGCGGTGCTGCTGCAGGCAGGGCCAGGCGAGGGAGGAGAGCAAACACCGGCGCCTCGAAAGCAAGGGAAGAGGCTGGAAACCCTCCAAAGGGACCGAAGGGAAGCGACTGAGGTTTATGACGTTATTTATACAATTATTTTATCATATTCCTACCTGTTCTGCACGATATTAAAAATACCAATACAACACAAAGTGGTATTTACATGGCAGCTCTGTGCTTTACATTACTGTAGTCTGTATAGTTTGATGTATTATCAGTGTAACGTAAGTCAGTAGCCCCTTTCACACAGCCCGTTCAAGGTGGGAATACTGTGCCTGTAATCCGCCTCACTGTTCTGTTTAGCCCGTATTCAGACCAAATCAGGTGGCGCAGCACACAGCTGCAGGGTTGAGGAGGTGTGTGGGTGTGTTTTAGAAGATAACCACTGTAAAACAATCAGAAATTAACACTTATCAATCTGATTCACCGGCTTCCGCACTAACATTACTAGCGCTCCCTCTCTTCATTCACCCTCTAGCTCACTCGACCACAGCTGCTTTCTCTCTCTTTTTCTCTTGTCTTTTTTAAAATGAGTTGGGAAGCCGACAGAAAAGTCTAACTTTACTTTTAACGTTATCAAACGATGAGAAATGTCCTACACGTGTCTTAGTTACGTCTTTGTCCTCCCTCAGAGTTTACAGCTCTGATCAGTCTGATCTCGATCAACGCTGGCATGCTGTAAAACCACATGGAGGCAGCTTTATACTGGTTTTGTGTGGTTCAGTGTCAGAAAGCAAAGGCCGAGCCTCTATATGGCTATAATGTGGGTTTTCTATATAAAAGAGGCTACTGAAAACATCAGCAACACTACTGAATGATTATATAAATACTATACAGGAACAGTATCATGCAGCAATATTTTGACTTTTTTAAAGAATCATGTTATTGTTGTGGACATGTTTGGGAACACTTGACAGCCTACAATCCATATTCTGCACTACCATTACCATATTTCCAACATATCATGAAACTTATAACCTATAAAGCCTTATCTGTTTTTTTCCTTTGTTTTATTTTTTCAGAGACTTCTTGAAGAGATGACCTTGGAGGAGCACAGGCAGCTCACCAGTGAACTGCTTCAGAGGCAGCCAGGGTTCATTTTTGATGCCTTGATGATGCATCAATGCAGGCGTGGTGTCCCACCGTTTGCTGGAGTGCCAGGGGTACCATGATGTACTTGTAGTAACTGTGCAAATTGTGTGAGTCTAATAATGCACTTCTCCCAGTACTGTCTTGAAGATGCTTTTTATGCGTTCACAGGCGGTACTGGGAGACATTACGGTATTAGGCCAAACCAGGAAGCCTGGGGATGACAACCGGGAGTACCGTTATGCTGCCTATAGACATTTCGTCTATTGACAGCATGGCTCTTTAGGCCAGGGAAACCGACTTGTCATCCCCAGTTCTTGTCTTTGGAGGATCAGAGACAAGTTCCCTGGTCCTCCAAAGACGTCACACTGGTTTCACACCTGGCTTCTGAGTTTCCCTCCAGGTCCTCTGGAACGTCCACACAGTATCCCAGGTACTCACACACCTGCCTGTTCATCATCAAGGCATCAAATCATCTCATATTTATTTGTTACAATTCTGATATTTTATTTATTTTTATACTTGTTCTATACATTTTCTATATTCATATGTTTTCTGGATAATTATTAAACTTTTTGTTTATATATTCACATTTGTTCAATTTAAATTTGCAAGGTTACCAAATAAAAGATATTCATCAGATGTACATGCTGTAATTATTGCAATGGTATACATATTAATATATACTATATATATAATGACAGTACTTCCCTGCAGTGTCAGTATATTTTCATTACCACTTCCACCATTAATTTATATTTTCATTATTTATATATTATAAAGCAACATAAAACAGTAGTGAAGTTTGAATACCGCTGATCCTCAGAACAGAGCACTATAGTACATGTTATGGATTAATTTTCATTACCACTTCAGGTTATGTTATGGTTTCAGTGCCTAAAGAGCCTCAGGATTACTCCTGACAGAGTCTGTGACATTACTATTACCTGTGCAGTCTCGCACAACATTGTCACACTACGTCGCGACAGACTGCCTGCAATGTTGGAGCAATGGGAAGAACGGTGAGGGACCTTTCCAAGAACACGTTTTTCAGATCCCCATTTTATTCATGGTCACCCCTGTTTTGGAGTGATCCCTTTTATTTGGAAGCGTTGCATGTATAATTTCAGAAAGAAGAGTGTGCCTAAGTTGTATTGAAGTCATTTATTAATCATTCAATCAATAATCATCATTTTGTTCAAGCTGTGAAGACAAGAAGAAAAGCATTAAATACAGTCCAAACCATGGATTTCTGCTGTGTTTAAATTTATACTTACTTCCTTCTACAATTTCTTAATTTCTAGCTTCAACTTCTTTATTTTGAGCTTTTTGTATTCTGTGTTGAGTTTCTGGTTTTTAGTGGTGAGGAGCAGATGGTGCTTGTAAATTGAACGGATATCCTGTGAAAGAGACAAAGTGTCAGAGAGTAGCCCATTATGTAGTTGGTAGGTAATATGAATGATTACTTCATTCCTTACTGATGAACTTCTTGTTCTGGTCAAGTCCTGCAGCAAGGTGTACAGTTATACATAATTTGTAGAATGCAGATACATCCAAAACATTTCATGTTTGGTCCTACCTCTAGCATTTCTGTATCTGCAGATATTGTGTCCTCATCAAGGGCCCTAGATGCACTGGCACCATCTCCCTGCAGATAGATGAACACTGCAGTTGTTATTGTGAAAGGAGACAGACTCATATGTAAGATGCAGTGTTTTGACAAAATAAGACATACACATGCATCAGGTATGCCTTCAGCATCTCGAGTGGGGGGATCAACAGCCAAATTGTGTCACCACACTGAAAGATATATGCCAGCTGTTAGTTATTATCATTGAGACACTGTGGAGGGAAAGTAGCAGACAATACCTTGTAGCCTACATATGGCTACCGTGCTCCTTGGGGAATGACATCTGAGGATGTCCCCCCTCTATTCCCTCTATCAGTGGGCATCCCTGCTTGCTGTTTAGCGCCAGCTCCTCTGCAGGTGTGAGGTCCTCAGGTGGAGGTCCCCCACCAGCAGCAGTGGCTTCCATTTTTTTTCTGGTGGCTACAATTGTACATATTTACAGCTCAACCACTATTTTTACAAATACATTTCACATTTCATTATAGGCTTCTTACCACTCTGGAAAATATCTTTGTATCTTATTTTCACTTGATGGCCAGTTCTTTTATCGTTATTGGGATTGCTTCTGTTGAGAGGTAGAAGAGAAGAATTCATATAGGCCAAGGGTTACCAGGTCAGTGAGGCTTCACACACTACACCAAATTGGGCTGATTAAAAGTAAATGCATTGTAGTTATGTCAGTTCTCCTAAGATAGACTATACCATTATTTTAAACATACATCTGATATTATCTAGCCTACTGATAATATAGCCAGTCTTACAGTATCTAGTGATCTGAATGTTCAATTATTAAAAAATAAAAATAAAACAATATTCAGGCATGTATAACTTACGCATTTAATCTGTCTGCAATCTTTTGCCAAGCCATCTCCATTGCATTATTGATGGCAACACTATTGCCTTTTTTAGTGATAATGTCTCTGTATTCCTCATATAATTCCATCAGCAGGGTCTGGTCTGCTGCTGAGGACACCGCTCTCCTTTTCCCCTCCTTTAGCGACATAGTATCTTCTTTTTGACAACTGACTGTTCTGGGCTGCTTATGTACCCCATGCATGTGCACACATGACGCTTGTTCAAGTGTGGCTAGAATTAGTGTTGACTAGACAGTTGAATCGTGTTAGTGGAACAGGTTGAGGCTTAAGTAACGCTAATTTTAAGCCAGGCTATATTCCGTGAGCACAGCTTTCTTTAGCTGCGTTGATGGAATACTCCTCTGCTTTTGACAAAAAATGGTTGAGACATAAAAGACATTTATAATAATTTTCATACTCACTTATAGCCATAGACCTACTCTTAATATTTAGATGTTATTTTTATGTTTCTGCAGTTTATTCTATTCCAGTTGTGTGATTACATTGTATGTATTTCATCGGGCTGAATATGTGTTTTTGCTGCTGCAGTAGCCACATTTTCCCACTGGTATCAGATTTCATTTCATGTCTTGTGAAGTACTACACTCTGATTAGTGTTCCACTGATTCAGGTTCACCAGATCTCAGTGAGGCCAGGTAACCCAGAGAGCCAGACTAAGTTGAACTAGCTTCATGATACAGACCCCTGGAGAAAATCAACTCCCCTCTGCAGCTTCTGCTTCAAAACATAGTCAGCAAGTGAAACGTACATGGTTTCTGAGTGGCATAACTGATAGGAAGATAAGTTTTATACCACTTTTAAACAAACATTAGGCAGCGATATCATCTAATTATGATTTCTAATCATTTGTATCCTAAAACCTAGAATGACATGCTGAAGGAAGTATTTTCTCACTGGTGAAACTTTTCATTAAAGTTTATGAACTTTTAGTACATGATTAGGTTATTCTTGAAATATTAAGGTCCAAAATAATACAACATATTCTTATAATGATGTCTCAAAATATTCTGACATTACTCATAAAATATTTAAACTTTTCCTTTTGAATTTGGACTTTATTCTTGCAGTAATTCTAACTTTTCTTAAAATGTTATTTGGTTACATTTGTTTATTCTCATAACATTCTTTCTGGATTATAATCCATCCATGCAGGTCTGGGTTACGGTGGCAGCAAGCAAAAGTCCTTCTCAGCCGCTTGCATCTTTGATCTCATCCTTCCAGTCACTAGCCAAACCTGGCTTCAGAGGACCAGTGTTGGACAGGATGATGAGTAGGATGATCAGAGAATGTGTGGAGTGCTTCAGTTTAATCAGCACTGGTTTTCTTATGTACAATTGTGCTGCTAAACTTATTTACATGTCTTTAAGTAAAATGTAGTTTGCCATCCATTCCTTGAACTTCTTAGTTGTGTTGTTTTTGAAGTAAGGAGGATTATGACTGCCAGTCCATTGGTTCCACCTGATCAGTAGGTCCAGATGTGTGGCTGTAAGTGGGGAAGCAGTTCCTGAAGGTGAATGAACCCCCCGTCATGTCCTGATCTTTAGGCTTGTTGAACCAGTGCCATCTCGCTTTGTGGAAGTAAGCAGCAGGATATTCCTCCCACATCATGTCCTGAACTTCATCACTGGCACTGTAGTACGTCCGAAGTTCAGCCATGATATAATAGATGGCAGGATATGGCATTGACTCCATCTTTTCCACACTATTAGCAGCTCTGGATTTTGTTACTGCTGACGGTCTTAAAGACAGAACTCTTGGTTTAGATGGTGAAATAGAGGTGAGTGTTTTACCCCATTTGTTCTTCATGATCCTTGTCCCTTTTCACACTGATTCAGTCTTGAAATTGGTCAGCCACTGAGAGGACTGTCTTCACTCTTCAGATGTGCACTAGCAAATGTGTCAGAACCTTTTCAACACAGCAGTGTTCAGGACTCAGAATGTTACATCATAAAGTCACTGTTCTATGTGACCTCAGAATGTCAGTGACCTCAGAATGTCAATGCTTTTTCAACACAACACAAACTTATTTTCAATGTGTTTTCAAATACATCATACAACGGTAATATACAACGAAGTAGTACACAACATAATATAACACAGTAATACTTTATTTTAACAGACCCATATTCCAATGCAATACATGTGTACAAACAGTTACCAAATGCTTTATAACACAATTCAATTGTAAAAAGCCAACGTATAAATATCTTATAATTGTTAGTGATTATAAACCTTTTTGTATATGATGTTCCTATTAGCTGTTTTCTGTCTGTAAATGATTTTCTGTTGACACAGCAGCAGTTAGTGACTAGTGGTAATTTTGGAGGCTGTAGCTTTTGGTGCTGTTGAATTATATTGTCTTAGTCCACACTCATTTATATAAAATCAATGGAAAAATACACTGTATAAATGATCATTCTTAATTGTTGATCTCATAAGTTTTCAAATTAATCTAAAAAATAAAGCTTTGCCATTTGCAACTAACAACTAAAAACTTGTCTGTCCAGCAAACTTCTCTTTATCATTGCCCTAACAAGTATTTTCAAATCAGTATAACAAGAATTTTTGAGTTGCAATTACTGCAGACTTGTTTTCCTTCCTTCCTCCCTCTTCCCCCACAGCCCAATGGTCCCTTGCACTGAAAGTGCCAGGAACCTATTGTTTTTGAAGGGATTATTATTATTATTATTATTATTATTATTATTATTATTATTATTATTATTATCATCATCATCATCATCATCATTATTATCATTAGGGCCCGAGCACAAAAGTGCCAGGGGTGAAGTGAGGTACTAGGGGTGCTCAGAAACTCACGAAACTTTGCACATGCATTAGAAGTGGTGTAACTTTATACCTGATATGGGTTTTGGGCATGGGTGCAGCAAAATGGCTCAAGTTCACCCCCTAGAAAATTTCAAAGTTAAAGCCCCCACTTTTAAATTTGATGTAGATTTACAAAATTTGGTAGGCAGATGTAACATCTCCAGACTTAAAAAAAACCCCGCCTCTTGGAGCTGTTGGGACGGGCAGTAATGCGTTTGGTTATTAGCAATAATTCATAATTATCATAGATAATTATGAAAATAAGATATTGTTAACCTTAATCAATAATTCGGGCACCAACTGTTGGATCTGTGATGAACACAGTTGATTATTTGCAATAATTATCAATTATCAAGGATAACTAACTAATAATGACAATTAATAGAATTATTAATAAGAATTAACAAATACGGGGCACCACCCGGAAACCGGGACCAATAACCAAACAAGGTAGTCTCATAAATGGGAGTTCATCTAGAATGTTAATATCTGAGAGATATCAGCATTCGAGGGTGAACAAAGAAGGGTGAATTCGAGCTCTGACTCCTTCAATCAGCCACTTTTCACAATATTACACACAATAATGACAGCAGAACTTCTCTTTTAGATATAACAGTGTTTATTAAACTAAGCAAAATTAACAGAGTTAACAAATGCTTCATTCAATAAACAACTATCCTAAAATCTAATTCTACCAATCAAAACACAAACAGCTATGTACAGGGTTGGACACATGCAGGGGAATGCATGTGTGTGTGTGTGTGTGTGTGTGTGTGTATGTGTGTGTGTATGTATGTGTGTGCGTGTAAGACAAGATGGCGACAGGGCCTGACGTGGTGACGTCGTCAGTCTGCGACGCGGACGTGACTATGGGAGGAAGTCACGTCGCACAAGAACCGGATGGCAGAAATGTGGTGGTGTCTTGGTTAGACAGAAGCAAGATGGCGCTGTCTGGTGGACGTCTCGCACTCACCCACTTCTGTGAAAAACACACGTCTGATGGCGGATAAGGAAAGACAAAGCGAAGCTTTGTCCGACGTTATCTGACCGTCAGATGCGCAAAAAGATGTCGGTGCGTGTATGTGTGTGTGCACACGTGTGTATGTGTTAGTCAGAAGAGAAAGGGAAGAAGGAGAGAGAGCGATCGTGAGAGGAAGAGAAACGGTTCCTTTGTCCACAGACAGTCAATGTATGTATGTATGTTGACTGTTCCCTACTGAGGTGTGAAAATCGCAAAGCATCCTTGGAAATGGAGTTTGCAATGGACTCCCATCGTCTGTAAGCAGCATTTTGGCGCTATTCCTTTGTCTCAGGGGAAACAAAGGAACAAGCACCTCGTGGTCAGGCCTCACAGGTTACATGTAGGCCCTCTCTGTGTGACCTCATGGTTTTAGGCCCAACAGAGCCATACGGTGCCGGACAATTTTGCCCAGAACATGTTTGGGGCATTAGACAGGAAGTTGTTTAACTCCTCTTTACATTGTCCAATCTGGCCCAAATTTCTCATGCTTGATAAGAGTCCACACATCTATATGTTAATATTGCCACTTACTGACAACAGGAAGTCAGCCTTATGTGACAAACATCATCTGGTTTACATGAAATTTACATAGTGTGGTCTACACGATATACAGAAACATGACATATAATTAGTGTGTTCTCTAGCGCCACATAGTGGACACAGGAAGTGATAGTTCTTTCCTACATGCAATGTCCAATATTCATGAAAATGTATATCCATGTCAGTTGCCCTCTGGTAAATGTATTGCCACAATAATATTTCACTTAGGTGATATTGTCTACGGGCACCAGGAAGTGAAGCCTAAATGATACATAGTTCATCAAATGTATACACAATTTCTAATAAGTCGTGTCCAGCACCACATTCACCATCCATATTTTTTCAGTCTATGCTTTGAACACACAGGATATGAATGCCTGAGCATAGTCCTCTATTTTGCTGAGGTCTGGGGTTATTTGGAGGCCTGCATGGTGAAGAAGTACAGTAACTCTGGATATTTCCTCTGGGATATTTCCTCCTATCAATAAACCGCGTACTGTACACAGGCAAAGGATTGGCATGGACACTACTAAAAAGGACACACATAGAAGGACTTTGCCTCTTCTCCAGTGGTACATCTTGTTTTTGTCATCAGCATTTTTAAAGGGTGTGGGGCGGATAACTCGAATGGATGCCTGAATCGCATTGGCAGAACAAGGAAAAGGGTGTGAATCAAACTTTTAATAAGGGGAAAAAAACAATATTTATGGCAGATCACCACTAAACTACCAAAACAATTACATTTACAACTACCCAAATTTTGACAGTCTTAACTGTCAGCTTATATTGTTGCACATATAGGAAGAGACAACCTTTTCTCAGGCTGCCACCTGGCAGTTAACTCTAAAAAAATATATAAATAGCAAATTGGCAATTAAATAAAAGTTAAGTGCACAAAAATCCTGACAGAATTCAAATGCCAGATCTCTGTATGCTGTAATTTTCTTCTTCGGTTATGCACATTATTTTACTAACACCACTGGACTTTTGTCATCTTGTAGTGTGGAATATAATCTTCTCATAATTTAAATTAAAATACATTTTGACAGCTACAGTAGTGAACTGCAATTTCAGATGACTTTCAGTAGCAGTGTAATTACATGATTGTTAGTTAGTTAATTAGCACTGTGTACATTACTGGTCAGTCACGCTTTTACCCTGCCAAAACATAATGTAAATCCAATCCTTTCTTTTAATTTTGCTGGCAAAATTACACCTCATTTCACCATCATTACACCATCATTTACCAGCTGTAGATTAAATGAGTACACAATGATTCACAGACACAGATTTTACAGTTTAGTTTATTAACCTGGACGGACCACATGACCTGACATAACGATACCTTATATTACTGTGCCACAAAAACTTGAAAAATATACTTAAAAATGCAATGAAATGTCTCTGTACTTTCTTAATAGAATGCAATTCCCATTAACATAGCTTTTTAAGCATGGGACATAACACAGCTAAATCATTTTTAACCAATATTCCATTTATGTCAAACAGCTGGACCTCAACCTTAACAGGCCGTTTAATTTGAAAAAGGTCAGACTTCAACCTGCTGGTACTGATAATATATCTAAATAAGACTGACAAAGTTTCTTTTTCTCCTTCCTCTTCTATCCAGTGAAACCCTCTCTTCTCCTCTCGTTAGCCTTTTTTCTTTCAGACACTGTTTGAACAGTCAAACTTCAATCTGAGGATCTGAGGCTGTTTCTATTTGTTTTCTTAAATCAGAAACAGAGTGGAAGAGCATCAAAAGCCTTAGTCATAGTGAAGTGACAGCTAGAAAGAATAGAGATGCTGAGGTTCAAAACTGTTTTTCTCCTCAGTCAACACTCCTCTGCCTGTTCTTCCTTGATTGATTTAAGAGCACCTTTCTTTCCCTCTCTTCCTTCATTTGATGGATCCTGACAACTAATAGTTCATCATGGTAGACAATGATGAACAACACATTGTGTGCTTTCTCTTTTCAGCCTCTCACACTTGTCAGAATGACAGCCTTTCAGTACTTTCCTTCTTTTATTCCACAATAAGAGCCCCCCTGCTAATAATTCTCCATCCTCCAGCACTCATTTCCCTCAGGCCTGCTGTCTGTCTCTCTGCTGCATGATCTCAGTCTGTCTCATCAAGAGCTTTGATTTCAACAAAGCTACTTACTGTATTATCTAGCTTTTTTTTAGATAGCCAGCCAGTCCATTGAGAAGCAGGACTGTAAACTGTTAAGTTATTACAGTGAGGTTCACAGTTCAGAGATAGTAGAGCTGATGCAAGCTGAGTTAACGCCTGTGAATAAATGTGTTGCATCAGTTTGGATCCAGAGCTTCATTTGTGACCTGTAACATATAACATATTTGCTCCACTACAGCCAAATGGCTCTTAGAAAATGTGTGCTTTTCTAGGTTGAAATATCAACTTTAGTTGTTGTGGGTGGTCAGCATAGCAACTTTAGTTTAATGCTGTATTAGAAAATGTAAAAACAAGCTGGCCTTGAGTACAAACACTACAATGGACATTTTGATCATCTGCCATTCATTAAGGTTCGCTGTGCCTTGGCCAACCCAGACCAGCTCTGTGTCCCATCTTGGCCACCCTACTCAAAATGTCTTGGATATGCCACTGTGTACTTGGAATCATAGATCTGGCATGTATATGCCATATGGTATGATGTTAGTAAGATTGTTTGGTTTGTTGTTTGGTGGGCCAAGCAGCATGCTGCCAGTGATGCACACTAGTATCCTGGTTATGATTGGGTTTCTGGAGTATCCTGGTTATGGTTTGTGCATGTAAACACCTTATCCTGGTTCCAAAAACCTGGGAAAGGCGTTATACTGGTTTTGAGAAACCTGGATATGATAGCTGAAGTACTTCAATAGAAACAAGGATACTGTGACTTGTAAACACCTTATCCAGGTTTCTCAACATTCTGTTAGTACAACTGCGCACAGTATATTGGAAACCAGGCCCCTGTTCTCTGTACATTGATAACTGAGTTTTTCAAAGCTGTCTTAAAATTCACCTGGAACTGTTGTCATAGCAACAAGTCCCAGCTAAAGTGCAGGCTCATTGACAGTTAGCTGGATCATGACCCAAATGTTTCAGGGTGAACCACATACATGAACTTATTTTCAGATACAAATGTCTTGAATTCTAAGATTTATAATGAAAGAATGTTGATATAATTATGATTTTAGATAACAATATGCAGGTTATTGATAAATCATGAACTATTGATGGAATTATTACAATTTAATTTTTATAATGAGTGTTAGTGTTGTCATAAAATATACAACCAAAAAAAGTTTGTGCACTAAAAAGGAATTTAAATTTAGTTTAGGATACTCTGAGCAAAAAAACATAAACTCAACTAAAAGATCCGGACAGTAAAAGGACCAACAAAGCCAGAACATGTGGCATTTAATTTGACATTTTAACACTAAAACTTATTAAATTTTTAACTACAGAACTCTCTTTGCTCAAAGTTGTTTATGCAATTAACCATAATTTCTTTTTTTTTAAAAGGTTTCATTGTGTGCGATGTGACGGCCCCAGAGCCTGTTGTCTTTGGTCTTGTGGTTTATTTCTGTGTGTTGCAGGTCCTTGGATGGGTGGAGCTGAGATGCCACTTGAGTACTAACTGGGAACACCTGAGAGGTGTACTACGAAGCCAGATTAGTGGGTTAGCGAGGTATGTTGAGTTGAGGTATGTTTTGTTGGTGAGCTGCTGCATTACAATGAGCTTTGGGTTAACATAGTTGGGTTCAGGTTTATGCCTGCCTGCCTGCATTTCTCTGCTTGTGCCTGTGCTCTCAGGTTTCTCCTATTAAAGCGTTTTTACACTACGAGCTACATTCACCCATTCGCACACACATTCATATGCTGAATGGGTACAGGGGCTACCATGCAATATCCCTGCCCATCAGAGGAAACTAACCATTCACACACATTCACAGACTGATGTCACAGCCATCAGGAGCAATTTGGGATTCAGTATCTTGTCCAAGAACACTTCGACATGCAGACTGGAGGAGCTGGGAACCGCCAATCTTTCAATTAGTGGACCCATTCTACCTCCTGAGCCACAGCCGCCCATGACATGAGATGTAAACCTGCATTACTCCCATGCAGATTGTCATGGCAATATTTTGGCTACAAATATCGTAATGGCTACTGATTTTTTAAATATATTTGTCATTGCTTTTCCAGACATCAAACTGATCATTTAATTTAATTTAATAATAATGTCCTGGTGTTTTTTAGTTCATGAAAAAACGTAAAAGTAAATGTAAAATACTTTTTTGACTGGTCGGAACATAACTCTATTAAATCAAAAATGATGGCGTTACTGATCACTTTCAAATTGATTGAGTATTTAACAAATCATTGAATCACAATCTACGTGATAGCTAAGCATGACTTTTGAATATATCACCTAGCCCATTTGTACATGTAACCTACCTGCAACTCAGTGCTGCTTCTCCCTGCCTCACGCTCTCTGTCTTCCATAGACACCTCCACGTCATCTGATCTCTAATATGAAAGCAGTTGACACAAAATAAGGTTTAGAATAATGCTGATGGGAAAGCCAGAGCCATATTGAAATCAGGTTGGTTGTATTATTTTAGTGTACTTCATTTTTTATTCAACCATGTTCACTCCTTCCTCTCATTTCAACAAACCAAAATCACCTAACCTACAACTCACACAACCTAACACAACATAACCTGCAACTCAGTGCTGCTTCTCCCTGTCTCGCCCTCCCTGTGTTCCATAGGTACTTTCACCTCATCTGATCTCTGATATGAAAGCAGAGTTGAGTTATAAAGCAACACCATTACCTAGCAAGATGTTGGCTCAGTCAACGTTACCCTAACATCAACGTTAGCTTAAGACTATTGTGAGTTTAAACAATGTTTGATAACACAACAGAGTTTGTAAAAAAGATTAATTGATTTATATGACATACTGGTCGAAAGTTTTACATTATGTGGGAAACATTAGGCCATCTGTGTCATACTTAGCCCCTTCTTGTTAATCCTCTATAGGGCAGTGGAGATGATAATAATGTGTGATCTGTCTGTTAAATTTGTTTTCTAAAGTGCTACTCATGCTCCATTAGGAAGGCTTTGACCTTGAAATAATTCTCTTGACAGTATCTACGGTCTGGTGAAGCCCAGAAAGGGTTAAGCCACATTTCACATCCACTAAATTAAATCTTGCCAGCCTTAGCCTTCTACTAGAACATCTTACCTTAATGAATCTTGAAGAATCAGGGTAAGATTGCCAGTAGTAGTTGCTCACTTAACATACATACCTGACATTATCAATAAAAACATCTTTCACCTGAATTAGTAATCCTGTTAGTATGCAGTAAGTACTCTCTCTTAGTGATGGTGCATTCAGGGTTAGGCAAAACAAAACAGTTTTGGAAACAACAATAAGCCTGACATCCAATCAAAGGTTGAAGATTACATTCACTGTTCCTCAAAGTTCATAAAGCTAAATCAGGACATTCCCTTTGTCACTACCTACAGGATGGTGACCACTGAAGTGTTACCCGTTAGCAGGAAAACATCGATGACAATTTCAACAAAGGGAGTATACCTTTTATTTATTTTGAAGAAGACAGGTTATATGACAAAAAACAAGATGAAGAATTAATATATTTGTACATCAACTGTACAAAGAAAAACCATCTCTTCTAATCATCCAGTAAATTAAAAGACAGTGCTTAAATTCAATTAAATTCATTTTCAGTTTTTGTTGACATTGTCATAAGGTGATAATTCTCCTTATTTATTATTGAGGTTGTAGTGGGTGGTGGTGGTGTGCTGGAGTGCATTACACTGAAAAGAGTTCCAAATATTTTGTCCACCCCTCCACAAAACATATATTTACTTCATAAAAGTAGAATTTATGGCAGAGCTGTTGTATAGGATTGCATTAGATTGCAAAGGTGTTCCTAATAGAGTGCTTGTTGAGTGTATGTTTCGCTGTGAAAGCCAGTCTTGGTAGGTACAGTTAGGGACTCAGAAAGCA
This sequence comes from Thunnus albacares, assembly GCF_914725855.1. Taxonomy (NCBI): domain Eukaryota; kingdom Metazoa; phylum Chordata; class Actinopteri; order Scombriformes; family Scombridae; genus Thunnus; species Thunnus albacares. The sequence goes on from NC_058111.1 coordinate 35,273,461, forward strand.
GACATGTGAAACCCCAGAAAAACCATTCTTGATGAGCAACACTCCATCCACAGCTGTCTGCCCTGGTGTCTCACAAGCTCTCCACTCTGGTCCTCTGGAAACTCCGTTATAAAAGAAAATGTCTTAAGTGTAAAACAGATGTGTTAAATACATATGACAGCCTTCCATATGTTGGCACAGGACAAACTTTCATATGATGGCCCTGGATAAACATGCAAGTTATCCTGAGCACATACTGCTAGCTACATAGGTAATCGTTTATATAAGCCAAATTCCATAACCCACAACCGACAGTAAAAGGACCCACAGTGTCTGTTTGGCCAACCCAGTGTCAACCCAGTGATATGAAAGATTCTCTAATGCTGTAAATTGTACAAGGAACCCTCTAATTTGGTGCATTATTAAAAATATTAATGTGTACATTAGGAATTGACCCCAAAGCAGTTACATTAATGTACTTTTTATTTGTTAGCTTGGTTAACTGTTTGCTCTGTTAGCTCTGTTAGCCGTTAGCTCTGTTAGCTCCGTTAGCCATTTGAAATGCACAGTGTATTTGAAACGGCTAATGCATGTTAGCTGTGTTGTGGTGTCCACACTGTGGCTGTCAGTGGCTCAAATTGCTGCAGCAATGCAGTAATGTTGTTGGCCAGCTCTATTGGAGCATTAATCTCGTGGGAGTGTATCCACAGTCTCTTACATACACCGTAATAAATTGCACCTTTGATGGATTTGGCCCTTGAAATAAGAAGCAGCCTGAGTGTCTCTGTGTTTGATTTGGGTCAGTTTCACACCTGTCTCACTGGGTCTCAGCCTCTGCTCTTCTCCTGACTGTGCATGTGCCCCACCACCTGTCTGCACAGCTGTTCCACATTGCTCGTTAGTACTTCAGTGTACAGAGGACAGTTTCCTTCAATAACCATGTTATTAGGAACTGAGCCTCACTAGTTAGGTTTCACCCAATTCCACTGTTCAATCAGGCCTGCCTGATCACAACTCTAAGACACAAAGTGCATTTTGATCTGCTTTTGTGTCTGAGTTTTACCTTATTCTGTCACATTTACTGCCAGAGAAAACTAACATGAAAAAGCAATCCTCCTGTGTAACTGCAGTAAAAGGTGTCAGCAGCAGCTGGAACTTAAAGTCCATCAGCTGCTTATAAGGGTTGCTGCGACTACAAGCATTTGAGACATGGCAGTTCAACAAGGACCTGCTGGAAATTGTTCAGATTCTGAGATGCATCAGCACACAGATAACAGTTGTTCCCCTACAGCCTAATGTTTTCTCACTGTCCATCTGTTTCTGTGTTTGACATCCATTTCTCTCTGATATTTATTTTCCTTCTCCTGTATTCACTCTCATGTCTTTAACAAGCGGGTAGCTCCTGGTCTGAAAAGTGAAGCCAATGCAGAAGTGCTTTAAACCTGCATTCTTTCTAATGGCCAGCAGGGGGCGACTCGACCGAAAAGAAGTCTGATTGTATGGAAGTCTATGAGAGAATGACCCTACTTCTCACTTGATTTATTAACTCAATAAACACTTTCCTAATGAGTTTATGTTCTCAATCGCTAGTATCAAGTCTTCCTCAAGGTATAGCAGGTTGTAGGTGTATGGCAGTGTGAGTGCAAACATCGCAATAGTCGGACATCGGAGGTGAGATCTAACATGGCAGAGCCCTGTTGCTGAATGAACGGAGCAAACACATAAACTTTAAAGGATTTACAAAAGATTTAAACACTTCCTGATTCAAATTACATTCACCAATCATCTGTCACCACCAACCCGGACCAGTACATCTTTACAGTGGAGGACATAACAGAACTTGAAGTATTCATCGACAACTACTACAACCGGCAGATCAACATGGATCCAGACTCAGCCAAACCCAGCACCAAAAGACGAAAGACAGACTCTTCAACGGACACAGATGATCTACAAACCACCAAAGTTGAGGTTAGTGAGCTAGCAAGCATAAACAAAAAACTGGACTTATTAGTAACACTACACAAAGAGATTAAAGACATACGCAATAGCCTGGAGTTTGCCCACCACAACATCGTCACACTACAAAAATCCAACCAGGACTTACAAACTACCATTTAAACTCTCGACGAACAAATACATGTAATCTCCAAAGAAAACAAGACTCTGAAAGAAACTATGTTGAATTTACAAACCCGTTCCATGCGCGACAATCTCATCTTCTCTGGCATCTCTGAACAAACACCCAACAACCAAGAAAACCTCAAAAAATTTCATGAAAACTAAACTGAAAATCCCCCCCCAACACTGTAAAAAACATCACATTCCAGAGTACACCGCCTCGGAAAACCATCAACCAAAGGACCCCGATTCAAAGGAACATCATTTAGACTCAACAAACAATATCCACATGAAATAAATGAACGCCGGAAAGTACTGTACCCCATTCTCAAAGAAAACAGACAAAACAACAGACGTGCATCAATCATAGTGGACAAACTGTATATCGACAGACAATTATTTCACAACTCCAAAATCACCCCATGGCTCTTCTGAACAAACCGTAATAGACTCATACATCTAACTGTAACAACCCTGATTATCCAACCGCAAGCCTCACTTCCGACATCGCTCCTCTGTAATAAGGAAACCGCCTGCGTTACCCTACAGAGGAGTTAAAAATCTACCTCTCTATCGTAATGTTCTTTTTTGTGTGTGTGTATGTGTGTGATAATGTTGTTTACATGTTATGTTGATGTCACCATTCACCGTTATATCTAGTTCTGCGTCTAGTCACATATACAGACAGTCTAAGGCAGTTATAGCAACCAGCTTGAAACTCGACTCCCCCCCCTCCTCCCCCCTTCTCCACCAGCTTCTTCTTTACGCTTCATTGAAAACAAGATAAACCAAACACATAACCATGCAGACACTCAACATGGTACCGTGGAATGTATGTGGCTTTCGTACACAGACTAAAAGAATCAAAATCATCAATCATCTCATAAAATTAAAGGCTGACATTTGTTTTATGCAAGAAACCCACCTTACAAACTCTGAATTACAAAATATTAGACTCAAACAATTTGATAAAATATTATCATCCGCACTCAACACAAAACAAAGAGGAGTTTCGATCTTAGTCAATAAAAACATCCCGTACATCCATAACTCATCCATTATTGACCCACAAGGAAGATTTATCATTGTTAATGCATCTATTAATCAGACAACATTCACATTTGCAAACATTTACGGCCCTAACAATGATGACCCATCCTTTTTCCATAATTTTTTCTCCTTACTATACAATTCAGCAAACATCATAATTTTCATTTCAACACTGTTATCAATCCTACAACCGACCGCTCTAGCACACCCGGTAACACAAGAAGCTGGCACTCAACTGAAGTAATTAAACAATACATGAAGGAACTTGGACTTGGCGATAGTTGGAAAATGAAAAATCCATCATCTAGACAATATTCATATTTTTCCTCTCTCCATCAATCTTTCTCCAGAATTAACTTCTTTCTTGTAAGCAATTCACTCACCCAGCACATCCAAGCAAACACAATCCATCCAATCATAATCAGTGATCATGCTCCAGTTTCCTTATCAATAAAAACTCAAACACATATCAAGTCTCCCACAAGATGGCGCGTCAATACATCACTCTTGGAGGATCCAGATTTTATCACATTAATCCAGAGAGAGTGGACATCCTTTCTGGAGATGAATGACTCTCCAGAGAGCTCACCATCACTGGTGGGAAACAGGAAAAACAGGAAAAACAGTCATCAGAGGAATAATAATTTCATATTCATCACATAAGAAACAACAGCAAAAGGAACAAGAAACTAGCTTAGAAACAAAAATCAAACACCTAACACACCAACTAATCAGCAATCCCTGTGAACGAAAACAAAATGAATTAGCTCAACTTAAAACCTAATTGGAAAGCATCATATACAACAAAACACAATTCATTATTCAACAGCTGAAATATGAAAACTTTCAGTACAGTAATAAATCAAGTAAATATTTGGCTAATCTATTACAACCTCTCACTAATTAATACCGATCTCAAAATTATTACAAAAACATTGGCAACCAGAATAGAAACAGTCGTTCCACTTATAATCCATCCCGACCAGACAGGCTTCATCAAAAATAGACACGCTTCGGACAATATCCGTAGACCTTTTTATTTGATCAATACATCACAGCAAAAACACAACAAAACCATAATTGTATCACTGGACGCAGAAAAAGCATTTGACAAAGTAAACTGGACTTTTTTATTTTCCACCCTCCACAGGTTTGGCTTTGGAGAGTCATTCATCCACTGGATTAAAACACTAAACACTTCACCTTGGGCTACAGTTATCACAAATGGGATTACTTCACCGAGCTTCACACTCCACCAGGGAACTAGACAAGGATGTCCACTCTCTCCATCTCTATTTGCAGTTTTCATTGAACCACTCGCCACAGCCATACGACAAAACAATAAAATCAAAGGAATACAATATACTAATTCAGTACATAAGCTTGGCTTATATGTGGATGGTTTATTATTACACCTACAAGATCCTTTCACATCATTACAAGAAACATTCAAAATAATCAACAACTTCTCCACAGTCTCACACTATAAAATAAACTGGAACAAATCCACTGTTCTACCTTTAACTGAAAATGCCTGGGATTCTGCAGCCCAAGAGCCCTCTCTCCCACTCCACATTGGTAATATCAAATACTAAGGCATTAATATTTCCTCCAGGCTGTCAGAGTTGTTTAACCTCAACTACACCCCTCTGCTGAAAAACATAGAAGATGATTGGACCAAGTTACCACTTACTCTTATTGGACGCATTGCAACAGCTAAAATGAAAACCCTTCCACAAATTAATTACCTATTTTCATTACTTCCCATTACCCCCACTGACAACTGGTTTCAAACATTAACCTCTTTAACAACTCAACTCTACTGGAAAAATAAAAAAACACAAATCTCACTTTCAACATTGCAGAACACAAAATCACAGGGCGGCCTAGAAGCACCAAACTTCCTTCATTACTTCTTGTCAAATCAGCTACAATATTTACTCAAATGGATCCATAAAGATAATTACAGGATACCATGGTTACAGATGGAACCAAATTAATGTAAAACCACTTCACTCACAGACCTCCCATTCCTACCACAATTAATCAAGAAACAGGACTACTACAAGAACATCACAATTTCCTCAACTCTGACAGCCTGGTGGAAAGCCCACAAAATCACCAAATCATCACTGGCACCATGTAGGTTCACCCCGATTTGGCACAATCCGACTTCCAACTGTAGAACACTTCTGTTCACTTTCCATCATGGCACCAAAAAGGAATCACTCACCTCCACCACTTATTTGAAAACAACCAGTTCATATCATTCAATACACTTATCCAGAGGTATGGGGTTGGGAGAGACCAATTCCTCCAATACCAACAACTAAAATCCATTATTAAATCTAAAATCAACATATCCAATAACACATTACAGCCTTCCCAATCAAGCGAAGAAATCTTTAAAATTACAAACCCAAAAAGAATAATTTCAAAAATGTATAAACTTCTTTCATTGTCAGACACCTCCATAACTCTCTCAACCTCAAAATGGGAAAAGGACCTGGCTCTATCTCCCAACCCCGATTTCTGGATACAAATCAATAAAAACATCTTCTCCATGACTACCAATACAAATTTACAACAAATACAATATAAAACCATCCACAGAATACACATCACTCAAGGAAAAATGTTTAAAATGGGATTGATCAATAACAGATATCTGTTCACAATGCACCTTGGGTCACACAGATGATTATTTTCACGCCACTTGGTCTTGCCAGCCAGTTCTTTCATTTTGGATAACAGTCACAGAAAAACTCTCGAGTATCTTGGGCTGCAGAATCTCAGCATCCCCATTGCTCTGCTTGCTGGGAGACTTGACACACATCACAATCCCAACTAAACACAAAAGCCCGTTCTTGATTTCTCTAACTATTGCCAAGAAAATATTAATATATGAATTAATATATTAATATTAATATTTCAAAACTGGAAATCCAAACATTCCTGCCATATCATTCACTGGACCAATTTACTCTCAGAACACATCTCAATAGAAAAAATAACAGCTTGCAAAACAAACAATATATAAGCCTTTGAGGAATCCAATCCAATAACCAAAGCTAGGGCCACGTACATGACCACATATCAGACCACCAATAACAGACATTTTTTTTTATTTCATTCACTTTTGCATTCCTTTTTTTGGGGGGTCGGGGGGTTGTTTTTTGTTTTTTTGTTTTGCTTCTTCCCTCCCCGCTCCCTCTCATTTCAGTGATACATATATATCATTAATGTATCATGATAGGCTAATAATTGTTGTTTAGAAACTAAATATCTTTATCATTATTGTTATTATTATTATTATTATTATTATCACTATTATTGTTATTCCAGATATGATCAATTGCACTATTATTATTATTGTTGCTGTTGTTGTTATTATTATTATTATTATACCCCAAAGGGTCTGAGAGTGGTCCAGCCACAAAGTGGACTAGGTTTGGGCCATCTCCAAAATGGACAAACAAACAAACAAACAAACAAAAAAAGACAGAGAGGGGGAGAAGGTGAAAGAAGCAAAACAAACAAATACTATAGGAGGAATACCCCTTTGCTGGTCTCAGCTGGTCTGGTCCTTGGGCTGTGGCTGTGTTGCTGGGGGGGGCTAGCTGTCGTGTGGGAGGGTGATGGTGTCCTCCCTTCCTTGGGCTCTGTGTGTTTGGCTCCACCCCCCATAGCCATTTTAATTTAATTTAATTAATATAAACTCAAATAGATATAAATTGATATAAATTAATATAAATATCTAATTATTTAACCCATTTTTCTGTTACTGTGGCTGCCTCTGCCGCTACCGCTGCCACAGTGTACTATAAAACAAGACTATTATCATTATTACTATATATTGTTGTATTGTTATTATTATCATTATTATTATTATTATAATTATTAACGCTCTCACTTTTTCTTTCTCCCCCTCCCTTTCTCCCCCTCCTCTCTCTCTCTCGCTCACTCACTCTCCTTTTCTCACTTTCATTCACTCACCCTTCCCTTTTCCCACAATCAATCCATATTGCTTAGTTGCTCTCTATGTTCAATCAATCAATCAATCAATTTTTATTTATATAGCGCCAAATCACAACAAAAGTCATCTCAGGGCACTTTTCACATAGAGCAGGTCAAGACCGTACTCTTTAATTTACACAATTCCCAACAATTCCCCCATGAGCAAGTACTTGGCGACAGTGGTAAGGAAAAACTCCCCTTTAACGGGTAGAAACCTCAAGCAGAACCCGGCTCTTGGTGGGCGGCTATCTGCTTTGACTGGTTGGGTTGAGAGAGAGAAAGAAAAAGGGGGGGGGACGACGACAGAAGAACAACAATCATAACAACAACGACAACAGCAGCAGCAACAGCATAGCCAAGGAAGGATGCCAACAGGACTGTGAAGGACTGCGAAGGCTCGGCCCGGAACCCATGGTTTCCTGCGAGATGAGAAAGCACAAAAAAACTCCGGGGAAGAAGCAAAGTTGGTGACATGCATTGATGTTACATGAATGCACACAGATGGAGAGGAGGAGAGAGGAGCTCAGTGCATCATGGGAAGTCCCCCAGCAGTCTAGGCCTATAGCAGTATAACTAAGGGCTGATCCAAGGTGAGCCTGGTCGGCCCTAACTGTAAGCTTTATCAAAAAGGAAAGTTTTGAGCCCACTCTTAAACATAGAGAGGGTGTCTGCACCCTGGACTGAATCTGGAAGATGGTTCCACAGGAGAGGAGCCTGATAGCTGAAGGCTCTGCCTCCCATTCTACTTTTAAAGACTGTAGGGACCACCAGTAAGCCTGCATTCTGGGAGTGCAGTGTTCTAGTGGGATAATACGGTACTATGAGCTCTTCAAGATATGATGGTCCTTGACCATTAAGGGCTTCGAAAGTTAGGAGAAGGATTTTAAATTTTATTCTAGATTTTACAAGAAGCCAATGTAGCGAAGCTAAAATGGGATAAATGTGATCTCTTTTTCTAGTTTTAGTCAGTACACATGCAGCTGCATTCTGGACCAGCTGGAGTCTTTAGAGACTTGTTAGAGCAGCCAGATAGTAAGGAATTGCAATAATCCAGCCTAGAAGTAACAAATACATGGACTAGTTTTTCTGCATCTTTTTGGGACAGGATGTAATATTTGCGATATTACGTAAGTGAAAAAAGGCAGTCCTTGAGATTTGATTTATGTGGGAGTTAAAGGACATATCTTGATCAAAGATAACTCTCAGGTTCCTTATGGTGGTGCTGGAGGCCAGGGTAATGCCATCCAGAGTAGCTATATCATTAGATAATGTGTTTCTAAGGTGTTTAGGGCCAAGCACAATAACTTCAGTTTTATCTGAGTTTAGTTATAGAAAATTGCAGGTCATCCAGGTCTTTATGTCCTTAAGGCATGCTTGGAGTTTGTTTAACTGATTGGGTTCATCTGGCTTCATTGATAAATATAATTGGGTATCATCTGCATAACAATGAAAATTTATGGAGTGTTTCCTAATAATATTACCTAAAGGAAGCATATGCAAGGTGAATAGAATTGGTCCAAGTACAGAACCTTGTGGAACACCGTGTCTAACTTTTGCCTTCATTGAGGATTCATCATTAACATGTACAAACTGAAATCGGTTAGATAAATAGGACTTAAACCAGCTTAATGCACTTCCTTTAATGCGAATTAAATGTTCCAATCTCTGCTAAAGGACTTGATGGTCAATTGTGTCGAATGCGGCACTAAGATCTAACAGGACAAGTATGGAGACAAATCCTTTGTCCGATGCAGTTAGGAGGTCATTTGTGACTTTCACCAGTGCTGTCTCTGTGCTATGATGCGCTCTAAATCCTGACTAAAAATCCTCAAATAAACTATTGTTATGTAGAAAGTCACATAACTGATTAGAGACTGCTTTCTCAAGGATATTAAAGAGAAATGGAAGGTTAGATATAGGTCTATAATTGGCTAAAATGCCTGAATCAAGAATAGGCTTCTTAAGAAGAAGTTTAATTACAGCTACTTTAAAGGACTGTGGTACATAGCCTGTTAATAAAGACTGATTGATCATATCTAGTAAAGAAGTGCTAACTAAGGGTAAGGCTTCCTTAAGCAACCTAGTTGGGATGGGGTCTAAGAAACAAGTTGATGGTTTAGCTGAACAAATCATTGAAGTTAGTTCAGAAAAGTCGACTGGAGAAAAACAGTCCAAATGTATGTCAGGATTTACAGCTGTTTCTAAGGTGCCTGTGTTTGGGGAGAAAACGGTGCCTGTTGAGGGCAGGAGGTGGCTAATTTCGTGTAGTTAGAATTTTATCATTAAAGAAGCTCATAAAGTCATTACTACTGAGAGCTATAGGAATACATGGATCAATAGAGTTATGACTCTTTGTCAGCCTGGCCAAAGTGCTGAAAAGGAACCTAGGGCTGTTTTTATTCTCTTCTATTAATGCTGAGTAATAGGCGGCTCTGGCATTACAGAGGGTCTTCCTATATGTTTTAAAACTATCTTGCCAGACTAAGCGAGATTCTTCCACTATGGTGGAATGCCAAATCCTTTCCAATTTTCACGATGTTTGCTTTAATTTGCAGGTTTGGGAGTTATACCATGGAGCTAACCTCTTATGTTTTATTATCTTCCTTTTTAAGGGGGCGATGGAGTCGAGTGTTATTCATAATGAGCCTGCAGCACTATCAACAAGATTATCAATTTGGGAGGGACTAAAGTTAACATAAGAGTCCTCTGTCGTATTGAGACATGGCATTGAATTCAGTACTGATGGTATTACTTCCTTAAATTTATCTACAACACTATCAGATAGACATCTAGTGAGGACATTTTTGTCTAATGGTGTGTAATCCAGTGATAGGAATTCAAAAGTTATTAAAAAATGATCTGATAAAATAGGATTTTGTGGAAAAAATATTAAATGTTAAATTTCAATCCCATAAGTCAGAACAAGGTCTAGGGTGTGGTTAAGACAGTGAGTGAGATTATTTACACACTGAGAGAAGCCAATTGAAGCCAATCTAATAATGAGATGCAGTACTGAGACTATCATTATCAACATCCACATGAATATTAAAATCACCTTCTCTGTAATCTGTACTAAGGACTAAGTTTGATAAAAACTCTGAGAATTCAGATAGGAATTCAGAGTACAGGCCAGGAGGACGGTACACTACAACAAATAGAACTGGTTGTAAAGTTTTCCAGGTTGGCTGAGAGAGACTAAGAACAAGGCTTTCGAATGAGTTATAATTAAATTTAGGTCAAGGGTTGATGATTAAGCTTGAGTTGAAAATGGCTGCAACTCCTCCTTGTCGGCCAGTGTCTCGAGGAATGTGAGTATTAATATGACGGGGGGTAGTGGATTCATTTAGGCTGACATATTCTTCATGACACAGCCAGGTTTCAGTAAGACAAAATAAATCAATACGATGATCTGAGATTAAATCGTTTAGTAATACAGCTTTAGATGTCAGAGATCTAATGTTCAAGAGTCCACATTTAATGATCTTATTTTGTTGTACTATTGCAGTAGCGGTTTTAATTTTTACTATTTTTACTATATTTTTATAAATTACTCTTCTTTTGTTTACTTTGGATTTAATTGATTTAAGTGGTCAGGGGACAGACACAGTCTCTATGTGGTTTTGGGTGGGTAACTGCTCTAATGGAAGCGCAGAGAAGCGTGTAGGACTGCAGCTCTGCTTCCTGGTCTCAACTCTGGGTTGTCATGGTTTTGGTCTACTAATAAAGTCAGCCATATTTCTAGATATGAGAGCAGCTCCATCCAAAGTGGGAAGTATGCCGTCTCTCCTAATTAGACCAGGTCTTCCCCAGAAAGTCTGCCAATTATCCATGAAGCCCACATCGTTTGCTGGACACCACCTCGACAGCCAGCAGTTGAATTGTGACATTTGGCTATACATGTCATCACTGGTCCAGAGAAAATTACGGAGTCCAACATTGTTTTTGCAAATGTACACACCGACTCAACATTAATTTTGGTGACCTCCGATTGGTGTAATCGGGAGTCGTTGCCACTGACATGGATGACAATCGTACCATATTTACATTTATTCTTAGCCAGCAGTTTTAAATTTGACTCAATGTCGCCCACTCTGGCCCCAGGAATACATTTAACTATGGCTGCTAGTGTCGCTAACTTCACGTTTCTGACTATGGAGCTGCCAATATTCAGAGTTGGTTTCTCAGCAGGTGTGTTACTGAGGGGGGAGAACCTGTTTGAAATGCAAACTGGTTGGTGGTGAACCGTGGGCTTCTGCTTAGGGCTATGCTTCCTTTGGACAGTCACTCAGCCACCCTGGCTTCCTGGCTGCACGGGAACTACCGGGGGAGTGGGAGCTACGCGGGGGCTGGCTAACTACATTAGCTACTGATTGTTTTTCCATGGTGTGGAGCAGCGCTTCCAATTCACTGAGCCTCGCCTGCAGCACTGCAAATAAACTACACTTATTACACATACCACTATCACTAAAGGAGGCAGAGGAATAACTAAACATTTGACACACCGAGCAAGATAGAGCAAGAGAACGAGAGGGAGAGAGAGAAGCCATTGCTAACTGCTTGGTTTAAGTTAGCTGCTAATGCTAGCTGCAGAGCTAAAATAACTAACAACTGTGCGATTGGCGAGAAAAGTTGCTAAGAGAAAAGCGCTGAGAGTGCTTGTGTAGAACTAGCGAAAGTTTAAATATACAGCAGGTATTAATCCACAGTAATGTGATATATAGTAAAATCAACTGAGCAGCAGCAACGCTATCAGTAGAGACAGTCGGTAACTGGAAATGACACAATATGGTCACTGTAGCACGTCAGCACCAGTCAGTTTCTGATGGGGTGTGTCTATCTTTTTCATTGTAATATAATGTTGTCATTGCTGTTGTTTGTCATTATTTTTGTTTGTTTGTCTATTTGCTTGATTTGTCTTTTATTATTTATTTATTTTTTCCTTTCCACTATGTCTCGTTAACAGTATCACCAATAAAAAAAAAATAAATAAATAAAAAAAAAAAAGTCTTCTTCAATGCATCATGATGTTCATTTTGTAAATTATGGCCCCTATTAGAGTAAAATATATGATAAAGCAGTATATGCTTTAGGGCGTGGCTAAATTGTGATTGAGAAGTTGCTACCATGGTGACAATGTTGATTATGTAACATAACCATGGCCTAACCCCAGATTCACAGAGTATAGGCGTAGCTGCTGCTATTTCACAGTGTGTTTTTAGTTCATTAGAGTTAATTATAACATTTTGGTAGCCTAAAAAAGTCTTGTCCAGTGTTTGGTTGTAATAAAAGGAACTCTAGGGAGTCGGATGTTCAGTTTTTCCGGTGAGCACATTTTGTTTTAAGTGTTTTAGACCTGTTTTTTGCTAGCGGAAATTAGAATTTGCATTAGCATTATCACTGTTAACCATAGATTGTAAATACACTATGCTAACCAATCAACTCAAGGCTTCAGAACTGCAGTCCACAAACCAATGGGTGACATTATGGTGACTATGTCCATATTTTTTACAGTCTATGCTCTTTAAATAAGTTTTCTTTCCCAGCCTTTGCAGAATTGAAAGTGAGACAAAATTGCTGAGGCAGTTCATGATAAAACAGTGAAGAATCAAAAGGCTGCAATCAAATCACAACTTCAAGTTCAATCAAATGGCCTGACAGCACTGCCAGCAGAAAGTAACACCCTCTCCATCTTTTAAGCTTGCTGTCTCAAAGAGATGAAATATTTATATGTTATCACTGGAAGGTCAGGGATCTCTGCTTTCATAGCAGGATTGATGTACTTTATCACATCATGGCCTTTGGCCATTCACATAAGCTCACACAAATCACCAGATTCCCAGAAGCAGTCTTGTTAAATCCTCCTCCGTTAGACACACAGTTAACTTCAGATAGAGAGGATTTCCTTGAGAGCAAGTCATCAAAGCGCTGATCAGTCAAAGGAACTATTAGACTATAACTATTAGATTAGAATAAGACAAATAAATACACACTAGTTTTTTAAAACTCAATTCCACATACTGCACACTGCCCCACAGCTGGAATTCATGCCAGTTTTTATCTGACAGTTGAGAAGAGTGATATTTGTCATGAAGGGTGATTAGGACACCACATGTGTTGGGAAATAGGTCACTTGAGCTTCATCAAGTGATGGAATTTGCCCATCAGTGAACTGTTAAACTGGTGTACAAACACTGTATGTTCCTGCTCCAGTCTACGGCTAGTGAAAAGTGAGTGGACAGGTTATTTTGGGGATGAATTAGAAGCCACTTGGTTATGAACTTGCAGAGTGTGAAGAGATCACAGATTGTAGAAGCAACTTTCTTTGAGAAGGACCACAGAATGTACAGTATGTACAGACAGACTACCACATTTTTGGTTGTGTAGTGGTCCATTTGGAACATATGTAGTTAGGTTAGAAGGTGGTGCTCTTTAAGCTCTTAAATTTAAAAGCCTTAATGTCATCAACATAACAAATTTCTGCAGTGTGTCCATCATTACAACTATGTTGTGCAGCCAAATATTGTTCAAAGTCAAAAACTTATTTTGAATTTTATATACAGCTGAAACATAAAAATTTCTGAGTAGTTACAGAAAATTAATGAATAATCTTAGTTGTGCTTTTTATTCTTGCTCATTTCTTGTTCTAGTATTATTATTACATTTATATATTATCGCTTTTTGATGTTTGGAACACTTGTAAAAGAGGGCTCTTGTTCTTTAAGGCCGAAACACACTGGAAGCGTCTAACGTGCGTGTATTGAAGTACACCTATTGTTCTTAATGGCTGAACACGCACTAAAGGTGTTATGAGGCGCGTCAAAATGTCTTGATGCCCCAACTCTGACCTTGTTTCAATTTTGGAGCATCAAGGCCTAAACGCAGTGGAAGCGATAATTGAGGCGCGTCAACTGATGCTCCTATGGCGCACTGCAGGCATCAGATTTGAAATTCCAACCACAGAACCGACACAGGTTTTTCATTTTGTTCTCTCTATTAACCGCTGCATTAGTTGGATGTAATGAATGAATGAAAATGAGAAATGCAGAGGAGGAAAATGAAACTGAAACTAAGAGTGTCTGCACCCACAGTAAATCATCTGTTGACTGTGTGATGGTTATTTATTTGTGCTTTAAAACGTAACTGCCGTGAATTAATCAGAACATAACCTCTGCATTTCTCTGTTTCATTCATCCAGCTAATGCAGCGGTTAATACAAAGAACAAAATGACAAACCTGTGTTGGTTCTGTGGTGTTGCAATTTCAAATCCTGCAGTGTGCCATAGGAGCATCAATTGACACGCGTCAATTATCGCTTTCAGTGCGTTTGAGCCTTTAGTGTGCTCTTTTCAAGTACATATGTACTGTAGTACCATGAGGACACATTTTCTTCTACATGATGTAATTTAATGCTTTTCTGCTCTTGTCAATATTTTTGGTGTTCACAACAGATTTTCATAAAAAAAAATGTTCAGACAAAAGTGAGCTTTTTAAAACATATTGTATCATGATTGAACATTTCATTATATATACATACAGCATTTTAGTAATCTATTTGAAATGTTGTCTTTGCTATTTATTGCCAAGAATGCTATGCCACCAAGCAGTCCAAACTGTTGCTGATGGGGAGCAGCTATGAGTACTGCTGGACCTGGCAATCCCAACGAGGCTGAGGGGTCAAAAGAAAGCAGGTGTGTTTCAACCTTTTATGTCCTTTTCATTTTAAAACATGCCAGTTATTTCCCATTAGAATTCAGTGTAATGATGATGAGATACACAGTAAAAAAGATTCTCTAAAAGTGTAAGTACATTATCACCAAAATCCATTTTTATTGTGTACTCTAATCCAAACTTGTAGGACATACTTTAGCATTATATGGTGGTACACTGTGACAAAAGCCTCGAGTCCTGTTCCAGAAAAGTGGCTCTAGAACCTCAACCTGAAATCCAAGTTGACTCATTAGAGAGGGCAAAGCCAAGGGTTTGAGGTTCACGGTTTGGGGTTCAACAACAGGTGATGAAAATTCAATTAATTCTGAGTAAGTGGACTCTGAGTTAAGTGTGTCCATGATGAATATAAAAGGCCATCATCAAAGGAGCAGCACTAATCATTGGCGTCACCACGGCAACAGAAAAAAAATGGCAGGTGGTCATACTGTTCTGAGATGGAGCTAGAGATAGGCATGTGTGCTCATTGGCAACAGCCCCATCATGTCAACAGGTGCACTATACTGGTGTAATCCTACCAGTGTTGGGCAGTAATGCGTTACAGTAATATTGTTACTTTTTTCAGTACATTCATTACAATTTGAATTTCAATAATTATATTATAGTTACTAATCCCAGTAATGCTACATTACTTTTACAATTGCTTTCTCGCTCTCTCACTGGGATTAACAGAGGGTTGATGTCAGTGTGGTCTCTGCCATGAGCTGACAGAAGCTCCAGAGGAGGAGAAGTGCACCTTGCAGTTATTACAAAGTTGTCTTATTCACATTTTGTGTGCTCCTAACTGGCTTGCTAATGTTAGTCACAGGTATGCCTACATTCAGGAGTCATCGCCTGCATTCAGGAGTCACCTGATGCTAGTTTAATTCAGAGTTGGAGGGTGAGTGAATTGTGCTGAGTTTGGGACTTGTGGAGTGCTTTGTGCAGTCACTTAGGCTAGACTAGCTGTTGGATGATCAGCAAATCTTTCCAAACTGTATCCTGCTGGATCACAAATGTCTTATTTTCTATTTCTACATGTTAAATACAAAAGATGCCATGTGTAAGTATGGAGGACTTTGAGCTGTTTAAAGGCAACATGACGGCTGAGTAAGAAAAGTAAAGTAAAGAGTAATATAACAAGTTTTTTGCTGTTGAGTAATAAATACAGTAATGTAATCACTAAGATAAGATACGATAACATAAATAAGATAAGATAAACCCTTATTGATCTCCAGAGAAAATTCAGGTGTCAAAGCAGCAACAGCAATGAGAATAAAACACAGGAGAGGTACAGGTAACAGTAAGAGTCCAGAACAACTGTTTCTGTCTGTGGATGTCTGTAAAATTATGGTCTCATCCAGATAATTACATAAGATTAGCATGCTAGGCCAACAGTTCGACAGCTGTGTGACTTTCTAGCCATGCTGTGACGTCTGTCAGAGCACACAAACACCGTAAACACATCTGTCACTTTCCCAGCACGGTGCTGTTAAACCGGAGACACCACAGCCACAACTTAATTTTATACAGTCTATACACACAGTACAGCATGGCTATGCTAATGATGCTAGCCATGCTAACTAGCTACTAGCTGCCATGTAAGGCTGGTAAAATGGATCTGTCACGTCTCTTTCTACCCGTGGGTCGGTGCTCCTGTCCGTGTTGGAACCTCCATGTGAGACACCTCAGTCAGTAAATGTGTGTTTTTAAAACTTATTTCGGGACTGCACTATGCTCAGAGCTGTAAACACCCTTGAGGACGTAATAGAAACTGCTCATGCTGGTTACTTTTGAAAGAGCCACGGCCAAATGGCCTAACTTAATGACTCAGTGACTCAGTGATGGACAGACATTCAGGGTTATAGGGCTGGTCCATGGCTAGTCCAGCCAACAATGGCGAATGGCTTCATGCAAGTGTTGTTCTCTTTGTTGTCTACTTTGACAGCTTGTTTAGGGTTAAATATAGAAATCTCCTTGCAATATACTAAATTTCAGGAAGCCACTATGGAAACAGAAATTGTTTTATTATTTCTTCTTCGCTGGTTTTCTGTGGCTGACTTGCTTGTCTGTCCTCCGCCATTCCCAGCAGGAGGAGAATTACCCATTTTGGCATTTTAAAGTGGATGGAGGTATTTGCAGAAACAAGCTGAAACTCCTGCTGTGGATACATGTTGTTTTTGCACAAAAACAGCATTTTAGAATTTAGCTGGTGGGGATGATGTAAGGAAGAAAGGAAGGAAGAATATAAGGAAGGACTACTTAAGTCTTATTGTTATGATACATGGAGGACTGGACTACTAAAGATGTAGATGGTGGTGCGGAAGATCGAAAGATCTTTTCAGATGTGGTCTGGAGGAGACTTGTAGAGGTAAGGATTGCTTGGTGGAGGGCCCTGAGCAACATGGGATACATGAGCATGAGCTTCCTCTGGTCCTGTTTTTGTGAACCTCTGGATACACTTTGTGAAGCTAATGGTGATCCAAATGAAAAGAAACTGTAAGTTCTCTTATTCTTTGGTTCCATTTTGTCTTTTTTGTTCATTGCTTTTGGAGACATTGCAGAAGTGTTTATCTTTGACACACATCCTATGCGTGAAGTGATGACTCATGGAGCATATAACAATTTTATCTGGAAAAGGGACCAAGAACAGTTCAAACTGATTTCCGCCCAGATTATTTGTCCCCACACATCAAACCTGTAATGTTTTCTTCTGTCAGTGGACACTACTCAAATTCAAAATACATGCTGAAACTCCCAGTGTTTCTTTTTTTTCTGTTTTCCAAAATAATGATCTTAAAGATTAAACAAGATTACATTATTTGATACAATACAGAGAGATTTTCTGCAATGATCATGCAAACCTATAGAACACACCTTTACTAAATGGGAGTGAAATGTAAAGCATCATGAATCCCTGGAAATTCTGTTGCTTTTCAAGTGAAAACCCAAAAGGCTTCCCTCTGAAGAAGAATTCTGGGTTTGTCTCCTAATACACTGAGGTACTGACTCTTTGAGGGAATCAGGATTACTGCCATGGGCTGTCAAAATTTGACTGTGGGATAGTGTTCTTTGTCCATCCTTGTCACATGTGTGTTAGCTCTTCTCTTTGAATATCTTTTGTCCTGCCCTGCCAACAGAGGACCACTAAAAGCAAAAAACAACAATAACAATAATATGTGTCTGTTTGTGTGTGTGTGTTGTTTTACTATTGTGTGTGTTGTTGATACTATTGTATCTGAAGGAATAGGCATAAGCACCGAATGGTCCACAGAATGGACACAGGAAATGATAGTGATCTCCTACATGCAATGTCCAATATTCAGGAAAATGCGTATCTGTGTCTGGCGCGCCCCAATGTGCACATAGGTGTGAGGGCCCAGTCATCCATGCTTGCAGCTTTAATTAACATTAGACCCTGGCTGATCCTGTTGGCATGTTGGGAGATTTAAATAATCAATGAAGATGATTAAAAGTACAATGCTGTGCCTTGTGTGTATGTGTGCACAGCGTCTCTCTCAATGGAGAGATGCACTTACCGTTTCTTCTGTGGTTAGAAGTATTTAATAAAGTCAAACATTTTTTGGGGAGAGGGTGTTTTAATAGTCAGCACCCCTGTACCTCCAATTGAAATCATGTTCTCGCGGCTATGGGTTCACCTACTGATTTATGTGTCATTTATGAGCCACATTCACAGCCAAACTTGTATGTGTTTCCCTGCACAACCAGGAATGGAAAATCAATCATCACCGTGGTATGGATAGTTTTCTTGATAGAGTGTAACAATGCAGTTTTCTGTAAAATATGCAGGTTTGGTTTTTCGTGAGCTGACTGGTACTGAAGCAACAATGGCTGTAGGTTATAATGAATGCACCAGGGATATGTTAAATGTGCGGTTTCTGTTAAAGTTAACACCTCTGCTGTCTGGGTTTATGTTTAGTTGCAACTTTGTGCAATAAAACAGTTAATTAACAGTGCCTTGTGCTGTAGAGCTGATAAGATACCAGTCATGCCGGTGCAAATATACTGTATTTTAGACTGGAAAGGCTATAACAGACTGCCTTTTGTCTGTCCTTGTGTAAAGCCTGAGCCAGTACCATGTATTGGAAAAATGGCTTAGACCCACTTCCCTAACGACCCCCACTATCACAGCTAGAAAAGTCAGCTTTCACATATAAGCTATACAAATGCAAACCAGCCAATTAAAGTAACAGGGAAACTGTTATTCCTGTTCTACATTTAAGAGCTCCAAATATTTCAAATGTGGAAAACCAAGTCAAGTTTACTAATTCAATTTGGTTCATGTTTTTTAATCTTTTTTATTGCAGGGGTTGCTCATCCTCTTTCTAAAAGGTACTCACTCAATTTTAAAAGAATATCCCTAGTGATCACGCATAAGCAAATAGGTTCTGAGTTCTTCTCTGTAGCCTAACTATAACGGACCAAATTGAAGGTAAAGTGTCTTTAAAGAACAGTATTTATTAAACTTAGCAGAATTAACAAAGTTAACAATTGCTTCATTCAATAAACCACTGTCCCAAACACATAAACAACAGCTATGTACAGTGTTGAGCACATGCAGGGGAATGCATGTGTGTGTGTGTGTGTGTGTGTGTGTGTGTGTGTGTGTGTCGACGGCAACGCGATGTGATGACGTTGAGGGTTTAGACACGGACATGACTATGGGAGGAAGTCACATCACGCGAGGACCAAATGGCGGATGTGACGGTGGTGTCTTGGTGAGACAATAGCAAGATGGCGCCGCCTGGTGGTAGGCATCTTGCATTCACCCAATTCTGTGTAAAACACACGTGTGATGGCAGATAACAAGGGACGTGTACCACGTTAGCTG
Organism: Thunnus albacares; assembly: GCF_914725855.1. Taxonomy (NCBI): domain Eukaryota; kingdom Metazoa; phylum Chordata; class Actinopteri; order Scombriformes; family Scombridae; genus Thunnus; species Thunnus albacares. The sequence continues at coordinate 35,293,184 of NC_058111.1, forward strand.
ATCATCAGATGTGTAAAAAGGTGTGTGTATGTGCGTGTGTGTGTGGGTTGGTCAAGAGAGGAAAGAAAGAGGAGGGAAAGCGACTGTGAGGGGGAGAGAAGCGGTTACTTTGTCCACAGAGCGCATGCATATAGACAGCAGTCTGTAACACATGTTGTCTGGTTTCTGATCGACATAGCAACTTACTTTCTCATGGTTGCACAAACACAGCAGTAGTCCCAAGCAGGATAAACGCAAAACAGTCTAACATGGTGAACACAACTAAACAGGCAGCAAACTTTAAATACTCAGAGTATAGCAGTGTAGCGTCCTCAGTGATAACCAAAAATAGTAATAAGACACTAACATCTAACTAGGTCCCACAAGCGGTTGTCTCGAATAATTCAGGGAGTGAATTAATATAGGGTTGAACAGTGACAATTTATTGCCTCAAAACTTATTCACTTTTATACTTTAGACTTTATATTTTAAAATAATGGAAAATAAAAATAAAATGAATAAATCAAATAAGAAAATCAACAGAAATAGTCCTTTATGGAGGTGGAAAACCTCCAATGAAATGTTCTTTAGTTTTCTGATTGTTCCTTTAATCCACAGGTACTTTTAATGATTAAAGAGCTCAAGAGTTCAGTATAAAGTTGTTGTGTGTATCTGTTCCAAGTGTCTAATAATGTCACTACTATTACTACCCGGGTAGTATAATTAGTAAATGGTAAATGGAATGTACTTGTATAGCACCTTTCTAGTCTTCCGACCACTCAAAGTGCTTTTTACACTACAAGTCACATTCACCCATTCACACGCATTCATACACTGAATGGGTACAGGGGCTACCATGCAAGGCCCCAACCTGCCCATCAGAGGTAATCTAATCATTCACACACATTCACGGCACAGCCATCAGGAGCAATTCGGGGTTAAGTATCTTGCCCAAGGACACTTTGACATGCAGACTGGAGGAGCCGGGAATTGAACTGCCGATCTTCCAATTAGTGGACCCGCTCTACCTCCTGAGCCATAGCCGTGTGTGTCTTATCTGTAACTTAATGAAAATGGGTATCACTTTAAAACAGATGTCCTCTGTGGGCAGTTCCTACAGTTGGCCAACACTGTTTCTCCAACCATCCACAGGGTCATGGGCTGGGCTCACCATCTTTGATTCTATCTCGTCACAAAAAACCAACCTACACAGATAGCGTGTAGTTTTTCGGTTCTCTTTATGTGTCTTAGATGAGAGTTCATTAAATTCTTTTCTCTCTCAGAATATCATACATCATATAACCAACAATTAAGGGTATACTTGTACTACAATGACCATATATTAACAACTGGTAATTTTAACATGACAATTAACCATAAATTTCTTTAAAACAGGTGTCTTTTTACCTTTAACAATAAATTATTTACAATGAATTTTCCCTCTGTCACATCAACATTTGTATTCTTACAATAACAGATTGCTTATTATGAATTTCTTATGTCAAAACGATCAGTATTTTAACATTTACCTAAATTATTTGCTGAATCTTAGAAATCACTGCATTCACGAAATGTGTTCCATTATCACAATAAATTTTTTCTGGTATTCCAAAAGATGGTACGATATGCTTACACAAAGCCTTTGCAACTGCTATAGCATCTGGATTCCCAACAGGAAATATTTCAACCCATTTCGAAAACTTATCCACAATAACTAATGCATATTTCTTCCCTTCACATCTACTTAACTTGATAAAATCCATCTCAATGTACTGAAAAGGATACACAGGTTCTGGAAAAGAGCCTGATTTAACCTTATAATTTCCCTGTGGATTGTTCTTTGCGCAAATCAAACACTGTGAGCAACATTTTTTGAAATAATTCCCCAATCCATATGCCGTATATGTTTGTTCAATTAAGCTCACCATCCCCCCTGACGAGACATGAGTGACTCCATGGCTCGTCATAGCTGCATAGCGATAGACTTTGGTAAAATTGGTTTACCTACAGGTCAGATGTAAAGACCATCTGCGTCTTGACTAACTCCCTTAGTCTTCCAAAACTGTTTTTCTTGTTTAGGAGAGCTATGTTGCATGTCCATTAAAAAGTCAGTGGTTACTTGAGCTTTGTCAATCTGTACAGAGAAAGAATGACTAACACTCCCACGAGCTGCTTTCTTTGCTGCTTCATCTGCCTTCCTGTTCCCACGAGACACACTGTCTGTATTGTTTGTATGTGCCACACACTTGCAGACAGCGACCTTGGCAGGCAGCTGTATTTCATCAAGTAATTTCAACAGTAAATCCTTATGTGTTACTGGCCGACCTGTGGATGTTATCATTCCTCGGTTCCTCCACTGCTGTGCAAAGGTAAACAAAGTGGAAAAGGCATACTGACTGTCTGTCCAGATCGTGACCTTCTTATCTTTCCCTAACCTGCACGCAGCTGACAATGCAACTAATTCTGCTGCTTGGGCAGAGAAATTAGAAGGCAAAGCTCCAGACTCTAAGACTTCATGCAGTGTAACTACAGCATAACCAACTCTGTTAATCCCATCTACATGTTTGCTTGCAGAACCATCTACAAACATCACAATGTCTGCATCAGGTAAAGGCGTGTCAATCAAATCAGCGCGAGGTAGGGTTAATTCGTCGGTGATTGCCACACAATCATGAGGAATCCCTTCTACAAGGGTTGGAAGGAGCGTAGCTGGATTCAAAGCCGTACATCTCTCAATGGTCAAGTTTGGCTGGCCTAACAATGTGGCTATGCAAGATAAGTGTCTTGCTGGTGACATGTGTGAATGTTTGTGTTCCAGTAATAGCAAAGAGACAGCATGTGGCACTCTAAGAGTCAGTGGCCTAAACAAAACCAAAGCAGCTGAGGTCTGCACTGCCATAGCCGCTGCCACCACCACCTGCAGGCATCCGGGCAGGGCTCTGCTTACTGGGTCAAGTCTGGAGGAGTAGAACGCAACAGGTCTTAATTTATCCCCATACTCCTGTAACAGGACAGATGTCATAAAACCATTTTTGCAATCCACTGTTTGTATGAAATCCTTTTTCATGTTAGGTAAGGCAAGTACAGACGAAGAAGCTATCAACTGTTTTAACTTTGTGAAAGCCTGCTCGCCCTCCTCAGTCCACACCACCTTATCTGAAGCAGCCATTGCTTTACCATAAATCATATTCTGTAATGGTTGTGCAATTTCGGCATAATTAGCAATCCATAACCTGCAGAAATTGCAAGTACCAAGAAAAGACATCATCTCTCGCTTTGTTGTAGGCTGTGGTAACTGCAGAATAGTTGTTTTTCTCTGTTCATCCAACACACGGCCTACAGGAGTTAGCGTGTAGCCTAAATATTTCACTTCCTGACTCCACAGCTGGAGTTTAGACTTAGAGACTTTAACACCAGCTGCAGCTAGATATCTCAACAAGGCCAAAGTCATGTTTTTGCACTTTTGTTGAGAGCTAGAAGTCACAAGAATATCATCAACATAGGTCAAAATCTGAGACTCCTCTTCAGGAGGTTCAAAAAGGTCAATACATTTTTTAATTTCTTGTGAAAAGATAGTAGGGCTATCTTGAAACCCTTGAGGAAGTCTTGAATACGTCAATCGTCTGTGTTTAAACGTAAACGCAAACCAAAACTGTGACTCAGGGCTCAAAGGAATGGTAAAAAATGCGTTTGCCAAGTCAATCACTGAATACCACACATTTGTGGGTTTTATGTTGTTCAGAAGAGTGTAGGGGTCTGGCACGTTTGGAGCTCGTGGAACTACAGCACGGTTCACAGCTTGTAAATCATTCACTAACTGCCACCCGGAAGTAGCTTTTTTCACAGGCAGAATTGGTGTGTTGCAGGGTGAGTCAGGACAATAAACTAAAACTCCTTGTTTTATCAAACTGTCTATCACTTCTGAAATACCTTCCTCAGCTTCCGGCTTCAAAGGATATTGTTTAACAAATGGTCTATAAGAGCTTTTAGGTTTAATGGTAACAGGTGTGGCAGTACGTAACAACCCAATATCACCACCTTTCCCTGTACTCCACAGTTCAGGAGGCAACTCTTCTAGCTCTTTTTCCTGCTCCTCTGTCAACAAACACACTTTGTCCTGCAATGATCACAAAGAGGGCTGCAAATGAGTGGTGGCTGCTCCCACCGTTACCCAATTCAGCGCCTTCCTGTACAGACCGTGTCTCTGGTGGAAAAACACTCCGTTCCCCCCTGACTCATGCTGCACCCAACCTTTTAAAGCCCTCTCCCCCAACTCCACTAACGCACCGACGTCCGTCCAGTGCGTCCTAGGGGCCTTAGCAAGACCAATATGGGGCAAGGAATGACCTCTGTACACTCTGTTCAATTGCTCATCCCCTCTCACTGCGACCCCCACATTTCCCAATTTATCCCAGTACAGTGAGGTCAAAGTTAGTCAGTAATTGGAATTGCTTTTCGGAAAACCACAACCCCTCTGTCAGTTGGCATGATTCCAAGTTGCAATGCTGCCATGCCATCTCGGCCTAGGAGATTGACTGGGCAATAATCAGAGGCCACCATTTTCAACATTACTGAAAAACCAGTCACAGGATCAGTTAGTTTTGTTTTTTCTGTCAATCTCTCCGACACCTGATGTCCTGAAGCTGACACTACTGATAGTTCTTGTTTTGTCAACCGAATACTGTCAGGCAACTCTTTTTTCTTCATCACAGTCATGCAAGCTCCTGAATCACACAAAAAGGTACACTTTTCTCCCCTCACCAACAGAGTCACAAAAGGTTTATCATCCCACTCAGCTAACATTACTTCAACAGATTCCAAATTTAGCACTTCTCCTTGCGATAGAACCTCTGATCCCTCCACTCCTTCAGAATCATAGTCAGCATCTTCAGTTTTTGTTTTCCGTTCTGTATGTGTGTGTGTGATTGCATGACCTGATTCTGCAGGGGAAGCTAGTCAGAAGTCCTGCTCCTCATCCTTCTCTCTGTCATCTCGTTCCCTTTTCTCCCTCCGACCGCCTCCACGGCCCCCGCGTCCTCTCCTGCCCCGTCCACCACCTCGACCTCCGCCCCGCCCGGTGTCCGCAGCTGGCATGAGACTTCTGCATTCTCTGGCGATGTGGCCTCTTTTCCCACAGTGATAGCAAATAATTTCCTTCCTGCGGGACTCAGAAGAGAAAAAGCAACCATCATCATTCTCACCGTCATTATAAAACACCTCTACTTTTTTATGTTTCTTATCTACATTTTCCAAAACTTTTTCAGCGTGTTTAGCATTTGCGAGAATAACCCTTCTCTGCTCTCCTTCCCATCCGACCAGATGTTCTTTCACCCAATTTGCAATCGGTAGCCTTAAACCCCTCAGGAGGCAGGATGTTAGCTGCGCCTCGTAGCGTGGATTAACATTCTCTCCGATTCGCGGCTCCAGCCCACTGTGTCTATTAAACACTTCCGTGAGCCTGGCAGCATATTGTGCTACTGTCTCTTTTTCCTCCTGTACCACAGCATCAATTTCAGCCCAATCGTTTCTCCGAGCAAATGTTTCCCGAAGAATCTCTGCCATTCGGTTCAGCTGTGGACCGAGCCCGCGTGTTCTATCTCGGTCCCACAGGAGCGGCTCACCGTTTTCCCCCATAGGTCTCCAATCAACATTTACAGTCGCCCAATCAGTAGTCAAACTTTGCATGAAGCAGTTAGTCATTTCTTCCCCGTTTAGCCTATAGCTATTATACAGTCCATACATTTTATCGATGTATGCTTGCACATCTTTACGTGGATGAGGAATCCCATCTACTGCCTTTTTCACGTCCTCCTTTGTCCAATTACGGAAGACCCAAACCGAATCTGGTTGCCCTTCCCCTTGTCTGGGATTCGGCAGTTCAATCAGTGGCGCTACTAAATCGGACAGTTTTTTCTGTGACAGATCACAATGTTGTCTGGTTCTGCTTGATATCGGAGGGTCTGTTACAGACCTCTCCTCCCCACTTAATTTGGTCAGATCAGGATAGAGAGATGGTGCTTTTTGAGATACAGGGCTATTCAGGCTCAATCTGTTTATACTCTCTGTGATTCCACTTATCTGTTCCCAAGCTGCGGCTCCTTCCTGGTACGGTGGCGGGGTGCGCTGTGTGGTCGGAGGCGAGGATGACGCGAGGCCGGGGATCGGAGCGGTGTCCTGTACCTGTTTAACAACAGAGTGCAAGACAACAGAGCTTGCCACAGCATTAGTTCCATCATCATCTTGTTGTTTTACTTGGCCCATAGACAAAAGTTTCTTTCGTCTTCTGCACTCACTCCTTTTCTTTGCCTGTTCTAGCCACAAGTATGCCTGTAACAGCCCTTCCTTTTTCTCTCGTTTTTCATCCCCTTTGCACGCCTTGGTTATTTCTTCACACAGTTTTTTACAGTCGTCTGCACACAGTCCCCCTTTAAACTATATTTCTTCTTCCATTTGTCAAGGTACTGCACGCTCTCTTCATTCATCGTGTACATAAATTTTGCATCCCCCGTCCACCCATTTTTCGGGGTTTTGCTTTGATTTGTACCCATACTTCACCCTTTTTTTTTTTTTTTTTTGTAGTGACTTTATCTCACTATTTTCCCTTAACAGCCAACCAGTTTGTACGGAATTCACCCGAGCAATTTCAGTGAAATGTAGACTTTTGTTGTCACCGTTAGGTTTCCAGTCTCCAGACAATTTGTTGACACCGTAAGGTTACCCTTGTCTGGCTATTTCACTGAGACACTGTTAATAACTACCTCCTATACCAAGATCCCAATTTACGTGTTTGATATAAAAGGAAAATTTTGTAATTTTTAATTTTTTTTTTTATTTTATTTTATTTGTTTTTTGTTGTTTTTTTTTGTTTTAATGTAAGACTACTACTTATTCCCCCCCCTTTTTTTTTGAAATTTATATTTTATATATGTCTTTTTAGGTTGACACTTTTCACACTTCTAACCTAGGTAGACACACCTATTCTCCCTTCACTCTCCCAAGGGTTGCCAGTCTTATACAGCCGTTTAAAATCACCACTAAACTCTCTCCCACATAGCTTGAGGCTGGGCTTACAAATTCAGGCCTTTTACACAACTCAATTGTTGATTAAAGAGACAACTTCTCACCTCACAAAGGAATCCGTGGGGCTCCCGACCCTCTCCAGCCCGCAAGCACCTTTATCTCTGAACGTAGCAGGAAAAGGATTTTGTAACCTAGGTCGTGCACTCTACTCCGCTCCGGCTTGGAAAGAGGGCCGAGAAGCACATCCAGGAATCCGGCTCGAAGGACCAAATGATTGGTAAAAATTACCAAATAGACTGAGGTTGGCTGAAGTCAAGCGTCTCTTTAATTCAAACCAAACATATGTTGTAGACACGGAGAGTACGCAGAGTCTCCATGGAGAATTCTGACAAGACAAAGGAAAGACACTAGTATATATTGACGGCCTTGATGCCCTGGGAGGCACCTCTAGTTGTTTACAGATTCCTTCTAACAGCCCCAGACAAAACTTTACAGAGCTCTCACTTTCCCATGATGACCATGATGTCCATATGTCTATTATAGTGTTCCCCTCAAGGCCCTGCCGTCAAATACATACATACATATGACCATATCTACTTAACAAATACATGAATTTTCTATCAGTTACATTTTTATGCACCATTTTAATGTACTGTTAACTTAATCATGAAAATGAAATAAATTATCCTTCACGATTCACTTAACATGTACACTAGCAACCAAAATCAGTTAAATTACCATTTAATGGCTTTACAAAACATTTAAGCGCACGAATCCCATTAAAACATAATGATTTTAATGTTAGAAAACAGTGCCATGGTCCTTTAAAGTTTTGACTCGGTGTTGGTCGCTTCATTAGCCAGAGCTAGCGATTTGCTTAGCCATTTGGCAGCTAGCAATCTTTCAGACTATAAATACAATGATACAGTTGCACCAAAGCATGTAATAAACAGTAGACCACATTTTCACAATCACCGGTTGGTTTTTATGAAAAGTATCTTGACTCAACAGTAAGTTTAATGCAGCTTCCCTTCACAGTGGCTAACGACAACACACTAGCACACAAAGTGGCAACCACCACCATCACCAGTTTCTTAACATTAATAACTTGACAGAAGTTGTTTCCCTCTCACTCACAGTTGGACCTCCATTAAAGAGCAACTTAATAGCATTGTTGCATGGACATTAATCAGACTTTTATGACTATTTTGCGGTGTTTCATACCAGGAAATGCTCGTTGTTTTTTTTTTGTTTACATGCTCACACGCGCCCCCTTGCAGGCACAACATGTAATTACATCTCTAAATCACATATATGGGTTTTGTAGCCCTATAATCCATGTGGGTTACAGCAGCAAAAAGGGACTCGGTGGTCCGTCAATTCACACAACAAACATAGCAATAAAGCTTAAGAAGCTAAAAGCTAACAACAGCACTGATGCTGAAAATAACACACTACAACACTGCCTCTGCCCCGGCTTGGTTCCTTGGTTCGAATGCTGACGGGGCCGTCCTCGCACTGTCGGTGGGGTTTCACAGCAGCTGACACAGCTGCCCTTTCCTGTTATAAGGCTTTGTGACTTGCATATAGGCCTGCCTTTGTCTAATGTACATGTAGTATGAGGCCCAACACCAGTAAGCTTGGCTCCATTAAATTTAACAATATGTTAATGGAGGTTTTCCTCCAACAGTAGGTAAACAGTTGAAGATTTTATCTGATGATATTTAACTACATTTAACAGATAAAAATATTTACTGCTACGTATGTTTTGAATGCAAAACTTTTACTATAATGATGTTGTTTCACAACATGACACTTAACGTCACAAACTGAACTGGCTGACAGGACACTTATCATGATGCTAACAACATATTAATACAATGGGAAATCCCTTAGAAAAATGGCAAAGGAAGCAGAGTTAGTGGTACACTATTTAACTTAAAACAATTACTAGATGTGAACAAAGCACCATGATAATGCAGCAGTGAAGCAGACAAATGAAATGAGAGACATCTGTAGTTTGCTATTCTGCTAAGTGTTACTGCTAAGTTTATGTACATACAGTCTGCATTCTTTATTACTTGCCAGAAAGCAGAAGGGTGAACAGGCTGCGGCTGGGGTGGCTCTTGTCTTTTCGAATCCTTTGGGCTCTGCATTGGCACTTCATCTCATGATATCACTGATGCTCGGTAGATAATAATAAAAAATATTTATTTGTATAGCACTTTGTAACTCATCAAAAACAAGTTACAAAGTGCTTTACATTATAGTAAAACTGAATAATTAAAACAATAGAAAAAATGCCCAGCCAGAAAACATTAAAATAAGTTAAAATAAAAATAATAATAAAACATTCAGTTTACAGTTTACAACAATATGTATGTGATAAGACAATCACATCATATTAAAACAGTAAGTGCATAACAGAAACAATCATAAAATCAAGTTTAAAGCAATGAGTTTTCAACAGATGTGAACACAAGTGGGTCCACCTGCTGGGCATTTCTGCCTTACGCACCTCTGATGGTGCCATTTTTCCCACTTCAGGAGCATCAGCCAGGAGCCACCCTTCAATGATGTGTCGCTCTTTTAATCCTGGAACATCTCAAGGTGCAGCCAGTCCTATGATCCTTGCTTTCCCCATACCTTGTCCTTTCTTCAGAGCTAGAGCCAGAAGCTCCTTTGTTCTGCTTCCTCTGCCAGGTCTTTGAGAGCCTTCCTCAGTTTGGAGCCTGTGATCCCAAGAGATTTCAGAAACCACTGGGTGGATGTTCCAGAGTAGCTTCTGAGACCAACTTCCACTGGATAGGTGAACGCCGTCCACACTGCTTGTGAGCACACAGCTGCTAGCTTTGTGTATTTTTCCTTCTTTCTTTTGAAGGCAGCCTCCATTCCCGCTTCCCATAGAACAGTCAATTCAGCCATAATTACCATCCTAGTAGAGATGGACCAGAGCATGATATCTGGCCATAGGGAAGTTGTGGTGATCTCTTGTGGGAACTTCAACTGGCAGTCGAGGTCAGCTCTCATGTTCCACTTGCCTCTGGGTGACAGGAGGGACCATTGCATTCCACTTGCGTCCTGTACTAGCTTGAGCCTTGGTGTTTTGGACAGACAGGTTAGGTGAGTCTCTTAACTCAAACACAAGCCTCACCTCTTGTTTGTAGCCCAAGGTAATGGATTTTAATGGAAGCTTCAGGGTGTTTCTCCCAAACAGTGGTATGTTGGAAAGACAATGAGGAAGGCTCAGCCATTTACGATGTAGTTGTTGGCTTTTGAGTCCATCTTCAGAGCTGTTGTTGAGGTGATGTCACACAGTTTCAGGGTTCGCATCAGATGTTGGTATTACGTATGTGCAGAGAGCCCAGTATTTATATTTGTATCTATATTTGTTGAGGCAGCAAAATTATTTGCATTTGTATTTGAATAAAAGTGGAAAGAGGCTTAAAAATCCTGTTTTTGTTTTTATCACACTTTTAATTTTAAAAAATTAAAGTGTTACAATGAGCGTTCATGAATAAACTACCTTACAAAGGAGGTCCGCACACCAGGTCTCGAACTGAAGTCTCTCAGATCAGAGACAACTGTGCTGGCTACTGAGCTAAAACTTTAGTCATCGCCTCATTGCACACCTATACCTATTTATAAACCCATAACACAGAGACAGCACAGCGTGTAACGTGTAGGGAGGAACTTCAAAGGCAATTCTTGCTTTGCTCTTTTCATTTACCGCCTATTTTTTATAATCTAATTTTGTGGAAAGGAGAAGGTGAACAAAAGGTTATGGAGAGTCCCTTGGGAGCACTTCGCGTATATCAGTAGCTCAGCTTTATCTCTGGGAACACCCCCAACTCCAAGAATGATTTCCAAATTAGGAAATGTGCATCATGTAGCAGGTGGATGTGACTCCCCTCATTGAGACCTGCTGATAGACATAACAGTGGAGCAGAGGAGAGAGACTGAGATAACAATGTAACTGATGTGCGTGCTGGTATTTGACATGTTTTTTTTCCTTCCCTAAAACATATATTTTTAAAATATTTGTATGAAACAAATATTCATATAAAAAACCCCACTATTTGTGCTTTGCAAAATAATTTATTTGTATTCAGGCACATCCCTAGTTGGTATAAGGTGAACTGGTAACACCAGACCTTGAATTTCCCTGGTAGGAAGCTTTGGTCAATCTTGCTTTTGTTGGACAGTTCAGCGGTGTAAAGCCTTCCAAGGCTTCGCAAAGGTTGGTCCACCAAAATTATGATTTTCTCGCCATCAACTGAGAGGGAGATGTCGTTCCTGACTCCTTTTCCGGACCGAGAGACTGCAGGACTTGGCTGGTTTTATTTTCATCCAGGCCCATGTTAGCAGCTCCTCAAGCCTTTTCAGGAGTCTTGAGTGCATGCTGGTGTCTGAAGGAGGGTGGTGACATCATCCATGAAGGTTCCTCTCCTGAGGAAACTCGGAAATTCATGGAGGGGTTTCTCTGATCTGCTTCTCCCCATCCTGAAGGCCCCCACCCCACTCCCTCCATCATTGGATCTTCCACAAGATATATATGCATACACTCTTTCCTCCTCATCTCTCTAACTCGCATTTAGACTCATATTATTCCCCTTAAACTCACACACACAGTCTGATATTGAGACGTTTATCTTGAATTTGATGATACTGATTGATACTGAGACTCAACCCTGCAAGAAGACTCTGAAATATTCTTTTTGATATTTACTGGCTAAACCATATTAAGAAACCGGTCTTTAAGTTACTGGGCCAACTGATTGTATATTTGTATATATACTTTCTTTCATGTTTGTCACGCTGTATATAGATTCTATTAGGTCTCTGCCATCCACATGTTGCTAATTCTCTGTACATCTGTTTTGTGGATTGCAAATTTAATAATGTTAGGCTGTATCATATTTTTGATCTATTGTGAGTATACTGTGGTTTAAAAATGTTTTGCACTTTAATTTATCAGACATACAATTTACAAAGTGTATCATTAAAGAATTAGTGGCCACATTACATTCCTACTGAAAGAAGGAGACAGAGAAAGCCGAGGGACCATTTCTGATCTTAATCCTCAGGTTGTGTGTGTGTGTGTGCGCGCATGTCAGTGTTGCTTGTGTTTAGTGTCAGTGCTGTTTGTTGTACTAATGGTTAATAAGTGGCTGAGTGCTGCCCTGCCTGTCAGATAATCAGCTCCCATTAATGTGGGATTGATTCATCATGTTATCTCTGGCAATTAGCCACAGCAATAGCGACATCCTCAAGGACAGCCCTGGCTTTATCAGCTGGGTCAGCTGTAGCCTAACTGTGTGTGTGTGTGTGTGTGTGTGTGTGTGAATTTGGTGCCTGTTAATGACCTGATGTAATGAGAGCAAGTTCCTACATTCTATTACTGTAAAAAAGTGCTTTGCTTATTGCACCATTAGCTGGGACTCACAGTGACATGTTTATTTATTCATCCAGCTGACATGAATGATAAAATCCATAATTATCTTATAAAATCTTCTATTTAACTCCATCTTCTGTATTTGTTTTGCTGTGATGTCTTTTCTCCTGTCACATTTTGACCCCTAAGCCCCTGACCCTTGTGTAATGCAATCAGATCAAAATGTACCTTTGACACTTTAGTGCATGATAAAATACCTAGGTCAAAATGTCAATTTCTGTCAGGACACTCACGTCAAGGTTTTAACCATGTATTGCAACAATATGCATTTTAGTTTGGCGGTGTGGCTGTCATATGATGGACACAGACAGTTCATAAAATGAAAGCCAGTTCATATGGACCACCTGTTGGAAATACATGATTGGAGGACTGGAACATATGACTGTATGTTCCAGTCACAAATGACTTCTGTGCCTGAACCAGAGTGATTAAAAATATATAGAGAGGAAACATCTCCATTGACTATAAGGCCAGTTTTCTTCATTAATGGTGAACTGTGGAGATGTTGAATAGTCCCAAACAGTACTCCTGTGTAGTAGTGACGCTGTAGGAATGCGGTCTTTTCAACACATTTTTTAAGGTAAGAAGTTGAAATCAGCTGCTGTTATGACTTCTATTGAATTTTTGATTTAGCAATATCTAATACAGGATATTAGCGCAATGTTTTACAGTGTTTAATCTCCATACCATATATTAAAAGAACAATTTAACTAGCTAACATACATCTATGAAAACAGAAAAAAATATATAAAAATATATATAAATATAAATATATATATATGGACTGTATATACAGTACTGTGCAAAAGTTCAGTTAGAACATACTTATCAGGCTATTACATCATCTGATCTAACTTATCTTCATATTTATTGTTTTGAATCGAAGATGAGCTGACAAATACCTTTTATGGAGATTTTTTTTTCTCCAAACTCTACCTTTAGTGTAGGCTATTCCAGTGAGCAGTGTCATTTTACACAGAATGGGATTCATTTCTCAGTCATCTTTTTTACTTTATCACAAAGAAAAACCAAAAAAACTTCTGGCTATGCAGGGGCTGGGTGTCCCCACTACCTGTGAGGATCACACTGATAGCTCCACTGTAGTGGAACAATGGGATGCTTTCTTGTCTAATGGGTTGGGTATTACTGCCTCTTTGTCCACCTAAACTCGTTATTTTTGTGAAGATCTAAACTCACGCACTGCTGACTGAGACATCCATCAAATCTCTGTTTTATGATCATGAAGTCATCTAACAAAATCAGTGTGCATCATGACGCATCATGAGCACATAAAGGAAAGCTGGATTTCCACTGTGAGAGAGAAGGTATGAGCTGTGGATAAAGTGAAGTCACTCCTCAAACCATCCCTTCCCTACAGGCAGCACTGAAAATTTCTGAGACAAAAGACACCCGCCCCTGGGTGTGAATGTGTGTCTCTTTGTCTCACACACGTTTTCGCCATGAATAAACAATGAGAAATAATGTCTCAGTTAATATACACTCACCAGCCACTGTATTAGGTACAACTGTGCAATCTAATGCAATCCAATATGACAGCTCTGCCATGTATGGTTTATAATGGTGTTCCTAATATTTTGTCCACTCCATTAACATACATGTAGAGGGCAAAATATTAGGAACACTTTTCAATATAATTCACTCCAGTACACCACCAGCACCCACTACGACCTAAATAATAAACTGTGAGAGATGCATGAATGTTACTGAATAAAATACTGAGGTTGAATTAAAAATATTTTATCCCTGGGGGGTAGGGGTGTGTATCTCTCCCTCTCAAATGATTCAATACAGTGCAGTAGTCCGTTTACCTGTTTAAAGCTGTGTGTAAATTGAGCGCCCCCTACTGACAGTATACGGTAACATATACTATGCTGCAGCATAAGATGTGTTGTAACCTTGGAGTTTTCATGAATCTGATAGGGTGGGCAAGCTGTCAGTCTGTCAGTCAGCAGATTGACAGCTTGCCCAACCCATCAGATTCATGAAAACTTCCTCTCTTACTGCACATGACTGAAGTTAGGCTACATCTCGCATGCGCTGTCACAACGCGGTTTCGTGTAGCTAGAAGCTAGATGAAAGTTGGAGACTAAGGCTCAACAGCTTAAAAAACATGTCCAGAGGATGAAGCATGTTTGGACCAGGTCATGCCTACAGTGAAGTCGCAGCAGAATGGTTGTGAGACGTCATGTCAACCAGCAACAGTGACCATACAGAACACACAACATTAAACAGCTGTGCGTGGCTGATGAGTGTGTGCCAAAGTTTTTGGTCTATATCTTTCTGTGATCTACACAATGGGATCACTTGCATGTCTACACAAGTAAAAGAAATTTTCAATCGCAGTATTGCTGATGTTATATAAGCCAGTGTTACTGCTCTTGGTGAACACATCTGGACAGGTGTTTATCAAAGTAACAGGCTGGAGTAGGGTCTGACTTTTTCTCCGTCACTTGTCTTTCGTTAAATGGCTCTGCAGTTTATTTGTCACTAAACAGCATGGCTTTTAACTGACCAGGTTGGATTTTTTTTTTTTTATAGAACACACATGCTTTCCAGTGGCAGTTAAAATTGAGATCTCTGTCGGTGTGTATTATCTCTGGAGCATAATCCTTGTCACCCTGTGTCTTGTATTTTACTGTACATCCAACATGCAGCCACTACTTAAAGAGTTCATACTGTAAATACAGAGAAATACTTTGTGGTTTATAGTTTTTACAAAACAAGCTTGTGTATCCAAATGCGCACACACCAGGCACACGGTGTGTACACATTTGGACATACAAGGAGGCTGACTGGTGAGTTGGTTAATTACAGATTGTGTCATGCTATCTGAAAATGAGCCAAACTGACCTGCTGATGCTGGTGTGGCAGAATATTTCACTCATTTCCCATATTAGCAGCATTGACCTTAGTGCTTTATTTTAATTGGCTGATGGCTGCTCATCACCTTAAATAATTGTAAATGATGTGTTACATTATTTCTTTCTTTTTACATGCACGTGTGCACACACACACACACACACACACACACACACACACACAGGTTTACTTAAATCACTTTTGGGGTATTTACATAGACTTTCATTCATTTCATTCACATTCATAAAAATCTGTGACACAGCTTAATATAAAATGTAAACATATTAGAGATGGCTTGACCGACAGATTAAAAGGTTACATAGGTTATATAGGTAAACAATATGAAACATCTTTATTGCACAAACAAACAACTATACACATTTAGGAATTAAAATAATCTGTAATGCAGTGTGTGCTGGCAGTGGATTAAAATCTGTCTGTGTTTACTGTCACTGCACAATGAAACATGTGCCAAAAATGCTACAGTTTTCTCTGTAATACTCTATAATTACTTACTATGTAATATCATGTTCAAATCTATTTTTCATAATCCTGCAGTTTGACAGTTCAAAGACTATTCTCAGACAGAGACAGGTTACGAAAAAGGTAAAAATTCCATATTTAGGCCAAATGAGCAATGAACTGAACAATCTTCATGACCACTGAGCCAACTTTTCATTGATGAAGGCCAAAAGATGAGTTTGAAAACTCAGGAAACAAATAAGCTGACTTTTGAGCTTGATTATTTTGCTCCATATGAGCTTGGTAATGTTCATGTTTTCCTACAAAGTACAACTGCTGGTGATTTTCAGTATATTACTGCACTCCAGTATTAAAAGAAGATGAAATTGTTTAAAAAAAAAAAAAACCCAGAATAACTGGGATGTCTTGTTGAACCTGAACATGATATGGCCTTATTTCACCTCATTTCACCAAAGAAATCAAATGAAAATTCACAAACTTGGCACAGCACATTTTTATTCCAATTCCTCTTATCATGGATCCTCTTATATTTCAGTGTTAATGAGATTCAGACCATGAGAGAAACACTGTATGGACTTAAAAGTGTACATTCATATTGATGTATATTCATGACGAGGGTTCAAGATGTTTTGAAGTAATGTACTGCCACATGCAGAGAAAATAATGTAGGCACTTAACAGACTTCTTTTATCCTGGCACTGGTGAGGCATGATGCCTATGACACTGTTAACACAGAATATAGGTTTGTGTTCGTGGGACATGTCAAATATTTTTTTTCTTGCTTTGACCTGTAGCATAAACTTGTAGCATGCAGAGGGGAGAAGTAAACAGATATATTAAGTACAATTTACGTACTATTATCATACTTGAGTAAATATTTGACTACAGTTGGATAACTACAGCTGTTATCTAATGGCTGTACTTTCAAAGAGTAAGATTTTACTTTAAATATGCAATATCTTATTGCTGTTCCCCAAGAAAAGAGCCATACAGAGCCAGCTGGGGTCACATGATGAAAAAACAAACAAAAAAGTAACTATTGATGTGTAAATCCATGTGGACAGATTGCTAAAATCAAGCCAGGGGATTCATAAACCAAGAAAAAAGATGAAGATAAATCGAGCATAGAGATGGATAAACTGTGAGGAGGAAAATATTTTATTTATTTTTATCCACTGTATGAAAACACAGAGTAGTAATCGCTGTCAGAAAAATCTAATACTGTACTGAGGCATTTCCTGTGCACTGTGCTGTTCCTGCACACTTATTATTTATGCATTATTTATATGTGAAGATAAACAAGGGCAAGGGCCAGGGTATGTATTTTGAGATATGATGAATGCTTTAACAATCAGCGAGGATTTGTATAATGGCTATCATGCTGTGACTTCTTGTTTTCAGTCCATTACTATGATATATTATTGTATTTTTTCTACCACCAGCTATAGTATTAGTCTGTGTTCTCGTTTAGCTGCTTTGGCAATCAAATACTGAATCACAGTACTTAAATCTAACTGAATCACAATTCCCAAATTTAGAGATGCATTTTTTCCCCTAAGCAATGAGATTAGCAATAGGTTTGCATGGTTTATCAATCCCTGTGCACAGTTTAGCAAACTGTTTGCTTATTACAGTGTGCACAGAGATTTCTATGACAATATCTTTTTCTTCCACATGGCTATAAGAATCCCTGGTGGTCTCTGTAGAAATAAACCTTTAGAGATTAGAGAGTTTTCTCTCTCTATAGATGACCATGTAATCCTTCTGTCATTGTCTGACTGTGCCTCTCCCTCACTCCTAGTATTTCTGCTGTTTGCATCCCTACGGTGTTTCTTGTTGGTCCCCTGTTTTGTTCTCTCTCTCTCTGGGTGCTTTTCATTATGCTAACTCTATGCTTCCTCGCATCCTCTCTTCTCCATGACCCGGAAACCAATGTCCCTCCACCATCATGGAGGATCTTCATGAGAGAGGAGGCTCCCTGAGGAGCTCAGAGCAAGGAACCACAGATGCATCCTTTGTGGAAGTTTTTTACCTGATGGCAACACCCCTTTGATCCAATGTGTCTATTGATTGGTCAGCTTATCTGATGGGACAGTAAACAGTCGGGCTGTTGTTGTAATACAGCTGATTAGGAAAACCACCTGTGGAGCAGTATCTGAAAGCACCAAAAGAAGATGATCATATTTACTCATAAAATAAAAATTACAGAGTCATGAGTCAAACACAACAAACACTCTTGTTTTTTCTTAATAAGCCAAAAGGCTTCTTTTCTTCTTTTCTGTTTCAAGTGTGTCTCAGCTCCTTCAGGAAAATATGACATGAAAATATGAAAATATGACATCCTATAAAATCATCCTGAGCCTGAAAAGGACGTCGGACTGTCACAAACTAAATAAACAATATATTATATGTTATTTAAACATATTCTGAAGGCTGCAGCTGTTTTTATTGCTCCTGTATGTCGGTTCTGTTCTTTCAGTAATTAATGGATTTAAATAGTCTATTTGTGTCTTATTCCACAACAACCAAAACCTGCTATAGATCTATAATCACATGATAAAACATTGCATCGGTTATTAGGTGTTTTTGTCCCAGCTATCACTATGTAGAAATGATTAACAGTTTAAAGAGTTAGTTATTGTACATGAATTTGAAGTTTAAACATGAGAGAGTTTAAACTGTTACTTAATAATTTCTACCTATTAATAGCTTACTTTTTGATATTTAACAGTTGAGGTGCTGTGCATCATGAGTAGTTGTCGTCTCCTCTAAATGACAATGGAGTGAAGACGTTCCGTTTGATGAATTAAATTCCTCCGTCCTTGAGTCTCGTCCTCTCATCTCTCTCTCATATCCTTGCTGGGAGGAGCTAAGATGCGAGTGAGGGAAGCAAGGAGACACATTAGCATAATGAAAAGCACCGTCTGTCTGTGTGTGTCTGGGTGTGATGCTCTGTTTCCCTGCTGCTGCCAAACAGTATTTATGAGCTCTCATCTGGTCACTGTGATTTTGTTTTGATAAAGGAAAAATCCCATCAGCAGCAAGAAAGGAGAGCAAATGTACTCATGATAGTGTCACAAGAGAGGGAGGCCAAGAATTTTAGAATTTTATTTAACTCCTAATTCATTTTTCAGATTGGATGGGAGGCGCAGAGGACTATGGCAGGGTTTTCTTTGCGAGATTTTATTGATACCAATGCCATTATTGATTCCTGATGAATTTTCTGAAAAAAAAATAGACCTACACAGGGTTTTAGTGTCAACGCAACTGTTATATTATCTCCACTGTTTATCAATGACCAATGAATGAATAGATAAAACATAACTGGTAGGTAAGATAAATGGTCTGCAACCAAAAGTTAAATTCATTAATAATGAATTAACTAATTTGAAAACATTGTACAGTCTCCTGTCTGTATGAGAATAACAATATGAGTAGGAGGAGGAGCTAATAACACAGTTATTACCATTATGTCTCCTGCAGTGGAGACACCATTAGCTCCGGGGAAAGCCTTTGATGTCCAAGATGATGAACAGGCACAGGGTTTTGAAGTTTTGAAACAGACTGAGCAGTTATTTTATTCTTATTTTCTATTCTCTTTTATTTTTCTCACCTCAGAATTGGTTTAAGTTGTTTAATGCTGCAGTGCGTGTTGGTCAGCCAGTGTCGTTTGTTACTGCTAATCACTGCTCTGCTTGTCTTTCTCTTAGAAAGTTCATAGTATACTTCACATTCATCTTGCAAAGGTAATTATTTACTCTTTAAAAAATAAAAAAATGCTTGCAACTGCTGCTTTTTTTGAAGATGAATCACAAGATAGCCCTTGCAGTTGAGTTTTACCTTTTTTCGTTCTGTCAACATCACATGCCTGTGCATTGTTAAGAGGAATTGATTGAGTTCGGAGGCATACAATTCTGATAGATTGGACAACTTGGAACCGGTTCTTAACTGGAACCGGTTCTCAATTCCCATCCTTACTTTTCACTCACACGTCAGACCAATAAGGGCCATGAACACATGAGAAAGCATTCCCCCCTTGAGAGTAGGATAATGCCCCTTAAATTTACCTGTGCCTTCTATCTGACATGTTTGAAAAGCAAGGAAATATAAATGTATTTAGTCTGCAGGTGACACAAAAGGTGTCTCTAGTAGACAGCGTAGAGTCTGTCAAACCGCTCGCCAATGTCTTCGGCACAGCAGCCACTTTCGCCTCCCTCCAGTGTTGCCAGATTGGGCAGTTTTCCACCCATTTGGGCTACTTTTTATTTAATCTGGCAGGTAAGATTTGTTTTGGGCAAGTTGTGATGGTTTTGGCTACTTTTTGTACCATTTGGGAGGCTTCCATCGGCAAGAGTTAGATTATTTTCAAATAAAATGTCCCCACCTCTCTGGAGATGAGATTGACAGTGCGCTGGGTTCAGTAGGGCCAAGCACTTCCTCAGCTGACATATGCACAGGTGTAACCTATTGGCTTGTTAAGACTGCAAGGAAGAGAGGGAAAGAAAGAGAGCAAGGATAGAGAAGGAGTGAGGGAAAGAGGCGGGGAAACAGTGAGAGCATAAGCAAGGGAAAAGGCTTCCCATGTCCCCCGATCAACTTATTTTACTATTACTTATTTTGAAACACACACACACACACACACACACACACGGCCTTCATTTGGTATTATGATATTAGTATTTGATTTTCACTTATGGACATGTCAACTGTATCACAATACAGATAATTGATGGAAATCCATCAATCCTTCAATTATCTATACCTGCCTCTCCTTTGCTGGGTCACGGGGCTAGAGCCTACACTTTCCAATATAATGCAATCCATTACATCACCGCTAACTATGGCCTTAGAAGTCACCAATATCCCCTTTTATACTCAGACTTTGACATGTGCTCCCAAGGAGTCAGGGCTGTCCCACTTTGAATTCAGCAAGTATTCTCAGGTTGGCTTTTTGAGCCCTTTATGCACACTTTCTGTAGGTCTGCACCTTTGCTGACTTTGCTCAAGGGAATAACTCACATTGCATAGCACTGTGGCATCAAAACAGCAATGATAGTGGAATTGTGTACAGCACAAAAAGAAACATGAGAAAAACATGGAAGGATTATGCAAGATGAAACAGCACCTCCCTCTCTCTCTGTCATCTACCTCACTCAATAGATATTGTGCTGCACTCATTAGATCTTCCTGCTGCTGAGTATTGGGTGATTTACATTTTGGGCATGTTCACTTTGTTTTTTAAATAGATTGATTTCAATAGTTATTTTGAACTTGTGTGATCGGCTGCTCGTATTACTTTTCCTTCTCAAGCATATTTATTCATATATTGCTTCTGCATCCCAGAAATAAGGTGATGAATAAAAAAACTTGCATTTTCCTTCAGTGACATTCACCATGACTAACCAATTTCTGTTGCTTAATTTGACTTAAACACTTTACAGGGTAATAAATTAACTGAAATTGAAAAGGTTTTGCTCATTCACATAGAGGTCAATTTTGATTCTATCTAATGTATCAATATCTATATATGACAGTGTGACAACAACAACCAAACCATGTGTTGCACTAGTGTCAGCAGGACTATAAAGAGAACCTTAGCTGTAAATTACCAACAAAATACTGTTGCTGTTTTCATTCAGCTTGATAATCAGTTTACTTCACCATTCCATTAATTCAGTCTAACATTTTGTTCATGTTTGACTTACTTCAGCAATCTCTTTTAGACTGGTTGCCATGTTTGTAGCCATTTCTTGTTTTTTGTCTTGTCTGTCTTATGGCCTCAGTGAGTTTGCCAGGTTTGGTACTATTGTGCCTGTACAGAAACCAAAACCAAAACCTGTTTACTGACCGTATATGGCACCCCACGCTATGGCTGGAGATGCTGCACAGAAGTACTGGGCGGATGGATATGCTGCTGTTTGTCAAGAATAATTTCAGAGTGTAAGTCACAAATCGAGAATTCTACATCTCTGTTTCTGTATAGATTACGAAAGGTATTACAACATGTTAATTAGTGAGCATTACACAGTAGTGGAAGAAGTATTCAGATCCTTCCACTACTCTACTACAAGTTAAAGTTCTGCATCCTGCATTCAGAATTATAGGCAAATGTACAAGTATTAATGTGTAAGAATGTGTAAAAATTATTTTAATGTTGTAGCTGGTCAACGTGTTAAAGGATATGTCTGGTAATTTTCTATATTTTTCTCATTGTCAACAAATCTCATGTGCAGAGCCAAACCAATGATGAACTGATCTATTAACAAGTATTATGCGTTTATATCTTATTCCTCTTCGCCATAGACCTCCGTTGTTGTCCAAAAACTGACCCGTCAGTTAGTCACATCGCTGCACTGGGTGACATGGTCTTTGGCCCAGAAGAGTTTGGTCATTTTACTTTGTTTAAAAATGGGTCCAAAGACTAATAACCGCAATCTCGTTTTCAGGTTCCAGAGTAGTTCTGTGTAAGGCATATGCCACTGAGCATGCGTGGGAATGCAGTTCTGTTTACAGAGCTTTGCTAGCTTGTTTTACTATATATCACAACTCCTTGACTTTATACCAGATATTTATGATGTACAGTGTAGTACAAAATCAGGAAGTTGTGATATGTAGCACAACAAGCTAGCAAAGCTCTGCATGCTCAGTAGCGTCTGCTGTACACGGAACACAACACTCCTTTGGCTGCTGCCTGTGAAGTGGAATATACGTGACATCATTCTTACTCTAAATGTACAGAGCTCAAAAGAGATATTCCAGTGATAAACACACACACATAAAGCTGTGTACGCACACAGACATAAACATGCATGCACATTTTTTTTGTCAGATTTCTAAATGTGAGTGTGTATGCATTGTTCTGTTTTATAAATCTCAATCATCACATGCACAGCCCAATTTCATCCCCCACAATTAGTTATAAATGGATGTATTGACACCTTTTATTATGTTTGCATATGAATTCTTCTCACTCATTAGTCTTGTCAGTGAAAAGACTGTGACCAAAGAAGTGGAAGTTTACAGATTATGACACATCAGCAAGGTTCACCACAGCACCAACTGTCATCACATACGACTGTCCATTAGTTCATTGCATGTACCATGAATTTTGAAGCAAATCTCGCCTTGTAATTGGTGGTGAAGCAATCAGACATGAAGCACACGTTCAGTTTTTGCCAACTACAGTCATGGGAAAGTTTCCCTAAAAAATGAATTTCAAGCCCTCCATCTTCACATATTCAGACACTGGGAGTATGTAAGTTGCTTTTATGTTAGTCCTTACAGCCAACAACAGAACAATTTACGTGCTTTGCTCTAATCTTGGACATCTTGCATTGACACCAAAGTAGACAGTAGCAAAGAAATAACAGTGTCAAGTGAGGTATTCTGAGGGCAGGGACATTCAGCCAGGAGGTGTTGCTATTCTAATCAGAGTCCTATACTGTCATATGGACCGGCAGATCTGAATGGCTTTTTGAAAGACTTACTTCCTGATACATGAATAAAGAGAAGGGGGGGGGGGGTCTTTTCCCTTGATCTCATACTCATATTGGGGACAGCTATTTAGATATCTCACCACTGAAAAAAGCTAATTATAATATATGACCTTTAATGATAATGTAGAAAAATTAATCTCATTAATCTCATGTGAATAATTGAAAATTTATCTTATTGATTCCAGGTAAATAAAGGTGGTTGCATTATTATGCTACTTTTGAATTTCCAACAAACATTTTATTTAAAAGTGTATAAATGTCCCTATAATGCTCCTATAATTGAAACAGTGCCTCTGTCATCTTCCTCTTTTGAACATAGAAAAAACATAAGCTCAGTGCAGGCTATAAGCACATCATGGTGCCAGATCATCTAAGTGTTATGAGTCATGTTCTCATGTGTGCTCTTAGTCAGCCTATCTCTGACTGTAGAATACTGACAGCTTTCATATCTCCTGTTGGGAGAGATATGCCAACCTGAATAAATAAATGTGTGTGTGTGTGTGTGTGTGTGTGTGTGTGTGCTTGTGCGTGATTTTATCACTGTGGTTGCCATAGTCAGCCAGCAAAGCTACCTGCTGCCCAGTGCTGATAGAGTGGTGGAAAATTTAATAGGCAGTACCAGCACTGGAGTGGGAACAACCTGTGGGCCTCAGTCCAGTTACTGCTGGCTCAGAGCTTGCACAGTCCACTGGGACTTCCTTCTGAGCCCTGCAGCTGCAGCCAGAGTGCTTGGGTTGGAAATGGTGGGCTTTCACACTTTCTCTCTCTCACTAACACACACATATACACCCACACACACACACACACAGCCAATACATGTGCTGACAGTATCCAGGGGAGTCAGCAACACCTATCTGATTAAGAACAAGACTTCTGACCACACAGCTAAGGTCATACTACAGCAGGGCCAATGGTTCACATGGGTGAATAATAGGGGTAGAGTAGGAGGTGTTGTCCAACAAAAATATTGATATTTGTTAAATGCATTTCCGATACAAATTCTACACTATTTTGTAGCCAGACTACACTTCACAAGGTCAGGATTTACCCATCTACACTCCAAGTATCTGGTACCTGGATAAAATCTAGATCTGATTGAATCCAATTTCATTTACACTCTGTTGGCCAGATCACAATTCTTATTGCGATCTGTCTTGATTTTCTCAGGCTACATGCAAATCAGAGTCAGTGCTTCACCACTCTAGAAGGTGTTGGTAATGCACCAGAAGCAGAAACACCAGAAGAAGAATAACTTTAGCAGTTTAGTCACAACAATTAACAGTAGCTACCTGTAATGCACACAATGATATACACTTAGGGATGACTAGCATGAACATGTGATACTAAAGTTGAACTCACTCTGCTCTCTCACCCACAGTTATTCAGTGGTTGCACTGATTAGGGATCAGATAAACTCTGTGATAGTATGTTATACCATCTGATTGTATGTGTTGAAATAGCTGGAGCTGCTTTTTAACTAATGGCTAATTGCAGATTCACTTTAGCTGCTCGTGTCGCAAGGAAAGAAAAGCTCACTGATGTGGTTTGACCTGGGATGAATGAAGATTACATATCCTTTCAGAGATGGATAGTCCTTTACTTTTATAAAATCTGGCTGGAATGCATCTGGAATCACCTCCACGGGTGATCTGCTGATGGTTTCTGTGTACTCCAAATTTAATTTATTACCATCAAGCCAAAATTTAAGTTTTAGGGCATAATGTGGTCTGATAGATTTCCTGATGTCCACAGTGTATAGTAGCCTTTTCACTAGGCTCTGGTCTGTCTGCTAGAGACAGTTATTATAAACCAATGTCATTAGTAAATGATGGTTTCTAACAAGAGTTGCAATAGAACATCTCTCAGTAAAGCTGAATAATGTGTTGTTTGTGGGAGTTTAATCTTATCATTAAAATGTCTTTCCATTCATCCCTGAACTTGTGTCAGATCCGTCTCAAAGGCCAACTGGATCAGATGAGCATTCTGTTTGTGTAGCATATGTTGGCGTTTTGAACTGTGAAAATTAATATTAGCACACAGCTGTTGAAGCTGTACATGTATCAAAGTTGTCATGACACTTGGCATTATCTGGAGTAGTGTTTGGAAAGTGGTAAGAATCTATTGTATTTCTGTGTTTTTAAACTCTGGTTTAAAATGATTTCTGATTTGCTTTCATACACAGTCAACTGCCAAAGGTGCTATACAAATAAAATTGACTTGACTATGTAAGTTTGCTTTTTTGGTGAGAATTATAAACTTAGCACAAAAAGTAAGGAAATTTGTGTAAGGAATTTGTGACTATTTCTTTGTTGTAACAATGCTTCTTGGCAATAAAACTTATACCGTCGGAAAGCCTGTTTATTTCCTTTTTAAATGGTGCCACATTTGTAAGGAACATGCATTTGAATCAGGAGAGCTGAGTATGGGTTGCGCCCATGAAACATTTGCCAAATCTTCTCTGCCAATGCCAAATAGTTTATTCTGCCATTGACTCTTGTTTGGTGTTTGGTGGATTAGATGATTGAAGTTTGAAGAAACAAGACATATTGGCAATTTAACAATTTATTCATTTAACAAACAGGAGCCTCAGTAGCATGTGGAAGAACCATACACAGTCACAACAGCCTGGCTCCTCCTCCTCATGCTGGTCACCAGCCTGGTCACACACTGCTGTGGGATGGCATCCCATTCTTCAACCAGCATTTGTCGCAAGTCAGCCAAGTGGTTGTGTGGGTCACTCTGGCACGAACAGCATGCCCCAAGCTGATTCCACAAGTGTTCAATGGGGTTGAGGTCAGGACTGCTAGCAGGCCATTCCATCCTCTCCACTCCCAAATTCTGGAGGTAGTCTCTGATAAACCCTGCTCTGTGGGGGCGAGCATTGTCATCTTGGAGGATAGAGTTCGGTCCCAGACTGTGGAGATATGGGATTGCCACTGGTTGCAGAATCTTATCTCGATATCTTGCATTGAAATTGCCTCCAATGATGACAGGCCTCGTTTTTCCAGTGAGGGAGATGCCGCCCTACACCATCACACTGCTTCCACCATGTTGACCCTATTATCCAACTGCTGAAGGCAGAATCTGGACTCATCGCTGAACATAACGTTCCTCCACATGTTCAGGTTTCAGTGCACGTGTTGCCAACACCAGCGCAAACGGGCCTGACGGTGAAGGGCAGTCATGACAGGCCTCCTGGCAGCCCTATGAGACCGGAGATTGGCTGCGTGTAGTCTGTTCTGGATTGTCTAGGCAGAGAGCCATCAGCCATATCGTCCTGCAAACCTTGACTGCAAATCTGTAGAAGACAGCCTACGGTACCTAAGTGCTGACAGGGTGAGGAAATGGTCTTCTTGGGGTCATCTTCTTGGTATGCCCACTTTGTGTCTCTGACATCCCCCGTTATATGGAACTTGGCCTTCACTTTGGAGATGGTACTAGGGCTCACTCCAAATAATGCAGCAACTTGGTTTTGTGGAACACCAGCTTGAAGTTGCCCTATCGCACGGGCCCTATCCAGATCAGTCAAACGTGGCATGCCGATTCTTGGAGCAGACACCTACTGACCACTGTAGCATGGGAGTACCAGAAGCTCAAAACAAGAGTCAATAGCAACAGCAAAATAAGCTGTTTGGCATTGGCAGAGAAGATTTGGCAACTTTTTCATGGGCGCAACCCACATACTCAGCTTTGCTGCTCATCCCACAAATGCATGTTCCTCAAAAATGTGGCACCATTTAAAAGGGAAATAAACAGGCTTTCCAACAGTATGAGATTTATTGCCAAGAAGCATTGTAACAACAAAGAAATAATCTACCAAACACAAATTTCCTTACTTTTTGTGCTAAGTTTAGTTTAAATAGCCAAAACCTACTAGTACTGTTTATGTGTTATAATTTTTCAGGTGTATTTTTGCAGTCATTGATATTGTCAATACAGTTTATAAACTTGTTTATGGGACTTACTATATACTATGTTTCCTTATAATACATGGGAGTGGGAGCATGTCTAGATTAAAGTGTAATGAGGAACGCTGGAAAAAACATGAAGGACCCCAATCACCACAGCTTTCACTGCTACCATCAGGTAGGCAGAACAGAAGCATCAGAGCCATATCCAGCAGGCTCAGAGACAGCTTCTATCTGCAAGCCATCAGACTGTTGAACTCTGGGACTTTGTGAACATACATAACATACACACAGACACATACACACACTCTTCCCTTCAAGGCAATATTTATATATTTAACAAAAGTATTTATTTATCACGTATGCGCAATACCGCACTGTATCTCACGCTGTATTTCCACATAGGAATAAATGGTAAGCGAAATCTAGTCTGACTGTTCCATCAGGTCAACAGTGAACTTGTCTCCACCTTCTTCCTTGTTCTTTCCTTGCTAGGTGTAGTGCTGATCACCTGAAAGGAAGTGATCTGTGTCTAAATCTGCTATTTAAGAAACATCTGTGCTGCATAATTGCGATAGTGATGAGGGTCACCTGGCCAAAAATGTTTTCGACCAAACCTTTCATCGTTGAATGCCATCACCAGTTACTATAAAATCGATACCACACCAATCTCTGAATGCAGCAGGAACTCTGTATGTAGAAACTTGAACATAAACCACAAAAATAATGCACATGAAAACGTGAATACAGGCAGAGTTTGAGAATATTGACAGCTGATGGAGAAAATCAATAAATAAGCACACAAGAATCATCCCAGGAGTGTAAATGGGAGCGGAGAAGAAATACTAAAGGCATATTATGCTTTTTGGGACATTTTTTTTCTACATTGTCAACAGCTGACATAAAAGCCTGTCCATTCCATAGCCTTGGTTGCTAAGGTGTTTCCATGTATATGGACATATGGACGTATTTATGAAGTTGACATTTTGTGTAAAGAATGAAAAAAAGTAGTGAAATCTCACTACTATAGTTTGTTTCATGGTTTGTTGATCAATTCTCAATTTTATTTATATAGCGCCATATCACAACAGAAGTCATCTCAAGGCACTTTTCACATAGAGCAGGTCAAGACCGTACTCTTTAATATACAGAGACCCAACAATTCCCCCATGAGCAAGCACTTGGCGACAGCGGTAAGGAAAAACTCCCCTTTAACGGGTAGAAACCTCAAGCAGACCCCGGCTCTTGGTGGGCGGCCATCTGCTTTGACCGGTTGGGTTGAGAGAGAGAAAGAGAGAGGGAAAGGGGGAGGGGGGACAGAAGAAAAAAAAAATCACAACAACAACAACAACAAGCACGAGCCGCAACAGCCAGGGAAGGATGCCATCAGGACTGTGAAGGACCGCGAAGGTTCGGCCTCTGGATGTAGCCTCTGGAGATGGTCAATGTCTGCCAAGCCCGAGATTTAAAATATAGACATGGAAATGTGCATAATATGTCCCCATCAGTTGGGACAGATGAAGAGGAGGAGATGATGCCGCAGAGAATGAAATGCAGCAGTTTACAGTTATTACAGAAAGACAGAGATGCTAAGGGAGAGAAAATTAAGAAACAGCCCACAGTTAGATGAGATGTCTCTCCGACGACTGCCATGAAGCTGAGCATAGGGAAGGAGAGGTGAGAAGAAAAGGAACATCAGCAGAAGGCAGGGGGAGAGGTATAGGACCTCAGATGGTAATTAGAAGGAAACTAGCCAGGAGCCATTCTATAGGAGGAGCGGATTAACCTTATTGACAACACAAGTGAATGCCACTAGAGAGCAATAGCAGGCAGCAGACAAAGTGCTGACAGCTTAAAAGAACAGTTTGTAATTATCTTGAGGGAAGGCACATTTTACAGGATACATACATACATATCCACATATTGGCTGCATCCTGTTCCAGGGACCTCTGAAATCTGCATTTCAGAATAGTCTAATAATCAGACCAAAAACCTTGTTTTTTGACATTTTGTTTCCAGTTTGAGTATTCAGTCTGACAATTGTGCTCATGTATGCTGTTTATGTTCAGGAGGGGTTATCTATGCTAACTGATCAGGAGAGAGTGATGTATCCATCGTGCTGACATTGTTTTCAGTCAAGGACAATAGTAGACGTAAGTGGTGGCCTGTGCCAAACTATTTTTCTACTGCAGCAGCCCCACTGGGGATGCCATTTAGCAGCGCACCCACCTGTGGTACTGCCCCTCTCCCACCCACTGTGAGTTCCACTCACTTGTTGCCACAGTCTAAGGAGAGATCAAACTCATGCTGATACTGAGTTTTGCCAATGCAAAATAAAACCAAAGTCACTCCTGGCAGTATATTTACCAGAAAGACATTTTATTGACTGTGGTTTTAACTGTTTAATGAAAGGATCTATTTCAGTGAAAGTCGGGTTCAAGCATCCAGGCATAAAATAGCTACAGGCTTTCTGTGAGGGCTGGCGTCTACCCTGTAGGTAGGGTTAGAGAGAGCTCTTCCTCTATAAGGACAAGTGTGGGCAATTTTGTTTGAGGCTTGGTCTCATGTGTGCTTGGAATGGTTTGTCTGTGCAGGTAAGGGAAATTGGGGGTGAAGGTTGGTTGTATTTTTGGGAAGAGTTGTATTTTATTGGGAATAACTGGTTTTCTTGCATGTAGCACTGCGGTGCAGCTGTTTGCCAAGTGATCCAGTTTGGTGATTGTTCTGTAGCCCCATGCTGAAGAGGTAGGCCACCAATTTAATCTGGTCTTTGTGTAACTTCACTAGATTATTAGTGATGTGTTCAATCTAACCCTTTAAGAGGAGTCAGCTGTTGTCTATCCCCTATTGGAGCCACAGTACAGAGCCAATCTTTACCAGTGCTGGTTTTTAGTAGGACCTCCTATTGAAAGATAAACTGGTATGGTAATGTAGGAGGGTAATTCCCTCCGAGGTATTTTTGCCAGTGTTATAATTGTGTTAGATCAGAAAAAATGTTAACCTTTTTTCAGATTTAATGCCAGACTGCTGCTTCACTTGTGCCAATATAACCCAGCTGTTTGAAGTGCCTAATTGATGTTATCCGGTAGGACATCATCTCAGATTGTCACCAGCCTATTGTTTTATAATTTGACTGAGCAGTTTGACTTTTTTACTACTATATGTAATTGTTTTGTTGGACTAATTTTTAAGTCTTTCTGCATCTGAGCCAACTGAACCTTTTTAAATATAGTATTTGATTTTGTTTCTTTCCTAGGCAGTGGGAAGACCTGCGGGGAGTAATCGTGAGGGTGGTGGTCACCTCGAGCAGTTTGCAGATTTACCCCAACTTGCAAGCAGTGTAGGTTGCAGTGTTGTAGAGCTCACGGTGTGGTGATTTGTTAGGGTTCATGATAGAATCTCCCCGCATTAAGTACCCTGCCTAGCTTATTTTTTTGCCAGGCAGTATATTTTACACTCCTATATGTGTGTCCTATTTTAGATCTCAGAAGCTTGGGTTACAACACACACAGAGGGAATGTGACTTCATTGTCTACTCAGGTTGCCATTACTCCACTATAATTTTTACATAGCAAATAGTTGTGTGCTGACATCTGGGCTGAATGTCGCAAATTGCTCCTTTAGTTTACCGCATCCTGCAAGCTCTGTCTTGAGGACCACTGCCTGATTCTGCAACCACTTACAGTGCTGGGCCATCTCCTATACCAGGATGGGGAGCTCCTCTTGCAGCCGTGTTGTCAGCATGTCCTGGTCATGTAGCTTTTTCTTGATACCGATTGTTACTAATGATCCAAAACAGTTACATGAAACTGTAGCATGACATTTTGTAATGCAAACATAATGGCAACAAAATTTGTCTTTTTTCTAAAATGCATATTTTATAATACAGCCACCAATATACTTAATATATATAATAATATATCATTGTCAGAATAATTCAGTATTCCAAATACTGTATGACATTTTTGAAGCATTGGACAAATGCATACCACTGACATGGTCCTTCCATGGCCATATTGTACCAGTGCTCTGTCCAACAAGAGCCTGGTCCACCAGGGCCGCATCAATCTTTTTGGAGCAGTCTGCAACAAGACCATTGTACTTTTCAATCTCCTGGAGAAGATGCTTTTTGTCTACTGTCAACTTTCTTTGGAGACGATGGCGAATCTTGTTGCTGTCTACAAAGACATATAAAAACAGGTTTTTAGGAGAAATTGTAATAATGCACTCTAATCACATATGCGGACATACATACTATGCACATGTTATATTAACACAGTATACATACATTTTTCCATATATCAGATAATTAAAGAAAATGCCTACATACTACTCTGACAGTAGAGGGTTTGTTTCTACTGCTTCACACCCAGATGAAGACCCTCGAGACCCCTGGAGATTGAGCAGACCTGTTACTTGGGTCAACACAAATGTCTATAATAAGGAAAGAACTGCAAAAAGGCATGTACTGTATATTGTTTTGTCCTTACCACTCTCTGCCCATTCCTTGACTTCAGCAATCCACTGTACTTCCATTGCATCTGAGCACTGCAGCTCCCTCTTAAGATGTGACAGCCTCTCTAACTCTTCTTTTGCCCTTTTAAATGTCTAAAATGTTTACAATACAATTAGAACTTAGTAAGCTTAACAGCTGGTTCAAAAACAGATTCAAAATATATATGAATAATGACACAACAAACATGAATATGGAACATACCCTCCAATATCTCATGGAGCGAACCTTGTGTAGCGTCTCATCTTTGTGACGGTTCCAACTCATTGCATGCACAGTGAGCCGGTCTACACATGCTGGTATAAGAGGACTTACTTTATGGTCTGCAATCTATAAACAATATTAGATGATAGCACTAACTCCAAGACTTATTAAAGTGAGATAGCTTTTGACAAGTACTTTGTTGTCAGGGCACAACATGAGAGGTAGCTGTTTACTTACTCCACCTCCTCACCGGCAGTTGTGCCTGCTCCCTCCTGGTTCCAACCACTCCATTTTATCTTTTGCAAGGGTACATTAGAGCCAATGAAGCAGACAATGTGGACAAATATTAGGGACATGGAACTCAGCTCAAGGCTGTCCATTCCCATGGTAACACATAGCATATTCAATTGAAAATAACAGATAAAAGACATAGCTCACACTTGGTAGCAAGAGCTCTTGCATGCATGATGCTCAGGAAGGGCTTCATTTCTGTAAGGCCCTTAAGAGCTGGACTGACAGTGGCAAGTTTTAAATAAATGTCTGACAATGTAAGCAGTAGGGAGTATAGACTACTTCTAGAGGTACAGGATAATGTAATGATTCTTTTAGTTAAAGAACTATTTTGTGAGTGTATAGTTTAAATTTACATTCTTCATCCATCTGTATTGTATTGTCAAAACCTGATAACCTCACTGTCTTTGGCTAAAAATAGCCAAGGTAGTGTCATTAGATCTAGGGGAAAAAATATCACATCCATTTCCTACTCTTGTTGTCACTTACAGTAGCGACTAATTTACCAAAGAGAACTTAAAGTACACCTTCCAGTATGGCCAGATTGAAATCTGCTGACACTGCTACCATTTCAGGTGTGCAGGCGGAGTAGGTGAGAGGGGCATCACAGCAAAGCTGTTTTTTCTTAAAGGAGACATATGAAAACTCAAGGGAGCTCTGCTGCGGGGCTTTCCCATTTATCTGTCCAGAATAGAACATATATCAGTTAAAAAAAATAAAAATAAAAAAATTGTGATAGTCAAAGTATATGGAAATAATTTGCTGATAATAACTGGTTAGCATAATACATAGTATTTGTGGTCTCATACTTTTCCTGCACACAGTGTTTGATATTCCAGCAGCTTTGCAAAGGCTTGTCTAGAGAATCCAGGTGAGCTCACTTTGTACATAGATACACAATATTATTTGATTAATGATGATCCAACCTTGTAGCAGGCTGGTGGAGAAGCAACACAATGGCTTGCCAACAGCCTCAGATTCCAAAAGGCATGTGAAGTGGTATGGCCGTGCTTCCTCCCAGCGGTCTGAGGCTGCCGAACAGACCACTATGATGCTGAGCTTCTCTCAGGCTCAGCAGAACATGGACATGACTCTAGTATGGCAGAAAGCCTCTCCATGTTTTGTTCTGCAGAGAAAATAGGACCAAACGATCTACATTCTATATACAGTATTTTGATTTCAGAATAAATCACTGTATATTTACCAAATATCTCTTGAGGATTTAGCTGTGCTCTGGGTAATGGCAAGGAATCCTTTGCAGGAAGTGCCAACACCTCAGTGCCCATGCCTGTAAAACAGTACATGACAGTTTAACATATCAATGCATCCATTGACTGTTTTTTTACGTACATATTGATGGACCTTTCCTGAAATTACAAATGCTTCACCAAGGATTTGGTCATGTATCAACCCAATGGCAGGGTGTCTTCTTGGCACTGGAGATAAAGGGGGTCAAGTATGAATTTTTTGGCCATTGTAAGACAGACAAACAGATGGACAGACAGATATACACAAAGAGATAGATAGATAGAGCAGTAATAGGGATAGATAGATAGATAGATAGATAGATAGATAGATAGATAGATAGATAGATAGATAGATGACAGGGTGAGGTTGGCTCTTAAAAGTGCCTTTGAGGTTCAAATAGCTGCTGCACAGTTGATAGATGCTGCAAGGAGAAAAAGGAAATTATTCATTAATAAAAACTAACAACTAAGTACAAAATTATACCATGTCTGAACTGATCTTGGACTGTGTTGTAGTTTAATTTACTATAAGTAATTAGAGTCAACCTCTATTCAGCTTGCAGGGTAGTGAGCCGCCTGTTTATATTGCGCTGTGCATCTACTGGTGTAGTTATGGTACACAGCATTCAGTCAAATGTACTGACTCTGTGAGTCTATTGGTGTAATTACGGTACACAGCTATGGTATGCTAAACAGTGTTAGCTCTGTAGTGAACTTTGCTAGTTGCCATTTAAGCTTCTACGCACATATGTAAGTCTACCCCCCCCCAAAAAAAATTGATAGCAGAGGCTTGTACACGATTGCTCGACCTTACCTTGGATGTATCCTCCTTTTCTCTGATTTAATGGCGGATCACAAACCAATGTGTGTAGGTGCGTACCGTCACCTACTGTACTGGAGTGTGTAACATCAGGGCTTTACATCCTTCAAGTTACATAAAAGTAAAGAAAAGTTTATAAGAAAAGTATATCTTATGATCTAATCCTGTATCTATAAGAAAAATAAAGTGATTTTACCGCACAAACAGAGCAGCTCTGTTATAATGTATAAGATTGGAGGGCAGTGTGCACATGCGCAAGTCCGAAATGGCTGCTAAGATTTATATTTTGTTCTATCAAGCACGAAAAAGTCAGATAATTGTACTCTATTCAATAGAGTAATTTTTGTGACTATGAGTACGAAATACCGTGACTTCAAAACAGTTGATGTAAACAATTAGACACAGAACTATATTACAGGCCTTGCATTCCCAGAGTGTAGTGAGGTTCCCAAATAGTGCAAATATAACATGTAAAGGTAACACTGAGATAAAATCTATAGAGAGCTATTTACAACAAAAAGCAAGGGTAGCCATAGGCGTTTTTTTCTCTTTCAGCACTCTTCAAAACAGTTGTGGGCGTCCTGCCTTGACACCTTCTCTGGTTATTATTGCTATTATTATTATTATTATTAGTCATATCTCTGTTATTATTATCACTGTTATTGTTATTATTGTTGTTATTATGCTTCTCTGTGTCTCTCTCCCCACTCCCCCCTCTCTCAAATGGTTGGGTTGAGAGAAAAAGCTCAACCCAACCAGTCAAGGCAGATGGCCTCCCACCTAGAGTCTGGTTCTGCTTGAGGTTTCTTCCTGTTAAAGGGGAGGTTTTTCCTTACCACTGTCACCAAGTACTGCTCATGGGGGAATTGTTGTGTCTCTCTTAATTAAAGAGTACGGTCTAGACCTGCTGGGCTGGGCTCCTGGAGATCTTGACCTCTTTTGGGTCCCTCTCCCACACACCCTCCTTGTGCTCCTTCTTGGGGTTGTGTCAGTCTGCTCACTGAACATGTACACAAACACACATACATATGTAAACATATACATATAAAGAGTTTACAAAGTTTACACACAGAGTAAAGAGCAAAAAAAAGCAATACATTTTCATATGAAATTTGTCTCACCTCTTGTCATCTCCCCCTCCCACGCCCCCTCCATGCAGGCATCTGTGTGCTGCTCGTTGGGCTTGTTGGCCTGGATGTTCCAGGTTGCTCATCATCTCTATACTTACTCTATATTTAGTTATGCTGCTATAGGCCTAGACTGCTGGGGGACTTCCCATGATGCACTGAGCTCCTCTCTCCTCCTCCTCCTCTCCATCTGTATGCATTCATGTAACATCAATGCATGTCAATAACTTTGCTTCTTCCCTGGAGTTTTTTGTGCTTTCTCATCTCACAGGAACCCCGGGTTCTGGGCCGAGCCTTCGCGGTCCTTCACAGTCCCGATGGCATCCTTCCCTGGCTATTGATACTTATACTTATTGTTGTTGTTATGATTGTTGTTCTTCTGTCCCCCCTCCCCTTTCCCTCTCTCTTTCTCTCTCTCAACCCAACCGGTCAAAGCAGATGGCCACTCACCAAGAGCCGGGGTCTGCTTGAGGTTTCTACCCGTTAAAGGGGAGTTTTTCCTTACCGCTGTCGCCAAGTGCTTGCTCATGGGGGAATTGTTGGGTCTCTGTAAATTAAAGAGTATGATCTTGACCTGCTCTATGTGAAAAATGCCTTGAGATGACTTTTGTTGTGATATGGCGCTATATAAATAAAAATTGATTGATTGATTGATTGATATACATGTACACATACACACATATGACGAAGATTTAAAATAAATGATAAAGTCTGCACCATCCCATCTTGCATGCTTTTACGCACACGTAAATATTTTTTTTATATCGAATTTATGTCATCCTATCTCAGTTTTTACGTGTCTGTCACACGTCTGTCAACATCAAGCGAAAACTACGTATACACATGTAAAAAGAGTTTATAAAGTCTACACAAAGAGTTATAAAGAAAACGAATGCATTGCATTTTCGTAAGAAGTTAGGCTTACCTCTCGTTGTGGGTGAAAAAAGACGGATCAGTAATTTCATCCTTGCCAGCATCGCTCTCCGATTCCGACAATGAGCTGTCATCAGTGTCTTCCTCTTGAAAAAACAACTAAATGGCTTTATGGCTTGGCTTACGTTAAGCATTTGCTTTGTTTTTCCAACTGAAAAACTCAAAGTCTCCTGAAAATTATCTCAATATTTCCTCACGTGTCTCTGTTGTTCTCTCCCGCTTCCCTCTGTTGCCCGCTTCTCTCTTGCCTCTCTCACCCGCATTTCTGCTCTGTAGGTGCTCTTCGCAATTGGCAACCCTCCCTTCCTGAAATGTTCAATCTGTAGAGCACAATCAGCAGAATCGAGCATGTTTTTTCTGTTCCGTCATATGACAAAAAACGACAAAGATATAAAATAAACTCGACGTCTGCCCCATCCCAGCTCGCACGCTTTTACGCATGAGTAAACATGATTTTTATATCAACATATCTCTGTTTTTACTTCGTCTATCAACACCAAACAAAAACTGGCATAGAGTTTCAAGCCAGAACTTTGGACAGAAGTTGACAGCAACACTTAATGTGACTTTGTTTTTATGCTACGACGTCCTGAAACAGACACGTCATTTGATCACGCCAGCGTGATTGGAAGTATATTGTGAACTTTCTACGCTGTCACTCAGCGACTGATGTTAACGGAGTGGAGCAGCAAACTCCAGCAGAAATAAACGAGATGAGACCTGCATTTCTTGCATATATATATATATACATATACACACATGCACACACACACACACACAAAACACAGTGGTTGCAAAGTGCTTTAAAGTACAAAGAGAACCGAATAGAAAAGTGAGAGAAAAGCAGAGTGTATAAAAACATTGTCAAAAAAAGCACACAAGAGCAAAGTCTTACAGCTGCTTTAAATGAAATACAACGACAACTTAGGTTAAGCACAGTTAAAAGGTCACTGAGTAAAAGTGACACTAGAAAACCTCAATAGAAGGGGAAAATGTAGGAGGAAGGGAATTTCATAGTTTTAGGGCTGCTACTGAGAAAGTCCTGTACACACTACCACAACACAGTTCTGTTTGTAGAGACTGTCCTCCCAAGAAAAATGACACAATAGGTCGTAATGTCAGTTGCCCAAAAACAACATAGAGTAACAGATGCCATCTAGTGGCCATGAAATTATGACCGGAGCAGTGGTGCAGTTCAGATGACGCCTATATAAGGTGATAATTTGTGTGTGTGTGTGTGTGTGTGTGTGTGTGTGTGTGTGTGTGTGTGTGTGTGCGTGCGTGTGTGCATGTGTTTTGAAGGCTTAGAAACACCCTGAGGTTTGTTCTGCAAATGACACAACAGTTCTCCTAAAATGCACACAAACACACACATCAACACATAAGGGATGGTGGTGCTCTGGGTTGACTCAGAACTGAAGATAAGTTTGGTGTATTTCTATACTGACATTATCAGTGACATATTATGAAAGGTCTCAGACTGTCTTGCAGTGTTTTTTTTTGTCCCCTGCTCTCTGAGACAGTGTTTTGTTTTTTTTTTTGTTTTTTTAAATGTTGATGTTTTTTTGATGAGTCAGTGTGGACCTGTGGTGCCAGGAGGGTTTTGACAGGATTTAGGCAGCTCTCTTAATCTTAATCATCAGTACTATAGATGTGTGTGAATCACTGAAATGTGGATATCTTCAATGCTATTTATTTTGCCATTTTTACTTTATCATACTGCATAATTTGAAGGACAAGTCTGGTGATATTCACTATTTTTTGTCTTGTCAATAAATCCCATGTGCAGACTTAAACCAACAATGAACTGATCTACTCACAAGTATTGTGTCTATATCCAAAGCCTGATATATCTATTCATTCATCATTAACAACACATCAATGAGCCACACTGTGACATGTTCCTTCATTACCATGAACACATACTTTGACAATGCACTATTTTCTCCAGTTTGAGTAACATTTGTTAAAAACTACAGTGACCAGCTGTCTTAGGAAATTACTGAACCTTAAAAAATGAAACTATATATTTGTGAGTTGTTTTAAAGATCTACTGTAGACAGGAGAAGTCACAAAGTATCGAGGGAGAATAACATACTTTTGGGTTTGCACATGGGATTTGTCTTCTGTTAAGAAGAATAGAAATACTGTCAGAGCTAACCACTGGCTTGGACTCAAGACGCAGACTCAGAATCGGTTCAAAAATTCAGTCCTTTTAATAAGAATGAGGTCGGTACACAGGTGATCTGATATCAAGGCAACAGCGTCCAAATCGGCAGGCGAAAGGCTAGATCAAAAGGCAAAAAACAGGTCTTGTAACTATAGGGCTGAAAGAACTCACACAAGCAAAAAAGGCTGCAACGCTGTCACAGGGAATGAGACGAACTGGCACAGAAGGAAGGGAACACTGAGACTATATACTCTTGGAGAGGGGAGACAATGAGGCACAGAGTTGAGTATCAAAATAAAACAGGAAGTACAAGACAAAGAGCACTGGAAGAAACAAAAAGGTAACTCAATGTGACAAATACATTATATGGCATAAGTGTGTGTAGCTGTTCTTGCCTGTCACTAACTATATCTTTCAACAAAACCTGTACTGTGTGTGAATGGAATGGAGACAATGACCATAGCTCTCCTGAAAACTGGGGGGTTTGTTCTCTCCACTAAATGAAATAAAATAAAGTCACTGCAGCAGCTTCATAAGGTGCTCGTCATTTGTTTTGTCCACCAAAATAACCCATTTTAAGTACAGATTTTCCTGCAGCATTATGGACTCTGATCTCTGCCTCTTAATTTTTCATCCCTACATTTTGATACATGCTCTATTTATTGCGTAATATTTTATGTTTGCCTATATATCGTGCTGTTGATACTGTGTACTGATTCTCTCCATGCTGTACCAAAAACCAATTCCACCCACTCTGTCTGCATGGCCTTTCAAGTAAAAGTAACAATTTCATGATTCACTGACAAATGTTGTCCTGCTGATAGGTGTATCTTAAAGACAGAGATGACCTTGATCTTGTAACTGAGTTTGAAGGACTTGTTCCCTCGATGATTGACTTTGATGTGTAAAATTGGTGGATTACCCCTTAAGCACAAAAGATACTCAATAGCACTCAGGTATTTTGGTGGCGGTGGTGAGGAGACAGGTGGCCTTTATTTCCATTTAAACACTTTCATCCTTACAATTCTGAGCAAAACCCAGTGTGTTAAAGTGAACACAGTAAATGGGCCAGTCCCTTCTTCCACAGTGAGTCCTCTGATGTTATGCTTTAGTGATATTTCGTAGTACATATTTAAAACATCTGCAAAGAGCATCATTAAAATGTGTGAAATATACAGTACATACTACACATGCATATTTCACTTTGCTGCATGCATATTCATCACCTAAGGTACATACATGTATCCATGTTGTATATGGGTATATGTTATCCAGTATACATGTAGCATACTAAAGGATGAAAATTTTTGCATAAGTAGACATAAGTACTTATCTCATGTATAAAATGTAAGTTTTTGAATTTCTGACTATTAGGCATACAAAATGATGACCCTACCTTTTCCAATAATCTCCATTCCTGCATCCTATTAAACACTCATCATTGTTGTATTCAAATACTCAACTATGTATGTTTTTAAGCTCTATTTGTGCTGCTGCAGCCACCTCAAGGGCATCAGTAAAGTGTCTTCGTCTTTCTAATGTGTTGACACAAGGCTGTTATCATAAAGTGACAGAAGGTAAAAGAAAAGTTGAGTTTTCAGGTATGCAGTATGTCCCTCTCCTTGCACTCTCTCTGACCTGAAAACCATCTAACCATCCGTGGCCATCTTTAATTCATGCTGTTATTCATCATTATTAAAGCCCACTATTCTGCTCTTATTATTATTGTCCTCTGCTGCTGAGGGTGTTTAATATCAGAAAAGTCTCATTATTCTGTGGCTGCACATTGAGCAATTACAAATACAATGTGTTCACTCCCCCCGTCCCCCCCCCCACCCTCCCATCCCCCCAGCCAATTACCTTTTATTATAGTGCCAGTGTTGGGGCTATTTTTTAAATGAGAAACATACTCAGCAGACCGACATGGCCCCTAGTGTGCATGATCCGTGTGTGTATGTGTGTGTGTTGGCAGCGGTGGTGATGGGGGCTTATAGCCAGTGGCTTCCTCTATTCAGTTGAAGAACAGCAAAGAGGTGAAAGAGTTATTGCAGCTACAACACATAAACCTACACACACACACACACACACACACACACAGCTACTCATTTATTGCCTTTTGTTATTTACCCTGATAAAATATATATTTCAATGATGTCTTTGTTTCACCACAGGCATTTCCTAAATCTTTATCTCGTCTTTTCTTGGCCATTATACAAAAGCTTTGCAATAATGTGTGAGGGAAATTATTGTATGAATATGTATAAATGCTTGTGTGAACTTGTGAAGGGTTAAAATGCTTAGTGATAGCCATGGACATCATGTTTGTGTGTCTGAATTGTATGTTCCTGTGTAAAATAAATGGAATCTAATTTGCAGTATTATTGTCATAGCAATTAAACTGACATCATCAGCCTGTTAAAGAGAGGTGAGGAGATTGTGCAATAGGTGAACTACGAAGGACTGCGCACCAGTGAACAGTCAGTGGTGTTAAGTAATAAATATAAATTGCATGTGGAAAATTAACTGAACTTGACAAAATAAATCAAACTGGTAAAGAGGATATATATAATGATGATTTGAGTAATAGATAAATATAGAATGAATAAGGTGCTAAGGAAGTAACCTGGAATAATCAAGTTTACAATTTAGAAATGTTGAAGGATGCCTCCAATTAAAATCTATTAGTTTAGGTGGCTGTGGCTCAGGAGGTAGAGCGGGTCGTCCACTAATTGGGATATCAGCAGTTCGATTCCTGGCTCCTCCAGTTCGCATGGCAAAGTGTCCTTGGGCAAGATACTGAAACCCAAATTGCTCCCGGTGGCTGTGCCATCAGTGTATGAATGTGTGTGAATGGTTAGATTCCTCTGATGGTCAGGTTGGGACCTTGCACGGTAGCCCCTGTGCCCATTCAGAGTATGAATGTGTGTGAATGGGTGAATGTGGCTTATAGTGTAAAAGCGCTTTGAGTGGTCGGAAGACTAGAAAGGCGCTATACAAGTACAGTCCATTTACCATTTACAATGCACTTAATAGAATTAATTTCATTTATTTAGAAAAGTATAAGATATAATTTCAAAGACATAGTGGCCTAAGTTTTGTCATGTTTTGTGGTATGTGAATAAAAGTTACAACCAAAGTACTTGTATATTTGATAAAGGTTTGCAACAGGTTTTGTTTAAGAAATTGTAACATATGATCTCAAGGGGAAGGAGAGGGGTGTTATGCCCCACCCTTAGTCGGCCCTATGGGGTGAACACTCCACCATTTACCCAAAGTAAAACTCTAACACCTTTTAAAATACCCAAACCATGGGATTTATTAACATAAAGACATCCAAAACAACCAATTAGATTATTAAAGACTATAAACAACAGTAAAAAGACAACAGAAACACTAAATAAAATCCCAGGTTTAGAGGCAGCAAGAGCAGCAGTCCACAAACCAAAAGCCTCTCCCTGCTACAGGAACCAAGAGCATTTAACCACTTCCTTTCCTAGGCCAGGTGCACCTCAGTGAGGACTGATCAGGAGTGTCAGGAGTGATTTGAAACGGAAGGGTACCAGCAAGAGGGGTAGTGAGACCAGCTATGTATGACAAAAAGACAGGAGGTGGCAGAGTTGAAGATGCCAAGACTTTCATTGGGAGTAACGAGGATGGACAGGATTAGGAATGAGAATATTAGAGGGACAGCTTAGGTTGGACAGTTTGGAGAAAAAGTGAGGAAGGCGAGATTTAGATGGTTTGGACATGCATAGAGGAGAGATGCTGGTTACATTGGGAGAAGGATGCTGAAGATGGAGCTGCCGGGCAACAGGAGAAGAAGAAGGCCAAAGAGGAGGTTTATGGATATGGTGAGGGAAGACATGCAAGTGGTTGGTATGACAAAGGAAAATGCAGAGGAGATGGAAATGGTTGATCCACCATGGCGACCCCTAATGGGAACAGCCAAAAGAAGTAACATATGATCTCAAACAAAACTTTTTGTTGTATTGTATTTTGTTGCAAATAAAATAATGGTAGAGTACTTGAAGGAGTTATGTTGTTTGTACAGTGTTTATACTGGAGAAGGAATTTGTCACAAAATAGAATACAACTCTAAAAAAAATTAAATTTATTTTACAACAGCTTCAAACAGCAATAAAGACAGCTAGAGCAATACAGAAAATGATGTGTGGATTTGTGTATATGAGTGTATGTATGTGTATATGTTTAAATGTAGTTGCTAACTTTAATTTGTGTTGCTCCAATATTGAATTTATCAAATGTAACAAAAAGAAAAACATAGATCTATGGTAAATGTCACAAAAACTGCCCCAAAAAGGCCTTAAAATTGCCCATATAAACATACTGAGTCACAGGAATGAATTAACTTAAGTAGCAGATGTACTATTCACTAGCAAGAACCACACCACAACAATATGTTGTTTAAAGGTTTAATGGAATTCAGGAGGTATTGAATGTTGAGGACAGATGGCATGTGGATGAAGGTAGAAGGAAGATGTCGTCTGTTAGGCTGGCCTGGGACAATGTACTGAAGACCGGGTGGAGGGAGACTCAGTGTGGGGGTTCTGTCTCAGGCATATTTCCACCCAAGCTGATCACTGGCCCCCAAAAGAATCAGAATGAAATTGAACCGATTTGAATGTGAACTTTAGGGAGATCATTAAGATTGTTGCGGCTGTAGGAGTGATATGCTTGGGATGACCAATGGCCGAGGACCTGAATGTTTTGGTCTGAGATACCAGTCTGGCTGCTGTGGACGCTGCACTGATGTGGAAGGAGTGGCTAGAATAGAATTCTGAGGTATGCCTGAAATGCGGAGGACTTGGTGTAAGTGCTTCTGGAACCAGAATCGATCGCCATTTTTCCTGTTTCAGTGAGACAGAGTGGGTGTTGAGGTGATGCCTTAGCAGCATACCTGGAGCTGATGTATTTG
The DNA here is from genome assembly GCF_914725855.1 of Thunnus albacares. Lineage (NCBI taxonomy): Eukaryota > Metazoa > Chordata > Actinopteri > Scombriformes > Scombridae > Thunnus > Thunnus albacares. Next base: position 35,336,646 of record NC_058111.1, read on the forward strand.
GTCAGTGGCTTGTATGGGCTGAGATAGGATTCGAGGCGGAATAAGTAGATATGGGAAGAAACTCCCAATTGATCTGTTTTGCTCCTTTGGAGCGCAAATATGAGTGAGTCAGCTGTGTGGATGGTTATGTTGGATAAACCAGGGTGACGAGAAGAATTATAGACCGAAGAGGTCAGGGCAAATTTGGAGCACCTCAGGAATCCAAAAAAAGCCAGCAGAAACATGGATTCTAAGGTTAAGTCAACCATAGGGATACGTAGCCTGAACGTAGGGAGCGGATGCAGATGCTGAGAAGGTCAGCAGTGAGTGGCAAGCGTCTAGCTGGAAAAGCCAGTTCCTGTTTCTGCAAGCCTTTTTTTAACATGGTAACATGAGAATGGGAGGCTGAAGGACACTGGAAGCCAGTGACTAGTTTGATGAAGAAGTTGATTCCTGCTTAGTAGGTCTGGATGGTGGAGGACCGAATTTTGTGGATGGAATCAGCATGGGTGATGAAATTGCAGATGGCCATGACATCCAGAGAGGGAAAAGGCAGCTGGTAGGTGGACTTACCACCAATCTTTATTAACCTGTTGTGGTTTGCAATGTGGACCCAAGTGCAGACACAGACTGGAGTGAAGGTGAATGAAATAAGGCGTTATTGCCAGGGAATACAGTGGGGATGAAGCGGGCTGAGGCAGAGGACTGGATGGCTGAGATGAGTGAGGGAGAATGGCAAGTACTGGCAAAAGGGAACAGGTAGTAGTGGGCTGGAGAGCGGGCAAGCTGGCAGACAGGTAAGTGGTGGTCTAGGAGCACAGGAGAGAGAGAGAGAGAGAGAGAGAGAGAGCGAGAGAGAGAGAGAGAGAGAGAGAGAGAGAGAGAAAGAGAGAGACAGGAGTGTAGAGATGGGAGCCAGGAGAGCTACGCCCAGGCCAACACACACACACCGCTACACACAAACAAAACATAAACACAGAGAGAGACAGACAGGGGAGCACTGGAAACACTAGGGAATCTTCAGGTACCATAACATAACCGATATAAGCCTCCTCCTGCTTACCCTAGAATGTCTTCCCATGGGTTTAACCTCACTGTGGGTCTTATCTGTGTAGAAAACACCCTTTGTAGTGCTGTGGCAGTTAAAAAACACACACACAACAGTCTTTTTTTCTGAAACCAACCAACCACTGACTTCAGCATCTATGTAACATAACTTGATAATATAATAAAAATAAGATAAAATAAAATAAAAGTGAAACTTACATACATAGAATGCATAACTTAAGGTGGAAGATAAAAATCACTGACATAAAATAGAATACATACTGAAAAATAATAATAATAAGAATTTAAAACATGGAATACATAGAATGTATAAAATAATGTAAAATACAACATTTTAAGTGCAGTAGTGCATAAGTGCAAAGCAGAAAAGCTATGCTAAAGTGAAGAGACAAGTTTTCAGCCTTCTTTTAACAATGTAGCAAGCTGGCCTCCCTGATATCTATAGGTAGTGTGTTCCATAGTTTTGGGGTGTAATTGACAAAGGCTGCATCCCTGATTTTCTTTCAGCTCTTGCTGGGAATCTCCAATAAACCAGCAGCAGATGATCGCAGTGTTCTTAAAGGCAAATAGGTAACAAGGGAGTTAGCAATGTAGCTTGGTCATAGCCCATTAAGGGCTTTGTATGGAAGGAGGAAAACCTTAAAGTCATTTCCAAATGTTACAGGAAGCCAGTGCACAGAAGCTAAAACTGGACCAATGTGCTCTCTCTTCTTGGTTCTGATTAATAACCCAGCTGCAGAGTTTGAATGAGCTGAAGCCTGTCAAACTCATTCTATGCTTGCTTTGATATCCTGAAAAAAGAGTCAGCTGTAAAGTCTACTCCACCTCCAGAAGACCTGCCACTGTCAGTATCCACAGCCGATGTGAGAAGAATCCTGCTTAAAGTGAAAATGAATAAAGCTGCTGGGCATGATAACATCTCTGGCTGTGTACTTAAAACATGTGCCAACCATCGAGCTGCTGTTATTACTGACATTTTTAACATCACTGTCACAGGAGAGATTTCCCACCTGCTTCAAGACAGTCACCATCATCCTTGTACCTAAAAGGTCTGCAGTGTCTAGACTAAACGACCACCACCGTGTGGTACTCACTCCCATCCTGATGAAGTGTTTTGAAAAAACGGTTCTCCAGCACATCAAAGACAACATACCAGCCAGTCTGGACCCTCTCCGGTTTGCATACAGAACCACAGAGGATGCCATCTACAATGTCCTCCTTCACACACCTGAAAATAACAACACTTACATCAGAATGCTGTTTGTTGATTTCAGCTCAGCATTTAATACAATCTCCCCCATGAAACTGATTGGAAAACTTAGCACTCTGGCTTGAGTACCACACTCTGCAGCTGGATATTGGAGCTCCTCATAAACAGGCCCTAGACAGTTTGGATTGGTGGTCACACCTCCTCCACTCTAGTGCTCAACACCAGAGTCCCCCAGGGTTGTGTGCTCAGCCCCCTCTCACTCCCACTGTACACCCATGACTACAACCCCCAACATGGAGAGAAATCGTGAAATTTGCAGATGACACCACCATCATTGGCTGGATTTCAAACAATGATGAGAGTTCATATTGGGAGGAAATCAACAATCTTGCAGAATGGTGCACAGGGAACAACCTACTGCTCAATGTCAACAAAACCAAGGAGCTGATTGTTGATTTTAGAAAAAAGGAGGCAAAGACACACACCCCTGTCTACATCAGTGGAGCTGATGTGGAGCAGGTGAACAGTTTTAAGTTCCTGGAAATCAGCATCACAGAGAACCTGTCATGGACATCACACATCTCAAGATCTCAGAAATGACTGTATTTTATAAGGAAACTTAAAAAGGCAAAATTCCCATTCCAAATTCTTGTTGACTTTTAGAGAGGAACAATAGAAAACATCCTGGCTGGAAACATGGTATGGGATCTGCAACAGATGATTAAAACTGTCCAGAACATCATCAGTACCCATCTACTGAGCATCAGTGATATTGGTGAGGTGAGGAGCCCTCACAGAGCCCAAAGGATACTAAAAGACAAAACCCACCCCAACCACAGCCTGTTCACCCTGCTGCCGTCTGGCAAGAGATACAGAAGTATCTGCTGTTGTCCAATCATCTTTGACTGAAAATGGCCCCATTCACTAGTAACAGCTAATACTATGACATCCATGTTTATCAGCCCAGCTCTGCTGGCCAGGAGAGAGCGTGGACAAACGGAGGAAGAGAGCAGCACTAATGGCTAAGCTAAGGCTAACTCCTCATCGGCTATCTCTACCCAGCATTTTTCTCACCAATGTACAGTCTGTGGTGAACAAAATGAATGAACTGTGACTGCGGCTCACCACTCATAAAAGGATTATGGACTGCAACTTCATGATTTTTATGGAAACATGGCTTACAGCAGGGTCCTCGATAGAGCCATTGAGGATACAACAGCTAATGACTCTGGTAAGACGAGAGGGGCATGGAGGACTGTGCATATATAGTAACAAAGCTTGGTGCATGAACAATGCCATTCTTGAGAGCCACTTCTCTGCTAACCTAGAATATCTAGAACATCTATCCTAGAATAGTTAAGTGCAGACCTTTCTATCTGCCCAGAGAGTCTACATGTACTGTTGTGACTGCAGCATACATCAAATGCTACTGCTAAGCTTGCAATGAAAGCATTGCACGCTACCATTAGCAGACAACAGACTACACTCCAAGCCGAAGCCTATGCACTCTAGATCTTATATAGTGTTGGGCGGGGGGGGGGCACTTCCTTAATTTCACAAAAAAGTTTTTACGCTTGCTTGAGGTGGATTTTGGAAATGTTGAAAAAGAGTTTGTGCACAAAATGGGGAATGGAAACACCATTTGTCGAATAAATAATGATGTAACTAACGTTTACCTCACATGACTGATGCTGTTTCCACTCTCGGTGTCTTTCGGCTTCTCCAGACAGCATGAAGTATGGCCAATACTAGCTGGCATGAAAGAACAATGACAACTTTTGACTTTTCCATTTTTCTCTTGTCAAGGAAATATAACTATTTGTTTTGCTTCTGGTTGGCAACCTTTACTTCTTCTACTCTAGGCAATACTCCAACCAAGTATTGCCTAGTAGCCTAGTTTATTCGCTTCAAAGCTGTTGATGGAAACATACCTAATTTGCATTTTCTTTTTTGTGACATTTCAAAAATTAGCTTAAAATTATCTTGCGCATCCAATGGAAACACAGCTTATATCACAATGCAGCCATTTTAGACACACCCAACAAAACCAGAAACACAGAAATGATGAAAAACAGTTTAATGGCCTAACTCCACAATTCAGTACCACATAGTTCTTAATCTTTTCAGAGGTCTTCAGCAATTATTTTCTAACAATGTGTTTCAAAAGAAATCTCTGATTTTCCTTTACAGGAACTTAAAGATCACCGGTCTGTTAAAGATATAATATGTAATTATTCTGCATTAAAATGTCTAAAAACAACTAGACCTATGTTATATACTTTGCTGAGTTGTGTACTTTCATCATCCCAAATGTTTCCCACAATTTTCAAACCTAGATAAATCCATAATTTTAGATCTTCTTTTAGGTTGTTTTTAACTGTATCTTTTAACCAGATGAAGGCTTTTAGCCATCAGACGACTGGATCTTAAGTTATCAGAGAAACAAACTGAGCAAACATTAGCAGCAGCTCAGCTATCAGCCCCTCCCAAACGTCCTCTTTCCATGTCAGAAAAACACTGATTTTGTTAGCCCTGTAAAGCCCAAATATAGAAAAAAAATGAGCGAAATTTTTTTTCACCTTTCAAATGTTGTTGTAGGAGGCCTCTGATGCAGAACTTAAAGGGTTTTCAATTTTTTTTTTACGTTTTAGTAAGTTTTTAGGGAAATGTTGTAATATTGCAAAGTTGGCCCCAGTTGAGAGCAGAATTTTTGTATTTGTACTTGCATTCTCTGAGAAAATATGCAACAACTAAGGGTTCATTTGCAGGGTTGATTGCTCATTTAGTCCCATAACAGTATATATCATGAATAATAATCACACAGCAGTCATTTATTAATTTAAAAAACAAGATAAAATTGTATTTACAAAACTGAGTTTTGTCTTCGTCCCAGTGTTCAGCCATGTTCATTTGCAATGACAGTCCCAAAGATGAACATCAGACTTGCTGCATAGCATGCTGGTTTATCCTTTACTGCAGTGTCTGCAGCGTCCTATCTTTGTCTTCATTGGGAAATGTGCAATTTTTCAGCCAGGGATACCTTGTCACGAGGCATGGTGTGTTTGTTTGGTTTGGGCTTTATGTCCATATAATCACTGGCTGGGAAGTCATAGGGTTGTTGGTTTTTTTCATCTACTTCACTGGCAGTGTTGTCTGATTCCCTTTCAAAAATCACTCTACATTTTGGATGGCAACAATCACATCTTGTATAGACCGTATAGACTAATCACCACTGTATTTTAAGACCTCTCTTTGCTGGTTGCATTCTCAAATAGAAAAATAAAAAATAATTAATCATTAAGTATTATTACAAGTATTATATTGTAGTAATAACCCAAAGGAAGTGTTTTCCAGGATAAATAATATCAATGCAAATAAATCCTAATCCTATTTACACATCCTACTAAATTCATTCAATACTATCTGACTAGCCTATTTTGCTCTCTCCTTATCATACTTAAAAGGAATACTTGCATCCCCCCCAGAACACTTACATCCCCACATTCAGGACCATTCTCACCTGTCCCTGAACAATGCAACGACCGTCCTCCAAAACATTCAGAACCTGTTTCTGCCTAATGCAACAGGCAGCTATTTGGGCAAACAAACAAAGCCCAGAAAAAAGCCCAGGATCAGTTAAACTTACATTAGTTCTACTCAAGCACTCAAGCTCTCCTTCTTTTAATGCGAATCCCACAGTTGTTAGTTACTTTAGCTCACCAGTTAGCTTAGCAGCTAACTTAGCTTAGCAGTAGCAGTGGCTTCTCTTTCTTGCATTCTTCTCTGTCTTGCTCGGAGTGTCATGTTTTTACTTATTCCTTTGCCTCCTTTAATGATAATGGTACATGTAATAAATGTAGTTTATTTGCAGTGTTGGAGGCAAGGCTCACTGAATTGGAAGCACACCATGGAAAACCAATTGTTAGTGACTGTAGTTAGCCAGCCCCCAGTAGCCGGTGCAGACCAACCTTGTGTAGCTCCTGCTCCTCCGGTAATCCCCAAGCAGCCAGAAAGCCAGGGTGGCTGGGTGACTGTCTGAAGGAAGCATAGCCCTAAGTAGAAACCAGCGGTTCACGACCAACCAGTTCATGTTTTTAACAGGTTTTCCCCACTCAGAGACACACCAGCTGAGAAACCAACTCTGATTAGCAGCTCCATAGTGAGAAATGTCAAGTTAACAATACCAGTGGTCATAGTCAAATGTATTCCTTGGGCCAGAGCAGGCAACATGGAATCTCATTTAAAACTGCTGGCTAATGATGAGCATAAATATGTTAAAATCATTATACACAGTAGTAATGACTCCCGATTACATCAATTGTTGGATCAGTTGGTGTATACATATGCAAAGACAATGGGCCTCATTCACCAACCGTTGTTAGGAAGAAATTTGTTCTTTGTTCTCAATTATTTCTTATTTGGGACTTCTTGTTAGGTAAGAACAGAATGTACACACACTCAAGAGCACACTTGCTGACATGTTTGTGCAAAATAATTGGTTATTGCGTTTTCTTCAATTCTACAGTTGTATAATGTTATAGGATTTAAATTAGAATTATATCTTCATCATTTATAATTGTCATTAATTACCTTCATTATTTTACTGTAACTAGGTAAATTTGATGATCCCGAATAGAGTGAGACACACAAAGAAGCATAAGTTTGAATACAGCTTTATTTTCCTGTCACATGCAAATACAATGAACAACAAGTAAACTGAGCTGGGATCTTTATACCTTGCCATGTCTTCAACATATGTTTTCCGTTATCAATGGTTTTCTCCTTAGTATGAGGATATGTACCTGTCAACCTGTCAGACATCTTGGCGCCATTCCTATCAAGCTAATGAATTTACATCTATGGGCCCCACACTAGATGTTATTCCACATTTGTCTTTATGACACATGAACATGGTGCCTCAACTAAAGGTTTCTTACATTCCTTAAGATGCATGCAACACAAAGAAAATACCTAATATCATTTACAAAGCATTATGGTCTTTTAAAAAAAGAAAAAAAATCAATAATGTTAATTGGGAACAATGACATTCAATATTCAGTGATTGATCACGCTATTTATAGGCCCAACATTTCTGCACCTGCCTACTCGCACAACAGCATATTTACTGCTGCTGCAAGATATTGCAGATCGTAGAATGCATCTTCCAGCACCATGTCGATTTTTTTGCAGAGAGTGGCAAGTACCTCTTGGGATGCTTTAGGCTACCAAGAGCTGTCCTCATGGAGCTTTGTATTAGTTAGAGCTAGCACTGCGGAGCCATACCAGATGGTCTAACCCTGTAGCACCACACGTGTAGGTACTGTTGGGACTACATGTGGACCACAGTTTACCACATGCTTCAAGACTCCAAGAAACCTGAGATCTGGGGGGTTCGCACCCAAAGTGTGAAGCTCCACCCATGGATCCAGGTTATCAAAACCAGAGATTACCCTCCTATCCCTCTCTTTTCTCTACGAGCTGCAGCAGGAGCAGCTCCTTGCTCTCTTTCTCCTTCAGCTGCAGGAGCAGCTGCTTGGTCTTTCACACCTCCAGCAGCTGCTGGAGCAGCTCTCTGATTTCTTGTGTGGCCTGCTCACAGCAGACACACAGTCTTCTTTACGGCAGAAGACGCAAGAGCCTGACTAAGACTTAGAAACTAAGTTTCCTTGTGCCAGCGGCTAACACACAAGTCTGCTGGCCAGTTTAACAGGTACAGGAGCTGCGAAATGGAGTTAGCTTGCCACTAACTCTACACAAAGGAGTGACCTGGGCCCTCTGCACGACTGGAGTGCTGTCTCCCCAGCAACGCCTGCATCTTTCAGCTTCAGAGCCAAAGCCTTCTCAGCCTGACTCACCCACGGATTCACCAGCTACAAAGCAGGACACCACAAAGCATCTCTTCCTTCATGGACTGGTAACAACTGGGCATAGCCTAGCAACACAGTGAAGCATAGTACGGCTAAGCAAGAATGTTTAACTCAAACAATGTACTGTACATGTATTGATTTGGTTAAGGTTACACATTGAACTGTTGTTGTGATGTCCTTGTTGCCTATAGTCAGGTTACTGTATAGCCACACTGCTAGGTAAATGTTAGCATGCTTAACACATGTTACATCCAGTAACTAGACCTTGCATGCAACTAACCTCATTTTAACCTGGCACCAATTGGCCTTGAATAGAGAACCACACAGTTAAGAGGTTAAAACCTAGTTTGGCGAACTTTGGTTCAGGCAGCACATGTGGTTCAAGACGCCACATGGTATGACCTTTTATCTCTGTAGTTCCCTTTATCAGCCAAATTGTCGGCATGCCATGTGCTGAGTCACCAGGTGACTGCAGCCATCTTGCTATTGTCTTCCCCACACACACACACACACACATACTCACACTTGTATATAGGTACACTTAGCTAGATTAGTATTGTGTGTTGCTTTTACCCTTTTGTTAAATAAATGCTTTTGGATATACCTGTTGTCTGTTTTAATGTTGCACAAGAATGAGTTCCAGGTACCAGGGGTAGCATATCACTGGCATCCATCCGCCATGCTCTCGATTTATGGAATATATCAGCTGGCCACACAATACATAAAATTCCCCTATACAGCAGAAGATCAGGTCCCAGTCAAGAGAGGATTTCATTCCATTTTTGGTCTACCCAAACCATCAATGCAACAGACTTCACGCACATGCGCATTAAGGCACCCTCCCCAGATCCATTCCCATATCTCAACCATAAACAATACCACTCCATAAATGCACAACTCATCTGTGACTACCAGAACCACCTTCTGAATGTGGTTCCCTGCTTCACAGGAGATGCACACGACATAACATTTTACAGAACAGTTCTGTGGGAATGCGCCTCAAACAAGGAGCTGCTGGAGACACATGCTCATTGGTATGTATCTGTGAGTAATTATAAATTCCAGCAACAGCGGGCTTCTTTTCATGTAATGACTTGTTTCATTAGGAGATCGAGGATATGCCCTGGCCCCCTTAGACTCACAAGACTCCACTAATCCGTCTTCTCCTGTGCCCAGAGGCCTGTACTACAAAGCAGGATTTGGGGTTAGCGAGGTAACTTCAGGTTTAACCCTGGGTTTTCAGTCCTACGACGCTGGTTCACTGCCTACCGGGGTTCATCACCATGGTAACTTACGCTGAACAGCTAACTTGCTCCAGAGCAGGTTAACTTCAGACGATCGGATCACAACCTGTCAACACTCCGACCACTGAACAATCAGATCACTGGAAAAAAAATGAGCTATCATTCTTACAAGATCCTGACATGGACAAAAGTCCTAAGTTTATAATAAAGTGACAAATAAAAAAAAGAGCAATATATATTTCTATAGGTCAGTGGAAACATTTTATTGTTCCAGACGTTTTATTTCCATTCTGGTTTTAAAACAGAGCTTCTTACAAATGGAGAGATCATTTACAACACTAAACACATAATGATTTTAGCTGCATTTTAATAGTATAAAATTTATTTATCCCCGGAGTGAAGCTGACAGTGTGGATGATTTTACACTCTGATTCCATCACTGCAGCTCAGAATAACATGAGACAACTGTGTGATGATAACTGGAAATGAAAACAAAATATTGTCTTTTATCAGAAAAATAATCCACACACTGTTAATTGGCTCCCATGATGTTAAATGCAACAATGAGGTCAGATAGACCTCATCAGTCATTTACTACTTTTCCACTCTTTGCCTCGGGAGCAGAAACAGTCTGACATTACTTTTAAGTTTTTTTTTTGTGACATATTCACAATGGTTTCTTCGTCATTCAACTAAATAGCAAAAAATACTCACTCTATATTTAAGTCATATATAATAATTCCTACATGTATTTTAAGCCGTAGCCTACTTTTAATATTCGTAAATTATTTCTAGTGTTTTCTTCTTATTCTGTTGTATGATTACAGGCTTGTTTACATTTCACATGGTTGAATATGACTTTTTGTTGTCTCTTAAACAGAGGTTTTCCGCAGCTACTTGGTGTCCATGTTTCATGTCTTATCATATGAAGTACTTCATTCATGTTTCTGATGATGTCACTCGTAATTAACAACCCCGTCTCTTTCACATGAACGCACTCATAGCTGGATAGGAAAACCCCGGGTTGACTGAGCTAGTTGATAACCAGCTTTGTAGCCAGATGAAGCCAGATAATGAAAAGATATCCTGGGTATGTTGAACTTGCTTCGTAGTACAGGCCTCAGGTCTCCAGTGTCAACCTGTCCACCTGGTCGGTCATCTGTTGTTCTTCAGCTATAAGCCCATTCTCCAGTCACAGCACGCCAAGTGCACCCAGCCACCTGCCTCTCTCTGCCACACAACCCCTCTCCAGCCTGCCTGCCCTTTGCCAGCGCCAGCGACCCTCCCTTCTACCCTCTATAACCAAAGGTTGCTCATTAAACCATCTTTTCTCATCCATCCCTCTGTTTTCTGTGTCTGCTTTTGGGTCCAAGGCAAATGGTGTACTTCAATGGAAATTATTCAAAGGTTGAACATGTGAAACATGGAGTGCCTAAAGAAAGTTGTCTTTGGCTGCTCCTGTACACAATTTTCACTAATGATCTTCCTGTAGTGTTAAAAAAAGCATGTGTCTCAATGCATGCTGATGATTCTGCCACATATATGTCATAAGCAACAATTAGTGATTTAAATACAAATCTTGATCCGGAGTTGAAATAAGTTGTGGACTGGATTAACAGTAATAAACTTATTTTGAATGTCTAAAACAACTAGCTATTCTGTATGTTCAAAACCAAAGTTTGATCTTAGGTTAAATAAAATGTTAATAAAGCAGGTCGAAGAAGCCAAACTTCTGGGAGTTACAATAGACAATAAATTATCATGGGACAAACACAAAGTTGCAACTAATGTTACTAATGTTGCAACTGATCCAAAGTGAGCCTGGCCGGCCCTAACTATGAGCTTCATCAAAAGGGAAAGTTTTAAGCCTACTCTTAAATGTAGAGAGGGTGTCTGCCCCCACGGATCAAATCTGGAAGATGGTTCCACAGGAGAGGAGCCTGATAGCTGAAGGCTCTGCCTCCCATTCTACTTTTAAAGACTGTAGGAACCACCAGTAAGCCTGCATTCTGGGAGCGCAGTGTTCTAGTGGGGTAATACGATACTATGAGTTCTTCAAGATATGATGGTGCCTGACCATTAAGGGCTTTATAAGTTTAATATAAGGATTTAAAATTCTAGATTTTACAGGGAGCCAATGTAGCAAAGCTAAAAGTACATCTGTAATAACGGTGACGGCACCAGAGTTTTCACATTTTCAGAAATTATTTTCTAACATGTATAATGTGTTTCAAAAGAAATCTCTGATTTTCCTTTTAAACAGACTTTAAACAACAAATATATATGGTTTTTCAAAAGCGCTAAAAGAGCATTAATTTTGTAATTAATAAATATTATTTTGGTGTGAAAGGGTTTCATGGGCATTCTATATTAAATGGTGATACTTAAAGCTATGTTACATCATGATAGATTCTGTCAGACTTTTTTCTTTGTTTGTGTTGTTTAAATTGTGTCATTTGTCATTGTTTTATTTACAGTAGACGTGCATTATGATGTGTTGTCATGTTAGTGTGAATGTTAATTTTTGGGGTATTTTTGTAATGTCACCTTGTAAACTATGTGGACCCCAGGAAGAATAGCTGCTGCTATACAGAAGCTAATGGGGATCTTAATAAACAAACAAACAATACAGCTAAGGTATTGGCTCTGTAATGTTAGTTTGTAAGCGAGTCCTTAGCTTCTCCTATCGCAAAACTGTGATGCCATTGCATGTCAGACTAGCCTTGATGAAACTGCCCATATACCCAATCAGACTAGAGTTCTGCACAGGCCTAAAACCAAGATCTAAATCTGGCCCATACCTCCACCTTTAAGACCCAACATGATTGAACCCAATCAATCATGGGTCCCGCAGAATTTGAGACCTGAACCCAATCAGAGACACAAAGCTATATTTTTCTTATTACTAATATTATCCTCTTTGAAAGACAAAGTTATATGCTTGCTTTGGGAAGGCTTTCTCTCTCACATACACAAAAAACTTTTGATCTGACAACAGCAACAGACCAACACATAGGGCCTGGCATCCCACTGACACAAAACATATATTGTTATATCTTCTGCCAGCTGATTAGTCACAAGTTTAGTGGTACTACACATACTGCAGTCAGCTACCAGCATGTAACACTGCAGCATCTCAAAATAACAAATTATCCTCCTAACTGATTGGTAGATCAACATTGCCTTTTCTGAATACCAGCCAAATGAATGTGGCTAGTAAACTCAAGACATCTTACCCAGCTGAATTTGACAACAGTCCAAACTGCTATAATCCAAAACAGAACTTTGTACAGGTGATTGCGATGGTCTGTAAGAGTAGGAGTTGTAGAGGAAGGTTGGAGATTTTTATCTGTTGTCACAGTGTGGGGCCTCAAACCACGAGGTCATACAGAGAAGGCCTACATGTAACCTGTGAAGCCTGACCATGAGGTGCTCTTTCCTTTGTCCCCCTGAGACAAAGGAATAGCACCAAAAACGCTTACAGACAATGGGAGTCCAGTGATGCTTTGCAATTTTCACACATCAGCAGGGAACAGTCTCTCATTGGCGGAGACACTCCTGCACAGCGGAGTATCCTGATGACACAGCCATGACATCACCGCCCCTTTTAAACCAGAGCACACCCTGAAAAATATGCCTTTATTGTGAACTGAGCTAGGAGGAACGCCGTCCTCCTGAGTCAGCTTCACTAACATAGGTACCCCACGCACATGTTTTTCCCTCACCAGATGAGACGAGACTTTGCCCATGTTCACCCAAACACCATCCCACCATCCCCTGCAGGAGGAAAAAACGAAGTTTCTTCAGGAAGACGTGAAACTTCTCTGCCCCGCTCTTCTTCACCGAATCGACTTGTTTTCTCTGCTGCGCTGCTGAGATTCAGCTACCGTTAAGCCCGCCGACAGCGGCACGGCCACCGTCTGCATCCAAGCCGAGGACAGAGCCGGACAGAGCCGATAGCTGCTCGCTATCTGAAGCAACCAAGTAAGAGGCATAAGTCTGGGCAGAGGCAGTGTTATTGTGTGTTAGTTTCAGCATCAGCACTGTTGTTTAGCATTTAGTTTTTTAGCTTTATTGCTATTGTTTGTTGTGTGGATCAACGGACTGCTGAGTCCATTTTCTCTGCTTTACTCTTAGGAATATTTTAAGTTTGCTGCCTGTTTAGTTGTGTTCACCACGCTACTGTTTTGTGTTTGTCCCACTTCGGACTAATGCTGTGTTTGTGCCACCGTGAGTGAGTAAGTAAGTTGCTTTGTCGATCAGAAACTAGACAACATGAGTTACAGACTGCCGTCCATACGCATGCTACCTGTGGACAAAGGAACTGCTTCTCTTCTCTTCACAATCGCTTTCCCTCCTTCTTCTCCTTCTCTTGCGACTAACAAACATACAAACACACATACACGCACCGACATCTTTTTACACATCTGATGGTCAGATAACGGTAGATACAGCGCTGCTCTATCTTTCCTTATCCGCCATTAGACACGTGTGTTTTTCACAGAACTGGGTGAGTGCAAGACGCCGACCACCAGGCAGCGCCATGTTACTGTTGCCTAACCACCTCACAATTTACATTAAGTGAGAATGCAGGAAGTATTGCGTCTTTTATGTAGCGAGATGGAAAATAAAGGAGTGGAGGTCAGGGTGATGGAAGAGTGCATAGCACATCAAGCATACTGTACTCACTGTGTGCAGATACTGTAGAATAATTATAATGTTTATTTATATAGATCTATTAAAAAGTGCTGCACATGGGCAGGCATAAAAGAACAAAGAACAGAATAAAATGCCTAATACACATACATATCCACTTACTGCATATAACAAACATTTTTAAATAATGAAAAAAGGCATAAAAAATCTTTATCATTTAATGTAATCTAGGGCCATAGAGCATAATCCAGATTTCCAGATTTATATGAATAAACTAAAAAAAGTCAGCTGAACCACGTACCAAGACTCCTTCCTGAGTTTATTGTACACTATATACACACACACACACACACACACACAGCACCAACAGCTATAAAGTAAATGGGTTGCTAATTAGTATAAAGTAACAAAATAATAAAATGAGATCAATATGAGATAAAACAGGCAAATAATGTCCAAAATGTTCTTACAGGAGAATAGACTTAACAAAATATCAAAGGAATATGAAAACAATCATCAAATATCACTGTGACACATTAAAGACCTCTTTTTGTATTTATTTGTACTTGTAATTTGCTTTTTATTGTAATGGTAATGTAATTGTAATATCTCATCTTCAGTTATAAAATGAAAGTCAAGTGAAATAATTATCATTCACATTTCCACCGTTTAAATAAAATATCTCCATGGTACAATTCTTAGACTGATAAGTATTCTCTCTCACTATTCTCTTTTCACTATTCTGTTCTTTTGTTCAGTAACTCTTTCGTTTTCTATCACAGACTGACACCACAGCTGCACATATTCAATGCAGAGGTTCATAAATTATGCAGTTTGATCAGTATATTGCATGGAGGTCTGAGAGTCACTGCAGCTCCGCCTATCACTGTGCCTACCTTACTACACACACACACACACATACGCAATGCTGTTTGAAGAAGGAATGACACTAGTAATGGCTGACAGAAAGGCATGTGAAGAGAAGGGAAGGAAAAGTGAACCTGAATAAGCCCCTGCATATTTTGCCATTTGGTCCCTTCTCCAACCGCTGTTTCCATTACTGTCACACTCTGTCGCCTAAGTGAGGGTAGTTTAGCCAAATATTAACTGGAAAAAGTTCAAAAACAGTTTCTTAAAGAATGGCAGGCTGAAACAATGTCCATTAGTGAAATGATGTATTTATTGTGAAGAGCACTTGTTGAAAGGTTATTTACAAGACATCAGAAAACTGGACTTACTCTTATAGCAGTCTGCTCTAACCTGACACACCAGATAGTTTGTTACACAGAACCATCTGAGAAGTCACCCTTAGAAACTGTTTGGAAAAGGGCAGGCACTTTCAAAAAACACTTGGCAGGTGATTGGATGAACCATCTGTCTAATACTGCTTCTTGCTGTTGTCACACCTAAATCACGCCCATAGCTGCCAGTAGTCCTAGGATGCTGATTTGTTGGCCACAAGCACATAACTTGAAGCCTGGCAAGATGGATTCTCGTGTGATCTCATGGTCTCATGCATCCAGCTGCCTTGTAAGGTTAAGTCTGCTCAGCACCACACTTCAACACAGAATGCCCCCTCCTTATATACAGGGTTGGCTCCTCCCACTGGATCATACCACCAAACTTCAATAATTAACACTGAAACAACTATGATATGACCACTGTTGTCCAGCACACATAATAAAAACACTTGAACATATTCATAACATATTTATGCCAAGCAATATATTTAAAAGAAAATACCATAAACATTTCAGAAATCTTAATTAGAAAACAAATTGCTCTCACTTGGGTGCTCTACTCACATAAAAAGACAGAATTTTCCTGTGATCAGGTCCTTTTTCCCAGACCAGGAAGTGCTACAGGAGTAAGAACAAATTTGAACATAATATGTTGCACTAACATTAAAGTACAGAAAATAATTCAAGAACATAAATTAATTTCTCCAAGTTAAATGTTTTTGACTCTTACTTGGTGATGGGAAAAAAAAGATGACATATAGTTCAGGATATTGCTTGATGTGAAATATTAGACCGCTCAAATGTGTGCACCCACCAGACTAACCATAGTATACTTTCTGGAGGAGTCTGTCACATTACTTTCCCCCCTCTCCTGGCGCAGCTGTGGTGGGAAACCTGGACAAGTAGTCTGCCAGAGTTGTGCCAGTCTTTCTGGCTTTGTGATGGATTCAGAAACTGAAAAGTTGTAAAGCAAGATACCATCTTGTAATCCTGGCATTGTGGTCTTTCATGGTTTTGATCCACTGAAGAGCTCTGTGGTCTGTTTCTAGGTCACACTCCCTCCAACGAGGTAGTATCTTAGGCTATACAGGGCCCACTTAATGGCTAGTCCCTCTTTCTCAGTAGTATAATTCCTGGTCTCCCGTGGCAACAACTTACAGCTGAGATACAGCACTGGTCTCTCATCTCCATCACCTTTGGCAAGCACATGGCATTTTTATGTGGTGTGAAAGACTGCTCACATTCTGTGACCACTGTATCAGGTTAGGTGCAAATTTCTGTATGAGTTTCATGCATCCCAGGACCTGTCTCACATGCTGGATATGGTCTTCCCATGAATGACTAAAGATGACCACATCATCCAAATAGGCAGAGCTAAAGGTTTCACAGCTTCTAAGAATGGTGTCCAGTAATCTCAAGAACTTGTCAGGTGCTCCATGCAGTCCAAATGGCATCACTGTGAAGTGATACAAGCCCATTGCAAAAGGCAGAATACTGTTTAGATGTATCTTCTAGCAGAATCTGCCAGTAGCCTTTGCAGAGGTCCACAAGGTCATCTATATGAAGCATGGGGTATGTATCAGAACAGGATACTGCATTCACTCTTTTAAAGTCAATGCAGGGGAGCTGGGTTCTATTCTTTCTAGGCACCATCATCATGGGACTGGACCACTCACTCACAGATGGCTCAGTTACCCTCAAGTCAGTTTTATTTCATCTTCAAGGGGACTCAGCAGGTGTTTAGGGATCCAGTATGGCCTCTGACAAAGTGAAGTCTTTCAGATGAATGGTGTGCTTGATCAGTGTGGTTCATCCTGGCCCATTCTGGAACAGACTGGGCATCCCTGTGGCTCCCAGTGGCTGGGCGGCTGTGGCTCAGGAGGTAGAGCAGGTTGTCCACTAATCGGGAAGATCGGTGGTTCGATTCCCGGCTCCCGGCCAATGTGTCCTAGGGCAAGACACACTGATGGCTGTGCCATCAGTGTGTGAATGGTTAGCTTCCTCTGATGGGCAGGTTGGGACCTTGCATGGTAGCCCCTGTACCCATTCAGCGTATGAATATGGGTGAATGTGATTTGTAGTGTAAAAAGCTCTTTGAGTGGTCGGAAGACTAGAAAGGCGCTATACAAGTCAAGATTGTCTTCATACTTTGACTGGAGAGGCTCTGACAGACCAGGTTCAGCACTACATTATCAGGTGGTTCTTCATGCTCTTTCCATTATTTGAGCAGATTTAAATGATACACCTAGGAGGGTTTTCCCTTCTCTTGGTGGGCTACTTTGTATGTCACCGGATCCATCTTCTTTACCACCTCATATAGACCCTGCCATTTTGCCAGGAGTTTGTGGGCACTTGAAGGCAATAGGATCAGGACCTTTTGACCAAGTTTCAAGTCTCAGTGGCAAGCTTTCTTATCTTATAGATGCCCTGCCCAAGGAACTGTGTGAGCAAGGTGCAAAACAGTTTGCTCCAACTGGTGGGCACTACCAGATGTTTACCTGCATCCCCAGTAACATACAAAATGTCATTTTCTGTGATACACTTAAGGCTTGCTACCGTATTATCAGACTCAATATCCACTCAGTTATACAGATGAACCAAAGAAGGGTCAGTCATTTGCAAATGGCTTATATCACCTGGAACTTCCCAACCAAAACTGTGTGTCTCAGGTTTGGACTCTTGTCCCTCCAGACCCCCTTTGTACTTCTCTTGTCAGTGTTGTCACCAAGATTTTCTTTGGCCTTTTGAGCCATCTTCAAACAGATCACTGTGAAGATCTGGGAGAGGTCCAATGTCTGCTTTAACTTGAGACCTTGTGACCACAGCACACATTTCAGTTTTCCTCTTTTTCATCTCAAGCAAGCGCCACAAAATGGGCAAATCCCACCCTAGGATGCAATCAATAGGCAAGCTGTCAAGAACACCAACTTGTAACAAGCTTGGCCATCAACACAAATGGTTACTTCGGCTGTGTAGTACAATTTACTGTCACCATGAACACATTCAATGTCAGTTTAGTTTTTGTAATGAACACCATGATCTGTTAGGTAACATTTTTTATCCTAAGATTAAGACCTAGAGCTACCACTGTCCAATAAAGCAAGCACTGCAGTCCCATTTACAGTCACTGGATGATATGAGGCAGCCTCTGGGCTAAAGAGACATGATTAATAGGGTTCTCTCTCTGGGGAACACAACAGTAACTGGACAATTTAAGCTTTTCAAGAGGACAGAGGCTTAATGTCCAGGTTGCTGACAGTAATAACAGATTATAGACATGCAACAATTGTTACTACTCAGCCTCACTGTCTCGTTGCCCTAATACACAGTTTTACTCCCCCCAGAGTTACCTTTCTGTCCCTCCAGCTGACTATCTGCATATTCCCAGCTTTCTCCAAGTCCCCCCTGCTGAGCCCTAGGGTGCATTGTCCTCCTGGCGTTGATATACTGGGTTGCAAGTTTTGCTGCTGCTAACCCAGTGATGGGCTCATGCTCCTTCACCCACATATGGATGTCAGGAAAAAACACCTGTAGGAGCTATTCCAACACATTGCTTCACCAATGTCCCCCACTTTGCAATGATCTGGGTCAATCCAATGTCAAAAGAAGCCCTTATGGAGGTGGCAGGTCTTAGTTGGGGTCTCCCCTGGTGGTATGATGGGGTCTCGAAAGCAATCCCAGATATATCAAACTTAGCTAACAGGGCTTCCTTGAGATTAGGATAGGAGTAAGAGGTCCTCATCCATGGCTGAATATGCCTCTAGAGCCTTCCAACTCAACAAAGGTACTAGTCTGTAGGCCCACTCACAGTCTGGCCAGCCCCGGGTTCTGGCAATTCAGTCAAAGTGAAGTAAGTAGTTTTCAGTGTCTTCACCTGGTTGAAATGGGAGCCATTTAGGGTCTTTCTGCCGTGAGCCTAGCTGCTGTTGGGCACTTTGTGTGTTGGGCATGTCTGGTTATTGATATTGGCCATGGTGATCCCTCTGGAATGCTGTTGTCAAAAAAGGTGGTGCGGGGTTTGGAAGGGGTAGCAGAGAGGCCTCACTCTTCAAGCTTGGAGAGCGGAAGGACCCGGGGGTTCAAGGCTGGATAGTGGTTTGGATCGCTGTCCGTAAACCCCGGATCTCAATCATCAATCCCTCCCCCCTTTCCTTCTATGCTCCTAGTAACTGCTGCATTATAGTGACCAGTTCAGACTGCTGAGTGTGGTTCGGTGCTTGCCTGCTGTGATGGCTGCATTTTCCCCTGATCTGTCTCCCATTCTTGATCAACTTGATCATCTTTCATTTGGACTGTCCTAATTTATGTTTGTACTGTTGGGTGTCTTTGACACTCTCTGGGCCCTTTCCCACCACTGCCACCAAATGTCACACTATGTCCCTAAGTGAGAATAGTTTAGCCAAAAATTAACTGGAAAAAGTTCAGTTTGTTGTTGTTCAGACAACTGAACCTACTCTTACACAATTACTCAATTTCTATTTTGCTTCACTTGCATAAGTGTGCAACTTGATTGTTGATTTTGCAAGAATCTATGACAAATTCTAAGAGCAAAAAGGGTAAAGAACACTCAAACTATACACAAGTTAATGCATAATGCAAATAAAAAATATAAATTGTGAGGAACAGAATATGCTTCTCTGAAGGTGCAGACACATTGACACACCTCTGTAGACAATAGAGGTGGGCCCGAATCCAAATGTTATTCGGCAAAGCACAAATAGTGGATTTTTTTTACAAACATTTATTTCATACAAATATTTTAAAAATTATTTTTTGGGGGGGAAGAAAAAAAAGAACATGTCAAATACCAGTACACAGATCAGTTACATTGCTATTTCAATCAATCAATTTTATTTAAAGTGCAGAATGGTCCCAATACACTTTAACAAAGCAACAAAACCAAAACCCAGAAAACACAAAAATCTAAATACAACCCACACCAACCCGTCCAAGAACCACCATGAACCCAAACCCAAGTACACAACACGCCAGGCCAAACAACAAAAGGCAGTCCAAACCCACCACCCAAATACAACAAGAAAACCCACATGACCAGAAGGACTAAACAGAAGTGCAAACCAGGAAACCCCAAAGAACACAAAAACAAAAAGAGTCCAGCACTCTGCGGCACTGGAGTGAAGAGGGGCACGGAGCGGTGAGTCCTGCTGCAAGCAGAGTGCTCAGGTATGGATGGTGGCGAGATCTGAGGTGCCAGTGAGCTCCTGGGCCCATGGGACAGCTGAGGAGATAGAGGAGAAGGCTGGGATCTAGCATCCAAGGGGTGAAGTCATCAAGGTCTAGGACATTGTATTTATTCTCAAGATGGATGTCATAGTGTGGAGGTGCACGAGAAGAGCGCCTCCCTTTCCACCTGCAAGCACCCACCAGGGACCAGGGCTCCGGATGGAATGGCATGGAGCTGACCGGGGCCCTAGGCTTAGTCGTGTCAAGGAGTCATCGGGAATGGTAGCCGGAGGACAGGCATTAGCAGCAGGGCAGTGAGCGGTGTCATCAGGCTCTGGGGAAGACGCAGCTCCAAAATCTTCAGCAGCGGGGCAGGGAGCAGTGACATCAGGCACCTGGGTACGTGGTGTGTCCGTTTGTGCAGGACCGAAGATGATTGTGTCTTCGGTGAGCCTCTCAGTTTTCTGAATCTGATATGGTGTGGATATTCGTCACAGCCAGCCAGACGGGGAGGTAAGTGGGGTCATTTGTCGTGGATATGGTTGCGAAGGGCTCGTCGCCATACCCAGCAGGTCCACCACTGCTTAGTTAGCTCCAAATGCTAATAACACTAAAAACAAGCTGGGTTGTGCTGGCTTCAGCAGTTGGGACGTGTAGTTAAAAATTCAAACTTATGTCGGGTTAAAACACGAAGATAAAATGACAAGAAGAGTATCATAAAATTCTGGCTTAAAACTGAATTAAAAGTCAATTTATGACAGAGTTTCTGTCCAACAGAGAAACACACCAACGCATTTGTATTCATCAATTGTTTTCAGTCTCTCCGTTACATCTATCAGCAAGTCTAAATGAGGGGAGTCACATCCATCTGCTACATGACACACATTTCCTTATTCGGACATCATTCCCAGAGTTCGGGGTGTTCCCCAGAGATAAAGCTGAGCTACTGACAGGTGCAAAGTGCTCTCAAGGGACTTTCCATAACCTGTTATTCCCGTTCTCCTTTCCACAAAGTTAGGTTGTAAAAACTAGGCATTAAATGAAAAGTGCAAAGCAATGATCGCCTTTGAAGTTCTTCCCTACTCATTACACGCTCTGCTGTCTCTGTGTTATAGATGTATAAATACGTACAGGTCTGTCTGCGCAATTGCAATGAGCAAAGTTTTCAGATCACGAGATCTTTCACAAGAATCTCCTGGCAGCGTCCAACACCATTTTAATCCTCTCTGACTTCCCGTTTATTTCAACAGCAATTGATAACTGGCAATGAATGCCATAATGCCTTTCTTGTCCATGCAGATATTTTATTCAGCTCTATTCTTTTTCTGCTCCAGTTCCTTTTGTACTGCCACCATCTTGATATTTCTTTCCACTCTCTGAACAGCTTCAGTGTAATACAACCCTATTTCTGTTCTGATTTTACTCACTTTTACTTCTTTAATCCTTTTTGGACACAGTGTTGACCCTGCATGGTGGTTCCCCTCACAGTGCAGGCACTTATTCTTTACACTTCTTCATATTACAGTTGTCCTTCCCACATCTCCAACATTTTCTTGCTCTACACGCTGCAGAAACAAGCCCATACTCCTGACAGCAAAAGCATCTGAGAGGAGCCCTCTCATATAGCCTCATCTTGTAGCATACATAGTCCAGGCACACTCTTTCCAGTACTTCTCCTTTAAAGGTCACACATATCAACTTACTGGCCCTATTTTTCCCTTCTGTGAATCTTTTCATTCTTTTTGCTTCAAACACATCTTCATTCTCCTCAAACAACTCAGCATCTACAGACAGTGGCACAAAACCTATGACTCCTTTCTTTGTTGCTTCTGATCCTAGTCAGAAACATTCCACACAGTTATGATTTTTATATGTACTAATATTCAGGGCTTTCTATCCCTGATGCTTAGATACACAGTTGTTTATGACCATCCCTCCACTAGTTATCCTGACCAACTTAACAGCTCCAACTTTTCCTTCAACAACTTTTCACTGCTACCATTCCAACAAGATACAACCCCTTTTTCCTCAATTGCTTACTGGAATCACTTGAAGCACTTTTGAGTTGTCTGAACTGATATGGGGTTGTGGGAAAAACAAAGACTTTTGGAGTGGACTGAACTTTGAGACTGTGGGACGAGTCTTTCACACGCACACACTCACACACAAAAATATTGCTTTGCTTGCTTAATTTAATACACCGTAGTTTATTTGCTTTTGCAGTGCTGGTGAAGTATATTTCATCTCTGCTCGCTATTTGCTTTATTGTTTAGTATGGTTTGACTGCACAATTTTCTTTGTAGATATGACTAACTGGCACCCCTCATCATTTAAAAGTGTCAAACCATCTACAAAAAAGTGGCACCCAAGATTTCCGGATATATATATGTATATACATATATACATATACATATATATATATATATATATATATATATATATATATATATATATATACACATACATGTATATTTACTCTGCTTATCACCTGCCACGCCCTCTACTTCGCATCCTGTGTCTCTCTAACCTCTCTCCTTCTTTCTCCCCGGATGCATCCCAAGTCTCTTAAATTGCATCCACATTTCCCTCACTTGTGTCCTTTCCTTGCATCTTAGTCCCTCCCAATGTGAATGCATGGCAAGATGCAAGGAAACCAAGCGAGGAGAGAAGAAATGAGGAAATTTGTTTTTAGAGACATGAGACATCCTTTCCTCTGAAGTGTCACGTGAAGCAATGTCTGTTTCTGATGATGCCGGCAGCTGATCACAGCTGGATCAGCTGTCAGTGGCTTTAACAGCTGTAGAAACTTTTGATGGTATGTGTCTGCACACTTTACACTGTGCTAATACTAATAAACGTGCCGTTATCACTGCCAGAGCAGCTGTTTTCTCTCTGCAGCTGTTACCTGTTTAACAAATACCTGCACATGAATAAAAACCTGCATTCTGTCCCAAACATGGGCGTGGCAAAATGGCACAACAGCGCCCCCTAAACTGTATCCCCTGCGGCATGTTTCACCAATATGCACAGAAATCAGTATGCACATGTATCATGCCCAGACGCACAAAAAATTCCCTTGGAGCAAAACCGTAAACCCAACAGGAAGTTGGCCATTTTGAATTAAGCGACTATTTTTGGCGTTTCGCATGCTTTGTATTTTAACAAGAGGGTATTTTAACAAGAAGTATGGCGATGCTGCCTTCAGTTGTTATGCACCGAGGATTTGGAACATGCTCCCTCCTCATATTAGACAGGCAGCCTCGGTTGACAGTTTTAAGAAGCCGCTCAAAACCTATGACCTTGCCTTTAATTGATTTTGTTTTACCTCTATGATTTTACCCCTTCTCTAGGATTTTATTGTCTTTTATTCTTTTACTATGTCTTAATTGATATTTATCCCCTGTTTTAACATGTGTATGTATGTGTATGTATGTATACATGTATACATGTGTGTATGTATGTATATATATATACACATATATATTTTATATTTCTTTTGTAAAGCACTTTGAGGAAGCCCTTCAATTGTGCCACAGTCCTAGGTGCACGGAGGTGCGAGGGCCCGTTCATCGCTGCTTGCAGTTTTAATTAAACTTTTGAGTCTGTATGTATTGATATTCTAATTGTGAATTCATTATTTAATAACCCAGAATAAGATCAGAGTGTCTTTTGAACAATGGATATTGTTTATTAGGCTACATGTTTCAGGGAAAACTGAAATTATGTCACTGATATCAAACCCGACGCTCAGGAATTTTCAGCCTTGTGACTGAATGGATATGAGGACAAATTATATAAAATATAAATGTGTTTCTTGCTGATAGACAGACTCTCCCTGACTTTAATGTTATCCATAATGTTCTGCATAATAATAGTTAATGGGGGAAATAACAGATCATGAAAAGAAAAATCTTTCTAATAAATGAAGAAAGTTGTTTATAGTTCTTATGTTGATTAGACCGACAATTAACAGATTTTTAACTAGATGATGAATCAGAAAACACATACAATATGAAATTTGGGAGTGAAACACTTGAGTTTAATCTGTAATCTGTCTCCACCTCGATATGAAACTGCAGTGATTCTGTGATGTATCAGATCAGTCAGATCAGTTGCAGCAGCCAATCAATAACTGATATCCAATAAGGGGGCGTGTCACGCAGCAAAAGACTTCCATGAAGCCTGCTCTCGTTTCCTCACTCATAGCTCCTCAAAGATCCTTCTTCGCTCCTTAGGACAGTGATAAGAGACTTGGGACGCCGGTCAAAATCACAGACCAGAACGAATTCTGGTTCAAGTGAGGATCACTTGAACAAGAGAGAGAGAGATATCAAATAAGAAACTTTGGATGCACCCCGTGTGTGTGTATGATTGTGTGAGTGGAGACAGGTATGCTGGAGTCAGAGCAGAGCCCCACCAGCTGCAACCCATTCCATAATCAAGACATTTAGAAATACTCAGCCCTGTCACTTCCACGCTGCCTGATTGTAGCCTTTGTTCAATTTTTCCTCTCTGATGCAGTTCTGTCTGCTCTAACTCCAGTCCCTGTCTCCTGTCCCTTGTCTCGTCGGCCCCGCTTCCCTGCCCTGGACCACTGGTCTATTCCACTTCCTCGGGCACTCTGGACCTGCTTACCCTGCTCCAACTCCCCTTGCCCCAGCCTCAGCCTTAGTTCCTGGTTTCCAGCTACTAGCCCCAGCCCCAGGTCCCAGCCTCCAGCCCAAGCCTCAGCCCCTGGTTCCCAGCTGCCAGCCCAAGCTTTCCTGGCCCCATCCCCTTCTGTAGCTGCGGTGTTGGGTGTTTCAGCAGACTACTGTCTCTGCACACCTGGCTCTCATCAGCCTGCACTGCCCATGGTGTGTCCTACAACAACTTCAACCTTTTCTGGGAGCGCAGACAGTTGTTTAGAGGGGATGGCATACATCCAAACTGGCTGGGGGCAAAACTACTTTCAGCAAACATTTCATTTTCTATCACCCACCCCGGTGCTCCACTAAAAGGTAGCCAAAACACTTCCACAACATCCACTCACTCTGATCAGTCCCACCACTATTGACATCCTCAGAGTCCTAGCACCAGCCTGATTGGCTCCCAATGCTTCCGTTCCGTTGTTCATGAGGAGCCAGGACCTTCAAACATCTATTAAAAAATCTTATCCTCCTGTGTCTATTGTGCCCTCTTGTGCTACAGCTAAAGAGCATGTTAAAATTGAATCATCTCAACACTTTAAGGTACGCCACCAACACATCAGAGGCCTGCTCCCAAAAATGGACTATATCCATGTTTTGATAAATGAAATCTCCCCAGACATCCTTGATCTGTCTGAAACATGGCTTTCCTCTAAGATCCCAAAGGACATTACTATAGATGGATACAACGTTTTTAGATTTGATCAAAGAAGTAAGGGAGGCAGAGTTGTGATCTATGTAAAAGACTGCCTCACCGTCCATGAAATAACCTCATGCTCAGAGCTCAAGAAATATGAATACTGTGTTGAACCTTGTTTTGGTAGGGAAATGCATGTGACCATTATTGGTATGTCTTGCCCCCCCTCAGTATATTTTGATGCTTTGGATGACATTGCAAAGGTCTGGTCACTGTATGTGTCTTCTGAGTTAATAATAATGGGGGATCTTAACTGGCAAGTTCTCTGACAGCTGTAACAAATTAAAAGAACAGTGCCTGGACTTCATCTTTTTCAGCCCATAGACAAACCTCATAGATAGACCAAAAACATCCTCTTAACTCCACATTAATTTATATCATACTTACTAACAGACCACACAAATACCCCGCCTGTGGAGTTTTTGCCCTTGATGTCAGTGACCACTGTCCCGTTGCCTGTGTCAGAGACATCAAAGTCACTAAGTCTCAATCTCAAATGATCACCACAAGAAATAGCAAGTATTTTAATCTTAAGGATTTTTTGAATGATTTGTCCATCTCTGACATTGATAATACATTCACTGATCCTGCTGTGGCATTGGAAAACTTTTCATAATCTTTTAATGTTATTGCTGACAGAGATGCCCCTTACAAAAAACATAGAATTAAAAATAGATACAGTCCTTGGTTCTCCCCACAACTCTCCAATGCCATCCACAACAAAGACAAAGCCTGGTCCAGGGCTAGATCTAGTGGCACTCCTGAGAACTGGTTAACCTTTAGGCAACAAAGAAACCTCTGCACTAGTATGATTAAGATCGCTAGATCAAAATTATTATCAGTCAGCTATCTCTGTTTGATTTGATTTACTGTGTAACGGTAGTGTGGGGTGCAAGTTAGGTCAGCGCCTAACAATATTCTCCTCGGGGAGAGAGGAGAAGTCAATTTGAGAGTCAATTTTTTTAATTAAGTCAACCATACACAGGACAAACAATAAAACACCACAGCAGCAACCTCTAAATGCAAAATATGTGTATTAATGACTCAAGTGCAGGCAACAAAAAAGAAAACAAACCCAAAAGACCATCTGAATTTCCCTCCCCAATAATCCCCAAAACAAAATAATATTCGAAATAATGTTCCTTCCAATGCAGGATAACAGTTCAGTTCAGTTTGTTTGAAACATCAGTTCAGTTTAGTTCCACTGCAGCATGTAAGAACCCAGTCAGTTCAGCTCAGTTCAGTTTAGTTCAGATGCAACAATTAGAAAAACAGAAAACCCACCAATAAGGAAAAAAAACTCTTTCTCACGGATTTACCAGAAAAAGGTGAATGAAAGGGTTGGGTCATGAGGTGGGTGTGTCCGAGACAAGACTGGGTGTGTGTGTGATGGGGGCATCCTGCGGTGGGGATAGCTGATCGCTACATTCCTCCCCCCTTGGAAAACTGACTTACGGGATGGCCTTTTTATTTGAATTCAGTCAGTAAAACCAAGAAAATCTTCATCCTCACTCTCCTCCTAGAAAATCTTCAATATTTGGTTCCTTTGTTTTTGTTCTTCCTCTTGTCATGATTGTTTGAATGCAGTGGGTGGCATCCCTTGGTCGATTGTGGTAGATGGAAATCCTTTAAATTTCTCATCGTCGCTCTCCTCTGCAAACAATTCTGCAAGATGCTGTTGTTGCTGCTTCTCCACTTCCTCTGCCATGGGATAGCAGGGTTTCAGTCTGGAGGTGTGAACTGTTTTACAGTCCTCTCCAATGTCCTACCGTACAACTTCATAGCTGACTGGGCCCTTTTGCTCCACAATCCTGTGTGGTCCTTGCCATTTAGGAGCCAGCTTAGTCGCGAACAATCTCTCAGCCTTTGAGAGGGGATGAGCACGCAGCCACACTCGAGCTTTTCCTCAAACTCCAACTCCCTTTTATTCTTGTAGTAATTTCTCTTCTGCCTAATTCGTGCTTTGTGTAAGTTTTTTTCCACAAATTCTCTCATTTCACTCAGCTGAGTGATTTTTGGATAGGGCAGTGAGTCGGGTGGAGCCGTTCATGGCAACAACATAGCCTCTAGGGGTCCTCACAGAGGTCTGGACAAGTTTAGCTCGGCTGGAGTCACCCCCGTGGACTCGTGGTTGGCCGAATTTAGGGCAAACCTGAAATCAGGTAAGTTTATCCCATTGCTTGTGAGTATTCCCCACAAATGATGCAATCATTGTTTTGAGAGTCCTGTTTATTCTTTCTGTCAGATTTGTTTGTGGATGATAGGCTGTTGTTAGTTTGCACTTCAGGTTCCATTCTTTGCAGGTTTCCTCGAAGAGGTGGCTAACAAACTGTGGACTACACTAAGGAAGTCAATTAAAACTAGAAGAGACACTGACATGCTGATTTATAAAGGTTTAAGGAACAAAGTTATCCAAGAGCTAAGACAAGCTAAATCTCGTTTTTATCTCAATATTTTGAATGAGGCAAAAGGCAACAGTAAATTGATCTGGAAAAACATTGATAATCTCACAAAGAGGGACCCAACATTTTTAAATTGAAAGTACAGGGAAAGTTAATTCATCTTACTGTTGCTTCTGTCTTTAACTTTTTTTTTCTTGAGTCTGTACATGAGCTAGGAAAAAAATTTACAAAAAGGAAACAGGATATTGTTCCTATGGATGCTACAGGCTAGGTTTTCGAGCTGGTAGAAACTAATGAGTTACAAGTAAATAAAATCATCAGCTCCTTAAAAAGCTCCAAAAGTAGAGATGCTTTCCAATTTGACACCATGTTTGTCAAATCACACAAAGATATTTTAACTCCCCCTATTGCTCATTTAATTAACTTGTCTTTTAAACACAGCTCCTTTCCTGATGACTGGAAATGTGCCATTGTCACGCCTATTTTTAAATCTGGAGACCGCCTTGAAGCCAGTAATTACAGACCAATAAGTATACTGCCAGTACTCTCAAAGGTTGCTGAGAAAGTTGTCATTAAACAACTGACAACATTTCTTAATACAAGCAATTTTGGTCTACATTGTATGCAATTTGGCTTTAGAGCAAATCATTCCACTGAAACTTCTACCTTGCACTTAATGGGGCAAATTAAATTGACTCTGAAATTAACTTGACAAAGAAGGAGTAGTTGGTGCTGTATTCTTAGACACAGTCAATCATGATCTTTTAATATCAAAACTCTCTAAATTTAACTTCTCATCTAGAGCACTGGCATGGATGTCTTCATATTTATCTAATAGGAGACAATGTGTTAAAGTTGGTGACACACTGTCCAGTAACATGAAGTGCACAATGGGTGTTCCACAAGGGTCAGTGTTAGGTCCCCTCTTATTTAGCCTATATATTAATGATCTCCCTCAACAGTGTCATGATGCAGAGCTACAAATGTATGCAAATGACACCGTTGTGTACACACATGCAAAAACAGGTGAGTTAGCTGCTGCAAAGCTAATGATTGTATTGGAAAGGATCACACATTGGCTTGATCAATCATGTCTGAGTCTAAATGTAAACGAGACAAAGGGTATGTTTTTCTCTAAGACTATGGTACAACCTCCTAATGCTGACATTCTCATCAAAGGTGAAAAAATTGACATAGTTACTGATTTTAAATATCTTGGTGTGACACTGGATCCAAATTTTAACTTTAAGAAACATGTTTAAAAAAACGGTTAAAACCATAAAGTACAACTTAGCGTCTCTCTTTGGACGCAGCCAAGATATTTATGCATGCTTTGATTCTTTCCCATATGTCTTATTGCATCACATGTTGGGGGCAGGCTGGAGAAACAGCTTTAAAACCTCTCGAGTCCTTATACAAACAAACTCTAAAAACTCTGGACAAAAAGCCAATGCATTTCCATCACTGTAGGGTACTGGAGAAATACAATTTACTGAGCTTTGACAATTTTAGATTATTCTCAAATTTGTGCCTAGTTTATAACATTTTAAATGGTTTGGCCCCTCCTCCACTATGTGACTTTGTGTACACTTGCTCAGTAAGTTCTTTTAGAGCCTCCAGAATATCCTCTATACAAGATTGTAAAAATTTAAATGGTTTGGCCCCTCCTCCACTATGTGACTTTGTGTACACTCACTCAGTAAGTTCTATTAGATCCTCCAGAATATCCTCTATACAAGATTGTACCATACCATTTCATCGCACTGCATTTGGGTAGTCAGCTTACTGTGTGAAAGCCACCACTCAGTGGAATGCCCTATCTGATTATATATGGAACTGTAGTTCCATATAATACAATAATACTATAATACATTCAAGGCCAAATTTTAAAAAATCAACTAAAGACAAATCAGCTGTGTGACCACTGAGCCTAGTTTACATTATTAATTTTTAATTGACATTGTGGGTGTATGTGATGTGCTGTTGTGTGTAGCTTTGTATTTTGTATGGTGTGTTCTTTGTGGGTTTTTTTGTTTTTTGTTTTGCTTTGTACTGTTTGTTGTTGTGCTGTTGTATGTTTTGATTGTAATGGACTACAGATGCAAATTAACTTCACGCTAACTCTGGTGCAGTACATCATTTATGCTTAATACTGCACACTGTCCTGTTCAATAAATCAATAACACTGTGCCAGATTCCCTCTCTCAAGCCCCAACAGGAGATCAGCCCCCCATACCTGTGTGCTACCATCATGCCTGCCTCCTTGGGACCATCAAAAGAGCTTTCCAACTCTGTGGCTGTGTGGAAGACGAAGCAGGAGGACTCTGAGTCAGTATCAAAAGGTTGTAGAAAACAGGAAGGTCGTCATCAATTCAAATACCTCACTCAGTATAGTGGAGGATCTCATCTATCGAGTTGTCACACTCCCGTACAAGACCCGTATTTCCACCAAGACCCCATCTCTGGTCACCTTGGAAGGCACAAAACCTACCAGAGACTGCAGCACCTAGTCTACTGGCCAAAGCTGAGCTGAGCTGAGACAATTGTGTCTATTATACAAACCTGAAAACAGAGAACTGGCATGAAAACTCCAGCAAACTCTGGTCCATCACCCCTGGGAAATTCTTGGGATGGATTTAAAGGGTCCGTCTGCCAAGAGCTAAACAAATCTAAGTATCTACTGGTTTTTGTGTATTTTTGTTGAATTAAGGGGTCCTTGTTGGTGATATTCTTTCTCTCTCCATGAACTGGTATGATGGAGGTGTGACCAACGTTTGCAGCCGCCTCTGCTAGTTCCGACTATGCAGTGTCTTTGTGCATGTCTATATCTACATCTGTGTCATTGTGTGGAGTGCAAGGGAAATATGTCTGTAATCGTCAGTTTCTTTTGGATATTCGTAACAAAGACTTTTGCTACAAGAAATACTGGCTGGGAGAGCTAAATCAGCTTAGCTTGCTTGGTCTGCTATGCCCAGTGGAACCAAAGGAGACCACAGTCTTGCCTGGAGCTGCGCTGGAGAGCAAACATCAAAAGCGGTCCGACAGGACATGGAAGCGGGACAAGCACAGAGGAGTGCAAGCTAGGCTAACTGTTAACCCATACAAACTGGCAGTTCCAACAATCATGTTGCCTAATGTTCTCTGGACAGCAAAATGGATTATATAACTCCCCCATCAGTGCTGGTCACTCTAACATGCAAGAGCTGTCTACATCGAACTGAGACATGTACTTTTCTCTCTAAATGCACTTTAATGCGCTGTGCTGCTAACTGCTTGTTCTTTTTTTGTTTGTTTTTTTCTCGTGGAATTTAAATGATTTTATATATTTTTCAAAGGGAACAGCATTTTAATTTTTTGTGTATGCAAATACACAAGAAAATGACTAAACTAAATCTTGAAATTTTGAACTTGTGGTGAATCATTAGTGCTGTCTCTGGGGTGTGTGTCAGAAGGAGGAATTATTCGGTTGAAGTGTGTATTTCTCAGTCAGATTTTCTCCAGGAGTTGCTGGTCTTGGAGCTAAGACCAACGTTGCAAACCTGGCCGACTGACTAAGAGATCGACAGCACAGTGCTCGGTGTATATATTGTTAATAGTCACTATTACAGAGCTACAATGCTATAGACGCTGCCATTTCAACTTTGATTTCCTGGTTTGTTTTGTTGGGATCTGCAGTAAAACCCAGAGCAGATATTTGAGATCTTTTGTGTGTGAAACTGGATTGAACTGATCTGATTTGGGGTTGTGGGGAAAACAAAACAGACTTTTTACCAAGTGGACTGAACTCTGAGACTGTGGGACGAGTCTTTCACATGCACAGACTCACACACAAATATTGCTTTAATTTTGCCTGATTTAATACACCTATTGAAAACTGAATTGAGTTGTTGTCTATTTGATTTTGAAGTGCTGGTTTTTGGTAACGCATATTCATTGCTACTTGCTATTTGCTTTATTGTTTTGTATGGTTTGACTGTGCTATTTTCTTTCTATTTTATAATGATCATTTATCAGATGTGACTCTGACTGGCACCCCTCGTCATTTAAAAATGTCAAACCCACTACGCTATGACAAACAAAACAACCTTAACAAAGTACTTATTTTAACCCAAAGCATGATCTTTACCTTTAATTAAACCATTTTTTGCCTAAACCTATCCAATCTAACCTAGATCAGAAAAGATCAGAAAACTGTTTTTTTTTTTAAATAGTAATGCCATCCAGTCGATAGTGGCATCAGATCAGGAAAAGCTTATATGTGACATTCTGGGGTGCATGGACCAACCATGTATTCAGTTGTTTAAGAGGACTTGTATGCATACTTTTATTAAAACAATGCCTCACCATCGACAACTCACCTGTGTCTCCCTCCCCAAACATTCATAACCTGAATTATTTTTGAACGCAATCTGACTTTTGAACACCACGTCAATTTAATCACTAAAACTGCCTTTTTCCACCTAAAAAACAGCTCTTCTCCACCCTACACTCCTTCTCTGCTGCTGAAACTGCTTGCCATGCTTTCATATCATTCAGAATTGCAACTGTAACAGCATTCTATATGGCACATCATCCAAAGTCCTAAATAAACTCTAGTACATCCAAAGCTCTGCTGCTTGCCTGCTCACCCACTCCCACTCCCATGACCACATAACCCCTGCCCAACAGAACCTCCACTAGCTCCATAACCAGGCCCCATTCTACCTCACAGACATGTTCTACCACTACACTCCTTCCCGCAGCCTCCGCTCCTCTGATGCCATCCTCCTGTCTCCACCATTTAGGACCAAGCACCAGACCTGGGGCGACAGAGCTTCCTCCAAAGCTGCCCCCTCCCTCTGGAACTCTCTCCCCAAACACATCTGCAACTGCACAGATCTCTCTATGTTCAAAACATTCATCAATACATACCCTTTTAGAACTGTAAATATGTGCTACCTTGTGCTTTTAGTGCATGTTTTTTGGGGGTTTTTTTTATGACCCTTTTAACTTTGAGTACCTTGAAAAGCATGGAAGCCATGTTTCACTGCGTAAATTCTGATTTACTTATATGGAGAGTGCACAATGGTTGGCCAGTGTCAGCTTATATGATAGCACAAACATATGCCCAAAGATCCTCATTCATCCAGACACACATCTATGTTAAATGTATAACATGCATTAGTATTCATACAGAGATGCCTCTTATCATGCAGCAAACTGAGAGAGCTTCCATTCCTGTTGGTGCTACAGTGCCTCCTCAACAGCACAGAGAACACACTGCAGCCACATACACTGAACGGAAGAAGACACACAGGTCTTGTACACCTTCCTCTGTCTCAATACACACACACAAATACTGACATACCTACCATAAGATCAGATAATAAGGGGGTATAGCAAACAGAGCTGAAAGTATTTTGCATTAGTGCTGGTTTCTTATTCTTTTTCATCGTCTTCTGCCATTTGTCAAATCCCTTCATGGTACAGATGTGAAGTCTGGCAGGTGATGAAATGGCAGATAGAGGTATGACCCTGGTCAGGCTGATGAGGGTGCAAAAGGCTGAAACTCCTATACTGCTAGTCTATAAATAGCTGCACCTTCTCCTGTGTGCTCTATGGATTTGACCACTGAACTACCAAAATCATTGTTGTTTGTGTTGTTTTGTTTCAAGATTCAAGATTCATTCATTATCATTTTACAACAACCTTAGAAACAGCTATAAAACCTGATATACAGTACTGTGTTTTAGTTTTAGGCACTAAAAGTAAAGTGAGATTGCTTACAAACATATTGCTATAAATTGTTTTAATTTATCAATTAAATTCTTATAAAGTTGAGTAAACAGCAGAAACCTAAATTAAATCAATGGGCCCTATCTTACGCCCGGCGCAAAGCGGCACCAAGCACAGCGCAAGTGTCTTTGTTAGTTTCAGACTGACGCAGTTGTCATTTTCCTGTCCAGTGCCCATGTTGTTAAAATAGCAGAAGTACTTGCGCCCATCAGTGCGCCCATGGGCATGTTGGTCTAAAAGTAAGGTGTGGTCAGGTGCATTGTTGGCGCAATGCTATCTTGAGGCAGCAGAGAGCGATTGTGCTATTGACTTACAAAAACCTGGTCTGAAGTCAATGGCGTAATGTTTCACTGTTATTTTAAGGTCGCATTATCAGGACAGTAATATGCTCCTACACAGGCAGATGCACAACATACACTATGCCTGTTACGCGCAGCAGTGCACAAACATGCAAAAGGTAACAAAAGGATTACAATGTGAAAGATCATTATTGTGTATATTAACATATTTTAAAAAATACATGTCATAATGCTTAGTCATAATATTTATCAGAATAAACTAATCGCAGTAATGACGGATTCAATTTTTTAATTATTTGACCAAATCATGGCAATAAACATTGGTATTTAACAATAATACAACAACGGATCAGACACAGATCGACTTTCCTGCTGCATCAATACATGATGACATGAGGAGCACACGAGGAAATAAATGAGGTGAAAACAATGATTAAACTAAAGAAGGAAATAAATCTGCACAACTTCTAGCTGCTGCCAGCAGCAGGATCAGCACCTTGGAGAGCTGATCAAGACCTGATAACTGTGTTGATGATTCTTTACATGATTAAAATTAATGATTTAATTTTTTAACAATATTTAACAAATATTCTTTAACATTTTTGAGATTACAATGATCAGGTTTCCATACAGCAATTAAAACCCCGCTGATTTGACCCGTCACTCCATGACTGAACAAAACAATTTTAAAGAAACCAAAGCTGAAATTAAAAAAATAAACCTTTTCAAAAACCAAATGAAGATAAATTTGCAACAAATTAATGAACTGGATCTTAAACTGGTGATCTGTGGCTGACCATAGGAGGATCTAGGAGCAGCAGAGGCAAGTGTGCTCATTATGGATCGTGCGCTTTCACTTTGCGCACGAGCAGATCCGTTTCCTCTGCAGAGAAGCGCTCCTTCTTACTACATGGCAAATGCGCCATCATAATAGCAATCCGCCAAGGTGCAAGCGCATCTGGCTCTTAAAGGGAATGGGAGATGACACTGTGATTGGTTTATTGCATATTACACCGAAAACACACCCATGATTAATTAAGAGGCTATGGATAACCCCTTTGAACCATGCGCCTGGCGCATTGACCATTTTTCCGCCGTTAAAATAGTAAAAGTGTATTTGGACACACCTTAAATGCAATTGCGCCATGCGCTTCAGACCATGCACTTTAGGACGTTAAAATAGGGCCCAATATCTGCTGTGAGCAGCTTTGCCTTTAAAACAGCAGCAGTTCTCCTCGGTGCACTTTAACACAGTTTTTCATGGTAACTTGCAGGTAGGTTGTTGTAACCATCCTGCTGTTAATCTGTATCTATTGTTGTTGTTGCTCTATTTCTCTGTCGCCCCCCCCCCCCTTCTCTTTCTTTCTCTCTCAATCCAATCGGTCAAAGCAGATGGCCGCCCACCTAGAGCCGGGTTCTGCTTGTGGTTTCTTCCCGCTAAAGGGGAGTTTTTCTTTACCACTGTCGCCAAGTGCTTGCTCATGGGGGAATTGTTGGGTCTCTGTAAATTAAAGAGTACGATCTAGACCTGCTCTATGTGAAAAGTGCCCTGAGATGACTTTTGTTGTGATTTGGCGCTACATAAATAAAATTGAATTGAACACAAGATTGTATAACGAAACACAAAAACAGAAATTATTTATTAAAAAACCCAGAAATTGTATAAATGTATTAATTAAATGGATTAATAAATAATAGGTCATGAAATTTTTTTTTATTTTGGAGTGCAGAGGATGAATGTAGGAGTCTCACAGCCTGAGGAAAGAAGCTGCTCTGTAGTCTGGTGGTAAAACAGCAGATACAGAAGTATCTCTTGCCAGATGGCAGCAGGGTGAACAGGCTGTGGTTGGGGTGGGTATTGTCTTTTAGTATCCTTTGGGCTCTGAGCTGGCTCCTCACCTCACTGTATCACTGATCCTCGGTATATGGGTACTGATGATGTTCTAGGCAGTTTTAATCACCTGCTGCAGAGCCTTTCTGTCTTGGGCCATGCACATCCCATGTCAATTTGTGATGCTTCCAGTCAAGATGCTTTCTTTTACTCCTCTCTAAAAGTCAAGAACTTGGGTTGGGAAATTTGCCTTTTTAAGTTTCCTTAAGAAGTACAGTCGTTTCTGAGCTTTTTTCTTACTAGCATGGAGATGTGTGATCTTCATGACAGGTTCTCTGTGATGCTGATTCCCAGGAACTTAAAACTGTTCACCTGCTCCTGCAAGATTGTTAATCCACCCGATATGAACTCTCATCATTGTTTAAAATCTGGCCAATGATGGTGATGTCATCCGCAAACTTCACAACAGAGTTGTCTCTATGTTGGGGGTTGCAGTCATGGGTGTACAACATGAATAGGAGGAGGCTGGGCACACAACCCTGGGGGGCACCGGTTTTGGGCACTAGAGTGGAGGAGGTGTGACTACCAATCTAAAATATCAGTGCTCAACCTGCACCCACCCCTACAGCCAGATGCACCCAGAAGAGGCTGGAAAAGAGGTTTGTTGTAGACAACGCCACCTAGGAGAGAGCCGAGGACTCATCTCAACAGGGGTGAGCAATAGAAATTACCCAAAGGAGACAGACTCAAGTTGAATAATTTATTCAATAAATATTAATGCACAATGCAAGGTTACTAAACTAGCAATATAAAACCAAGGCCTTGTGTAAAATGATAAAAGGTAAAAAAGATAAAAGTCCAATAAACATGAGATAAGGAAATTATGTCTCTTTTTTTACGACACACAGAATTTGCCAGTTTGTCATTGTGTCCAATTATCCAGCCACCCTGCCGACAAGCTGCTCTCTCCAGTCCACTTTTAGCTCTGTAGCTGTCACGTCCATTCATACACCGCTGCTACCGCCTGAAAAAGAGAAGAAACCACCAGTGGGGAGCCAACGTCTGCCCTTACTCCAGTCCTCACTCATCCCTTGTTTCACTGTACTTACACCTTGTCTGGACAGCTTGCCCCAGATGTCCACACCATGTGTAGCTCGTCTGGGTGGGTATAACTCATGGCCTCAGCTCCTCGGACTGCCCGTCAGCTCTGCAGCTGAATCCGCTGTTTGCGCTCTCTGTGGCTCTGCGTCTCGCTCAGTCTTCCCTCGTGTTCTCAGGCAGCAATGATGGCTTTTGTCTCTGTGCTTCTGCCCCTGTTGATTACCTCTGCATGTTGATTACGTCCACACAGGTGTGTCCCATTTTGCTGATGGCTGTGGCCAAGTCAAAGTCACAACAGAAACTACACACACACACTAGAATTCAACACAATACATGCAAAAATTTAGCAAACCACCACAAACTTATATAAATAATCATAATTACTCCTAAGACAAAATAAGCAAACATAAGATATAATGCAACTCAAAACATGGCAACCTAAAATACAACTGTAATAAAAACAAATAAAGTCAATGACAGGCCATATCCTCACAACATTATTGGGTGGGTCCACTCACACTGTGGTCACAACCACTGGCTGTTTGTCAACTTTATCCATTTTTCGTGAAAGATTTGCAACAACTGGTTTAGCATCTGTACTATGAGTGTATTACAATTTATTCATTATAACATACACAGATTGTTCACACTGAATAACAACACTGTCCAGTTTGCAGTGTATTAAGTAAGTTTATTTTGGGCACAAGTAGTAAGTGTTTGTTGCTAAACCAATAGGTAATGATCACAGTAAGTGTCCAGGGAAGAGTAGGTTGCAGCATTTGGTCATAGGCCAGGCTCATCTTGCAATCCACCTGCAGTCTGGTATACTAAACCATTTCCAGAGCTACCTGAGCCAATACTGCTACCAGTACTACTAACACATGACTACTGATGCTACTACAGCCAGGCCCATACACCAGACAGACACCAATCACAGCATCCACTGGGAGGAAGTCAAAGGTCATCAACCAGGAATTAGTGGCCAGCCAGAGAACAGGACATCCTCTTCAGACACAAGAGACCATCTTTAAACACAGACAGAGGTTACCATCACCACCACCACCATATTATAACCACCTTTTATCATATGACCATAGTCCTTAGGTCATGTAATGGCAATTGAGCAAACTCCATCTGCTGATGCATGGGATGTGGCTGAAAGCTCAGGAAAATTTCCAGTAAGTTGACCTTGTACTAAGAGGTGTGCTTGAGCTTGTGGTTAGAAACAGTGTCTTTATCACATTATTTGTGATGAGTGTATTTTTCATCTGTAAAATATCCTGCTCACCGCTTTTTCAATCAATCAATCAATTTTTATTTATATAGCGCCAAATCACAACAAAAGTCATCTCAAGGCACTTTTCACATAAAGCAGGTCAAGATCGTACTCTTGAATTTACAGAGACCCAACAATTCCCCCATGAGCAAGCACTTGGTGACAGTGGTAAGAAAAACTCCCCTTTAACGGGCAGAACCTGGCTCTTGGTGGGCGGCCATCTGCTTTGACTGGTTGAGTTGAGAGAGAGAAAGAAAGAGGAAGGGGGGGGAACAACAGAATAACAACAATCATAACAACAACGACAACAGCAGCAGCCAGGGAAGGATGCCAACAGGACTGTGAAGGACCGCAAAGGCTCGGCCCAGAACCCAGGGTTTCCTGCGAGATGAGAAAGCACAAAAAAAAACAACTTTAGTGACATGCATTAATGTTACATGAATGCATACAGATGGAGAGAGGAGGAGGAGAGAGGAGCTTGTTAAACTCTATTGATTGTGGTATCTGCCTTAAAAACTCAGTATTGGTGGTGATATAACTATTAATTAGTACCTTATCTTCAGTCCGCTGAGTAGAACAATAATGATTATAACTTTAAATTTTTCTAACTTTTCAAAATGAAGATAGAGCACACAGCTTCTTTAAAAATATCCCTTAAGGGCAGCCCTCAAATAAAATGAAATTATAACAATATACCTTCTTAGATTTAAATTGAACACATTAAAAAAAAAATCAAAAAGAGACCCACACTCTGCCCACATCTGATGGCTTTGATTATCCAGAAATAAGATGGAATGTGATTTAAAAGGGTTGAGTGATTGTCTGATATCAGACAGAATTGACAGCTCATTACAGTCAACTCTGTGGAGTGGGCAGATTCAAAGATCTGGACCTAGGCAAATAAAGTGAGACTGGGCTCCATATAAATGCAGCCTTACATAACTGACTCCAATCTGTGGTTTTGCTCATCTCTCCCACACTGTCTGGTGTCAAACTCTGTTCTATCTATCTTTCACAGAGAACCGCTCGGTGCTGGATGTGCATAATTAAAAGGCTGCTGAATGTGATGTGGCACTTTACAGCTCACACACACAAAAAGGAAAAAAGAGGCAGCAGCTTTGCAGTAGATAACTCCAATCTTTGTTTTTTTAATGAGTGGCTGTACAAGGTGAGGACACAAGATCCGTCATTTAAAATATGCTTACTATGAAGTTTAATGAAATACGCAGTAGATATGTCCATTGATTGATTGGAGATACCCTTCTATGTTTGTCCTCATCCAACTCGTCCTTTGCTAGTTTCACTTGAGAGCATACATGGCCCAGTTTTGCAAATCCATATCTGTCCTGCAATTACAGTTATCCAAAGTTATCTCTGAATCAGTTCTGAATGTATCCTGCAATGTGGTGTTTGATCAAATACGCAGACTCATAGGCTACTGGTATGGGCATCATAGGCAAATGGTAGTGATGTCAGGTTACTGGAGGAGAACACAACAGCCTGGGGAAATAAATAAATGAAAAAAACAAACAAACAATCAAAAGACTGCTGGTTGATATTAGCCTCAAAGTGCACATAAAAGCTTGTGAGCTGTCACAGTAGAGAAAGGTGGCTGGCGTCACAATAAAGTACGTCACCTTCGTGTCATAATGTTACCTCAAGCAGCAAGTGAAGCCAAGGAGGAGTGCTGCTTTATGAGGTAGTTTCCATCAGCACTCATATACATCAGACTTCAACAGAGTCAGTCATGTGATAAAGCTGAGAAGGAAGTTGGTTAATGTCTCGTGGCATTTAGTCCTGAGATGACTTTAACACAATACATTTAGTATGGAAGAATAGCAAGGTAATACAAAACGTTTTATTTATTGTAATATACTAATGAACTGGAAACAAATGAGGAATGAAGTCCTACTGGACTTGTAATGCAAATTATAAATGGGGCTATACCTCCTGCTGTGAGACAAACAGTGATTTCAATTATAAAGATAAAACTTTATTGATCCCTGTGGGTAAATTAGGTTCAGTACAATACATTTCAACAAGAGAACAAATTCAACAAAATTCAACAAGAAAAGAGAAAAATAAATTATACACACAAAAGTACAGCACAGATAGAATATAAAGAATTGTGTTACATTTGTAGGTGTTAAACAAGACTAAATGTTTTAATTTCTCCCAGTGTATATATACTTTAAAAGTTCCACAAAGTTCAAAAAGCATACATAACACTATGTTACTTAATAGTATTTTATCTAATTCTGTTTTATCACTTGAATGTTCTTTATATTTAAGGCTTTCATTCAGTGATGTGATAAAAAGCTGACTTTATGCTAGCAAAAGTAAACATATTGTTGTACTAGCTTTTTCTGCGTTTTTTTTTTGGCTGTATCCCACTGCCAAGAAGGCTGGTTCTATAATTAGTTTGACTCCTGATTCATAAGAGATGATTGTAGAGGATAGAATCAGTAAGAGAGTTCAGACCACACTTCAGTTTGAAGGACATCTCCTGTTTGGTGTTTTTAGCAGACTAAAAAGTGTACTGAGTGACCAAGGATGCTGAGATGCTCCACTGAACAATTCTGTATGGACATATAATTTGACTAGTTAACACCCATAAAAGGGCCATGAATCCTC
This sequence comes from Thunnus albacares, assembly GCF_914725855.1. NCBI lineage: Eukaryota > Metazoa > Chordata > Actinopteri > Scombriformes > Scombridae > Thunnus > Thunnus albacares. The sequence continues at coordinate 35,377,798 of NC_058111.1, forward strand.
AGTAAATAGGTTACAAGGGACCCCTACCCACAGCAGTATACCAGTACAGACACACCCCTGCGCATAGAAACCAGTGTGTGCATAAATGTGTAACTTTGCTGTGAAATGTTTGAATGGCTTGTGATATCTTGCTTGTTTCCTGAGATATGGGTTGTGTTTCAAAGATAATTTGTAAGGTCTAAGGTTCGCACATGTATTCTATTTCCCTTTGCTAATTTTTAAGGTTTGATTTATATCAAACCTTTATATTCATTAGCTGTATTATTGGTCCTGTTTTTAGGTGCATATATATGCAAATATACAGTATAGTTAGTTTGTGTGTTAGCATTGTTGTGGCAGTATGTTACAGTACGTCTGTGTATCTTGTGTTATTGTGCATGGGTGACCAAACTAGTTTCCCCTCTGGGGATTAATAAAATTATCTATCTATCTTTTTCCATGAATAGAGCTGGCTCAATTGTAATCACATGGCCTGGGAGACACAGCCTGCGTGAGCAGTGTGTGTGTGTCGCGGAACCTCTTGCTTTTCATTTCGGCACTCATGTTAACAGGTTAGAGTAGCCACACGGCCCGCGTGAGCCGTGCATCTCACGCACGGCTGCTGTAGCATGTCATCTAGAGATTCAGGGACTCGCTTATTTTTTCCACCTGACGTGCGCAGTTCTCAGCAAAAATAGATAGAGAAAATGATCTGTTGATAGTCATACTGACATCATACCAGCAACATTACATCTTTCACTATAATTTCAATGTTTATATCTGTAGAATATGTCACAGACATGAATTATCATCACTGCGGGTCAGTTATGTTAATGTGAGGATACAGATAAAATCTAAAAATAAAAACAATTTACCGTGGTTTAGTGAAAAATTGTGGAAACTAATGAAATCTAGAGATGCTGCAGTAAGGACGGCAGTTAAAACTAGAAGAGACACTGACATGCTGATTTATAAAGGTTTAAGGAACAAAGTTATCCAAGGGCTAAGACAAGCTAAATCTGTTTTTTATCTCAATATTTTGAATGAGGCAAAAGGCAACAGTAAATTGATCTGGAAAAACATTGATAATCTCACATGGAGGGACACGACATTTTTAGGATTTTAAACTGAAAGTACAGGGCAAGTTAATTGAAGATCTGTCTTGATTCTGTCTTTAATATTTTTTTCTTGAGTCTGTACATGAACTAGGGAAAAAAAATTACAAAAAGGAAACAGGATATTGTTCCTATGGATGCTACAGGCCAGGTTTTTGAGCCGGTGGAGACTAATGAGTTTAATTAAATAAAATCATCAGCCCCCCCCCCCCATTGCTCATTTAATTAACTTGTCTTTTAAACACAGCTCCTTTACTGATGACTGGAAATGTGCCATTGTCACACCTATTTTTTAATCTGAAGACTGCCTCGAAGCCAGTAACTTAAGACCAATATGTGTACTGCCAGTACTCTCAAAGGTTGCTGAGAAAGTTGTCATTAAACAACTGACAACATTTCTTAATACAAGCAATTTTGGTCTACATTGTATGCAATTTGGCTTTAGAGTAAATCATTCCACCAAAACTGCTACCGTGGACTTAATAGAGCAAATTAAATCAAGACTTGACAAAGGAGGAGTAGTTGGTGCTGTATTTTTAGATCTGCATAAAGCATACAACACAGTCAATCATAATCTTTTAATATCAAAACTCTCTAAATTTAACTTCTCATCTAGAGCACTGGCATGGATGTCTTCATATGTATCTAATAGGAGACAATGTGTTAAAGTTGGTGACACACTGTCCAGTAACATGAAGTGCACAGTGGGTGTTCCACAAGGGTCAGTGTTAGGTCCCCTATTATTTAGCCTATATATTAATGATCTCCCTCAACAGTGTCATGATGTAGACCTACAAATGTATGCAGATGACACCATTGTGTACACACATGCAAAAACAGCTGAATTAGCTGCTGCTAAGCTAACAATTGCATTGGAAAGGATCACACATTGGCTTGATCAATCATGTCTGAGTCTAAATGTAAACGAGACAAAAGGTATGTTTTTCTCTAAAACCATGGTGCAACCTCCTAACACTGATATTTTCATCAAAGGTGAAAAGATTGACATAGTTACTGATTTTAAATATCTTGGTGTAACACTGGATCCAAATTTGAACCTTAAGAAACATGTTTAAAAAACGGTTAAAACCATAAAGTACAACTTAGCAAATTTTAGACATATTAGAAACTGTCGCTCTTTGGATGCACCCAAGATATTTATGCATGCTTTGATTCTTTCCCATATGTCTTATTGCATCAGATGTTGGGGGCAGGCTGGAGAAAGAGTCATAAAACCTCTTGAGTCTTTATACAAACAAACTCTAAAAACCAATGCATTTCCATCACTGTAGGGTACTGGAGAAATACAATTTACTGAGCTTTGACAATTTTAGATTATTCTCAAATTTGTGCCTAGTTCTATTAAATCCTCCAGAATATCCTCTATACAAGACTGTACCATACTATTTTTTTCGCACTGCATTTGGGCAGTCAGCTTTCTCTGTGAAAGCCACAACTCAGTGGAATGCCCTAATTGATGATATGAAGAACTGCAGTTCAATCAATACATTCAATTCCAAATTAAAAAATCTACTAAAGACCAATCAGCTCTGTGACCACTGAGTCTAAACTTCATCTATGGTCTTCTCATTAGTGCAGCTAGTCTTACTTTTAATTTGACATCCACATTATTAATTTCTAATTGACATTGTGGTGTCTGTGTGAACACCGCAGGTCTGCGAGACGCAGCAGTTCAGTGACACACATGCACTGCTCAGGTAGAGGTAGGCTGTGTGGCCCAGGCATAAACCATACTTAGGGTACATAGGCTACCCAGATTTTCCACCATTTCAATTTTTTTCCCAAATTTGGTTTAAAGCCACTGCTCCTACCAACACTGGTCTAATCCTCACCTACAGAATTTTTACTAATACCAGGTTAGAATGTAAAGGTCCATGTTTAGATCCAGATCACATATTCAGAAACAGATTGCAGGTTAATAAAAGGAACATTTCAATGTTGGGATTTTATTAATTTTATAATTTTTTCCATGTTAGCAAAAACTTTCAGATGTAAAGCCAGACACAGCATAAAATCTTTAGTTTACCCATCTACAGTAATTGTGTTACACTGGCATGTATCCACACCTCCACTCCACAGAAATATTGATGAGGTGATGGTACACCAGCTCAGTGCCATATCCAACACAATCCAAATTATTCTGTGCCTTGAGGCAGTAAAATATTACTGATCTTTCCTTGAAAAACTCATTAGAGTACCTTAGTATTTTTTCATTTTTTTGCATAATGAAACAAATGCCATTTTCAAACTGCCGTGTATGAGCACAAAGCAGCTTGATAGCATACCTGTGTAGTGTTTTAATAATAGTTTCTTAGAAAACTTTCCTGTGTTCTACAGACTAAATGCATGAGAGAGGAAAGCTTGTGTTACTCATTCACTCTCTTCCCATGTCTGCTGTCATCTCCCTGCTCTCTGCTACGCTAAATGACTGCCTCTGCAAAAGGGCCATTTATGCTAATGTTGTCATTTATCTACAGAGGGAAAGGGCAAAGCATGTGGAAACAATAACCTGGCTATCGTTGAGATCCTTCTCACGCTCCTGCTGCACTGAAAGGCTGAAGGTAACATAAAGGCCCTGCACAAAGAAATGGTGGCACAGACCTCTCCTCAACAACCTTATTATGACTCAAGCACCTATTATGGGGATAAAGACACTAATGTGAGTCACATATCAGAAGTGGCAGGTGAGGGAGAGAAAAGAGAGGAGTGAGTCGGAGGGCTGCTGCTGGTGCTGCTTTTACAGGAAGTACAAGAGGAAGAGGGAGAGAAGGTAGGATATTGCATAAATGAGACTTGACGGAAAAGCAAGCATGCTCAGTTGCACTTACTTCTCAGGATAGTCTTTTGACCTGTTCCTTTATTTTCTGGTTTTCGAGAGGACCAGCCTCAACAGTTTTGTTAAGATCAGCTCAGACATTGTAAGTTGAGACCTGGGTTTTTGTGACCAGTAAATTAGACAAATTTATGCATACACTGGTTTCAATGAGCAGGGATGTGTCTGTACTGGTATACTACTGGTGGTTAGGGGCCCCTTGTAACCTGTTTACTTAGGATTCATGGCTCCTGTATGGGTGCTAACCACTCAAATTACATGTCCATATTTACTACTGGGCTGTGCCAAGGTCTCCCTGCCTCACTCTCCCTATCTTCCATCCACCTCCACATCATCTGATCTCTGATATGAACGCAGAGTCAAGTTATTAAGCAACAGCATTATCTAGCAAGATGTTGGCTCAGTCAACGTTCGCCTAACATCAACAGGTCTAGACAGAAAATATGATTACGATGCTTTTTGAGTACTCTGAGAGGCGTGCCATCATAAAGGGGCCATATTGCGAAAGACTCACTGTTTTAGTGCTTGTGCATATGTATTTGGGTCTGATGAGCCTACTAACACACAAGTATGCAGAGTTGGTCAGCTAAGTTGTAAAAACTTGATGATGCTAAATAAGACCACCCAATCAGTTTGGTGTGGGCTGGCTTAGTGTGTACTCATGTGAATCACAAGCCATTCAGACTTGATGCCCCTTCGTACCTCACACGGGTTAGGATAAAAAAGGGCAAAGCTAGGCTAAGTTAAACAAGCTAAGGGCAAGGGACAGAGTCGTTGCTTGCTGACAGACGGCTGCTGAGCCCCAGCAAGCTTTGCAGGAGAGAGGTGGCCAAGGAGCAGAGCCGAGGAGTCCTGCATCACCGCTGCTGCTTTCTTCTGAAGGAATAAACACCCGCTTCTGCTCGGATCCGGAGCAGTTTACCAGCAAGAGGACTTTATTTTTTAAACTTTTGGGAGTAAGTGGATTTATGCTGGTGAGTTTATATAAATTTATAGTTACACAGTATGTGGATATCTATATGTATAAAGCATAACGTACTGCCGTATTTATGCCCATAGATTACATGATTTTGAGTGTGGAAGGAGCAGCTACAATGTTAGCTTAGCTCTGATTGATCCAAAATCCATTCAAAAACAAGCATTTTAACAGTTGTTGCATGTCGTCTTGCAGACAGACCTGACAAAGGCTGAATTCAGGCTTTTTACAAATCGATATGACATGATTTAGTTTTTTCGGCATCCTTTTGATCTGTTTATTGCAATTAAATCACAGCAAAATTTAAGTTTATTTACACTCAAACCAGCCGTTGAATGGCTGTTTAGACAGGATGAGAAGGCTGCAGTGGTATTTTGACCAAAGCATGTCAGATACATTTTATTAAGACCCCAGGGTACTGTATTAACTTGTGGAAAAGGGGTATAATATGGTCTTTTTAAACATGGCTTCTCATTGTGATCCAATGAGAAGCCATGTCATCCTCAGTGGAAATTGCGCCCCAGCACACACACACACACGTGTGTGTGTATGTTTTGACACATGCTGCAAATGTGATGTGATAATTCAATTTAATTTAAATGATTTAAAATATGACATTTGTCTGTCATCAGTTGTAGGACGACAACCACTTGTTCTTTAATTCTGTTAACTAATCTTTGATTCTTAAGGAAAATAAGAGACAGACTCCTTGGATTCCAAAGTTGGTAAGAGCACACCCTCGGCCTGCAGAACTGACCCTTGTAACCCTCTAAGTGAGGGTTGATCAGTAGATCCAGACTCAGAAAGACTTCCTAAGAAACCATTTTGATAAGTTGAATTATGACACGAACTAAAAGCACGAAATGACCCTAAAGGCCACTTGTACCGGAGAAAACAACTGCCACCTTAGATGGAGCACAGACTCTTATCACCAAAGCCATAAAACTAACTCACATTCCTGAGGACTTTGTGAAGCCTCCCTGCAAACCTGAGGCAAACCTGAAATTCATGTAAATTAAAATGTCTAATTGTGGCCAAAGATGGGTAGGAGAGGGAAAGTTTCATAACTACACCACCTGGGGAATTGCACCCCAGGAAATACACTGATGAGTACCCTTAATAATAAGAGGTCACACAGATTTGCCACACTGAGAGGACGGGAGACGGACTTCCAACCACAAAAATTTATTGATTAAGATTTACTGTAATTAAAAGAACAGAAAGATGTCACTGGTAAACAGCCAAAACAACAAAGTTAATTGCGGTATGAAATAACTAAAATAAATAGTAGGAACAAGGCTAGGCCGCTTAGTTAGCGGGCAGACTAAAACAAAACAAAAAAAACAAACCAAAAAAAAGGGGGTGGGAGCACAACTCAAACTAAAAAAACCAAAAAACACTACAAACAAAAAAACAAAACCACCCCGTATCACTCCAAAGTAAAGGGGGTGAGAGGGGAACCACCACTGGGGATGCCTGCCACACACCTCGCCAGCTCCTGTCCTAAAAGAAAAGAAACAATTACAATACTGCTTGTAGCGGGACACTCAGGCAGATACATAAAATTACAGTTAAAACAGGAGGGCTATACTAAAACACACAGCACTCACACCCACATACACACAAACAACAAAGAATAAGGAAAATAACTAATTCAGTAACTGACACTGACTAAAAGTATACAAACAAAGAAGACACAAAGTAACCCACACTCAGCTGTGGGCAGAGTGGTAGCAGCAACTCCAACAGCTAATATTAAACTAAATAAACAAAACGAAATAATTAACCCACAACAAATAAATCAATAAGCAAAAAGAAGAGAATTAAATCAAAACAGGAGTTGTGAGGGGATGGAGAACCAAAGCTGCAGAAGCACACTGTGCACTTTAAGCAGCGTGTGTAAATACTAGCATCAGCAGCAAAGAAGAGAGAGAGAGAGATGGAGCAGCTGCACCAGGGCTGGAGGCCGTGGAAAGCTGTCCTTCACGATGCCCAGCTGGCGGCACAGATCACCTGGCTGCACGATGCAGCCCCACACAGAGCACAGGAGGCGAGAAGGCACAAACTGTGGCCTTAACAGCTACAGCAGACAGAAAGCAGGACCATTTCAATATACAGCAATTACACTTAGCATATAATAGTTATAAATACTGTCAGTCTTATCCAAGTGAAGAGGGCTTCACACCGGGCCCAACATACAATCACCACCTCACGATGCAGGCGGAGAGCAGATGCCAGGCTCCCTCAAATCCTCACCGCTGCACACCAAACCGGCTTGGCCAACACCACTGTAACATGGTCACACAACAGCCGCTGTCACACCATAATGTCCCATAAAACATGTATAGCAGCGCCAATGCCTACTTACAAGTTGTTTTGCGCTGTCAACTGGAGCACGCCAGACAGAGTCCTCACCCGATTGATGCCAGGCACATCTGAGCAGTCAAGTGAAAGCAGGACTAATAAGCCAGGTGGCACTGTGGTGCAATCAGCCACAGGTAAGACTAATTGGGAGATGGAGGTGGAGGTGGAGCAGCACTCAACCTGCCACATAATCATTATGCAACTTATATCATAATATTTGTCATGTAAATACAAGAAGAATGGTATAACTTTCATGGGTATATGACTATTAACTAAAGAGATAAAAGACTTAGACTTTATTTACCTTTTATAATACAGGTAACAATACTGCCCTCTATTGACAAGAGTTAAATTCCCTTATGTGAAGAGTTAATGAATGTTTGATAACCATGTATTTGTATTTTAAAACAACCCATCACAAGTGTTTAACTTGTGATCTATTAACCTCATAGACAATCATATTTTAATAGTTAAATTAGAGTAGTTGTGTTGAAAGAATGAAGTCTCTGAAGTAATAGGAATGTAAAGATATAATGTTTGAAGGATTTGAGTTGAAGGTTTTCTTTTATTGTTAAACAATAGTCACATTGAATGTTTTTATATTATGAAGTAAGGTTATATTCAACTTAGATTTAAATATGTGTCTGAAAGTAATCTAATCACATAAGTGTTGCCTAACTTGAAAGTTGAACAATGCAGGTTGTATGCTTTATCATGAAATGTTAGTATGAAGGTTAATGTTTGTTATTAGAAGAACTGACTTATCATGAATCATGTGAACTACTTAACTGTTTCTTGAATGGTTTTACAAATATGATACAAGTCGACAGGATGAAAAGAATGTGTTTACAGTTTTTGCATGTAAATACTCAGAATTAGATTTCCCCAAATTCCTTCACTTCAGGAGGCGCAGGCTGCAAACCACCAGCCACACCTAAAGCCCCTAGATAAAGAAATTGAATATTCATCAATAATTTGTCGCGAAACCCCTTAGAACACATCCAAACTCCTCCTGTTTTATCCTAACTTATAAAAACAGCCTCAAAGAGATTCCTCTTTGAGCTGGCCTCCAAGAACTCAAGAAAATTCTTAAAACGTCTAATCTTTGATTGCAACAAGTTAATTTGTTTTGTTTTATTAGTCACATTAAGTCTCGTATTTCCACGTATAGTAATTTAATTTGAAGTAAACATGTACAGTATTTTATTTTGAAGTAGACGCCACTGAAGACTTGAGTGTAGTCAGACTAAACTTTATTCGGTACTCAACTGAAGTTTCTATAAGCCAACTAAGAGCCTGAATCTTCAACTTAAACTCTTTAAGAAGAAGAAGAGGAACGCTTGAAACTGAACCTCTCTTTCTCTTGCTCTCTCAGAGCAATACTGTAAACCAGAAGTGAAACCAGCCTAAAGACTCTTTCAGAGCAGCCTGAAACGGCTTGATTCTTCACCGGCATTCAACACCTCTGCATCTACTGACATGCACCACAGCCCACAGCTGATCCGGGCTCTTTCACTGCGACACCGCTGGAGATGCTGCACCAACAGCGCTGTACCTGCCAAGATGATGCCTCTACCACGATGCATTGCCTCAACAGTAAGGCATAACGTGGCTTTGAGATCAAGGGTTGATGTCGAATAACGTTAAAATTAAAGGAGTTTATTTAGAGAAATTGAACTAGCTTTCCCCTTAGAATACCGTGGTGCAACACGTTAAGCCTCAAGTCACGCACTTCGAGCCACTCTTGCTGAATAATTTTCTTTATTATTTTTATTATCATTCCTCAAAATTCCTCAAAATCATCAAATTTGAGGTCGGTTGGTTCAAATCTCTAGGAGGAACTGATTAAAATATAACGCCTGCAAATTGCAAAAATCGAGTTAACAACTTCCTGATGGACTTTGGGTATGGTTTCAAGAGGTTTTTTGTGTGTTTGGACATGATACAAGGGCCTGCCAAATTTTCTTCATCTACGTCAAATTTAAGGTTGGGGGCTTTGACTTTGAAATTTTCTAGGGGGCACCCTCGAGCAATTTTGCCACACCCAAGCCCAAGACCCATATCATGGTTCTCTAATTCTGATGTGTGTGCCAAGATTTGTGAGCTTTCAAGCATCTCTAGCCCCTCAAAAACCGCCTCCTGTTTCATGGCGAATGGCCATGGCATTAGCTTTTGATGAAAACTCAAAAGCCTCAGTATTTAGCATTATCAAGGTCTTACAACTTAGCTGACCAAATTTTAGGTGGCTCTGGTTAAGCTGATAGGAGTACTTCATAAAAGAATGGGGCTTATATCTTCCTGTTGCCAGTAGGTGGCACTATGAGTATGATTCAATATTGGACTGTACATCTTCAGACCAGGACTCTTATCAAACCTGTGGAATTAGTTTAGAAACAAAAATACCTACACACCAACTAATCAGCAATCCCTGTGAACAAAAACAAAATGAATTAGCTCAACTTAAAACCCAACTGGAAAGCATCATATACAAGAAAACACAATTCATTATCCAACAGCTCAAATATGAAAACTTTCAGTACAGTAATAAATCAGGTAAATATTTGGCTAATCTATTACAACACAAAAAAGAAAAAGCAATAATCCCATCTATACTCAATTCCACAGGCACAGTCACACATAATCCACAATTATGTGGATTTATTCCTCAAATTACAAACCCAGTCAAACAGAAATAGACACTTTTTTAAGTAATCTGGACCTACCAACAATACCGTCAGATTTAGCCCACCTTTTCGATTCACCACTCAGCCTTGAAGAATTACATAAAGCTCTGCTCAAAATGCCAAACAATAAATCACCTGGACCAGACGGTTTTCCTGCACAATTCTATAAACATTTCTGGAACATATTATCACCACAATTCTTCAGAGTAACTACAGAAATTAAAACTACCTCCATTATACCCACCCACATGAACACCGCCATAATGACATTATTCTTAAAACCCAATAAGGACCCAACCCACCCCTCCAGTTATTGCCCCCTATCACTAATTAATACAGACCTCAAAATCATTACAAAAACATTGGCAAGCAGAATAGAAACAGTCGTTCCACTTATAATCAATCCTGACCAGACAGGCTTCATCAAAAATAGACATGCTTCAGACAATATCCTTTGACTTTTTTATTTGATCAATACATCACAGCAGAAACACAACAAAACCATAATTGTATCAGTGGACGCAGAAAAAGCATTTGACAAAGTAAACTGGACTTTTTTATTTTCCACCCTCCACAGGTTTGGCTTCGGAGAGTCATTCATCCACTGGATTAAAACACTATACGCTTCACCTTGGGCTACAGTTATCACAAACAGGATCACTTCACCAATCTTCACACTCCACCAGGGAACCAGACAAGGATGTCCACTCTCTCCATCTCTATTTGCAGTTTTCATCGAACCACTCGCCACAGCCATACGACAAAACAATAAAATCAAAGGAATACAATATACTAATTCAGAACATAAGCTTAGCTTATATGCAGATGCTTTATTATTACACCTACAAGATCCTTTCACATCATTACAAGAAACATTAAAATAATCAACAACTTCTCCTCAATCTCACACTATAAAATAAACTGGAACAAATCCACTGTTCTACCTTTGACTGAAAATGCCTGGGATTCTGCAGCCCAAGAGCCCTCTCTCCCACTCCACATTGGTAATATCAAATACTTAAGCATTAATATTTCCTCCAGGCTGTCAGAATTGTTTAACCTCAACTACACCCCTCTGCTGAAAAACATGATTTTAAACGCTGTACCAAGTCACCACTTACTCTTATTGAATGCATTGCAACAGCTAAAATGAAAACCCTTCCACAAATTAATTACCTATTTTCATTACTTCCCATTACCCCCACTGACAACTGGTTTCAAACTTTAAACTCTTTAACAACTCAATTCTACTGGAAAAATAAAAAAACAAGAATTTCACTTGCAACATTACAGAGCACAAAATCACAGGGCGGCCTAGAAGCACCAAACTTCCTTCATTACTTCTTGTCAAATCAGCTACAATATTTACTCAAATGGATCCATAAAGATAATTACAATACACCATGGTTACAGATAGAACAAAATCAATGTAAAACCACTTCACTCACAGACCTCCCATTCCTACCACAATCAATCAAGAAACAAGACTACTTCAAGAACATCACAATCTCCTCAACTCTGACAGCCTGGTGGAAAACCCACAAAATCACCAAATCATCACTGGCACCATGTAGGTTCAACCCAATTTGGCACAATCTGTACTTTCAACTGTACAACACTTCTGTTCACTTTCCATCATGGCACCAAATGGAATCACTCACCTCCACCACTTATTTGAAAACAACCAGTTCATATCATTCAATACACTTATCCAGAGGTATGGGGTTGGGAGAGACCAATTCCTCCAATATCAACTAAAATCCATTATTAAATCTAAAATCAACATATCCAATAACACATTACAGCCTTCCAAATTAAGAAATCTTTAAAATTACAAACCCCAAAAGAATAATTTCAAAAATGTATAAACTTCTTTCATTGTCAGACACCTCCATAACACTCCCAACCTCAAAATGGGAAAAGGACCTGGCTCTATCTCCCAACCTTGATTTCTGGATACAAATCAATAAAAACATCTTCTCCATGACTACCAATACAAATTTACAACTAATACGATATAAAACCATCCACAGAATACACATCACTCAAGGGAAAATGTTTAAAATGGGATTGATCAATACAGATATCTGTTGACAATGCACCTTGGGTCACACAGATGATTATTTTCACGCCACTTGGTCTTGCCAGTCAGTTCTTTCATTTTGGATAACAGTCACAGAAAAACTCTCGAGTATCTTGGGCTGCAGAATCTCAGCATCTCCATCGCTCTGCTTGCTGGGGGACTTGACACACATCATAATCCCAACTAAACACAAAAACCTGTTATTGATTTCTCTAACTATCGCCAAGAAAATAATATTTCAAAACTGGAAATCCAAACATTCCTGCCATATCACTCACTGGACCAATTTACTCTCAGAACACATCTCAACAGAAAAAATAACAGCTTGCAAAACAAACAATATATCAGCCTTTGAGGAAACATGGACCATATTCATTAATCACCTAAAACTCCACCCAGAATCCAATCCAAATCAATAACCAAAGCCAGAGCCACGTACATGACCACATATCAGACCACATACCCAACCAATTTTTTTTTTTTATTTAATTCACTTTTCCTTTCCGTTTTTTTGTTTGTTTTTGTTTCTTTGTTTTACTTCTTCCCTCCCAACTCCCTCTCATTCCAGTTATACATACATATCATCAATATGTATCATGATAGGCTAATTATTGTTATTTAGAAACTAAATATCTTTATCATTATTGTTATTATTATTATTATTATTATTATTATTATTATTACTATTACTACTATTGTCATTTATGCCAGATACTATGAATTACACTATTATTATTATTGTTGCTGTTGTTATTATTATTATTATCATAATCATTATTACTATCATTATTATTATTATTATTACTGCTGTTGTTCTGGTCCTTGAGTGTGGTGGCGGTGGAGGTAGAGGCAGTCGTAAGTCCGGGTAATGTCATATTTGCAAGGCAGTGGGGAGTGGAGCCATGTGGGGCGTGGGGGGGGGGGGGAGCGCCCGTCTCTCCCGACTCCTTGCCCTCTGGTGGTATGGCCGCGGTCCTTGACGAAAGTGGCAGGAGGTAGCTGGCTGTGGTACCTCCACCCCTACCCCTCGTACAGTAAAAAAAAATATATATATGGTCACCTCCCACTGGACAAACTCTCTCCCAAAGGGTCTGAGAGTGGTCCAGCTGGACTAGGTTTGGACCGTCTCCAAAACAGACAAGCAAACAGAAAAACAAACAACAAAAAACAGAGAAGGGGAGAAGGGGAAAGAAGCAAAACAAACAAATACTATAAGAGGAATACCCCTTAGCTGGTCTCAGCTGGTCTGGTCCCTGGGCTGTGGCTGTGTTGCTGGGGGGGCTAGCTGTCGTGTGGGAGGGTGATGGCGTCCTCCCCTCCTTGGGCTCTGTATGTTTGGCTCTACCCCCCATAGCCATATTAATTTAATTTAATTGATATAAACTCAAATAGATATAATTTGATATAAATTAATATAAATATGTAATTATTTAACCCATTTTGCTGTTATTGTGCTGCCACTACCGCCGCCACAGTGTACTATAAAACAAGACTATTATAATTATTACTATATATTGTTATATTGTTATTATTATCATTATTATTATTATTATAATTATTAACGCTCTCACTTTTTCTTTCTCCCCCTCCCTTTCTCTCCCTCCTCTCTCTCTCTTCTTTTCTCACTTTCATTCACTCACACCCCCTTCCCTTTTCCCACAATCAATCCATATTGCTTAGTTGCTCCCTACATTTACTATCTTTTTCATTGTAATATGATGTTGTCATTGCTGTTGTTTGTCATTATTTTTTTTGTCTGTCTATTTGCTTGATTTGTCTTTTATTTATTTATTTTTTCCTTTCCACTATGTCTTGTTAACGGTATCACCATTTAAAAAAAAAAAAAAAAAAAAAAAAAGAGATCTGACGATGTGGAGTCGAGTTACAACAGTTTGTATTTTCATGATGAAACATCAAAATTTGCTGCTTCACCACAGCAATGGCATTACATGAAAATTCACAAGATTCAAAATACCGCATCTTCAAGGTCCTCAGGCTTTTCTGACCAAATTTGAGATGGATATGGTCAACGTCCAAGTCAGAACTTGTAAAAGTACAGAACTTGAAACTTCCTGGTCTTTAGAATCTAAAGACCTTTGCAATGAACTTGAAATTGGTTAGTGTCGTCTTTAGACGACACTAACCAAATATCAAGTCAGTTGGGTTATATCTCTAGGAGGAGCTCATTAAAATACAATGCCTGGAAATGGCAAAAATTATACAAAAATTGCAAAATAAATTAAAAATGGCCGACTTCCCGTTGGGCTTAGGCGTGGCTTCAGGAGGCCTTTTTGTGCATCTGGATATGAAACATGTGCCTACTAAATTTCATTCATCTATGTCAATTTTGAAGGACAGGCTTTGAATTTGAAATTTTCTCACCACTTCTGACACGTGCAAAGTTTCATCAGTTTTCAAGCATGTTTAGGCCTTCAAAAATACCATTCTTTTGGAATAATAATAATAATAATTATAATAATAATAATGATGACAATAATGATAACAACAGAAAAGAATAATTTCTTCAATAACAATAGGGCCTTTGCACTGTTCGGGCCCTATTAATAATAATAATGATTAAAGCTGCAAGCAGTGATGATTGGGCCCTCACACCTTCTGCTTTTATTGCAGACATGCAGGTGTGTTCAGGACTGGGCTCCCATTGAATGTTGCACAAACGAGTTAATATCGCTTACTGTGTCCACTACCCCACTAATTATATGTCATGTTGCTGTATAAAAACTGTAGACCATACCTTGTAAATTTCAAGTGAATTTGATGATGTTTGTCATATAAGGCTGACCTCCTGTTCCCAGTAGGTGGTGCTATGGCTATGACTCAATATTGACATGTAGATGCATTCATTCTTATCAAGTATGAGAAATGTGGTGCAGGTTGGACAATGTACATTCAAGTTACAACAACTTCCCACTTCATAGCAAAACATCGAAGCTAACAAAACACAACAACAAATCACAAAACAGAACAACAAATTGCAAATCAAATTAAAAAAAGAGAAAACACGACAACAAATTGGAAATCACCACAGCAAAACAGAAACCACAACTGCAAAAGCAGAAAACACAACAACATTAACTTCTACTGGAAAAGGTCAGTACCTGCTATTGAACAGGCTTGTCACTGATTGGATGCTCGCCTACTGACAAGGATCGCTGCTGATTGGAGGGACGCGTTGTCTGTCTTTCTAACAGGAAAGAGAGGCACTTCATTTGGGGTCTGTGTACCCTCCGTCCAAAGCTGTGTTCCACTTGTTTCACAACACGATAAACGAACAATGCATTATTCTGTTTTTCTGTTTTTTGTGTGAATTTAAAAAAATGGAAATTCACATGCTTTTCCCATTTTAGTCTGCAAATTGGCAGTTGGAATAGAACTTAAACCCAAACCAGAAAACAACTTGTTTTTCGCTTCTATTGTTATCTATACTATCGGCCCCTACTGCATCTCTACAAAAACATTGTCATTGGCTATGCTTGCTATAGCATAGATAGACAGACAGATAGATAGATAGATAGATAGATAGATAGATAGATAGATAGATAGATAGATAGAGGGAGCAATTTGTGAAGGGGGGATGTTTTCAAACGTTTTTATTCATTCATTCAAATAAATCACATTCACAGTGGGACAATATACACGCATATATTTCCTGCAGCTGCAATGGTAACATTTATAAAATAATTATGAACTGATAGATAGATAGATAGATAGATAGATAGATAGATAGATAGATAGATAGAGGGTGTGATTTGGGGGGGAATCCCTGTTTGCTTTTTTAATCCCCCTCATATGGGTTTATGCTGCTTCACCCATAGACCATATGAAATATCTAAAATTTTTAAAAATCTAAGTAAAGCGCTGCAATGTGAGAACACAATAACAACAATAAAATCAGAAATGGACTTAAACTGTCAGAGCTCACGCTCCCATGACAGTAGAGATGACCGTGTCTAGGCTTCATGTTGATGCAGTAAATGTACCAGGGGTTGCCTTCTTCCCTGCTCGGAGATTTGCAGAGATGTGGGTAAAAGAGGAGCGAACCCTCCACAGAAAAGCATAAAAAGAAGACAGAAGTCATCATCAAAACAGACTGTTTA
The DNA here is from genome assembly GCF_914725855.1 of Thunnus albacares. NCBI lineage: Eukaryota > Metazoa > Chordata > Actinopteri > Scombriformes > Scombridae > Thunnus > Thunnus albacares. The sequence continues at coordinate 35,393,971 of NC_058111.1, forward strand.
CTTACTCTGACAGGTAGGCACATATAGCCTATCTATTTTCATGATGACAGCATGTTGTGATTATTTTCTATTTAGTATTAAAGTTTACTGGCGCTGCGTATAGAGCTAAATTACACAGTGACTTGCGAGAATGACATTAAGGGCCCTAGTTTTGTGGAGGCTCAATGACCAGCCTGTCTAATATTTTTGGTGACCAGCACTGAGCCCACACTGAAACGGTGGGAGAAGAGGCACAGACCGGAAGGAGGTTCGTTCAAATGAAGCAGTGCAAAGACAGTTGTTGTATTTTAGTTGAATTATAGACATTGCACTGAAAACAGACATCTCAGAACCACGTCTGTTTCTGGCACAATGTCCATCCACTGCTGCTTTTGGTGATTGTATTTACAAGAAGAGACTAAATACTTGCTGCAACTGTGCTACAATAACAGATTTATGTTTGAAATATACATAAGATATTTCAATTAAACACTTTCCAACCAAAGTCGGTACAGAAGATATGGTTAAAGGAACATCAGTAAATCAGTCTGCATTGATCTATAAATGAATGTAGATGATTCTTACAGTATCTGTTGTCCACAACTGTTTATAGTGTATGAAAAGATTCCCCTTCAGTTCATTATATCCCTGTAGCATCTGACGGCAGCAGGAATGATATGTTGATAAATCTGCAGCCTCTGATTAGAGAAATGTCATGCAAGAGCGCAGTGCCATTACACGCAGCTGTTCACTGTGTTTACCTTCATTAATTCGCCTGAAAATGACACCAGGCTGCTACAAAATAACCACACACACCTCTACACACAGCAGACTGGTCGGTTATAACTCAATATTCTGAAGGAGCGTCGGTTTACCAGGGCTCATCATAGCCTCTTTTCCAACTTTCTTTTTACAAAAAGTAGCGTCTGATTTTGTTCTTGAAACACATTGAAGTGCAAACACTGTTGTATAACATTAATTACTAAAATATGCAATAGTTTAGTAATTAATTTTACATTAGTGTACAAGGTGAGATACATTAAAATTATTGCTGAAATAGCCTTGGTTCGATATAATATATAAATGGCTTCACCAAATGAATGTCTTTATTTTTTACTAGGCCAACCAACTAATGAAAAAAACCACTCCATCTGTCTTTGGCTTCAGATTCGTGGTGATGTGTGTTCATGTTGTAACACTTTGAACCATCCAGACATTTCCTAAAGAAAAGCTTTCTGTTTGTATAGCTGTTGTTATCACGTTTATCATGATTGCGCAACTGTTTCACAGCTATGTGACTGGCTGAGAAAGCGTTAATCATCACACCCACTGATCTATATTTACCGTCATCCATCCCTTTAGCATGTTGCATTGCTGCACATACATAGCAGGTGCACACGGAGATGTCCACAAAGTCTGTGAGCTTAAAACCTACTACACCGCACTTGTCATTGCACTTGTTCAGTTAAATTAGGGCCCAAATGTATTTGGCATGTCTGTCTGAGTGACGCTATCCACAGTACTGTGATTTATTTGAATGAATGAATAAAAACGTTTTGAAAACATCCCCCTCTGATTTTTTCACAAATTGCTCCTTGTATCTCTCTATCTGTCTATCTATCTATATATCTACTAAAACGGGAAAAGCATGTGGATTTCCATTTTTTTTCATTCACATGAAAAACAGAAAAACAAAATAATGCATTGTTTGCTCATCCTGTTATGAAACAAGTTGAATGAATGAATAAAAACGTTATCTATCTATCTATCTATCTATCTATCTATCTATCTATCTATCTATCTATCTATCTATCTGTCTATCTGTCTATCTGTCTATCTATGCTATAGCAAGCATAGGCAATGACAATGTTTTTTGTAGAGATGCAGTAGAGGCCGATAGTATAGATATAACAATAAAAGCGAAAAACAAGTTGTTTTCTGGTTTGGGTTTAATTTCTATTCCAATTGCCAATTTGCAGACTAAAATGGGAAAAGCATGTGAATTTCCATTTTTTTCAATTCACACAAAAAACAGAAAAACAGAATAATGCATTGTTCGTTTATCCTGTTATGAAACAATTTGAACACAGCTTTGGATGGAGGGTACATGCAGTGCCGCCGCTCCGCATACGCAGAGTACGCAGGGCGCGTGGGGCCTCAACTACCGGGCAGGGGCCCCCAAGATTAAGGTTGATAAAAATGTCATGACAATTATCACATTATTACATTTTAACACAAATTGAAAAAATATATAAATTAGTTATGGGCAGGCCCACCGTTGTTTTTTTCATTGTATGTACCCTATCACTCAGTTGAGGCAAATTAGATTTTTTTACCTAATATATAAAAAGAAGCCCCCCCCCACCCCCTCCTCGAAATGGTACAACCTTCACAGCCCTCATCTGTTCGCTTCGGAGTTTGCTTCAGTTCGCTTGTAGCCTTTTTTTTTTTTGAATTCAAGTTTTTATTGAGCTTTTCAAAGGCTTAAAACATGGCAACAACCAACATTTTTCTCCATACAGGAACAGGCAGCATATATATATATATATATATATATATATATATATATATATATGTGTGTGTGTGTGTGTGTGTATATACATATATATATATATATATATATATATATATATATATATATATATATATATATATATATATATATATATGTGTGTGTGTGTGTGTGTATATATATATATATATATATATATATATATATATGTGTGTGTGTGTGTCTGTGTGTATAATCAGGAATCAATTCTAGCGACAGACTTAGCACCTCAAAGAGTAAATAAACAAGTGAGACAAGTAAAAAAATAAATAAAATTTAAAAAAATAAATAAAAATAAAAATAAATAAATAAACAAAATGAAAACGTGAGAAATGAAGATAGGCAGCAAACATGAAAGAAAGTGAGCACAAGTGCCCAAATATGCAACTCACATTCTCACATCTGTACGTACATATATTACATACCCAACATGCTTCCACATATCTCATATAGGTATATTACTGTGGTATATATCACAAGATCCCACTTGGGGAAGGCACCACAACAACAACAACAAAAAACAGAATCCTAGTGGGGGTCATTATTTATCTTTATATAGTCCCAAAACCTGTTACACGGGGTCGCCCCCTCCCTCTTGTCATCACTCAATCTGCTAAGCATACATTCATATGATGCACTTTAAGTCATTGCACAGACCCATTCTTTCACTTGCGGAATTTCTGATGCCTTCCAATGTCTTAAAATGACTCGACATGCTGTTGTTGAGATTACAGAAAAGTTACATTTGGATATATTGGGTAAATGAGATTTATCCCCCAGTAAGCAGAGCTCTGGACTTGAAGACACTTCTGCTCCGTGCCAGTTACTTAAAATAATTAGAATCTGAGCCGAGAAAGGTCTGCTTAAAACACATTCCCACATACAGTGGAGGAGGGTTCCATTTTCCTCTTTGCATTTCCAACATAAGTCATCTCCCTGTAGTTTCATTCTATACAGTCTGGATGGTGTGTAATACTATCTATGTAATACATTATATTGTGTGAGTTTACCCTTTGCCTCTCTCACATATTTACCACAGTTAGCCACAATTATTGCCCATCTATCACTTTCAATCTCTCCACCAAGGTCCCTCTGCCAGATCATCTTTAAGTGGTTAGAGTCATTGCTGAGAGAAGAATTAGCAATTTTGTAAAATTGTGAGGCTTTTCTTTTTCCAAGTGGAAATCTCATATAATCTATCACCATATTATCAGTAATATTGTATGGTTTTGAGGTAATACAACTCCTTATTTGCAAAAATTTCCAAAAGTTATCTCTTCCCACCAGATTAAATTTCTGTAACAGCTTATCATATGACAGAAACACCCTGTCTTCAAATAGATCGTTAATGGTGTTTAAACCATTAAAATGCCACTGTTTCCAATATGCAGGTTTCTTTCCAATACAGACATCAGGATTATACCACAATGATGAATATCTTTGTAGAGTATGTGTAAGTTTAAACATTTTATGCACTCTGTTCCAGGCATCCTTTGAGTGTATGAGTATCGGATTTGTAATGTTTAACCTTTTTTGTGATAATACTTCCAAGAGTCGGAAAGGCAGGTATATCTCCTTTTCTACCTCCATCCAAGCTGCTTCATTCTCTGCAGTTTGCCAGTATCTTGCTATTTTGGTCATCTCAAAAGCTAAATAATACAATCTAAGATCCGGGAGGCCCAGCCCTCCCTCCTCTTTATGTGCACATAACTTTCTCAGTTTAATTCGTGGTCTTTTCCCACCCCATAAAAAATGTTTTATTGCATCATCCAATTGTCTGAAAGTGGTGGATGGTATCTTAATTGGTAGCATCATTGCCACATAACCACATAACTTAACTGGGGGCAACTATTATTTTTATAAGATTAATTTTTCCTCACAATGTTAATGTTAATTTTAGTTTTCCCCACTTATCAAGGTTTGTTTTTATCTTTTGAAGTAAGGAGTTAAAGTTTAGTGCCATTATTTTGTCTATATCCTCGGGAAGTTTGATGCCAAGATACTTCATTCCTTCTCATGCCCACCTAAAATTAAACTTCTCCACCATAGATGAAGTACACAACCTGGAAAGAGGCATTGCCTCAGATTTGCTCCAGTTGATGGAGTAGCCCAATAATTTTGAAAAAGATCTTATAGTGTTCATCAGATGCGGCAGAGAAGTTAGAGGCTCGGATACTACTGCTAAAATGTCATCAGCATATAATAATAATTTGTGTTCATTGTCTCCTCCCCGTACTCCTCTTATTCCAGGGTGTGCTCTAACAGACACTGCCAGAACCTCCAAGAAGATGATGAACAATAGTGGGCTCAGTGAGCATCCCTGTCGAGTTCCTCGGGTCAGATTAAAGAATGGGGAGATTATTCCATTTGTCAGCACTGCTGCCTTGGGTTCTTTTACAGCATTTTTTTGTGCACCCTCTCTATCTCCAACTCCCCGTCAGTTTCAATAACAAGACCCTCTGCAAGAATCTTTCGGACACACTCAAACAGCGTCCCATTAGTACCAAGGGTCTCCCTTAGTCCCACCAACCTCACATTATTTCACCGGCTGTGGTTTTCAAGGGCTTGTACTCGGTTCCACAGTTGCTCCGTCTGTTTATCCTTGCTCCCCTTGTCGTTCAGCAACTGCTCCGCCGTCTCCTCCAGGTGTGCGATACGCCCTTCGGCCTCGCCCAGCCTCTCCTGCATGGCTGTCACTGTATTATTCAGCTCCACCGTTGCTTGTTTAATGGGCGAAACGTCAGTTGCAACGCTCTGCAGCATGTCGTTCATCTTTGAAATTTCTGCAAACAGCTTTTCAAGACTATTCAGCATGTTAGTGGGCGAAAGGGGAGCGTTAGCTGCACCGTGCTCATCCTCATGTGCCAGACTTTTCTGGGTAGATGCGCGGGAAGAGCTTTTGAAGTATTTCGATGTCGCCATGTCTTCTAAGCCTTTTCTTGACCGAAAATATTCTGTTTGAGCAATTAAAGTATTCTGAATGAGCGTTAGATTACTTAAATATGCGTTTTGACACTAATAACTAAAAAACACGTGCAGGATGAGAGCTCCTCTAACTTGCGGCCATCTTGGATGCTGCACCCACGTGACTCCTCGCAATTTGTAATACCTTAGTAAAATCTACAGTGACCAGCTGTTTTAGGAAACTGTTCAGTCTTTTTTATTTTTTATTTTAAAAACAACTTCATATTTTAGATATGTCCTTAAAGATTGACATCTTCAGTAGGAACCAATGGAATTGGGACTGAGAGCCACAGGAAGGGGGGTAGGGAAGTCAGAAAGTTTGAGAAACAAACTGGCACATTGTTGGTTGTGGTTTATACATGGAATTTGTTGGCAATAAGAAAAATATAAAATAACGTAAGACAAATCATTTGAACTAATCATAAAATTTAGGGAAAGTATAACTAGTTACAAATGACAATGTGAATGAGCTGATTAACAGAGACTGACAAAGTTTTGAGCAAAGGGTTGTAGGGGGGTGCTTGAAGGCTTGACCTCACTACCATATTTCTATAGTCCATGGCTGTCATCAGCAGGATTTGCATTTGTTTGCATGTTAAAATTACATGAACAGCTTAAATTTTCTTAGTAGTGAAAGCAGTATGTTTCAGCTTTAGCTAAAAGTGAAGCACAGCAAAATGTGACTCAGCACAGTGAAGAGTTAGAAGCGGTCTTGATGAAGGAATGCTGATGTAGGGAAATACCCTATAGGTGGGGTGTGAGTTGTGGGAATGAATCCAGTTTGCTTGTTAGTGTTTTGTGATGGCTCAGACGTCATTCTACTGTGCCTCTTCCAACATTGTGTTGGCATGATGAAGGAACTCTGAAGAAAAGTGTGGTCTGTGAAGGACTTTGGTCTCATGTTTTCTGTTGTCACCACTTTGGCTAATTGGAGCGTTCTTCAAAGTAACTCACATAACATCCACACAAGATGACAAGCACAGTGTTTATATCCTAACTCTTTCCACTTTGTCAAAAGGAATTACCATCCCAGCATCTTTGCTCCATGTCTACACTTCCAATCCTTTGATGCCACTATTATGACTGCATCTATTTTTTGCATTTTTGCCAGCAGGTTGTATGTGTTTTTCCTTTGGATGGCAAGGATTGTGTTTTGTGGATGTGGAAGAACAGGATGTTAATGTGGACCGACTGGAGTGGGTCAGGTAAAGACAATAGTTAGCACTGGAGACTAATTAGACCCCAGGAAAGATGGTGATTTACAAAACACTCAGGGTGTGTCATCTTTTAATGAAGTCTGAAGTTTCAGAGGAAGAAGGAAAATGGAGATATCATCAGTGCTTCCAGTGATGAAAGAAATAACTTTTAGAGTTGAGACACCCAGCTCCTCTGAGGCCTGCTCTTTCTTCATACATTCCATTGTCACACAGACAATAATTCCATTTTCAGCCTTTGTGAATTCATATTAACCTCACTGAGGATGGAAGCTAATGTGCGCTGAAATGAGAAATATTTCCTGGCAACGATCTAAAATATCAGACAGTTCAAATAACTAGCACAACTGTTATATGTTGTCAACAAATCTTACATCAATGCATGTAACAGCCAAACTGTGGTTTTCGCCTCATTTCATAGTGCAACTCATTTTTTTGAGCAATTTAACATACATATTCATAACATATTCAAAGACTGCGTTCAAGCCCAGACACACAATAGCAGCAGAACTAGAGGTAGTCTTCAGCTAAAAGCAAAATAAGAAAAATGACAATAAATAATCCAATATAGTATTTTTAATTATTATTATTTAATATAAGATTGAGATGAACTTTTTACTGATCCCCTAGGAGAAAATATTAGTAATGAAGGTAATAAACTGAAGTGTTTTATCATCAGGCAGATCATGTATAAATTGAAGACACCCAACACCATTGTTGCCCTACCCAGGAGTGGTAGAACAGCAAAAATCACACCAAGAGTAGGTGTGTAATAGTAAAAACTTAAAGGTCTGCAGTTGCTAATGTCAATGTTAATGAGTCCACCATCAGGAGTACATTGAACATCAATGGTGTGTATGGCAGAGTTGCAAGGAAAAAAGCCACTTCTCTCCGAAAAGAACACCGCTGCCGTCTAAGGTTCTCTGAAGACCACGTGGATAAGCCAGAAGGTGATTGGAACAATGTTCTGTGGCTGGACAAGACCAAAATCGAACTTTTTGGCTTGGATGAGGAGCGTTATGTTTGGCAATGAGCAAACACTGCATTCCAGCATAAGAACCTTCTCTCAAATGTGAAACATGGTGGTGGTAGTATCATGGTTGGGGCTGCTTTGCTGCCGCTGAACCAGGACAGCTTGCAATCATTGAAGGAGCTATGAGTTCTGAGTTGTACCAGCAAATTCTACAGGAAAACGTCTGTGAACTGAAGCTCAACAGAAAGTAGGTCATGCAGTAAGACAAGAACACTAAACGCACAAGTTGTTCTACCAAAGAATGGTTAAAGAAGAAGAAAGATAATGTTTTGGAATGGCCGAGTCATAATCCTGACCATAATCCTACAGAAATGCTGTGGAAGGACCTGAAGCAGGCAGTTCATACAAAGAAGCCCACCAACATCCCTGAGTTGAGACTGTTCTGTAAGGACGAATGGGCTAAAATTCCTCCAAGCTGATGTGCAGGTCTGATAAACAGTTACCGGAAATGTTTGGTTGAAGTTATTGCTGCAAAAGGGAGTCACACCAGTTACTGAAAGCAAGGGTTCACATACTTTTGCCTCTCACAAATATGTAAGATTGGATAATTTTCCTCAATAAATAAATGAAAAAGTTAATTTTTTGGTCTCATTTGTTTAATTGGGTCCACTTTATGTAGTTTTAGGACTTAAATATGTATAAATATCTGGTCATGTTTCAGGTCATATTTATGCAGAAATACAGAAAATTCTAAAGGATTCACAAACTTTCAAGCAGCACTATATGTGTTGAACCAAGTGGTAAAGTTTAGAGAGAGATGGTAGTCATGGTCAAACCCTAAAAATGCAAACACTGACTATTAGTATAAGCCATGACATGAACCTCAGTGTTAAACTAACCTCCATATTATTTGTTTACGCTGCACTACATGAATCCCACACTATTAGCTGTCTGGAACCCCATGTTCCCTTTGAATTTTTAATCACTGTTTGCTAATTCATTTAATAGAAAAGGACTCTAGGCTACATTTGTCGCCAAAAGGTAATTTCCAATACAGTAACTGCATATTAACATAATTTGTACAAGATTACATTTACTCTCTACAATCTCTTAGCTACTATGATGTACAATAAACAATCAGTGGCACTGAAAACTCTGAAAACATTTCAGCCTTACTTTTTATATTTCTAGGTCTTTTTAAAAGTAAGATTTGGTCTCATCAATGTCTGTCTCCACTGACTGTTATGCCCAGGCCACACAGCTTATCTCTACCTGAGCAGTGCATGTGCATCACTGAACTGCTGCATCTCACAGGTCTGCGGTGTTCACACAGACAGCATTGCTGCTGTGGCGCTGCTACTGCCAGTTCTATCTTTCTACATAGAGTTTGACTTTGATAATGGCCATCAATAATAGAATGTTTCATATGATTTCATTATAAATTTCATTTATATTTAGTTTAGACAGAAAAAGGTTAAGAAGCGTATGCTCAATTGTTAAAAATAAATAAATGTGAGGTGAAAGCTGCTTTCTTTCTGATGGCATGGTGGGGTCTGGTTGGGGATACTTCTGTGTCAGCCACATACACTTCTTACACAGGATGGAATTTTTTTTATTGATTATACTGATTATTCCAACAGTTAAACCCACGCTATCACTGCTACAAGTAAAGAAAATCCCTCCAGATGACACCACGTTCTCTAAGCAAGCCAAACACACTCTGATAAACAAACCGCCAAACTGTCAGGAAGGAAACTGACAACAAATAATGAAAGGAACAACACCAAATCTCTGCCTGGAAGCAGGTAAAACAACAGGCAGGAGCCCCGGTTTGAACTAATATTACAGAAAGCGACATGAGTCAAGAAAAGAAGCTCTGTGTGTCACCGAAACTCCATGATGGAGCTCCCCACTAGAGGCTCCCTGCCCCGGCGTGACAGTGGTGACACTTCAGGTCTGTGACATATTCTACAGATATGGACATTGAAACCATAGTGAAAGGTGTTATGTTGCCGGTATGATGTCAGTATGATTGTCAACAGATCATTTTCCCTATCTGTTTTTGCTGAGCACTGCGTACGTCATGTAAAAAAAATAGGCGAAACCCCAAATCTCTGGCTGATATGCTGCGTAAGACACACAGCTCACGCAGGCCGTGTGTACCAGGCGTTAGTTATTTCACTCCTGCCATAAACTCTGTTGACCGGATTAGGAGGTTGACTTGGGTTTGTGTGTTGGGTGCTGGTTGGTTGTTTTGATAAAATTATTAATAATTGATATTACTAAGGAAGATACATTTTCTGTCAGCTGTTAAAAAGTATAATCTGTTATACCATATTTCACACAAATTACAGTCTATCAATGCCTATTTTTTTCCCCCATCATTTTAAGTTAAATTTAAATTAGACTTTAAGGTGGTCCAATTTGAACCTGTTCCCTTTTTGCCTTTTTTCTCCTTTTCCTTTTTCTTATTTCTATTTTCTCTTTTCTTCTTACTCTTATTTCTACCCCTATGCTGGGCATGTACTCACTACTAAAGGCAATTCAAAATAAGATCCAGCTAATTTCTAAACAGAGGATATGACAAAACTGAAAATAATCTCATTAAATGTTAATGGGCTAAATAGTCAAAGCAAGAGGAGGAAGATTCTCCTTCAGATGAAGACAGCTAAAGGAGATGTGCTCTTCTTTCAAGAAACCCATCTGAAGGAAAAGGAGCATGACAAGTTAGGTATTATGATCAGGGGACTTATTTACTCCAGTTCATATGGATCAAAAAAGAGGGGAGTAGCTATAATTATACAACCACACAAAGCCTTTAAAGAGGAAAATTCTAATGTGGATAAAGAGGGCAGGTTCATTTTAGTAGTTGGTAAAATAGAGTCAATTAGTGTTTGTTGTTTAAACATATACCACCCACCAGAAATTCATGGTGGGTGACCCAGAATTGGCCCAGAATTCATGTTGGAAATAATTGATCTGCTAATGACAAAATGCAATCTAGGATTACATTAAATCCTAGATTGTACTCCTCAAATAATAAAGCACACAGAGCTGACAAAGCATCATCAATTTTAAGGGGAGCAATCCCAGAGCTTGGATTAGTATATCCATGGCAGATGCTAAATCCAACTAAAAAAGAATATACATATTATTCAGGTAGATTCTCAATTTACAACAAATTAGACTATTTTTTATGTTTGAAAAAAATGTAGAATTAATTGAAAAATGAATAACAGGCACAAGGGACTTATCAGATCATGCCACAATGACTATAAATATAAATAATAGCATACTCTGCATTTAAGAAAAGATAAAAACAACAAAAACAGAAGACACTTGAAAAACAAATAAAACATTTAGAAGAAAAACATAGAAATACAAATGAACTAGAGTTCAAAACTGAATTAAAAAAGAAAAACAAAGAGTTGGATAGGATCTGTACAGAGAAAATGGAGAAGTTGATAACTTATGCAAAGCAGAACTATTATGATGGAGGGCCAAATTCGTTAAAACTTTTAACATATCGACTTAAGAAGCAGAGCAGGCCAGGTTACATTACTAAACTGACGACAGGAGGCAGCCCAGAAATAGTAACAGAAAATAGTTGAAGAATTTGCAAAATATTAAGAAATGGTCTATAAAGAAGACACAAGTGATATAGATTTGAATCAAATGAAAACATTCCTTGATAGACTTAATCTAAAACAGGTATCAGGAAAGAAAAATGATAAGTTAATTAAAGAAATTACAGCAGAGGAGATATCACAACAAATACAGAAACTAAAAATGGGCAAAACACTGGGAGATGATACACTAACAAATTTTTACAAAACTTTTAAAAAACAGTTGACAACACTACTCCTACTACAACTTTGATATAAATTTAAATAGTATTTAAAGAAAATTAAATATCTGGGAATCTATCTTACTAGAGACATAAAGACACTGTATATAGATCATTACCAAGTTTTGGAAAATAAATTGAGATAGGACTTGATGGAAAACAGTAGCAGAGTCAATACTGGGTAGATTGGAAATTGTGAAAATGATGATTGTTCTACAATTCTTGTTTTTATTTCAAACCTTACCAATGCCCATTCCATATAGTAGTTTTAAAAGACGGATTACAGTGCTTTCAAATTATATCTGTAGTTATAGAAACAGCCTCTGCAGTGTCCAGATATTATGACTGGTTGTTGAATGAATACAATAATACCACTGTGTTTAAATCACTATGGGAAAAGGACTTGAAAAGACACTTTACAGAAAATGAATGGTCAGCTGCTCTGGGCAACTCCAAAGTATAATCTAGGAATATGCATACTCAGTTAATTAAGTTTAAAACCGAATATATTGGAATCCTGTTAGGGCACATATTACATATGTTGGAGATGTAGTTCTGATGGATTAAAACTTTTTAATTGTATTTTAATGTCTTTTTATATTGTCTTGTGTTGCTTTTATATTCTGTCTTGATGCCTTTTATGGTGTATGTAAAGCACTTTGAATTGCCTTGTTGTTGAAATATGCTATACAAATAAACTTGCCTTGCCTTGCCTTACACTAGAGCATGTACTTTGGAGCTGTCCTAGAATGCAAAAATTCTAGTCTTCTATACCTGACACTAGAAAAAATGGTGGGGTCCTAGATTACATTCTGTCCAAGACTATTGATTGTACGTGATCCTGTGCATTTGCCACATCTACCTAAGTTTGTTGATGAATGGGTGCAAACAGATTTTATGCTGGACTAGTTGTACAACAGTGGAAGCATGACGATATGCCTACTGTAAGTAAATGGTTTATCTTAGTAGAATTGTGGGTTATGAAAATTTGTAATTTAAGCTTTGCCATAGTTATTCTGTCCTTGGCTTTGACCCATGTGCAATTGCACCATCTGTTGGACTTCTCTACGTAGCTGCGTTGAACACAGGAAACAGGAAACAGTAAACAGGAAGTAGGTAGTAGTCTCCCGTCCTTTGGTTTGCCAGCCATGTGCCATGGATGTATAAAGAGTACTGGATACAGGAGCAGCACTGGGCTTTGAAGCCCATTTGACATAGCAGCCAACCATGTAATTGTATCACGTGATGCACACTGGCCTAAAAAGATGTTCCCATAGACTTACATTGTGAAAGAGACATCTGTAAATCAGCGGATACATTTTTTTGAGCATCTCAACACCCACGAAATGACTCATCAGAATTTGATCCATTCGGTCTCAACAATTTAATTGTTTTATCCCCATTGAAGTTGGCCACATCATCCAAGCCCCGAGGAACTGAGCCGGACTCCAAGGATGAACTGAGACACACTTTAGTCACTTCCTGAAGTGATACAAGTAAGAGGCTTAAGTCTGGGCAGAGATAGGTTACTAAATTACTATTATTGTTATTGTTATTATTCTTGTTATTCTGCCTCTCTGTGTCTCCCCTCCCAGCCCCAACCCCTACTCCTACCCCTCTTTCTTTCTCTCTCCAAGCAGATGGCTGCCCACCAGGGCTTAAGGTTTCTTCCCGTTAAAGGGGAGTGGGTGTGGGTGCGTGAGTAGGGTGCTTGCTCACGGGGGGACTGTTGGTTCTCTGTAAATTAAAGAGTATGGTCTAGACCTGCTCCATGTGAAAAGTGCCCTGAGATGACTTTTGTTGTGATTTGGTGCTGTATAAATAAAATTGAATTGAACTGAATTACATTGTGTGTTATTTAAGCTTTATTGTTGTTGTTGTTAACGTACAATGAGTCCAATTATTGCTGCTGCTAATACTGTGAAAGTATTATTGCTGCTTGCTGTTTGTTTTTTGTTATGTTTATCACGCTAAGCTGATTTGTGTGTTGGGCATCGCAGCAACAAATACACTGCTGAATACCTCTTCCATGGTTGAACATGGTTGAATTTCTGGTTCACACCATCGGTCAGACAACCTTGTTCTGGGTGTTGCAACTGCCGCAGGGCGAGTGATGTTGCTTGCCATAGTAGGCTCATGTCACATGTGGCTGGGAGTCACTGCTCTACAGAGGAAGGACAGAGAGGACCTTCTGGGAGTTCCCATAGATCCAGACGGTCTCTTTGAATCCATCTCCTCTGTGACTCAGAGCTTAAAGAGGCTGCAAGAAGAGAAGGCACAGCTGAGCCATCATCTGCTGCATCCACACCTTCTTCGAATCAGAGAAGAGACGAATTGCATTGCATGGCGAGGAGGAGAGCGCAGGGCAGAGCACCATCAGTGCCCACTGCTTCAGCTACCTCCCACAACACTTTGATGGAGACACTGCAACAATGACCTGTCCAAGACAACGGAGCGGCCGGAGCTTCAGCAAGGAGCGCAGACAGACCCCCACTGAAGCTGGCTTACACTTGGGGAAAGTCAGTGGCACTGAAATGACTGTCAGTGGGAGGGAGAATTACATCAGCATAGGCTACATCCAACAGCCCCCTGGAGAACAAGGGCGCCGACCTCATGTCGAGAGGCAGCCCTCTGCCAGACAAGTGGGTGCTGCACCCTGATGTGGTGTGGCAGATTTAAAATCGGTTCGGGAGAGTGGAAGTGGACCTGTTTGCCAGTCAAAACAACACCCACTGCCTGTTCTGGTTCTTCCTGACGCTGCAACATGATCAACCCTTGAGGGTGGACACGTTTGCACACGCACCATGGCCAAGGAGGCCTCTTTACACCTTTCCCCCTTTTTGTCTAATCCCCCTGCTCCTAGAGAGAGTGAGACAAGAGCAACTGTCAGTAATCCTGATAACCCCGGACCGCCTTTTGGCACTGTGGTATGCAGAGATAACCGAGAAGTTGATGGCCCAGCCCTGGTCCATTCCCCAAGTGTGAGGGGCTCTGTCACAGGAGGTGGGCTCGATAGGTACACCAACCTCTCCAGACTCCTGATGTTATGTTAACTTGAACTGGAGGAACAACTAACCTGAAGAGCAGCTGCAGGAGGCCATTGATCCATATACCATGGAAATCTGACCAGTAGGTATCTTGACAACGTGTCTGATGAACAGACCAACTGACTAACATCCAGGTGCTATCAGAGCAAAAAGGTTAAAGCTAGAATGAGAGAAAGCAATCTAAAAAAACAATTTCTTATAGTATTCTCTATGGATTTTAAGTGAAATTGTCGTTTTTAGCTTTATAAATTACATTGTTTTCTGTATATCCACAGTACTTCAAATATGACAGATGAGCAGCACAAAGCCACAGAGAGACCAATGGCTGCAGATGTGGCGTCATTTCAATGCTAAGAAAACTGACAGAGATTTGGTGAGAGAATACAGAAAGTAGCTGAGAGGTTTGCAGACAGTGCTGACCTGATTCTGGCTGAGAATAATTTGTTCTGCACTGATTAAAACAACATTAAAGCAAAGCCAGAGAACTGTGCTGCTGTTTCATGTCATAGAGTGCTGTCTGTGTTTGAGCTGCTTCCAAGCACACTGAGTACCCTAAGTATTTGGGCAGGATTTTGTTTCTGCCGGTGTTAATCTGATACAGCTCTCAAATTAAAGCTTCATAACCTCATAGTTTCTACCTTTACCATCCTGTCTAAACCAGTTTTTTAAGCAGCAATGCTTAGTGCAATCACTCATGCTGTATATATCCACAGATGAGATACAAGGACATGAGAAGATGTTTCATGTGATGGGGATTACAATCCTAATATTTAATTGCTAAAAGAAAATACATAGAAAGATTTATAGATCAATTTTATTTGAATTCATTTATTTTAAAATTACCATTTTGCAATTTTAATCATAAATGTTTGTTTTAGATTGTACTGTGCCTGAGTTGATCTCAAAGCTAATTGACTGTACATCAGTTTACATGCAGTTCTTTGGCAGGTCACAATTCAATGTCACGCAAATTCCTCAATCATGATTCAAAATAGAGTCCCATAGAGTCCCTAGCTCTATTCAGAAACATGACTGACAAGGCCTTAGTAAGTTAGATGCAGTAGTTTGTCGTGGAGAATCCTCAAATGGGCCAATAACTCTTCAGATTACTCACAACTCAACACAAAACTCAAAAATTCATTAGAAAGAGAGACTCAAGAATACACTGGAAGCCAGTAGAATTCAATGTGAATAGGTTTACTGTGCATATAAAAAGATACAGAGCAAACCAAGGCCTTTTTGTCCCAGGACAAAACAAAAAACCTGATGAAAAATCATAAAACCTCATATTATATACTTTTCATAACTCCTCCTATCGTGGAGCTTAGTTTCTAGTCTCCACCTCATTTTTAATTATATTCAACCATCTGGTCATTATTTCTGAGGTTCATAAGTGGCCTTGACGCTTTGGTGATAATACAAGTGTGACTTATCTTAAAAGTTACTGTCTCAGCATCTTCCACCTTTTTCTCAAACTAAAAATGGACCTGGCAGCCTTTAATCATTTCACACAGAAAACCAAATTGCTATATCACAGATTAGCCTTCTTGCTAACTCCTTGAGAACTGTCTCTTATTGGCATAATGCTATCTTTGCACTCTCACTGGGACATTTGTCATGGGAATGCAGTTTTCCACCACAGGTTGTAAGTGTGGACAGTGATGGGTGTAACCTTACCCAAAACAGTTACTGTCAAATATTACTAGTCAGATTAATACAGAGTTGTCAGATTAATACAGTAAATTGCTGACAGATAAAGGTGATTGTTAAACAGCCAAACGATGTAACATTGGCAGTGAGTGAGGAAAACGGACAGCAGCATCCATTACAGCAACAGGCTGTCGGAGCAGGCTTCCACTGTGGATATTGTTGGTGAACAATACCTGTGGAGAGGATATTCTACTGAAATGTGGACCTGAAATTAAGTTGCTCCTTTATTCTTCGAACTAATTTATTTAATTAACTTGACTTGGTGGTAATTTTTTAATTAGGGCCTGAGCATGAAAGAACAATGGGCCCAACAGTCCCTGGCACTGAAGGTACGAGGAACCTATTGTTTTTGAAGTGATTATTATTATGGCCCGAGCACGATAGAGCCAGGGGCCCAACAGTCCCTGGCACTAAAAGTGCAAGGAACATATTGTTTTTGAAGTGATTATTATTAGGGCCCAAGCATGAAAGTGCATGGCATTTTTGAGGGGCTTGGGATGCTCGAAATCTCATGAAAATTGGCACACACGTTAGATCTGGCGAAAATTGCAAAGTTCTGTAGTGATTGTGCTTGGGCATGGCCAGCAAGCTCCATAGTGCCCCCAAACGCAAGGCCATTTTGGAACAAAGTTTCTTTGATATTGATGAAATTCAGTTGGATCACTGCTCTCACCATTCTTGACATAAAACATATTATTTCAAATTTTTTCGATCAACAGGAAGTCAGTCATTTTGGATTTCATACGTATATTTTCATTTTACAAACACGTTTGAGGCCTTTAGGATGCGCAAAAACTAATAAGACCTTGCCCCTCATGTTCAAACTACTAACTATTATGATTTGATATCGCAATTGGGTTTGGGCATGGCTATGTAGTGCCCTTTAATTACTTATAGCATTTTTTAAGTGCTAGGGATGCTTGAAAACTCACAAAACTTTGCACATGCATCAGAAGTGGCATTACTTGATATTGCATGTGGGTCTTAGACATGGGTGTGGCAAAAAGGCTCAAGGACGCCCTTAGAAAAATTATGTAAAAATCTGATCATGTTTTAGGTCATATTTATGCAGAAATGGAGAAAAGGCCTCACAAACTTTCAAGCAGCACTGTAAGAAATTTGGTGGGCAGATGAAACTCCTCCAGACCTTCAGGAGGTCAGCCATTTTTAATCTAATTTGCATTTTTTTCTCAAAGTGAAGCCATTGACAGGTGTTGTAGTTGAACAAAGTCCTCCTAGAGATTTAACCTGAGTGACTTCAAATTTGGTAAGTTACATCTAAACACCTTTGTGATGCTAAATTCTGAAGCTTCTTATATTTCATGGAACGCCCTTGGTGTGGCGTGCCAGACAATTTTGCCCAAAACATGTTTAGGGCATTAAACAGGAAGTTGTTGTAACTTGGCTTTACATTGTCCAATCGGCCCCAAATTTCTCATGCTTGAGAAGAGTCCGGGTCTGAACACATCTACATGTCAATACTGAGTCATAGTCATAGTGCCACCTACTGACAACAGAAAGTCAGCCTGATGTGACAAACGTCACCGATTTACATGAAAATGACATGGTGTGGTCTACACATGACATACAGCAACATGATGCATAATTAGTGGGTGTTCTCTAGTGCCACATAGTGGACACAGAAAGTGATAGTTATGTCCTACATCTAATGTCCGATATTATTATACTAGTACTATTGCATTTTTGAAGGGCTTAGGGTGCTCAAAAACTCACGAAAATTAGCACATACGTCAGAACTAGTAAAAATTGTAAAGTTCTGTAGTGACTGGGCTCGGATGTTGCCAGTGGGCTTGATGACACCGCCAAACGCAGGGCCATTTTAATGTACAGGAACTTCAGGTTCATTGCCCTCATCATTGTTGACATAATACATATTCTTTCAAGTTTTTTCACCCAACAGAAAGTCAGCCATTTTGGATTTCGTGCATCAGTTTTCAATTTACAAACACATGTTTGAGGCCTTTAGGATGCACAAAAACTCATGAAACTTTGCAACTATGCTCAAACTAGTAAATATTTCAGTTAGTACCACGATTAAGCTTGGGCATTGCTTTTCAGCTCTTTAGTACCCCCTAAATACTATTAGCATTTTTGAGGTGCTAGGAGTGCTCGAAAACTCACAAAACTTTGCACATCAGAAGTGACATAACTTGATACGGGTCTATGGTTTGGGTGTTCAAAAATGGCTCGAGGGCACCTACTTGAAAATTTCAAAGTCAAAGCTCCTACCTTTAAATTTTATGTATGTGTATAAATTTGGTTGGCAGATGTACTGTCTCAAGACTATAAAAAAAGCCTCTAGGAGCTATACCCTAAATCCAACAGGAAATAAGCTATTTTGAATCTATTTTGCATTTTATTCGTAAAGTGAGGTCATTGACAAGCCTTGTACTTTAATGAACTCCTCCTAGAGATTTAACCTGAGCAACTTCAATTTTGGTAGGTGATATTTAAAGACCTTTGCGTACTAAATTTTGAAGATTTTTAGTTTTCATAGAACGCCCTTGGCATGGTGTGCCAATCAATTTTGCCCAAAACATGTTTGGGGCATTAAAGAGGAGGTTGTTGTAACTCCATTCTACATTGTCCAATCTTCCCCAGATTTCTCATGTTTGATAACAGTCCAGGCCTGAACACATCTACATGTCAATATTGAGTCATGGTAATAGTGTCATGGCTAAGTATAATTAGTGGGTGTTCTCTAGCGCCACATAGTGGACACAGGAAGTGATAGTTATCTCCTACATGCAGTGTCCAATATTCATGAAAATGTATATCCATGTCAGTTACCCTGTGGTAAATGTATTGCTGCATTAATATTTCACTTACGTAGTATTACATATGGGCAACAGGAAGTGAAGCCTAAATGACATATAGTTCATCAAATGTATATACAATTTCTAATAAGTCATCTCCAGCTCCACATACTAGACAGAGGAAATAATATTTCACTCATTCAGATAGTGTCTGATAACACTGACAATTCATAGCTGTGTCAACAGACCTCCAGTAGTGATACCACGGCTGCTGCTCCCTCCGACATACAATGCTGCTTGCAGCTTTAATATATTTTCATGGGCATTTAGGGTTGGCCATGAACAAAGTTTAAGATGAATTCAAGGTTTCTTGTTGTCCTTTAAAAGAAAATACAAATATTGTTCAATGATAATTTGAAATTGGGGAAACAAAATACTATACTATTACTGTTGAGATAATAGTTGCGATTCTTAGCTCTTGAGAAATGTTAAGTCTACTTAAGTCAGACTTTCAGGGCCCTATTTTAACGATCTAAAGCGCATCGTCTGAAGCCATGGTGCAAGTGCATTTAGGGTGTGTCCAAATCCACTTTTGCTTTTTTAATGGCGGAAAGAATGGTTGATGCGTCAGGCGCATGGTTCAAAGGGGTTGTCCTTAGTCTCCTAATTAATCATGGGTCTGTTTTCAACGTAACGTGTACTAAACCAACCAGAGTGTCATCTCCCATTCCCTTTAAAAGCCAGCGCTTGCACCTTGGTGGATTGCTATTACAATGGTGCAGTAGCCAAGCAGTAAGAAAGAACGTTTCTCTGAAGAGGAAACGGATCTGCTCTTGCGCAAAGTGAAAGCGCACAATCCATACCGAGCACACTGGCCCCTGCTGGTCCTGAACCCTCCCTTGGCCAGCCCCAGACCACCAGTTTAAGATCCTGTTCATTAATTTGTTGAAAATGTATTTTCATTTGGTTTTTGAAAAGGTTTATTTTTTCAATTACAGCTTTGGTTTCTTTAAAATCATTTTGTTCAGTAATGGAGTAACAGGCCAAATCAGTAGGGTTTTAATTGCTGAAAGTATGGAAACCTGATCACTGTACTCAGAAACGTTGAAGAATATTTGTTAAA
This sequence comes from Thunnus albacares, assembly GCF_914725855.1. NCBI lineage: Eukaryota > Metazoa > Chordata > Actinopteri > Scombriformes > Scombridae > Thunnus > Thunnus albacares. The sequence goes on from NC_058111.1 coordinate 35,414,156, forward strand.
TATTGTTCAAAAATTAAATCTTTAATTTTAATCATAAAAAGAATCATTAATACAATTATCAGGACTTGATCAGCTCTCCAAGGTGCTGATCCTGTTGCTAACAGCAGCTAGGAGCTGTGCAGAGTTCTGTCCTGCTTTAGTTTAATCACTGTTTTGACCTTATTTATTTCCTCATGTGTTCCTTATGTCCTCATCTATTGATGTAGCAGGACAGTTGATGTGTGTCTGATCCATTGTTGTCTGTCTGTTTAAATACCTACGTGTATTGCCACGATTTGGTCAAATAATTAGACAATTTTATCCGTCATTACTGCGATTAGTTAATTCTGATAAATATAATGACTAAGCGTTATGACATGTATTTTTTAAAATATGTTGATGTGCACAATAATAATCTTTCACATTGTAATCTTATTTTGCGTGTTTGTGTGCCTGTGCGCGTGACCACAACTCAATTTAAGACCAACACACCCATGGGCACAAGTGCATTTTCTATTCAAACAACGTGGGTGCTGGACAGGAAAATAACAACTGCATCGGTCTTAAACTAAGACACGTCGTGCTTAGCATCACTTTGCACCGGACGTAAGATAGGGCCCTCAGTGTCACTAAACTGGCTTACTTTTGACTGTGGTGGACCAGCAGACTGAATAAATGTATTAAAAATAGGCTTAAATGCTACGATGTGTTGCTCCCAGATCTTTCGAAATACAGTATCGACACAGTATATCAGGTTAGAGATCACCTACAGTATATACTGTTATAACACCCTTGCACTTGGCCTCCTGGTAGTCTGACCAATTTTAAATAGCAGTATTTATAGACTTTCTTCTGATTCACACAAGTGAGACAGAAACTCTCAAAGAACTATGGCAAAACTGCCTTCTGCAGGTTTAGATCCACACTCTGGATTCTGTCTGTCCCTGGAAGACAGCAACAATCTTACATTTTTGAGATTTACGAAACAGGAACAGGAAGGAAGAGCTCTAAACACAAGGGCAACACTGACAATGGAAAGTGATGCCAATGATTGTCAGGTGTTAGAATTTCTCCTCTCTGATAATGAGTTTAGAAAACATTGTAAGAAACTCAAAAATCCTTTCCACTGTTATACTAAAGGGACACTGTGGTCACTTATCTGGGTCAAGGCTTCTTCTAAGGCTGATTAAAAGACTAGAAAAGGACTGAAACAGATGCTGCTCACATTTTGTGACAAAAACAAAGGCCCTTTATTTTCCAGGCTTCAAAATTTCCTTCAGAAACTTGGCATTTAATTCTCACATTTTCTGCAGCCAGGCCATCCATCCTCATGGCTGATCAAATGTGTTGGAAGCTGAATGAAAGAGGCCAATTAGCTAAAGGACACTGCTCTTAAATTTTGCCCTCCAGCCACCAATGACATTGTAGAGTGGCTGCTTTGCCTGAATTACCTCCTTTGTTACCATGTAGTGGCTCAGGCTCAGGCTCACAGAGGCTGGATGCAAACTAACTTGGATCCAGGTCTTCATAAAGCAGCTACAAACAGCGACAAAAATACAGTTCCCAAGCACATGGACAGATGGGGTGCTATGCTAATGAACATTCCACTGTGTGCTAATTAAGGGAACCACTTGGACTCACCACCCAGGTGCAGTGCATGACTACAATATAGTGGTATAACGGAATGTAGTTGATCCGTGATCCGTACGGATCGCTCCCCACGGTTTGGCACGCATGTGAACCGTGGATTAATTTCAAAATTTAATGTCTCATTTAAGACAAAGTAAACAAACTGCTGTAGCCACAAGTCATGGGCAGACAACATGTCCCTAACAGGGATTTTGAAGAATGACCAAACCAGCATCTAATGGGTCTGAAGTGACATCTGCAGGTATGTTTACAAGCTGTTTAACGTGCTGCAGCTGAGTAGCTAATTAGTTATCTAGCTGCTAACTGACGTTAGCGGTGCACTTCTCCCTGGTGAATGTTTGTTTGATGGCTTGTTCAACAAGCTGAGCTGCAGGACAAGACATGTGTTCATGTTTGTAAGTTATCATCAAGTTTTGATGATGTTGACACAGGCTTTTGTTTCATGCCCTACCATGTTTAAAAGAGGAAGGTATTATGCCTCGTATTGCAATTTAATTTAACAGTTGAGCATTGAATATTTTATATAGTTTAAGATTTTATCTAAACATTGGACATCTTGAATGTTGTTTTCATTTAAGACCATGGGCAAAAGTTGCAGTTTTATTTGTCGCCCCCCCCCCCTTTTCTGATCTGAAAAATGATCCGATATGAGTTTTGTGATCCGTTGCACCCCTAATACAATATTAGTTTGCGCAAATGACCAAACTTTTCGTCTTCTGTTGTTTTTTTGTTAGTGTCAAGGGAATCGGAAGCCAGATACAACATGTGAGAAATAAAGTCAAACTCATGACAGGAAAAAAGTTTCATGTCATGTACTTCTCATGTTGTGCTCTAATGGCATTTACAAGAACAAAGAAAGGAAATGGCACATCAAAAAATGTAAGTGACATGACAATAACATTATCAAGGTTAGTAATAATTACTGTGCTGTATGCTTGAGTTAGAATCTGGTTTTCATATTGTCATTCTCACTGTCACTCATTTTCAAAATAAAATGCTGATGGAGGACATGTTAAAGGAAAATTCTGTTTTATTTGAACCTTATGTATTTCCCATAAATGTGGCCACTGTGGCTCTATGTGTCATGCTAATTTTGTCTCTCCAGCTCCATTATTGAGATTCTGGTGATTCACAAAAACACGTATTTTGCACAAAATTACGATCATCAGGGCAAGCTTTTTAAAGAAACATGATTTTTACGAGTGCTTCAAACGTTTGTTTCTGAGTCTGAACGAAAGTAAACATGGAAAATAGCTGCCTGTAGCAGCCATTATGGCTCACTGCATAGGGTACTACATCAGGGACAGCTTGCTGACCAACCAAGCCACCCACATATTCATCCGTGCACACCGGTTTGTTTACATGTATGTGGCTGACTTTCACCACAGTTAGATTGTAAGGAAACTAAAAAAACTAACTAAGTGCAATGGTGGATTATCCCTTTAACTATTATGAGGATGTCAGGAAAGACAGTATACAGTAACGGTTAGCTCAGAGAAATTGCTCTCCTCTTCTGACAAGTGAAGAGGAAAACTTCTTCTGCAGAGTGGGACCTGTTGCTGCCAGACTTGAAAATCTAGAAGTGTCCATGGAAGAGAGTAATCCCAGGTGTGTAACTACTACAAATGGATTTACAGTGTTTATCAACACTGTTGTCCTGGAAACTGTTTCACCTCCACAAAATCAACTGGAAGAAAAGAGGGAGGCCAGCTGGACCAAACATTCAGCTCCACACGGTAAGAAAAATGTGATTACAACACGTAATTGTGTGAGGAATTACAGTACGCAAGTCTCTATTGTCTAGTGTCCATGAAAACTGCACGGTGTCACTGTATCCTTGCAACTTGGAAACTTGCAGGCATGAACTATGTCATTTTTCTACTATGTTACTACTTCTCTAGCAGGAACAGACTCTGAGCTATCCCACAGCTTCAGATGTATACAAACCAATGTGCAAGCTGCCCCAGGTATAGCACTCTTCATGATGGTTGACATCATGAAGCAAAACTTCATATGTGGAATACAAATATGCATGTGTGTCACACCCAGGGAGGATGTCCAGCTGGTAACCAGGTAACATCCTGGACATTTACACAACTTTCATTTTGGAACTTTTTTGGAACTATTATGAGACATCTTAATGGGACGTTCAAACAGCGGTCATACAGCGTCTCAGTGTTTGTTAGGCTAATAAACACTCTGCTGCCCTCACATAAAAATATTTTTACCCACTAAATAATGTCAGTCCATCCACTTTACTGTTTTTCTCAACCAATGTTAAGATGCAGTGAATAAAACTAAAATAAAAGAAAATATTGAATGTTTACTCTTCAAAATCTTCTAAATAGAGGAATGAATAATACCAATGTCCAGTCTTCCCAGTACTTTCACGCCATTTTCCTAATTGGGACTTTAAAGAAATGCTGGCTGTACAGTATATTGTACAGGACTTTTCAAGAGGGCATGTGCACACTTCACATCAATAAGAATACAATAATATAAAACACATCAATGCTGTATCAATAATTCAAAAGGAGTTAAAAAAGGAGAAGTGTTTTATTTATTTATGAGGTGAGGTTTAGCATTGCACATGTACATAATAGGACTAAAAGTATTGTGGGTTTTGGGTAGGAATATGTAACTGACAAATGCTTTAATTATTGTTATTATTATCATCATTATTATTATTATTATTATTATTATTATTATTATTATTATTATTATTATTATCATCGTTGTTGTTGTTATTTTTGCATTAATGGTCTTAATATTCTTAGTTATTGAAATAATGGCAAGTATTCCTCTGCATGTTTAACAAACAGTAGCATAAATGATGCAGAAATACAAATAATCACATCTTTTGAGCTGGTGAGTTCACATTTTACAGAAAAACATACTTAAGGAGGAAGTATACTCCATAAGACCTGCTCGTCAGAACAATCTGAAAATGTTGGAAAGTTTCTCTCTGACTGGGGGGTGGATGTGAATCTACTGTTTTTATAACTTTCCAAATCAGGCAGTCACAGCTACACTCCACAGTGATTGGACAGATGTGTGCACAGTAGGTATAAACCTGGGCAAGGGTTCAAGCTGTCTGTGTTCCATTCTGTGCAGTACCAGCATGTGGTGACTGCTTACCATGAACACCTTTAACAAGAAGCTCCTCAGAACTGTGCACCTGTATTCCCTGATTCTAACTCTTCACATCATGACTGCAAAGACACCTAGGACACTGTTTTCATAGATGAAACTCAGTGACATTGGTGCTGACAGGATGAGGTAGGAAAGCAGATGGAAAAAGAAAACATATAATACTGTGCTGTGGCAACCATTTACCAATGCTAATCTTATTTAGATGGATTTAATAGCTAAAATTATAAGAAGCCAAGTAAACATGACGTGGGAAAAGACCCACAGTAAAGCAATATTTGATTGATACTGTATAAATGAATATTTTGTTATGAACATGCTTTTTGGCTTGGGCCATCTACACTTAGAGACAATTTTACTGTAACCATTTTTTCCCCTGTGCAATCCTTGTGCAGAAAACAGGCAATTCAAGTTTAATAGAGGTTTGGTGGGTTGACATGAATGGTTCAAAAAAGTATTTAATTGGTGTTTTCTGTAAAGAGATGGTATTCTCAAAAACAGTTGGAAGCGAATGGAAAGGTAACAGATGCAAGCTGGAGTTTTTGGGGGTTTTTTAAAGTAAAGAACATATCTAAAGAAACGACACACAGCCACAGCCAGCCTGGTCGCCAGAATAAAACGTTAGCATTGTACATTTCTGCAAATAACAGATACGTTGAATGTTTACGTTTCAATACGTTAAATACGTAGCATATCAACATTTCAACAATACATATCACATCAACATTTCTAAAGTGATGTAGCTCAAATGACATCTATAGGAGCTGACTTTCTTATCAGGAGGAGAAGGGGTCAGGTGGTTGGCTATAAAGTTTGACGGAAGAAAGTTGGAAAAGCATCAAAGCAGCAGAGAGCACTGTTCGAGACCAACTCAAAACCACTGTCTGCTTCCCATTTCAACTGACAAAACTGGGTGTTTTTAGCGAGATGTCAGGACATTTACAGCCATTTTTATTTTTTTTATTTTTTTACCCAAACCATGATCTTTCCCTAACCCTAACCAAGTGGTTTTTTGTGCCTAAACCTAACCAGACCTTAACCACAATGTTATCATGTCATAAAATGTAATTACTCAACTGATAATGGCCAACATTGAGATGTAGAGATTCAATGTCTGAAATGTAGACATTCAATGTATAAGTGGTTTGCAGAAACATATAATGCCAACGTTTTATTCTGGCATTATTGGGTTGCTGCCGCCCATAAAGCTGATGAGAGGTTACATGTCAGGAGGAGTGAACAGTCACATGGATCACCTACATAAAGGTCCTAGTCTCATAACAGAAAGTCCCCCACCACCACAAACACAGACTTTATATGCTCTACATTCAGCCAGGTAAATACGAATATCCACATAGGGAAAAAAACACAATGAGAGTCTGACTTCCTTAAAGAATATTCAGAGGCTCCAAGTGAAGAAACAAAGAGAGAGATGGACAACAGAGAGTAGGAGAGAAATAGAAGAACAGTTGAATACATTAACTCTTTGGAAAGATTGTTGAGAAATCGTAGATCAGAATTTCATTTCACTTTTAAGTTTCAAACTTCAATTTCCAGGCCAACATGAAAGAAAAGTCCTTAAATAGAAAAATGGAAATCTGAACATCTGCATTTCCATGATAACTAGGTGGTATGATTTAAAGCTCCAGAACAGCTACAAATGGAGTGTGTGATCAGATTGTTTTGTTAACGGTTGTTTCTAATGTCTAGAATGAATTTTCATTCTCAAAGGAAGAATGTCTTCTTCTTCTTCTTGCCTCATGCCTACAGGTATAAACATACAGCTCCCACATTCTGTCCAGGTAGCTGATAACTATGTTTAAACCTTGAATTTATTTTTATCAGTGCATCAGTAAGTTAGTTGAATTAATTAATTTGCCAACAGAAATGTACATTGAAATAGCTTAATAAGACATGTCAGATGAAGAGTTTGTGGATTACTGTGCAGTCTGTTTTGTTCACAAGCATCATGTCTGTTACTTGCTACATAAAACTCCAATTGTAAAGCTGAGTAAATACCTTTTGTCTGCTGTCATCTGTTTTACACTTACAATACAGACAAAGCTAAATATAGGTAAAATAATTCCTTCATAAACTTACATTTTTGTTACTTCAACAAGTTAAAAGTTTCACAGAATTCCATATTATATAAATATAACATTTGATTGTGTATCTGCACATACATACAGTATATGTGGCTTATAATGTATTTGGTGTCTTGCTCTGATGTGGAGGAGTAGGGCTCCTGCAGCCTTGCTGACAGTGTCATGCTGAGCCAGTCCTTCCCTGACTGACTTTAGGTGTTTATGTTTGAGAGAAGATGACCTTGTATTTATTCTCTTTGATGTCTCCTGCAGGTCTGTGTGCCATTACATCTACAGCTGACTTTGGCAAATCAAAAGAATCCACAAGCTAATGGAGCAAAATCGTATTCAATATGTGAACCCCAACAATGACTGAAGGTTGTTTAGTAGAATATTAAAGACTGCCCAGGAAATCCATAGTGTTGAATAAAGATCTGCATCTCATCCATAAAAATAAACATCACTGAGTTGAAGGTAGTAGAAGGAGCTCTTGCTTTGAACTGATATTTGATGAGTTTTGCTGTTGCATTGTAAAGGAAATGTGATAATACACACTGTAGCTGTTGGGTCAGGGTTGTGGTTGGTCAATGGTACAGACAAGGGTGAAAAAAAGTCATGGTGAAATTGGCTCCTGTGCTTTTAACAGTAGTAGTATACCATGAATAAAACAAATATAAAATGTTATTTTGTTATCTTCTAATCCCTCGTAAAATAATTTCATGAAACAATGTCACTGCACGGTCCAGAACAGCTAACACATGCTAATAGACTGATACAGTATATCCAAGGTCAAGGATGAAATTGGAACTTGACATGAAATAAGGGTTATTCTTTAATAGCGTCATTGAAAAAAAGTAACGCCTGCACACTTACTCCAAGCACAAAATTTAATCAGGACAACGTTTCAATCCTACTCAGATATTTGTCAGGTCAAAATATTAAAAGGTTTTCCTGATTAAATTTTGTGGCTTGGGGTAAGTGTGCAGGCATTACTTTTTTCATTGATGCTGCTTTATAATAGCCTTATACATACGTGATGTGTGTATAATTATTCTCCTTCTATTCTTTGACAGAGACCGGATATTTTATTTAACTCAAATGGGTAAATCACCATTTTTATCAGTATAGATCTTCTTACCTGAATCTTGGCAGCTGGAATGTGAGAGCACACTGTTTAGAGAGATTTTAATTTTTGGTAAAATTCATATTAAGACTGTGTCTCCTGTCTAACATACATTGCAAGAAAAAAAAAAAGTGAATACTGTATTTTTTTTATTCTGCATGTGTTCTGGTCCTCATATTAATCAGAATCATGCTGTCTGTTTTAATAACACACTATAATACTTATATAACAAGATTTGTGTCTTTACAGAATGTTAAAACATTCACAGATAAAGCTAAAAATGTATGTCAATCCTTAAAACTAATAGCATGAGTTGGGATTATTGCTCACACCATATCCATAAAATATAATAGATCATCGCCTTCCAGAGCAACACAAGAGTTTTCTGATATGGTGCTCCTATCAACAGGATGACATTGTTGGTTGGTATCATCCAAAACAGTACAAATCGTGAGGGTCTGCTGATCTACCACTTTTAAAGTTCAGATTTGATTAAGTTTAGACAACTAACTACTTGGTTAAGGTTAGCAAAAGATTGTGGTCCTGGTTAAAGAAAACTGATGGTGACTGTTGGTAGGAGACAGGATACAAACCACTGTCTCCCACTGTCAACATCAGAAACCTTATACACCCAAATATCCAACACAGTCTCTAACCTAAGGATCAAGACCCACTGACCATGGTACAAGGCTTAGTTAAGTTCATTCTCAATCATTCTCAATTCTATGGGATTTAGAAAAATTGCCAAGGTGAGTCATGTCTGTGAATGCCTCTCAAGGCATTGTGGAGTAAAAGGTGATGTGGAATCGACCAACAAAGTGAAAAAAGAGGCATCTAATCTTGAAAAACTGTGACCTCATGCAAATGTAAAAATTATGCAGTGTTGTGCCAGTGCCAGAAGTTAAGTGTTTACCTTGTGCCAATAAGAGGTCTTGTTTTATCTCATACCTTATATGAAGCTCCAGCGTGAAGGACAGCTACTATGATACTCTCCTGTGAATTTTAGTGAGCTCAGTTCCCTCAGTGACTGCAAGCTCTCCGGCCCTAATGCAGAAAAACAACACCGGACAATTATGTTCCCTCCAGGAAGATTCAAGGTTGGGATGAAATTATTTTTCCCCCTCTAACATGGCAATGCATTTCTGCTAATCACTTCAACTATTGCCATATCTTCTCACATATCGTTGTCTCAAGAACATTGTGGAATATCGTTATTATGAGTGTTTTGAACAATGGAGATTTGAAGGAATGATCAACAGAGAGATTTCTGTAGGTTTTCTGATTAACAAAGGGTTCTTTTGCATCTCCGTCAGCATCGTACAAAGCACTCTAGTGGTGATCTTTGTGACATATGGAACTAAAACCTGCTCACTCTAGACCAGCTGTGTTGTTGTAGTTCTTACCTGCAGTATCTGTGCAAATGCAGCTTCATCATATTTTACTGACGGTACAGCGGGCCTATCAAAACATGCATGATTTCTTAAAGTACTTAATGACAACAGACTTGTTGTATCTTAGCATTGCATCCTGTGACAGTGAGCAGGCTGGATTTTCATGTGTGATTGATGGCTGCTTCTCCTTTGACATCCATTATGCAGCAGGAACAACTACGTGAGTGTGACTTTTTATTATTTTTGTTGGTAGTTTGACAGTGAGCATAAAAGGTCCTCCTCTTTTAATTTTTGAAAAGGTCTACTGTTTTTTGCGACAGTTTATCTAATTATCTAGACAAGGAGATCCAGAGATCTCTTGGCAAAATCCTGAAGCATTTTACGTCCTGCATATCATACACCATTTTAGCAGCAACTGGGCCAGACACATTTATTGATGACAGCTCCTTAGTCTTCATTTCATAAAATGAAAAAATCTCACTGAATTTTAGTAGACTTAAGTACCAGCCTGCTAAACTGTTGACCACAAACCATCAACTGGTGCAGAGCTTCAGAACTGTCCGTCGGACTAATGGCTTTCCCATTAGTCCCTGTTGGTCTGTTTATGAGCCTGATCAACTGGAATGGCCGAGAAAGGTTTTTCTTTGTTCTGAAAAATTATTTTAATTGTTTATTATTCATAAACCTAAGAGTACAGGGGCAGCAAACTGTACATAAAAGCTATTTATGTATTATGTATGTTAGAAGCAAGCCTTTTTATTTAAACACAAAACAATTAAATTGAATCCCGGAAACTAGCCCTGGATATACTGAGGTCTGAAATGACAAACGTCTTTGCAATAACAGATGAAAGCACAAACGGTATTGATTTCAACAGGTTTAAGAGGCATACACATGGAAGCACACAACATGGAAAAAATGACCCAGCCAAAATCATAAGTTTCAAGTGTGGATGCAGCTAGACCTTTCCTCATATAAACCCTGGCTGACACTCAGTATGCGCGCATGGGGCCTAGATTTGAAGAGGGGGAACTTGGACAGAGACTTCGCTTGCTTTGGGGCAGATGCTCCGGAAGGTCTGGAAATTGAAACAGGAGAGAGAATCAGCTAGAGCATTATAATGACTGGACACGTGGCGGTCTGTAATAATGAAATGGTAGGTGATGGAGGACCACATGATGCTTCTTATGAAGAGCATAATGTCTTTAGAAGCGGAGCGGCCTTTGTTAATAATGTCTACGACAGCTTGGTTGTCACAGAGTACTGAAATGCGTTTACACTTCCAGAACTCTCCCCACACGTAACAAGCAACAGCGATGGGGTAAATTTTGTGTAGTGCTGAGGATGGATTAGAGAGGGGAAAGGAGGGCGGCCAGCGGCTGGCGAACCATTGCCCTTGAAAGAACCCCCCAAAACCCATGGATGGGGTGGCATCCGTGTATAGCTGCAAGGAGTCAGAGGAGATCACCATGTCTTCGTAGAAAAAAGTTATGCCGTTCCAGTTGTCCAGAAGATGAGACCAGAAGCCGGTGTCGGTGATATCAGCTTTGGAGAGCCACGCGCCTTGGCCTGCTAATTTAATTAGTTTGATGGCGTTATCTATGGAGGCATAATGAAGAGAAAATGACTTGAGAGGGATGAGGCTGTTAATGCTAGCAGTGGGGCCGGAGCGAGGAGCGGATAGATAAAATATCAGTCTTTTCTTTCCTGAGTACTTCCTTGTGGCTAGTCCTATGGAACTGGTGCGGAATACTGAAAACGGGGGTGAGTCGAATGAACTGATGACGTAACCATTATTTACTTCTTTATCTAGCAGCAACAACCTCTGGCTCTTTGATTGCTGACTGGAGGTTTTTTGCTACGTAGTTAGCTGTCAGGAGTGAGAGGACACCGACCCTAAATCCCTGAGAGAGACCTGTAATAAGATGATCAACAAACATGGAATTTGGATGATAAGACAGTTCTGCTGCTAGGGAAAACGCATTTACTGGAGTGGAGGAATGATTGTTCATTATATCTTTGAACCGTGTCAGTTCTCCTGCCTGGAGATGACTTGCCTGGCAAGCCGGGGGCAGACCGACCGGGGATGAGCGTCTCTGCAGTTGCTGCAGACGTGGAGAAAGTGGCAGTTGGGGAAGGGACAAACATTTTTCGTTGAAGTTATTACAAGTGGGAATAATATTGAAAAGATGCTCCTGTCAGCCATAGGAGACGGGATAGCGCCAGGTAATGGGGGGCTGGCAAGCCGAAGGCAAAAGGCGGGGCGGAGGCTAGAATGGCACTGAGGGGCAGAGGGACGCGGTGTGGCCCGGATCTCCGCAGGTGACGCAGGAAATCATCTGGGAGCCCCCGGCAACCATAATAAATAATTCAGTGTCAAGAATGGCCCAGTTCAAGCGCACATTGGATTGGGAGATGTGGAGTGTGGCTTTCCTGGAAAACGCCTTATGGTAGAGATAGAGAATGTTTTTTCCATAATTGAGGTGGAGATCGCCTATGAGCGACAGATAAGCGTCCAATTCTTGTCTTCTCTCGGGGAAGACAGAGCAGATAATGTCCCTGTAAACACTGAAAGCAACCAGAAACTGCCCGATGGATAAATCTCTATTGAGGGTCTGTGGACTTAAGCACGGCGGTGATGTTAGCACCCGTGGCGATAGTTTTGTCGCATTCGGGTGAAGGCGGGATAAGGCTCACTAGGTTGATATCTTTACCTTGAATGATTTTTGACTGTAGCTGAAGAGAGATATAAGCTGCTTGAGAGATGGACTCCCTACCTAGAGCCGGGGCTGGGATGGCTGAGGCCAGGGTGTGTTGGACGGCTTCGGGCTGAAAGGATGTGGATGGCTGGCTGAGCAAGGCCGGCTGCAGCATGGCGGCTTGAGTTGTGGTGATGGTTGCTGACGGAGGGGCGACGATTGAGGCGTTTTCCAGGGAGAAGACGGGCGTTGATAGATTGAATGGAGTTGACCAGAGACTGCAGGGTGGTTAAGAGGGGGTTGCAGGGGTGGAGAGACCTGGAGCTGAAGGGGCTTGTGTAGAAGAGCGAGAGGAGGGATTTTGCTTTCTCTTCGGCTGGGGGGCTTGAGATGGGCCTGATTTCCTTGTTCTTTTCCTGCCGGGGGCGGGAGTGGGGGTGGGACCGGCTGTAGCTGAGTCGACTCGTCCAGGCGTGGGTGAATTGAGTTGAGAGAGGGGGAGACCCGGGGCTGGAGATATGCCACATTCTCGGAGCTGCGAGAGGAGATCAGACTCGAGCATGGAGGATTCCCCTCGAAGTGCCAAGCGGGCGCTTCTGCGCTGGCCGCCTGACGAAGTCGATGTGGTCTCCGGCAGAATGTCGATGCCAGGGTCTGGGTCTTCCATGAATAGGTCATTTTCTGAGTCGGACATGATTTTTTGAGTCAACGACAGGATGCACAAAAGGTTGAGTAACTTGTATGCCATACACAATAATGCCTGAAATGACAGTTGACAGCGACGGAGAGAGACACGGTTTTAAAGTTTGACAGCTAGGCTGTAATTGGCTTTTTAGGGATTGAGGAGAAATCTGATTTGTTAACTAGAAGTGACGCAACTAACAGCTGATGTGAAAGCGGGAGGAGCCAAGAGAGAGAGGGAGAATGAAGGGTGAAATTATGAATGAATGAATAAGAGTCTTCCTGTCTGAATTTACGCTAAGCTTAATTTAGTGGGTTCTGTTGCCTCAGCTGCACCCATTGTTTATAGGTGCACAAAATCAAGTGTACATGCAACTTCTATTGACAATCATTTGAAGTAGAAGGATGAGCTCAGTGACTTTCAGTTTCCAATAAGTGAGTTTAAGTTTACATTTACTTTATATTCCAGTTCCAAATTGCCTTGGGAAGCAAAGGCAGCACAAGAACTGAGCATCATGGCATGGCTTCTCATGACGAAGCAGCAGCGCACGACCATAAGGTCATTATGTGCAATGCTAAGCCTCAGCTGTAGGGGTGTAAAGCACACTGCCACTGGACTCTGGAGTGATGACTCATGCCTCACTAACTAGCAATGTGTTGAACAAATCTGGGTTTGGCGGATACAAAACGAGGCTGCATGGAGTCAACTGAATTTTGGTGAAGGAGGAATAATAGTCTGCAGCTGTTTTTCTTGATCTTGGCCTGTTGTTTTCATTGTAGTGAAATCTTAATGCTTCAGCACACAATAATATTTCAGATAAAAGTGCCCCTGTGCACAAGGCCAGCTTCATAAACAAAAGCTTTTCCCACTTCGCTGTGGAGGAACTTGAATGACCTGCACAGAGCCCTGACCTCAACACCATTCAACACCAGCCAGGCCTGATAACTCAACATCCTTGTTGGACCTCACTAATAATAAATGAGAATAAATCCCTGCAGCAGGTGGACAGTCTGAAACCAGAAGAGTGGAGGGTGTTATAACAGCAGATTAATGCTCAGGGTTTCAGGGATCATATGTTAAACTGTCACACATGGGTGACTTGCTCAGGTGTCCACATACTTTAAGCCCTGTGGTGTAGATCAGGAAACACTGGAACTCATTACAATGCTAGACAGATAATCACACTTCAAGGTCAGAAAAAACTGGAATAATTAAAAATGTGTTCATTACATCTGATGTCAATAATTACTTTAATATGTGTCTATTAGAAAAGGGTCAAATTTATGAGTGACATGTGTATGTTAGACCAGAGTGACATACAGATGTGTTGAAAATAAGTTTTGACATTTTCAGAGCTTCATCTCGGCCTCAGAGGCAGCTGGTGACATAAAGAGCTTTGATATAAATAAATGTTCACAGTTATGGTGACACGACCCTCTCAGTCGACATTCAGGGAAGGCTGCTCCTTATTGGATTTTAGAATTGATCGTTGTGATGACACGTCGTTCCTCTCTCTCGTTGTCTTTGCCGGCTGTCCATTCCTACATCCCTGAAGTATGGTGAGTGATGGAAGTACTTTGTGCCACTTTGATGTCTATAATTTTCTCCTCCATCCTCATTTCACACAGTTACTGACAGCTGCAGGCTGAGAATGGAGACAAAGTGAATGTCTGCTCTGTTTTTATAGCGTAAGACCATATACATGCAATGAACAGCCCCTACTGAATGATAAAATGCCATTGTTGGAGGTAAAATTATGATTTTGATGTTTTATTTTGATGAATTATGAAATATGGGGAGTGGAAAAAGACTCATTGTATACTATTGGAGTTGTGTTAATGAATTATTGTTGGAACGTGGAGTGTAGACACTCCCCTTTGACAATAAGCTGATTGAGGCAATAATTGTAGTAATTGCAACAGCTGGTCTTTTTGACCGTGGAGTGACAGTGAATTTAAGCTGTTTTTTTGTGTTTTGTTTTTCTACTTTAAAATCAACCCTTATGTACGTCATCTGGTAAGAACAATTCATTTTTTTGGAAAGGAAGAAAAACTTAACAACAGAGTCTGAATGAAAAAGGAAAATTAATATGACAAAAGAAATACATCAGGGGACTCTGAGTGATGTTTGAGCATCAAGGACATTGACCCAGGAGCAATCTAAATGACAAAATGTGTTGTTTTAAAGTTGCACTCTTATTTGTCAAAAACCTGCTGCTTGTTTAGCACCAATCAACTGAAATGTGTGTTTTTACTGAGGACCAAACAGTAATTTTATAACAAGCTTCTGCTTTTGTGTGTAGCTACCTTTGTATATTAATGAATCTCAGTGCTCTGTCTGGATGGAGGTTGGCAACTGTGTCACCACAATGGTGCATTCACAGACATAATGCGGTGGGAAACTTCAATACTTGTGGAAAACATCTCCAGACAAATGCAAATGCTCTATGGATATCACTGCAAGTCAATGAAAGTAAAATTCAAAAAGGAGAGTTTTGTGTTGTCTTGAGTCAAAGGAAAAAAAGAGGGCTTGGAACGTTTGGAAAGTGATATTGATTCTGTTTTTGTGAAAAGGCTCAAGCAACTGAAAGCATCAAGGAGTGCAAAATTGGGTGCATTAACCAGAAAAAAAATGAAATCATTCTGTGCCCCATTCAGGAGATGGGATGAATGAATATTTGGAAAATTGATCAATTGCAGACCCATTTAATGAAATGAGAGAGGCGTATACCCAAGCAAAGGCACTGCTTGTGAGCACAACCCTGGAACCTCAATACACTCATCCAAATATGGACATTCATAAACAAAGACCAAACATCAACGTGAATAAGCCTACTGCAGACATAGCTAGAGACACTGCTAAAGATCGTGTTTCAAATGAAAGTAGCAGGTCTTGTTCTGTTAATCCCACTGCTAGTGGTATTACCAACACTGTGACTAATGAAATCCAATCCATACCACAAAATACAAGACCTCAACTTCAGTGGAATTCTACTTCATCCAGCACATCTGACATTGGAGAGGACACCATACTTAATAAACATCATGGAAAAACAGAATGTGACCATAGAAACACTTGTAAAACAACAGAAACTCTTCATTGCCACCGCTCAGTATTCCTACCCTTTAGATTATCAGTTTTTCATAAGAGCGTTTGAACAAGGGGAGTTGAGAGGACAGAATGGTAAGGACATGCTTTACTTTTTGGAGCAATGCACTGCCAGCCAGCCAAGAGAGCTTGTATGCAGTTGTCAATATATGCAATCTGACAGATATGCAGAAGCAAAAAGATTGTCAAAACATCATTTTGGAGAGGAATACTGCATTGCCATGGTTTACATTCACAAAGCTCTCAACTGGTCATCCATTAAAGCTAAAAACTCAGAAGCTTTAAAAGCATTTGCAGTGTTTCTCAATGGCTCTCTTAATGCAATGGATACTGTGGAATACATGGAAGAGATGGATCACCCAACCAACATGGGAATTGTTCTATTTAAACTTCCATATAAACTGAAAGAGAAATGGAAGGTTAACCCCTGTGAAATATAAGAAAGAGAACAGATGAGCCAAGTTAAACAATCAGATGCAGTCTGTGGATAATCAGGCAATAATCATGTCTCACTCTGTGTTTGGAAACCTAAAGGAACTTCCCACTATAACAACTAAACAAGTTACACATTTGTGCCTGCTACTTCAAGCATGAACGTCAAAGAGAGTAGGAGTATTTTTGCCACAGCTGCATCACCAGTACCTCGAACAGCCTGGTGACAGACATAGTGACAAATCACCATCAAACGAATGCATGTATTGTCAACAGGGGTTTTCTCTGGGTTTTTTGAGACAACGTGGCAGCGGTTGGAGAACGTGTGTGGTGTGGCATACACAGATTGTGCACATATCTTTAGAGTGTTGTGCACATGATTTGACAGACAAAAGCGTCCAACTCCAGTGTCAGGGATTTAAATTATATACCAAGATGGAACAAAAAGATGAAAAATAAAGATTGTGACAAATGACGGTGTTGATTTTGTAATAATAATAAACTTTATTTATATAGCACTTTTCAGAGTACAGAGTAACAATAGAAGATACACAATAATAGTAATAATAAAAACAAATGCACAGGATTAAAAATAATAATAAACGTAAATATAAAGAATAACATCAATTAATAGGTGTAAATTCAGTAAATAAAACATATCAAACATTTCCAAAAGCTTTTACAAGGAAAAAAGTTTTAAGAGGAGTTTTAAAAGAAGCTAGAGACTTAGTGTGTCTGCGTTCAGTAGGCAAGGAGTTCCAGAGTGTGGGGGCTCTAACAGCAAAAGCCCAATCACCCTGTGTCACAAGCTGTGACCTGGGAGTGACCAACAGGGCTCCATCTCTGGATCTTAAAGTTTGGGGGTGCACATACCAGGTCAATAATGCATATATGTAAGTAGGAGCAAGGCTGTTACGAGCCTTAAAAGTAATAAAATGAAAGCAAAAGCTAACTGGGAGACAGTGGAGGGAGGCAAACACAGGGGTAATGTGCTCATACCTTTTTGTCCCAGTAATGAGACGAGCAGCAGCATTTTGGACCAGCTGGAGACAGTGAAGGGAGCCCTGGCTGATACCTGAATAAAGTGTGTTGCAGTAGCCGAGCCAAGAATATATAAAAGCATGTATAATTTAACAGAATTTAGCAGCGGAACCAGCATTAAGAATGCGAGAGGGCATTGTAGTGTTGGGACTAGGAGTACAGATCTAGAGTGGAACTTAAAAAATGACAGCTTTATGATCAGTGGCAGGCATATTCATCAAACTAAGACACTCAAAAGAGAGACCAGATGAGAGAACTAGATCCAAGGTATGACCCACCGAATGTGTGGGCTCCTTAACAGATTGAGTGAGGTTAAAAGATCAATGAGCTGTAGAAAATGAGAAATGAGGGACTGGGAAGGACAACATGAATGTTAAAATCACCAAGAATGACCACCCTGTCATATCTAGGTAAGACAATGGATAAAAGCTCAGAAAACTCAGGAATAAAATTTAACTGATTTAGGTGGCCTACAGATTAAGATGCAGAGTAAAGGAGGAGGACCAGTGATTAAGAAACTTAAAACTTCAAAGGAATTAAAATTACCAAAAGGAACAGGGTGGCATTTAAGACCTGACATATAAAGTACAGCAAGACCACCTCCTCTTCCAGAGAGCCTGAGAAAATAAGCAAATCCAGGGGGTGTGGCCTAGGCTTCCATACATGAGGGGCTCGCTGCACATTCAGTGGACAGTGGTGAGAGAGCTAGGGCAATAGTTTTGAATAGGTTACAGGTCAATTTTAGTATTGATCTGCAAATCAAGACGGGGAAGTTTGGTTTCATTTGCCGAAGCTACAATAACAGTGGCATGGCGTCAGACAGCAAGACTGTTACATGTCTTTTTAAGATATCAATGTGTGTGTTTGTATATGTTTTTTTAAATATTTATCTTTAAGATAACCAGTTTAAGTGTTAGACCTTCAGAGGGAGATGATCCTGGCCCTATGTCTGACTGTCTGTCCAGGTACACCTGTAACAAGATATTTTACACTACTACTGGCTAGATTACCGGCAAAATTGACATTAATAGTCATGGTGTCCAGAAGATTATTCATGTTGCATCATGTCCTTTCTGGCTCTTCCATCAGAATTCCCCAGTTACAACTCTTGGATAATGATAAAAGTTGCTATGAATGTTCGGTGCCGTGCCATTGGTCCGACGGCCCATTATTCTGAAACCCTACTAGTTTGAAGAACTGAAAGCCCATTAGTCTGATGCCCTCAGGCAAAAAACAAAAGCTGGCTGAGCTGAGAGAACTGAATACAAAAAAAAAAACAACTGAGCAGGCAGCACAGAAAGCCAAAAGTCCTTAAAGACAAAGCTCAAAACAGTCTTCTCCCACTCAGTCAAGTCCAAACAAAGAGAGAGAAAAGCCTGAGGGCCCCCGGAGGACCGGTGGAGAATGGCAACCAAGGAAGACAGAGACAGACTCTCAAGAATCTTTAGACTCAGTGACAGAACCATGACAATTGCATGTTTAACACATCACAGGACTGTTCCATTTGCAAGATTGCTGTTTATAATAAGTGGAATTGTTGTTGACTATGTATGAGAGATTTTATCATAAATGTGGGATAGAGACACAGGCTGAAAGTCATGGCAGAGCAAGCAGACACCAGAGAGGAAATGTAGGCAGGCGGTGTAATATTAGATTGAATGTGATCAATTTTCATTGAGAAAAAGTTTGAAAAGTCCTTACAAATGGCTATGGTCAGCACAGGACAGGTAGCAGCAACAGGGTTGAGACTGAATTAACTGTGTGGAACAGAACTTTTTGCGAGACAACCTTTCAAGATCCCAAAAGAAAACTGTGATATTAATACTAATACAACTCCTACTACTAATAGTAATATTAATACTACTTCTACTCCTAATACTAATACTACTCCTACTACTAATACTACTCATGAAGTTTATGGATTTATAAACAAAGTTCGGGAATAAAGACCACACCTTGTGCACATCCCACTTCCGCACAATCAAGTATTTAGGTCTCTGTTTGCAAGTGATACCTCCTTCACCACCACATCCACACAGAGGCCATTTTCATCACTGCTCCTCAAAGGAGGGTTACACCCCCAGACGCCGCACTACTAATCAGCCGGGATCCAAATGCTCCATACACACCCACACATTAGCTGACTCTGACACGTGTCGTTTTCCAGCAATTAACGTCTACAACTGGAAGCTCACTCATTGCTCTCAGAGAGATGGACATCTTGTTCCAGCAAAACGATAATAAAGCCAAACTTTTCCAACTCTACAGGGACTCTACTTTCATCACCTCTGTGGCCAGCAGCTCAAATCCTCCCACTCCTCTGGGTTCACTGTCTAATGCCACCCCAACGCATGCTGTACACCAATGATGTTACCACGCCACCTGCTACAATGGAGCCCTGACTTCTTCAGCCCTGGCTGAGGGCCAGGCTGCACTCCACACATATTTTCTGAGTTAACCCTTCATCCCAATTCTCCTGCTTATTTCTTAAGTGTTCGTTTAATTTTATTGCTCACATTGACTCACCTTTCTATCATTATGTTTCCATGTTAATGTTTTAAAGCTCAAAGAGACAATTCTGGCCCATCATCTCTTTTTATGCCTGATAGTTATCCCATGTCTGCATTCTGGTTTATTCATAACCAAGGTGAGTGCTTAAAGGTCCACCTAGCTGATTTTCAACCTTATTTCTATCTATCTGTATCAGGGATGTAGTGTTAAAAGAAAAAAAAAAATCAGCTTTCTCAGTCAATACAGCACGCTAAGTGCTTAGGTCAAGTCAGTGTTATTAATATAATGCCAAACTTAACTAAAATTGATACATGACGCAGGTCAAGACCATACTCTTCATGTCAGAGACCAAAAAAGCATGATCTAAGGCTTAAGCAGTACTCAGGCCACTCCTTCAGGATAAGTGCTGCTACTTTCACTTTTTTTCAGGGACTCTCATCCTCTTCTCTTCAACAAATGGGCTGCTGATGATCTTCAGCGTACTATACATGCATTCTACCTGACTCAGTTGTCATCTTCTCGGCTCAAAAGTCCCTTAAGCCCTAAGATTCAAGGGAATCTCCCACTGGACAGTTGCCCACCTCCATCGTGTCCTCACAGAGAAAAACATGCCCTCCACAGCCTACAAAGCCAGGCTTTCCAGCTCCACCATTGCTCCAACCAGCTGCCCATTTCCAGGTTCCCTTTCCAGCATCTCTTGCACACGGCATGCCTATATCATTGTGCCGCCTACTACAGTGGAGCAGCAGACTGCTTCAGCCAGGTTGTATTTCCTCATGTCCGTGGCCACACATTTGACCCCTACACATGCATCCCTTCATCCCTCACTCTTCATCCCTATCCCTTGACCCCATCCTTTCATCCCTCACCCTTCATCTCTAATCCCTCGACTCCATCCTTTCATCCCTCACCCTTCATCCCGTCATCCCTCACCCTTCATCCCGTCATCCCTTCATCCCTCATCCCCCCATGCCTTCATCCCTCATCCCTCCCTCCGGATCCTCAATCCTTTCCTCCTATATCTCTCATCCTCCCATATTATCCATTAAACAGCATACCTTTCTCTTTGCTTCCTCCAGCCACAGCTGATTATTGCTCACTCAACTCTGTCTGCTTTTTTTCATTCATTCAACCTTTATTTAAATCTTGAGGTATCATCAAGGGCATGCCCTCATTTTCATCACTGTCAACCGTCCTTATCAAGTGCTTTAACACAGTGAACCATTTTCAATACAATCGTTCCTTATAGATTTAGGTCTTCAGTCAGCTTTGTTTCCCCCATCACCAGATCATACCATCAGAAAGCCATGGAGCTTCCTCCTTCCAACCCACTCCATTTCTGTTAGCTCCGAAGAACCATCCAGACCATCTGTTTTCTTGTACATGGTTGTCCTATGGTTTGCATTCTGTCCTCACACTTGACTACTTCTCCCTTTCTTCAACCCTCCTTCATACCACAGGCTTGTTAGGCCTTTGACAGTCTCAAGCATTTAACACAGGCTTCTAAAGTATTTGATGGCTCAAGCCTTTATCACAGGCTAAACACTTCTCTTCTCGCTTCCAACGGCCATTGTACTCCATCAATGGGGTGGATGTGGCTCAGGAGGTAGAGTGGGTCATCCACTAATTGGAAGATTGGCGGTTTGATTCTTGGCTCCTCCAGTCCGCATGTCAAGGTGTCCTTGGGCAAGATACTGAACCCCAAATTGCTCTTGATGGCTGTGCCATCAGTGTGTGAATGTGTGTGAATGGTTAGTTTCCTCTGATGGGCAGGTTTGGACCTTGTTTAGTAGCCCCTGTACCCATTCAGCATATGAATGTGTGTGTGAATTGGTGAATGTGGCTTGTTGTGTAAAAGCGCTTTGAGTGGTCGGAAGACTAGAAAGGTGCTATACAAGTACAGTCCATTTGCCATTTATCTAAGTGCATCATACCTACTGCCAAGTATGTAACCGTATTCCTGCATGGTGGTACCCATGTCAGGCTCAGTCGCCCTCACAGCACCACCAAGCATGGTTCATGACATCACTATATCCCAAGGCACCAATAACTATAAACACCCTTAAATTAGCCCTGAGGAACTGCTCTTGGTTTCACTTATGGTTTCCACCCTGTCCTTGACCCTCCTTCATGCTATCTCTCAACCCTCCTTCATCCCTCTGTACCCAACCTTCATCCAGCCCTTCATGAATCTACCTGTTTTCAACTTACCCCCTCACCCTTGGACGCTCCCAAGTGCTTTCTGAGACAACCGCATTGCCTGATCTCAAAACATACGGCTAAGCTCTGGTGCAGCGCCTCCTTCGCATTTCATGGTTAGAGCAGTGGTAGGTTGTTCACCTCCAATCAGCCACCTGAACTGTCCCCTCTGCTCTTGGCGAACCGTACCACATCATCACTGAAGCCCTTCTTTGGGGGCATGAGAGGTCTTGCAGTCATCCTCATTCATACAACTACATTGTCGTCGACCCTAATAAACAAGAAATCCTCAGGGGCACTGTATCCAGCCCTGCCTCACACTTCAGCATGCTATCCAAAGGTCAGTGAGGCCAAACCATGTCTTAAGCTGAACGTTTACCCTCACTTCAGACCTCCTGGCCTGCTACATCCATCTCGACATGCAATGACATCTGATATTTTCACTCATCCTTCTTAGACAAAGACACCACTCCCAGAACCACACTCCTGCCACTCATTCCGCATCGGAGCCACTTCAACTGCTTCCAGACAAGGAATCCCAGATCACCCATAAAAATCCTTGACTGGTGGTCTTTCCCCACTTATCTAACCTACACCTGCCATGACCTGGACATCATTAGAAACTTCAATGAACGCCTGTCTGCATAAAGTTCTTTTGAGGGTTCTGTCTACCCAATGGACTGATGAGACAGCTCCCCCACTCAGTCTCGATCTCCCCCCTTGTTCCCTCCTACCTTCCCACCATCAGCCATCTCATTGACAAATTAACATACATCTATTGTTGACCCTCCCCCCTCCCTTCATCCCCTCATCCCTCAACCCTCATCCCCTCAACCCTCCATCCCACATCCCCCAACCCCCACGTCTCATCCCTTCCTCCCTCCATCCTTCCATCCCTAATCCCTTCCTCAGGTTCTCCAACCCATCCATCGTTCAACATCTCAGCTCTCTTTCATTATCTCAATTAAACTATTTCAAATCCATATTGTTGCTGGCATGGTCTTGGTTAGTGAACTACTGCTAATACTACTCCTACCCAAAATGGGTGACCGCATGGACTAAACCCAAAGCAAGCGCACCAACTGCACATGTGCTAGAAAAGCAAACAGGAATGCTTGTCTCATCTACTGTATGTACTGTATGTACTGTATTCCTATTCTCATGAAGCTGTTGCGTTTCTTTTTTTAAGTTTTTCTTGTTGTTCAGCAACATACAGGAACTTCATTCAGACTGAAAACATCCCTTTGTAAAACAATACGAGGGGCTGTGCTGGTGTCGGCGTATTGGAGTAACAGATTATTACGTTTAAAGGGTTTTCAGAAAAACACTGCACAGTGGTTTGTAATACTCACAGACTGGATTTTAGAACTCTGAAATATGATCACACTGCAACCCTGTTTAATAGTATGTAGAACATGTCTGTATGTAGAGAGAATGTGTGTCTGTGTGTGTACATTGTATAGTTCTTCCCCTTTTTGACCTCCACAGAAACTGTTTTTCTTCAGCAGGGGGTGTCTCATACATTGCATAATGGTGAGCTCCCATGTTACATCATTGAATGCTTCTTTAAAACATCCAAATGGAGAAATGATTAATATTTAATAGGGAGTTATTGTTCCCCTCGAAGAAACTGTAACTCACAACCAGCATTCAGTCAAGCTGCCTATTAGATTGAGACAAGCCGTTTCTATATTACAATTGACAAATTGGAAAACAAAGGTTATTGCAGTCTGTATAGAGGAACAGGGCAGGAGTATAAAAATGTGTGTATGTGTGATTACAGAGTGGGGGTTTATCTTAAACCATACGAGATGGATGTCAGGGCCACTGATTTCAATCTGGTTATTTCACACTCAGATGGACACTCAATATGCTAGAACACAGAGTGAATCCTCTCCATATTTGCCCTAACCTCTAGCTGCTCTCTGCCTCTGCTCACAACGGCCTTGTTTCCCCCCACACCTTCAAAAACATTCAGTCACTTCACAGCAGTGGATTAGGATTTTTATTTGTATCTGAATTTAGCCCTGAAGTTTAAGTAAACTACCTGACAGTGTTGCACAAAGGCACTGCTGTGAAACTGTCAGCTCAGTAGAGAAAGAGCTTCCTTCAACTTTAAAGTGACAATCACTTTTATTGCAAGTCTTCCTCTTTCTGCCCTGAGTGAGCATGTGAAGAGACTCGTTTCATGTGACTACAGTTGTCCTGCTAACAGGGTGGTGTTCATCTAGGAAGATCTCAAGAACTATTGGACACAGTGCTATGACATTTTTATTGATATTTATGGTCCCCAGAGAATGATCCTTCCAGATTTTGGTATATCATAGCCCCAGAGTCAGGGCCAAATTTACCTTAGACTAAGACTTTGCTCAATGACAAGATACATCAAAAGAGCTGCCTTTAGAATGTCGATGGGGCCCAGAAGATGAATACTAATGTTTTAAAAGATCACTCCATCTTTCTCAGGGTATCACCATCAGGCCAAAATTGTATTATATGTGAGTTATCATATTAACTAATGTCACATTTTATTGTCACCATAATCCATCACCAGGCCAGTTATTGGTACTGAACAATGCCTGATTGGGTGGGTTATAACCAGATCTAACTCAGATCAAGGAAGGTCTTTGGTGTCAGATGTGAATGGTCTTGCACTTGGCACCAATTATTTCATGGGGAAGTTTTACAAGTAAATGAGAAGAACATCCATGGTGTGACTCATCTCCCCCATTGCAGCTAACTTAATCATGGAACACTTTCAACACTGTCAAACTGCACTACAGTATTGACAGCTAATCCAACACACACACACACACACACATCAAGTTTACTAGTGAACAGACACCTGGTCCCTTAGACCAGGGGTTTTTAAAGCCTGACACTGTGGGCCCCCCTCAGACAAAACTGAGACAACGACCCCCATCTACCATCACCCCCTGGTCACAATTTCATACAGTGATAATTGAGTTTTTGTCTGTATTTGTGTGTTACACATATATTACCCTGTGTTTCCAACACAAAGTGTGACAAAGTGACAAAAACCAAAATAAAGTGTCTTAGTAAGGTGTTGGGCCACCATGTGCTGTCAGAACAGCTTCAGAACAGCTTCAATGTGCCTTGGCATTGATTCTACAAGTCTCTGGAACTCTTTTGGAGGAATGAATACCATTCTTCAAAAAGATATTCCCTCATTTGGTGTTTTGATGATGGTGGTGGAGAGCGCTGTCCAACACATCAGCAAAATCTCCCACAGGTGTTCAGTTGTGTTGAGATCTGGTGACTGTGAAGGCCATAGCATATGATTCACATAATTTTCATACTCATCACACCATTCAGTGACCCTTTGTGCCCTATGGATGGAGACATTGTCATCCTGGAAGAGACCACTCACATCAGTGACCCTTCCCTCTAACGGGACAAGTGGACCCAAACCATGCCAGCAAAATGCCTCCTACAGCATAACAGATCCCCCAGATCCCCCAAGCATTCAGGCCTGTACCAGTTTTTCCTTTAGTTTGTCAACTGTCTATATGTGTATATGAACCTTTATACAGCATTTAAATGAATGAGAGAGTATTTAACTGAGACAGAACAGTGTTGGAAGTGTCATGGCACCCAGCACCATGTGTCTAGGTCAACCAGACAGATTGCTGTTATAAGTTTTATAGAAAAATGACTCATAGGCGTATTCAACCATGAGACCTACATGTAAAATTTACATAATGAAGTGCTTGTTCTACTTTGCATTATGTTCAGTGTTAAGCTGCTGATAATGAACTCAGCAATCCCTGCCCCCCCATAGACTGTGTTAAGGCTAGGCTAAGTGCAGACACCACGGCAGGAGGCAGTGAGTAAGTTAGATGGATTGGTAGCTGAGGGGAGCCAGGAAGAAGCTGGGGCCAAGCAAAACAGGAGGAATGCCATGGGAAGCCAGGCAGAGTGGTATCCAGGAAGCAGGGAGTGTGCTGAGCTGCTGAGGAAGGCAGGCAAGCCAGAAGGACTGGAAACAAGGCTGGAGTCAGGCTGAGGTCTTCTACAGGCACGGAGAAACAAAAGTTAGGTAAATGATGGATACTGATAGAACAGTAACAAGCTAGGCTGGAAGTGTGACTGACTGTGTGAACAGAGTCTATGTCCTGGTGGAGTGTTGAGGTAGGAACCAGGTATATGAAGCAGAGCAGAATGATGATGACGACTGGCATCTGGTGACCTGACTCTGCACTCCTGCAATCAAGCACACATGCACACACACACAGAGGGAAAGGGAGGGGGAAAGAGGCTGCCAGCCTGGGAGACAGCATGTTACTGAGGTGCAGAGTACAGTACCCTCGCCTCCACAGGCACTGCCACCTGGCGTCTGACCAGGCTTGTGTGGGTGTGCAGTGTGGAACTCACGGATAAGGGAATCTGTTTGCAGGGTACCCAGCAGCGTTCCTCAGGACTGTATCCCTCCCAATCCACCAAATACTGCAAGCCATGGCCCTGGCAGCGCATGTCCAGAGGACGTTGGACAGTGTCATCTATCATTACAATTTACAATTTCATTTAGCCAAGTGAAGCCATTGACAGGTGTTGTATTTTAACGAACTCCTCCTAGGCATTTAACCCTAGCGACATTAAATTTGATAGGTTACATCTAAAGATCTTTGCTATGCTAAATTGCAAAGTTTTTATATTTAATGGAATGCCCTTGGTGTAGCATGTCGGTGAATTTTGCAGAAAATACATTTGGGACATTAAAAAGGAAGTTGTTGTAACTTGGCTTTACATTGTCCAATCTGCCCCAAATTTCTCATGCTTGATAAGAGTCAAGGCCTGAACACATCTACATGTCAATATTGAGTTATAGTCATAGCACCACCTACTGTCAACAGGAAGTTGGCCTTACGTGACAAACGTCATCCGATTTACATGAAAATGACTGTGGTCTACACATGATATACAGCAACATGACGTATAATTAGCGAGTGTTCTCTTGCACCACAAAGTGGACACAGGAAGTGATAGTTATCTCCTACATGCAATGTTCAATATTCATGAAAATGTCAGTTCCCCTTTGGTAGATGTATTGCTGCATTAATATTTCACTTATGTAGTAAGTAGTAGCAACAGGAATTGAGGCTTAAATGACACAGTTCATCAAATATATATGCAATTTACAAAATATCATCTCCGGTGCAACATTATGTACACAGGAAATAATATTTTAGCCATTCACACAATCTGATAATCCTCACAATTCAGAGACATGTCAAGAGTCCTCCAGTGGCGATACCACGGCTGCCACTCCCTTCAACAGGTGCAAAGTGCGAGGGCCTGTTCATCGCTGTTTGTAACTTTAATCATATCTTATTTTTATTGTTATTATCAAGTGGGTTTATTTTCCATCTTTTCCGTTACATAAGTGCTGAGGTCAGTCATTCCTCATTCCTATATAAATGCTGTTTAAATAACTCGCTTATAGTAATCAAGTAGTCCAATTACGGTGTTAATTTTGGGTGTTTTAATATGTGAAAACATACGGAATTTTTTTTTAAACTACGGTAATTCCATTTGTCTTTTACCTTACTCTCGTGATATACATATGATATGCAGTTAGCGGCTGCGACATCATTATCAGGCGTTGCGGCACACCTGTGCAGGGTTAAATGTGCTTATTTATCACCTTTCTAGTCTTCCGACCACTCAAAGTGCTTTTACACTATAAGCCACATTCACCCATGCACTCACACACTCACACACCAATGGTGTCAGCAAAGCCTAACATTACTTTTAATGTTATCAAATGAAGAAAAATGTCCTCCCCTCTTCCTAGTAATGTTTCTGTCTTCCTTCATGGCAGGGTTGTACAACGTTACAGGTTGCACTTCCCCAAAAGCTGATTCTGGTTCAATTTTGTCACTGCAGTGCCCCTGCTGCCCCCAAGCCTCGCAGCCTAAATGCACAAACCATCTGCTTCAGGTCAATTAGATAGTAATCTGCATGAGAAATTTAGAAAAAGAAAAAAAAATTGTTATAATAATCATTTGCTTATAGTGATCAGTTTGACCTGGACAGATGTGAAAACTATAAGCGGTTTCCGCTGTATTATCAAGTGGGTTTAATTTTCCATCTTATGTACATTTACATGTTTTTATGTTCATTTAATGTCTTTTTTTCAGGTGAAGCACTTAGTGCATGTAATTTCTTTTGTTGTAAAACACTTTGAGCTGCGTTTTTTGTATGAAACTTGTTATACAAATGAAGTTATTATTATTATTATGGTAATAGGGCTTGACTGAGCACCATCAGCATGGTGTTATATTGTAAATAATAGTGGACTGAGAATAGACCCATTAAACCAAATATCAAGAGGCATAGTGATTAAATGGAAATGTGTGGTACTTTCTGTGTAATAACGATGAATCAGGGCTGCAAAATGCTAAACTACCTGTTTCTGTTTAATTTCTCACTACTTTCAATTAAACACATTTGATACTGTTGATACATTGTACATATTTTACATTTCAAACTTCAAAGGAATGCCTTTTTTTTGAATATGTATTTTTATTAGAATAACATAATTGTTTATAACTTATACAACATGACTGGATGATTTGGATACAAAAAACAGCAAAATCACTGCAACCTCAGCCACACCTGAAAAAAACTAAATTAAAATATGTTTCTCAAAAAACAGTTTTGGTGCAGCATTTAAAGTGAAATCAGTCATTTTTTCAAAAAGGTAAAACAAACAAACAAAAAAATCCCATCACCACCTAGTTCCCTTTGACTTTGTAACAGATGGTCGAGAACTCTCTCCCCTCTGTTTTTATTCTTGCTCTCAAAGCTGACTCATCGTCAGGGAGAACTTTCATATCTTTTTCATATTTAAGGAGAGACTCACCTGTAAAGGGTGGAACCCTAGCTTTCTCCTCACTGTCAGATGCCAAGTCACAGCAGTATAAGCGATGGTGTTTAGTTCCACGCTGTGTTGACACTGCGTGTTTTTGGGAAAGTTTTAAGGACCGCCATGTTCCTGTGTTGGACGTCTTCTGGGTTTTTCACTATAAAGGCCAAGAGGAAGATTCACAACACATATAGGGGCATGCACATATACAGCAAACAAAACACACAGATGAGAATCAAGTATTGATACATAGTGTTTTCTACTTGTTAAATATCTGAATAAATGTTCAACAACAAGGTTGGAATTCTGTATCCACGCTACCTTTCCCTTGTTAATGGTCATTAAAAATAAAAATAAGTGTTGGATTGATTCAAACATTATTTACTTTCAAGGCTAAAAATGTTAAATCAGGCCAGAGGGTGGTCATACCATAAAAAAAAAAATTGATTCTCTATGTAAACACATTTGTTTAATTGTCATATAACATTATGAATAAAACAATAAAACAACAACGTCAATCTGCTGATGCTTTGGTGATTTTATCAACAGGATCAAACTAAATACTGGCTGCAGATGTGCTGCAACAACAGATTAATGCTTAAAATATAAATAATTTATTTGGTAACACCTTACGATAAGGGTACATTAATTAACATAATGCTGTAATAAGCATTAACTAACAGTTAACTAACAGTTAATTTATGTGAACATCATTTACCAATGGTGTTAATGTTAACTAAGGTATTAATTTATACATTATTTAATAGTTGCTGTTAAATGATGCTGTTAACATTAGTTAACAGTAAAAAGCATTAACTAACAGTTAATTAATACAATAATAAGCCTTAAGAAACTCTCGATGTCTCTTGTTAACATTTATTAAGGGTTTACAAGTTAATCAAGGTACTAACTAATATTAGTAAATGGTTAATAAAGATGTTAATTAACATGTATGTCATAAAGTTCACAGCTAAGCCATTTCATTAAGAGAAAACTTTTTAAAAATGTTTATTTAAGGTTAATGATTGTCCACTTACTTGCCCATCCTCCAACTTATGACTTATTTATTAACTTATCGTCTAATCTATGAATTATTGTGCATGCTATACTGTATAAGCATTACTTAAAGAGCAAATTGCAGGATGGAGTCCCCAGTGAATCGATGTGTAGGAAAATGATGTAGGAACTACATTTTCATAAAAATGTACTTGTATATACACTACAGCGACTTCTGGAGTCGTTTTTGTGAGAAACAAACAAGGATTAAGAGAAATAATGGTCATTGGCTAGAAATTCAGTTATGCCATAACTTACGGTGTGAGAAGCAGCGGAGAACCAGGCAGATGTGCTGCTAGCAGCACATAACACAGTGTTTCACCTCACAATATTTTGTTTGCTATCACATATCAGGCAGTACCAGAATTAGTAGTGATTGTCTGCTGGCAAGATACTCTCCCACAATAGACACTAATGCACAAAGATCAGCTTGTTAGGTCAGTTATATGTTGCAGTGTCTGATTTAACTCCTCACCACGTTTACAGTGCTACTGCACAGGAGAGTGAACTACGGGGAGAGAGAGAGACAAAGAAAGAGAGAGGCAGATAAAGACAGATATGTTTCTAATCTAAGTTTTTAATAGAACAACAGAAGACATTACAAAGGGTTTCAATGGCCTCATTTAGGTGACAATAAAAGTTATCACAAGAACAACCAAGTGGATGTATTTAAACGTTTTATGCAGTTAAGAGCAGCTTCATGTGCAACAAACAGATGCTGCATTACTGGTCAGGCCTGGAGGCACCAGCAGCTAATACTAACAAACCTATATAAATAAAAACTCTTAGTGCATTCTTATATTCTCAAACTGCATTGACTAAAATAAAGCATGTATGTATGTCATATGTCATACAAATGTAAAGGTTTAAAAGGTTTAATCCCACCACCAAAATTCAAAACACTAACTATCACCATCAAACTGATCAATAAGTGTTTTAATACATAGAGTAACAGCAGGAAACCACTAACCTATAAAACACTGGTATGAAATATACTACATCTATCTTTGACTAGAATCTGGTAAGACATATAAACATGCTGAATGTAAGTTTAAATGATATATCTGGATGTATCTCAAACATATGGTCAAATGAAAAATGCCAACTTTTAAACCAACTAGAAAGCAGACAGTGGATACTACCAAAGCTGCACAATGCTTAATTAGCAATTTCAAAATGTTTCAATCTGCATCTGGATCTATGTCAAAATACATACAGAGATAGATAGACAATCATGAGACAGGTTTTTTATATTTAACAACCATGAGTAAATAGTGAAACTGTTCAAAAATACCCCATCACTCAATCATTTATGATCTAATTTTTTCCCCAAATTTCATATAAGTTTATTACCAGGTTTCAATATAAATAAACAACAAATCAATTGAATCAGTCTGAAACTGAAATTGTAACCTCTTCATAAATATGATATTTATATGATGTATAAATATGAATTACAGAATTAATCTGACTTGTAATAATGTCAAACTGCAAACTGAGAACCACAACATCCGTGCTGGGTTTCATACTTGAGTCCTGTGTTAAATCGTCAAGGCTGTGAAGATTACAGGCCAACTGCATTGTGTTTGGTGATCTGCTCGCAGGATCTGAAAAGGGACCCCAGACCAGTGGAGGACAGGCCAGCGTTGCTCTCTCGTAGAGTCTTTGGTGACCTGGAGTAGTCCTCCCTCAGAGACTCTATCAGGGCTGATAAATATATATTCAGTGATATAACAAGTAATATATGCACTAACTCAAATAATAAATTATATTAGATATGGCTTATATATATATATATATGTGTGTGTGTGTGTGTGTGTGTGTGTGTATGTATATATATATTAAAACACTTATTGTTATTATTGTATACACACACACAGACATATACAGATACATACACACACACAGACATATATGTATGTCTGTGTGTGTGTATGTATATCTATATATATCTATATCTATCTATCTATCTATCTATCTATCTATCTATCTATCTATATATATATATATATATATATATATATATATATATATATATATATATATATATATATATATATATATATATATATATATATATAATATAGAATATCATATATAGAACAGGGATCATTAGGCCATAATATTTTTGAAACATGAAAATCAGTCTTAATAATCAGTCTAATAATCTCTTAATATTCAGAGGTTGATTTTTTTAAATTTTAGAGTAAAAAGTGACCGTAGTTGTATGTACCCACATACACCAATTACATTACATGCCCACCGCCTCCACCATGGTTTTGTTTTTGCTTTTTTAACAGAAATAAAACCCATGTAGTTCATTTTTGCATATCAGCACCCACATTCATCAAATAAGAAAAATATAATTTGTAAAATACTAAAAGTGTTATCGATACTTAGTTGGATAACAGATGCTTATTATAAACTGAAAGTGTTTGCTCCGTCTGCAGCACAGTCACAGCTGTCACAGCACAGAGTACTGGAGTGAGATGCCTGTTGCGCAGGTGCTCTCATGTCTCCCTTCAGTGCTTGTTTTTGGCAGCAGCTCACCCGTTCTCTGCTTGTTCAGCCTGCTCTCGGTGTGTCTCTCCAGATGGCAGGTACATGGGTTGCTCCGGTTCTGGTTCTAAATGGCGGTCTCTGGCTCATCCCTGCATCTGTGGGCGCTGCAGCCTCCCCATCATACACACACACACACTCTTGACCGCACACTCACTATGCACTTAGCTATTCCTTAAAGGAGCTATGCTACTTGTATAACACATTTTAGTTTAGAAAACGTATTATTATTATTATTATTATTATTATTATTATTATTATTATCATCATTATTTGTAATGTAAAATCACAATCTGTAATCCAAATGTTGACAGAAAAAATATTTTCAACTATAAGTTGTTGAGGAGGACACATGCATGTTTCCCTGCAATAGCTCAAACTCAGAAGTAGAAGGTCACTCTTTTACTGAGTTTGGTACAAATCGGATGAAAACTTATGTTGTATACACAAACACACAGAAGGATAGGACCGAAAACAATACCCCTGCTTGCGCTATTGCATGCGTGGGTGAAAAATTTAAAATCAATATTAATTTGTTTTCAGTAAATATAACCTTGTAAATTTAACTGTCCATCTATTCATACAAGTTTAATTGTATGTAATCTCCCCCCCAGTAGCTCAGAATTCACCCAGGGTCAGGGGTGTATGTGCCAAAAATGTGTGGTGGTGGTAAGCCAGCCACACAAACAGCCCCGCAACCATGGCACAGGTGCTCCTGTGTAGTGTTTAACATTGAGACCCTTTTGAAGAGCAATCCCCAAGGTATGTCACTGGTCATAGAAATGTGTGTATATGTCTGCGTTGGTTTACTTTGAATTATTTTTTAGTTAATTATATAGATTGGTCTTTGTTTTTTGTTTTTTTTTCTTTGGCTAAAATCAGGCAAGGGAATAAAACACATTTGAAAACTAGCCTCTTGGTTAATTCTGGCATATTTACAATGCACACTTCCAAGAAATAAGAAGAATAAATTTAAAAATACATAATTTTATAGCTTCATTTTTCTAAAAAGGCATTTGTAAGTTTTGCACAAAAATGGTAGATATACCTTATTGAATCATTCTGGATTAACAAATATAAAATTTGACCATTGGACACTGATTGCATTATCAGTATTGGGGATATTCCTGCCTGTATTACAACTAAGCAAAATGACAGTATTCTCAATTTAAAAGCAGACATTTAGAGTAAAACTTGTGGTTAAAATTGACCCAGTGGCTCATCAGCCGCTTTAGTTAGTGCAATGCAGGAAACCTAGGTGTCGTTTTTGACTCGGCCTTAAAATTTGATAGACAAATAAACTCTGTCATAAGCAACAGCTTTTTCCATCTCAAGTCTATTGCTAAAATAAAACTCTTTGTTCTGCATGCCTTAATTCCTTTGCGCTTGGACTTTGTCCTTTATGTTGGTGTCAGTCAGCTTTGTCTCAGTTGAAGCTCATCCAAAATGCAGCTGCAAGCCTGCTCACTGGCACCAAGAAGAGAGACCATATCTCCCCTGTACTGGCCTCTCTTCATTAGCTAACAGCCAAATATAGAATTGATTTTAAGGTTCTGTTATTTGTTTTTAAAACACCACATGGATTGGCACCAGGCTACATTTCTGATCTCCTCAGCCCCTGTTCCACCTCCAGGTCCCTCATCCTCTGATAAATTACTCCTCCACATGTCATGGGCCAATTGTAAATATACGTCAGCTTTTGACTCAGTCCCTCTTTGAGCTTACAATTTGATCAAATGTTTAAATGAGTATGAGTGTTTTATTCTGCCTATCATGTAGGTAAGTTTATATTTATTTATTTGATTTACTTATTTTAATTCCCTTTTCTCTTTTGTCAACATCTGTTGCTTTAAATGTGCTCTGTAAATAAACTGACTTCAGTTGATTTATTATTTACATTACCACCATTTACATGGATTTTACTCAAGCTGAAGTTCATTTTGATTTTGTTCTAATATCAAAAATTTTTCTGTTTCTTAAGTGGAAAGTCCAAAAAGGCAGATCCTGGTGAGGCAAAAGAGGCTCTGGACAGCACCAAAGTTGATGCTATAATGAGTAAGTATGTTAGTGTATGTCTTGTTCTTGTGTTGATGTCCCCAAGCACAGCTAAGGTGCCTGTTTATTGGCAAGAATCTCGCTGTAGATTATGTATCATGGCACAAGTTTCATGATTCAATGGGCCTCATTCGTTAAACTTGTGTTAAATCACGTGACCGTAGAACAAGCATAAGATCATTTCACTGATACCCTCAGTATTTATCAGTAACGGGCTGTACTTGTATAGCGCCTTTCTAGTCTTCCGACCACTCAAAGCGCTTTTACACTACATTCACCCATTCACATATACATTCATACGCTGAATGGGTACAGGTGCTACCATACAAGGTCCCAGCCTGCCCATCAGAGGAAATCTAACCATGCACACACATTCATACACCGATTGCGGACTGGTGGACGACCCGCTCTACCTCCTGAGCCACAGCCGACCAGACTCACACCTGGGTAAGACATGGTGTAGATCTGAGCATACCCTCTCAACAATCTGAATGCCTAAATTTCAGTAAAATTATGATCATCCTCCTCAGTATTAACCCACAACTGCTTGTTATCTAACTAAAACAATACCTCCTGGGTTAATTCATTGTGTTTTATATCAAAAAAGCCTACTGCATGCATTGTAATAACACTATAACAAAAGTGAGAATTAGCTCTAAAAAAATACTGTCCTGAGGCGTGGCCATTTCTTTTTTTTTTTTTACCCGCAGAGGAAGGACACAGACTAAATTGAGGTTCTGTGGTCAGGGTTCCCATGGATCCTTAAAAAGTCTTAAATAAGATTTTCAGAATTTAAGGTTATAAAATGTTTAAAAAAAGTCTTATTTTAATTATGGTCTGAAATTTTCAGGTAATGCCTAGTTGCATGAGAAATATCCACTCACAGGATTCACTCATTTAAATATATTTTGGTTTTCGGTTGCGACTCAATCCAGCTCTTTCTTTTTCTAGTAATGTTTCGATTGGT
This sequence comes from Thunnus albacares, assembly GCF_914725855.1. Classification (NCBI taxonomy): domain Eukaryota; kingdom Metazoa; phylum Chordata; class Actinopteri; order Scombriformes; family Scombridae; genus Thunnus; species Thunnus albacares. The sequence continues at coordinate 35,449,731 of NC_058111.1, forward strand.
TCTCCAAAGGCTGCCTGCTCTCATGAAGGTAACAGGATTAAAGAAGTACACAAAACAGTACAGATGATGCTCAGCTAAAGACAGTTAGCCAGGGGGTTCAGAGAAGACATAAAGTCCTCTGTTATTTCTGATAGTGTCTAGAATCTGGATAATGTTTGTAGTGCAAGGCCGCAACAGTCACCATGCTGTTATGAAGGAGAGGATGAACTTTTATTTGGTGGCCATTTGGTTGGCATTTACAAATTTAATGGACTGTTAAAGTGGATGATATACTGTAACGTGTATGTGTCTTAATGTGGAGAATTAACTATAGCTTACTCTGTGAGTGCGAGAACGACCAGAACCACCTTACTGTTTTACACAATGTTGTCAGAATTAACAATTCCAAGCAAATAATTAAAATAAAAAGAAATTTGAATTAAAATTTTAAGACAAAGAGTTTTATCTCGTGTAAAGCATAACAACAGGACACATTTCATTGCATTTGGAATTAAGTTGATTACTTTATGAGATTTTACATATGATTGTTATATGACGATACATAAATATCCAGAAAAATATCCCTATTAATACTGTCAAATTGATTTCAAACATAAAGCTCAGTCCTAATGTGCATTCATCTTGCTGCGCAAAGGGTATTAAATTTCCTCTGTTGAGGTCTTAAAAGGCATTAAATTTTATTTCAAAAAGTGTGCAGCAATCCTGTTTAAACGGATTAATACACTTAAGCAGTTTCTACTACTAGCATTTAACCTATTGACACAGTTCAAAATTTTAAGCAAAATTGAACTCTGGTAGAGTTATATGCCTTAAGCTTATTATGGATATTTCACCACCATGTGGACTCAGATCACATCCAAGTAACTGTACAACACAACACTACCAAAGTTTTTCTTTAAAATGTTGAGCACATTCTGACATATGGTGCAACCATTTGGATTTTTTGATAATGATTTACACTTTTAACAGTTTAAGTTTGAAAGTAATTTTTGGCCCCATTAAATCCATTAATTTAATAGGGCCCTATTAAATCCATTAATTTTCACTCAGCTCTACTGAATTTTTTATAAAGTTTTTTATATATAACATCAATGTTAAGATTATCTAACACATATATTAGTGATATATATGTCATATATATGTGCTATGCATGTATGTGTAATTTGTGTATTATACATTTATAAAAAACTACATATATGTTATATGTATAAATAATTATATATGTGTCATGTAAAACTATGCATTACATATATAAACATACATATTTGTAGCTAGACACAAGCTAGACATATATGTCAATATATATTATATATGTTTTTACTTCATATGTAGTCTACATATATTTCATATATGGAAATTCAATATATGTACATATATATTACATTTCTATATTGGCACACAGTGATACTGCACCTAAGTACAGAAATACGAGAATATGAGACTGGGAAGTATAAGATGGTGAGAGTCACAAACACTTGTGCACAGAAACATGATAATTTTAGAATCATACAGGACTCCAATATCCCATATCATACCCTGAATATAGTTCAACCAGCATTAGTCATTACAGGGTATGTTAAAGATACTGATGGATAGGTATTGTTGATGACATAACACATACCAGAAATTGAGTGAAGTTGAATTACATAACAAAATTACATAAAAAAAGTCAGTCCCATCAGGGGTGCCAGTGGATGTCTGGCCTAGGGCACCAAAACTGCCAGAAATGGCCATGCTTTGTGATCCTTAGGGGTGAGCCCGACTCCTCCTGGACTAAATATAAAGTACTTCAGTATCTCCACCTCAACCAGCTACAATAGTAATATGTAACTTACACATAGATCAGGATCAGTATTAACAATCTTAAAATGTCTTATTGTACTTGAGTCACAGGGGAGATTAGAACATGTACCTTTACTTTTGATACCTAAAGAACATTTGGCTGAAAATACATGTGTACTGTTACTTACGTAGGAGTTTGAATAAAGAACTTTTACTTGGAGTACTTTTATCTTAATACTTTCAGTAACTTTGCCACTGCTGTTAACTTTATCAAAAAAACCTGACACTTCTTGTCAGGAAGACAGTTTGAAACATGGTGTGGACATAACAGACTGAATCACCTCTGACAAAGCATAATGAAATAGAGCAGGTCAGAAAACAACCAGGACAGACATAAATGAAATTTATTCCGGAAAAAAAAACACCCAGAGCTAGGTAGATAAGCAATTCAGTTTTTGCTTACATTGCTTACTTACAACAAGGAATTGACTGTTTATCCGTTCATAGCAAATGGTTATTCGGTTAGATTTATAGGAAAAGGCTTTGCTGTTTGAGGGAGCTCTCAAAGAATCTGAGCACCAACAAGGATTCTGCTGAGAGCTAATCTCCCAAAACAAAGTGATTGCTGTCTGGGTAATAAGTATTATTAGGGAGCTAATACTAACTAAACATGACCTTGTTGGGCACGTTGCAATAGAGTTGCAAAGTGTGAGGGGCTGCTAGAGGTGTTTTTCTCCATTCTGTATTCACATTTCAAATTTTTCCTTAAATGATCTCCTCAATGGTACTGAACATAGAAACTCAGCAAAATTGTGGTGTTAAAACTACATAATGGACAATGCTATGCCCTGTCTTCCCCAAGGTCCAAGCACCCACAGAAACAGATTCAGTCAGGAACACTCTCGTCATAGATTAAACCATTTATTGTAACAAATGGAAATACAGTTTAGCTTGGCGCTGACAGCTCTGCTCTAAAATGCTCAACGCCAAGCCTGTATAACGCCTATGCTAAGCATCAGCCAGTCTGAGGATAAATCTATGTGTAGCAGCAAGCCTGCTGCAGACCTCAGAAATTTGTTATCTTAAAAACAGGACGCAAGCATACATCCTGAAAGAGGTCATACTACTGTTATGTGAAATCTATATGTGTAGCAGAAAGCCTCCTGCAGACCTCTGAAGTTCATTAACTTATTCAATTGAATTGAATTCAATTTTATTTATGTAATGCCAGATCACAACAAAAGTCATCTCAGGGCACTTTCCACATAGACTAGGTCTAGACCGTACTCTTTAATTTACAGAGACCCAACAATTTCCCCATGAGCAAGCTTGGCGACATCCTGAAAGAGGTCATACTACCATTATGTGAAATATCTATGTGTAGCAGCAAGCCTGCTGCAGACCTCACTATATGTACTGTTCTTTTGGGAAGGATGCAAACATGCAATGAATGTGGCAATGGTAAGTGACAAGAAGATCAAGCCTGTAGCTTTCATACCTTGTAAAGCGTTGCCAGCAGCAGCATGGTGTGGCAGCACTGGTGTAGCAGGGACCAGTGTAGGAAGGAGTCATGTTTAAATGGACCGCCTTGTCGAGAGAATGATTGGTGTGTGACTGATCGGAAACACTTATTCAATCAGCAGGCTGTCAGCTGATTACAGCTGGGGCATATGACTTCCATGTCTTGCATAAACTAACGCAATGCTTCATTTATTGAAGATAGTGATGGTTGAATTTATTTACAATGTGAGATGAAAGATCAAGAGAAACACATATATCTGTAACAAAATAGAGCTGCAGTCATAACAAACAAAATGACATTTCAATGTGATGATGGTTCTCAATGTACCACCAAAGTTATTCACCTTGTTAGAAACATGTCTGGACAAAATTACATGGCGACTTTGATGTGATGATAAAGCTAAATGAAAAGTCAGTAGGATGCTCCCTCTGATCATGTGCCCTCATACATTAGATGTACTTCAGACTGAGTTATCGGTTTGTTAGATACAGCTATGCAGTCTAATGCAATCCAATATAACAGGTTTACAGTGATTATCTTTGTAAAGCCTATAATGTTCAATGTAGGTTGACACTGTTTTAGTCTGAAGTTCTGCACTGACTTGATCTGTCCACATCAGCTCAGATTCCCTACTAATTTTGAAAATGAATTGGAACAAGTGATGCAAGTGAACCATTATTTTTATACTCACATGAACATAAAATGTCCTGAAAATGTGATTGAAAGCAAGGCAAAACTCCACATGAAATCTCTCTACAAAGTAGAAATGTTGCTGAAAGTAGAGATGGAAGTGTGTGTGTAAGTGGAGTGGAGTGAGAAGCATCTTTAATCATTGATCACAGTGAAGGGAAGCAGTCATTACAGTGGTGTGCAAATGTGCTAATTGACTCCAGGGACTTGGATGAGCTGTAGGTTTGTACAGATGTCTGTAGATAGACACAGACGTCATTGAGAAACATGCCTAGAAGTATTCATTAAATCTAAGGCCATTAAAATGTGGGTGTGAGGGATCTGTGATTGGAAGGTCACTAGTTTTAATTCACCCACGCACACTACACTGATTTTAGGTCAAATTGGGTGTTGCAAATCAGCTGCAACATCACAGTCTGCATGATGAAAGTATCACTGAGCACAGACACTATAGCACAGGCATATATCCAGGATTTTAATCATTCTACAGCAGGAAGCTTCAGTCATTAGTGGTCCGTCAGCCATAAAAAAATTGGATGGATGGATCTATTTCTATGTATGTTTCTGTTTATCTTGACTATTGTTCTGTGATTAGCCAAACGTCATGTTAATGTTAATTTTTGATGAACGGTCAGGTGTAGTGAGTGTGTGCAGCCTTGTGAAGTCTTGTCATCATAGTGAGGTTGTCAGTGTTAGTGTTCACCACTGTACCACCATGCCTGTACTGAGACCAAAACCCGTGCTCACCGACTGTATCTGAATACCTGCTCTATAGATCCTGCACAGAAGTGCTGGGCGGATAGATAAACTGTCCAAAAATAGGTCCGGCTTGTAACTTTTAAATTGATCTGGAAAAACACTGATAATTTCACAAGGAGGGACCCAAAATTTTTAGGAGATTTTAAACTCAAAGTACAGGGAAAGCCTCCTCCACTATGTGACTTTGTGTACACTCGCTCAGTAAGTTCTATTAGATCTTTCAGAATATTGTCTATATGAGATTGTACCATACCATTTCATCACACTGCATTTGGGCAGTCAGCTTTCTCTGTGAAAGCCACAACTCAATGGAATGCCCTACCTGACAATATGAAGAGCTCCAGTTCCATCAGTATGTTTAAAACCAAATTAAAAAGTTGCTAAAATCTACTTGGCTCTCTAACCACTGACTCTACATTTTATCTCATGGTCTTCTTGTGAATGCAAATAATCTTGCTTTTAATTTGACAAGCATACATCAGTCATTTCTAGTTGACATTGTGAGTGTAGGCCTATGTGATGTGCTATTGTGTGTAGCTTTGTATTTTTTGTGCTATTTTTTGTGCTTTGTGTTATATGTTTTAATTGTGACCTGCCAAAGGGACTGCAGATGAAAATTAGCTATAAGCTAACTCTAGTACAGTACATCAAATTGTTACATTTATGTTCAATAAATAAATAAGAGACTTCCCCTAAAACCAAAAATTCTTGTTTATACATATCTGTTTCTGTACAGATTAAACAAATAGTTACGATGTGGTAATTAATAAGCTTTAGAGGTGTTGGTAGGTGTAGTTTTAATTTTTATACAGCGCCAAGCTAGCTGTTTCCCCTGAGTGTTGGTGTTGGACATTACAGTTTTTTTTGCAATTGGTTACCTGCATGGTTAAATTGTGAGTATGCATCTTCAAAACTCTTCGCACAGTCAACACAACAGCAACAAAACTGACTTTTTTGCACTACTTTCACACAAAAAACATTCAGTGACTACAGCCTTCAAATTTCCTGAATACTCTTCTCACTCAAACAGAAACAACCAACAAAACTGTGGATCTGCAGCACAATTTGTACGTTTACATCCTCACTTCAAAACTCTTCAGTTTATGTTCAAAAACTAACATGTATACATACAGACAAAATTATGAAAAATCATAACCACACCGAAATATATTCAAACAAAAAACAAGACAAACAGTCGGAAATAAAGCCCACTGAAAGCTTTCCTGCTGCATTTCTATGATTCATTCCTGTAGAATACACTATAGTAGTGTGCTACAAATCTTATTTTGTAATGAAAAGTTTTTTTTACATCATATGCACATTTCTTACACCATCAACAATTTAAAAACACCATATACGCATACAAAAAAAGATCACAAAGTGCCATAAAAAGATCCTCATCTGTTAGTGTTTTTATCTCAATGTGTTCTGATTGACACAAGTTGTTGTGTTAGTGACTGCTGGAAGGATTTTCTTTTGTGAGTAAAAATGAACTGCTGTGACCAGTAGTGTGTTGGTAAAGTTTACTGTGTGAAGAGTTTTGAAGGTGTGGGCTCAATATTGAACAACATAGGTTACCAATCGTAAAAAATATAACTGTTCTTAAAATGTTAAACTATTCCTCTAAGATCTTGGGTGTGGATCTGTTTAATACTGCACATGTACTGCAACCAGTTGTACACCTTTGTTGATCAGTTGCAGGTGACAGTGTATGAAAGGACCAATGTGTAGGATTTATTGGCATCTAGTGGTGAGGTTGCAGATTGCAACCAACTGAATACCCCTCCCCTTCTAAGCGTGTAGGAAAAATTGCAAAATTTGCAAAAAACGCTAAAGGCCCTCTCTACAGCCACTGTTTGGTTTGTCCATTCTGACCTACTGTAGAAACATGGCAGGCTTCATGGAAGAGGAGCTGGTCCCTATGTAGATACGGTATAAAGGGCTCATTCTAAGGTAACCAAAACAAACAACTTATTTGCAGGTGATTATACACTAATTAAAACATACTTATGAATATTATATTCCATTTCTGCCAATAGAGCCCCCTAAATCTTACATACTGGTCCTTTAAAGTTTCTCTCCAGTTATGTTTTAAGCTGTATAAAATGCTTTGCTTTTAATAATTTATTGTGTCTGATGTGTTGTTTTCTGCAAAATAAGTTCAATTGTCTTGTTAAATCTTTAAAATCACATCTGCTCCTCCTCTCATTAAAATTCCAGGATATTTGAATATGCAAATTAGCCCTGTGATCAAATCGAATTCAAACATGTATAATTAATACACTAGGGAACACTAAACATAAATAGAAAAGATGTAGGACAAAAACCCCCAAACTATTCACTTATGTACTGGTATGGTCAGCTGGTCCAGCTCAGTGGTCACCCAGCCTCATTGAGCACCTCACTGAGGAGGATTTGGAGCAGGTTGTCCATGTAGCCTGTAATATAGGAGCCGACAGTTATTACTTTATTTTGCAACTTGGCCAGTTCAGCCAGAACAATTTCAAAGATGTGTGAAGAAAAAAAGTTGCACAGTTGTATAAAATTTGTATTTTTGGTCTGTTTAGTCTGTTAACCTATATACAGTATATATACTTTATTTGCAATCTTATATTATGTTTCACTTTCTTCAGAAAAATAAATAATTGTAGTCTTTTACCAAATGTCTTCACTGCCTGGATGGAGTATTTCCCCTTCTTATACCATAGGTATTTGATTTTGTAGACTGGTCTTTGGTCCTCAGCTGACCTCTTTTCAATTTCAATTTTCAATTTCAATTTTTAATTGAAATGTATAGCAGCCAGATATAACCTGAAATGCCATTATATTCACACTATAATTATTGCAAAAATAATACAATAATTGCTTGATTTGACGACTACTTCCCAGAGAGACATGGAGATAACGTTAATGCCTGGATACGTGACCCTTTCAACGTCAACATGGAAAGCGACATGTTGCCAAGCAACGAAGAACATCAGCTGGTGGAGCTGTCATGTGACCAGACGCTGAAAAAGAGATTCACTGACTTCCAAAAAGACAGGTTAGATGAAAGCATCTTGTTTAGTAGCCTTATTTAATTTATGCAGTTTTGATATTTAAATTTATTGTAGTAACTTTTATACATGCAGTTGGCATGGTCCTCCTCAGTTTCTTACTAATGTACTCTGAATGCAGAGATATGCAGAGAAGTGAAATATCTAATTTTGTGGCCTTATGTGCAGTTTTGATATTTAATTTTATTGCAGTAACTTTTATACATGTGGTTGTCATGTTCCTCCTCAGTTTCTTAAAAAAATTGCTCTTAAATTCACTTTGCATGCATATGTATGTTTAAATGTGTTTTTCAAACTTTTTCAAAAATAAATTTGTTTGGTTTGTATTCTATAAAAGTGGGTCGCGACTTAATGACCATGGGAAAATGTGGGTCCCACGCTGAGACCAGTTGAGAACCCCTGTAATAAGGATAGCTATGCTCCAGTACAGCAATTCATACAAATAACTGGATGTAAGTAGTAAACTGCTATGAGACCCTTTCTGTTGAGTTGTTACACTCAACAGGGCTCGAGGGGGGGGGGGGGGGGGGGGGGGGGGGGGGTTGCCGTGCTCATGTTCCACCTCTAGAACCCCCACACTTTTAAAATTACTGTACCACCCCTGTCTAGAAGACTGTTCACAAGTAGCATGAAGTCCTCTTTGAGAATCTCAGACTGTTGGTTTTTTATATCATTGGTTCCGGCCTGCATAACGACTGCAGATGTGATGTTATGCTGTTCAATCAGCTGCAGAGTGGTTGGTGTAATGTACTTTATGCAGGCACCTGAATAACAGAAGTTTGGCCACTGTGCATTGCCATGTGCCAGACCATAGAGGTGCCGACAGCAAGCACTAACGGTGGGCACCGCACCTGTGTGTTCATTCCTGACCACGTGGGGGGCTGGTCAGGATCAACAGCAGGCAAGGCCCTGTCCATGGCAGCAGAGGAGCCAGCCTGGGCAGCACCTGAGTCCGGTCCTCCACATGGACGACCGGACGTGGGAAGCAGCAGGCAAGGCGTGGTCCACAACAGCAGGGGAGCTATTGACCTGCTCAGGAGCGGAGGCTCAGCCAGAAGATGGAAGGTCATCCTGCTGGAGCCTCACTGTAGAATACGGTCCATCCCCATTGTCCAGGATTATGAATTCATTGCTAAGCTGCAGAGGGTCCAATGTGTACAGCTGGAGGGAGCGTTTAGCCCGACCCTTGCTGCTTCTGGACAGGACCCACAGCTCTGAGTTGTAGGCAGTGAAGCAGGCTAGGGACTTGGGTTTAGCCCCTGGTGGCAAAGCCGGACCAGGGCAGAGTGGCATCGCTGTGCACAAGTGGACAGACCAGTGCAGCAGGAGGAGTTCACCGTGGAGAGACAATTGGCCTGTGGAAAAAGCCCAGGATGAACTCGTAGTTCATAGCTGTAAGTATGCTGGCTGGCAAAGTCCACACACCGCCAACCAAGTTGTTGTTTCTATGGTGTTCATTGGTTGAGGAGGTTTATCCCGGTAGCTGAAATTTCTGTGGAGGTGTCCTCCACTCCAGGGCAAAAGAACACAATGATTAAAACCATTGAATGTGAAGGTGAAAGTTGAAGTGAAATGTTGAATTTTGAAAAATGTACATTAATTTCAGAATATCCTAGTATTTGGTATTTCTCCCTTTTGCTTTAATGACAGCATCTGCTTTAGCTGTCATGGACTCCACAAGTTTGTGCAAAACCTCATGACCCATGTTATCCCAGCATGATTTGACAATGTTCCAAAGAGCTTCTTGTGATGTCACTGAATGCCTGGCTTTGAGGTCAGGTGACTGGGGGGGAAAGTCCATGACAGTCAGGATTCCTTGGTCTTCTTGGGTCTTCAAATAGTTCTTGCAAAGCTTTGAGGTGTGTTTGTGGTTGTTATCCTGCTGCGATATGAATCCTACTGCACAAAGATGCAAACCAGAGGATATAGCATGTCTCTGAAAAATGGGGTGGTACTTCTCCTTGGTCAGGGTGCAGTCAATTTGATGCAGGTGTCCAACTCCAAAGTAGAACAAACAGCCCCAGACTTGAATATTCCCACCACCATCTTTCACTGTTGGTTTGATACACTGCAGTATCATTCTCTCTCCTGTTCCTCTCCTTACATACAGCCTTCTGTTACTGTCATAAATCTCAAACTTGAATTCATCAGTAAATAGGTTTTTTTCCAGTCATCCCCTGTGAAGATGCTGGTATTTCTCCAAGCGTTTGGCCACATTTCCCCTGCTGAGAAGTGGTTTAGAAACTGGTCCTTGTCCTCCGAGACCACTCTTCTTTTGACAGTACTTTTGCTTGTGTTCTTTATTTACCACATTTTGTATCTGTGATGAAGTTACTTTTCTATCTCTCAGGGAACTAAGCTTGATGTATTGGTCTTCTGATGTTGTGGTCACTTTTGGTGTGCCTGATCATTCTTTGGATACAATTGATCCAGTTTCTGCAAAGTATTTTAGAGTTCCATGCTCTGCCCCCTTAGAAACCTTGAGTCTAGCCATGATGTCACAGTGAGAAAGCCCCTCTTTGCTTAGAATAACAATCGGATTTCTGACACTTTCACTTACTTTTGATGCCATTATCACATTGCTACTTAGTAAGTGATGATCTGCTGGAAACTTGAGACACAGCCATATTTATAACAGGTGAAAACTGGCAGAAAGTTGAGTTACTTGAACAAGCCTCTGATGAGTAGATGAAATCCATCAGAGTGTTATCTGAACACAAGCTTCAATGGAAGCGATACAAACTCAAGGAAATCTGACCTTTTGTACAAAGGAGTTAAGTTGGTCAATGCCAAAAATTTGCTTAAATTTGCTTGCTGACCAAGGAATAGTGCAGAATCTTAAATGTTCTTAAATTCCTCTGCTTTTAAATGTTTCTGAATCCTCAAACTTTCTGATTATTTCCAGGTTTATGTGAAAATATTAGAGATTTGTGTGTGTGTGTGGTGTGTAGTGGGTGTATGGGGTGTATGAACTCTTTAAAAGTTCATACATGGAAGAGCTGAACATTGAGGAGCTGTGGGTGGCATTTGGGACTGGCAAGAACTTCAGATACATATCTGCCCATGAGATTGCCAACTCTTTGGGTCCTGACAAATCGAAGGCCCTTCCTGTGTTCCATGCCTTCACTGGCTGTGACACAGTATCTGCATTTGCAACCAGGGGTAAGAAGACAGCATGAGATACCTGGAATGCTAATGACATGGCAACAGAGGCCTTCATGGCTCTGTCACAGGCTCCAAAAAGCATTACAGAGAAGGTAATTTCCATTATGGAGCACTTCACAATACTCTATGATCGCACCAGCAGCCAACTCAACATCGATCAAGCTCGTTGTGAGTTGTTGACAAAGAAAGAGAGGAGAGAGGAATGGCGCAAATCCCCCCCAACTAAGGATGCATTGGTGCAGCACCTCAAAAGACCAGTGTACCAGGGACTGTTGGGGACAAGCACTTGAGGTGGCAGCAAATATGCCATCTCCAACAGACTGGGGTTGGATGAACTGACAGCTCACAAAACTCTCTACTCAAACTGTCAAACTGGGCAGTACTGATCAAATATAGATCGAGATTCTGTTACTGCATTGCCTATTTCTCGCCTTAAATGTTTTCAGAAACATATTTTAGTGTACTGTTTTAGCTGTAATATAAGAAAGTTTGTAACCTGTTTGCCATTTTTAAAACGGACACAGGGAGGACATGGAGGGACTCACATGCACGCTCACACGCACTAATATGAATGCGCAGCTGGACTGGCTATCAAAACAAAGAACAGAGAAGCTTGGATATTCTGGTCAGGTTGCCATTACTCCACTATATCTTTACATAGCAAATAGTTGTTTGTTGCTATATTAATGTTCAAAATGTCGTATATTGGACCCTTAAGCTTTTAAAACTCTATTCAACATGCATGCAATAGACATGACATTATAAAGTCTAGCCTAGGTATTCAAATACTGTGATTTCCTTCTCACAGCATTCAAAATAGTTAATTCACCATTAACTATTCACCTGAACAGTTTATGATGTTGTATATTGTATCACTGTAATCCTTGGCCATCAAAACATGGGGGTAGATATCACCTTTTCTGTGTTATCATGTTTGGTTCAGGAAATATGACCCAAAATACATAATTCGGTTATGGTGGAAAGTAAATTGGCCAACATAGCCACCACGAGGTGTTTTTGCAATGGCTCCATTTCCGAAAATGTTCAGGGCCCCAAACTGTATGAGTGTGTCAAGTTTCATGCATTTATAAAAAAGTGAACACATCACCTCAAATTTGGCATATATCACCTGGACTTTGAGCAGATACTGTAGGGCAATAATGGCAAAAACAATTATTACTCCAAAGAATTAGTAACAGATGGCACGAGGATGCACTGTGTTAAGAAGGTAAGCTGGTGGAGGCGGTGTGATGCTCTGGGCAATATCCTGCTGCGAAACCTTGGGTCCTGGCATCCATGTTGATATTAATTTGACACGTATAGTACCACATACTTAGACATTGTTGCAGACAACATACACATCTTTCTGATGGCAGTGGCTACTTTCAGCAGGATAATGCCCTCTGCCACACTGCAAAAATTGTTCAGGAATGGTTTGAGGAACATGACAGGGAGTTCAAGGTGTTGCCTGTTGGTGTTGGCCCTTGGAGGCCCCACCTCACAACTTACAGGACTTAAAGGATTGGTTGCTAATGTCTTGGTGCCAGATACTACAGGACACCTTCAGGAGTCTTGTGGAATCCATGCCTTGAGGGGTCAGAGCTGTTTTGACAGCACGAGGGGGAGCTAAATGTTAACAGGCAGGTGGTTTTAAAGTTGTGGGTATTGATTTACACTACTGTGCTGGGGGCTAGAAGGGAAATTTACCTGCTCAACTCTACTGCATACCAATGTGGAGAGAGGAGAGAGAGTGTAGCACAGAATATGATGTCCAATCTCAATATTCCCTGAGAGACTTTATTTGACTGAATCATGTATGTTACTGCATCACTGTTTCTCATCACTGCCTTTAAATGGTTGTCCAGTGATCACAGTTGTATTAATTAATTCAAAACTAGGGAGAACCATCATGAAATAAAATAATTTAAAATATAAATTTCTCCCTTTTGGTTTATGATTTTTTTCTCAAAGGAGGACACAGGAGAAGATTTACAGAGCAAATACGTATGCTGCAGTAGACAACAAAATGCTATTTAATTTCAACTGGTCATTCTGTTGTCACTACAAGTAATAACATGAATAACCTGAATAAAGAAATGAATAGTTTATTGAATTAATAGTGTGAGAAGCGTTACAGGGAGTGGAGGACAGCAAGTTCTATGTTATCACATGAAAATATAACAAACAAAAGGAGAAGTGGTCTCATCACACTGGTTTCCCCCTAAATCACAGGAGAAGTGGTGTGTTCCCAGTATGGAGCACATTAAGACATTTAAAATCAACGTGTAAACACACATTTAATGTCTTCAAATGTCAGATTTAAAGCTGTTAAGACAATAAAATGTAGTTTGTAAAGGTCCTGCATAATGACATGCATGAGAAACTAATTGATTTTGGCTTGCCAAACCACCTCACATCACTTGCCACAACTTTACACTCTTCCCCATTACAGGAGAGTGAGTGTACTTTTTGTTGTACAACACTGCAGATGGCTGTAGGTACATCATAAAGCCCTGTCTGATGACTTCTGAGGCAAATCCTACAACTCCACAGGAGCGTAATTACAACTGAGCACATGGGTGCACCAGAGGCACTACAGGCCTGCTGTAGGGCCACATGGCTGTGACTGTCTGCCAGAGGAGACACTCTAGTATCAGCCTGACAGAGTTTTTCAGTATGATCAGACTTCTCACAGTGATCACATTTGTAAAAAGCTAAAATGCTGAATGATGCAATGTGGTGTAGGTGTGTTTCATTGTGAACAAAAGAAATACCAACTTTAGCAGTAATAGGTGTCACCTGACCAATGAGTCAAATTTTAATCTTTGAGATTATTATGAGATTATTATTATGCTTACTCTTAGTTGAGTTTTTTATTTTGTGTATATTTAAATTTTTTAATAAAGATTAGATTTGTTTGTTTGTTGCATGGTGTTTTATCTATTTGGGTTTTTTTTTAATCCTTTTTAATCACAAGCATTTAAGGATGAGTGTAAAGATGTACAAGGGAGGTAGAACAGACTAGTGATGGACTAAGCAAAGCAAAGACAGTCTTACCTTATAAGACTGATTGACCCCATTATTATTATTATTATTATTATTATTATTATTATTATTATTATTACTCACTATATAATTTCTACAACTATAACTGTTTTGTTTTCCTTACAATATTCACACTTTTTTGTTTTCATCTCTCATCCATCAAGTACAGCAAAGCAGATAACTTATCTATCCAAACAGTTATCTATTGACCACTCATCACCTTTATTATCAGAGTCATATATTAACGTAATTTTTTTTGTCCTAAATATCCAACTTGAATTTTTTAGCTACTCATAAAGATGAGATTCACACCTCAGTTATTCAAAGTGATAAAGTAGATACAGTATGTTTGATTGAAGCATCCACACAACTTAATGGCACAACTAAGTTTATTCTTATTAGTACGAATTAACATCTACAATATCTTAAATTAACACTGACTTGTGAAAATGTAACTACAGATCTAAATTTTGACTTGTCATAAATAAATTACTGAATGTGAATTTGTAATTGCATATGTTTTTAAGTATCATTCTTGGTTACACTGGAATTATGACAAGTCAACTGTATTTATGGAGTTCTAAAATATAATAATGGATCAAGTGATGCCATTTGCATGTTAAAATGGCTTGTCACATTCTTGGGGACAAACATATATTGGGCTTAATGGTACAGAGTCATTGTTATGTATCAGATTGCACAGTGAGTTATGAGGGACACAGCTTCATTTAACTTGCCAGACTTTTTACTACAATGACAGTTACAGACTTAACAACATGCTTGTGACGTACAATTTGACTCCTTGAATACCAGTGTGTATTCACTCTGGCAACACCAGAGTACCAAAGTTAAGAGGGTAGGACATTACAGTCACATTTGACTGTGTATTGCCTAGTTTTAAATAGCCTAGTTTTTCCGCATTACAGGGTGTCATGTGACCTGCAATTTAAACTGTGTGCCAAAATGGCCACATAACACAGTACCATGGGGCACTTCCTCAGAAGCTCACTCAGCTGACCACAATGACCAAGTCAATGGAACAAGTCCATTTTTGCAAAATTTGCAATTCAATTACTAAGATGTAAAAAAGAAGAGTTAATTTCAGCACAAACCAATTTCTTTGTGAGATCACTCACGAGGAGAAAATACTTCTCACTCTTTGTAAAGGCAAATACTCCTGTGGCTCTTCCCATTACACCTCATAATGAACAATAGAGCCAATCATGTACACAGACTGACAGATCCAGCTAACAGACTGTACTCAGTCTGTCTCATTTGTCTCTGTCTCTTTTCCTCATGTTCTTTTTAGTGATTTGCCATAAATTTGCCTCTGTGAAACAGTGACAGTGTGCATGATGGTGTGTGTATTGTTTTTGTGTGTGCCCAATAGGGGTTGTTTGTGCTATTAGTGTATATCAGTGTTTGTGTGAGTGTGTGTGTATTTTCCAGTTTTACTCAAGCCCTCCATACATATACCAACTGTTAGACTGACAGCTCCAACCATGGGGTAGTGCAGACATTATATACTGAAACTGTCAGTACAAATCTGTTTGACATTGTGTCTATATGTAACCCTGAGGATTGCTATACAAATACTATTATATATCAATACATTCAGCACACTTCTTTTCTTACTCCACAATATGATATGATGTGTGCATCAGATTGCCCATTTCATTATAGCAATGTCAACTTTTGTTTTAGGGATTCAGGGTTATGCAATTGTGGCACATAGAATATTTATATGTAACTGCCTATTTACTTAAATGTGTTATTTTATATGTATGCACTTTATGTTGCATATGTGTAGACATCCCCCATTCAATTTGATACATTTCTATTTTGAGTATAAAAGGCACAAGATCAGCTGGGCAGCAGGCTTGTGTTGCGTTCTTCAGTTGGCAGTTAACACCTGAACCAGTAAAGCCAATGAGGATCAGCTGACTCACTATTGTGTTTTTTATTTATTATTTCAAGTGAGTAAATGTCAAACAAGCTTATTTACAGTTTGTCAGTAATGTAGGCTTTCTATTTTGTGTTCCATTAAATTAGTGCGGTATTTGCACTAAACTGGGAAAAGTTGGCACTAGCTTGCTGTTTATGATGAGTGGTTATTATCAAATTACACCTGTCAAAATGTCGAAGGGAGTCAGATGCAATGTTTGCCTGACTCCACTGATATATATGTATGTGTAGGATTTAATATTAGAATGTTTTGTAGTTTATATTTTCTTTGTATTTATTCGTTTTCTCCTGATGGTTAATAACGTTTATTTTCAGCTTCAGTTTATAACGGTAGAAGAATGTAGACGGTTAGAGCCAGAGCCTGTACAGCCGATTAGCAGTGCTGTAGTTTACCATTGCCAAGGCAACCAGGCAGCTAAACAAAGAGGATGAATGAGAGAGATTATGGGCCCTATTTTACGCCTGGCACAGAGCAGCGCTAAGCGCAGCGCAAGTCTCTTTGCTATTTTAAGACCAACGCAGTTGTCATTTTCCCATCCAGCGCACACGTTGTTAAAATAGCAGAGGCACTTGCACCCATTAGTGCGCCCATGGGCATGTCAGTCTTAAAGTAAGGTGTGGTTAGGCGAATTTTTGGCGCATTGCTATCTTGAGGAAGCAGAGAGTGATTGCGCTATTGACCAACAAAAACCTGGTCTAAAGTCAATGGCACAGTGTTTCTATGTTATTTTAAGGGCACATTATCAAGATGCGCCTACACAGCGCACGTGCACTCTGCTTGTTACACACACAGGAT
This sequence comes from Thunnus albacares, assembly GCF_914725855.1. Lineage (NCBI taxonomy): Eukaryota > Metazoa > Chordata > Actinopteri > Scombriformes > Scombridae > Thunnus > Thunnus albacares. Next base: position 35,466,511 of record NC_058111.1, read on the forward strand.
GCACAGCAGTGCACAAACATGCAAAAGGAAACAAATAAAAGGATTGCAATGTGAAAGATTACTATTGTGTATATTCATATATTTTAAAAAATCCATGGAATAATGCTTAGTTATAATATTTATCAGAATTAACTAATCGCAGTAATGATGGATTAAATTGTTTAATTATGGCAATACACGTAGGTATTTAAACATATGGACAACAACGGATCAAACAGATCGACTTTCCTGCTACATTAATACATGATGACATGAGGAAATAAATGAGGTGAAAACAATGATTAAACTAAAGAAGGAAATAAATCTGCACATCTTCTAACTGCTGCCAGCAGGAGGATCAGCACCTTGGAGAGCTGATCAAGTCCTGATAAATGTGTTAATGATTCTTTACATGATTAAAATTAATGATTTAATATTGAACAATATTTAACAAATATTCTTTAACATTTTTGAGAGTGATTTGACAGTGATCAGGTTTCCATACTTTCAGCAATTAAAACCCTGCTGATTTGACCTGTTACTCCATTACTGAACAAAACGATTTTAAAGAAATTAAAGCTGTAATTTAAGAGAATAAACCTTTTCAAAAACCAAATGAAGATAAATTGGCAACAAATTAATGAACAGGATCTTAAACTGGTGGTCTGTGGCTGACCACGGGAGGGTCCAGGAGCAGCAGGGGCCAGTGTGCTCGTTATGGATTGTGCGCTTTCATTTTGCACACAAGCAGATCTGTTTCCTCTGTAGAGAAGCTTACCTCTTACTACTTGGCAAATGCGCCGTCATAATAGCAATCCGCAAAGGTGCAAGCGCACCTGGTTCTTAAAGGGAATGGGAGATGACACTGTGATTGGTTTATTGCATGTTGCGCCGAAAACACACCCATGATTAATTAGGAGACTATGGGCAACCCCTTTAAACCATGCACCTGGCGCAGCGACCATTTTTCTGCCGTTAAAATAGCAAAGTGGATTTGGACACACCCTCAATACAATTGCGCCATGCACTTCAGACCATGCGCTTTAGATCGTTAAAATAGGGCCCATTATCGTTAATGAAGTTTATAGATTTATAAACAAAGTTCAGGAACAAAGACCACACCTTGCACACATCCCATTTCCACACCATAGAGTATTTAGGCACACCTCATCCACTCCTCTCCCCTTTGTCCCAGTTTGCAAGCACTCTGTGACACACTCGCATCGTGAAAACAATCCTTACTTACCGAGAAATGCATCTCGAAATGCTCCGCAACGCATGGACAAGGACTTGTTCGATGTCCCAAAGATGTCCCCCAGCGTCCAATCTTTCCGGCAGCCTCGTTTGCACTCGGCGGTCTCTCGCCCTCGCTTCCCAGTGGCTCCAGGGGAAGGTCCCGTATTTGGCATCCGAGAGAAGTCGCTCGTTCCCTGCACCCATCCCAGTCTCATTCAAGATCCCAGAGCCCGCCCAACAGGAGTAGCTGCCACATGCAGTGCTCTCCCTGCCACCAGCGCACCAACCGCCCCTCGGCTCCAAACATGTCTGAGTGAATCGTCACTTGCTTGAAGCATGTCCTCAGCTGGAATAAATTTCCTTTCCACTGCAACAACAAGGCAAGACTTTTCCAATGGTACACAAATCCCTGCAGGACAGCACTCTCTCCCGTTGATCTCCTTGTGATTTTCCAGGTTCCTGGTGTTGCGTTTGTGATGACGCCCGTGACGTCATGGCATGTCACTCCGCTGGATGTATCTTTTTCTTCAGCCACTTCAGCCTTTTCTGAAGGCCAGGCTGCTCCTAACATTGCGCTGGCTCTCCCTGTCCCACAGCCACGTCTTCCACCTACTTTTTCTTTAGCTTCATTTACATCCTGTGCACATACATCCCTCCATCCCAGCATCCTTTCTCCCTCTCTGGCTCCTGTCTCTGCTGTGCCTTCTCTTTTGGCCACCTCAGCTGCTCCCCCACCCGCACCAACTACAGCAGCTGCATGGATGGTACCAGCAGCACCATTGGTCACATCCCACCATTTCCTTCTTTTTCCTCCACTCCACCTGTGCGGTGCCCCTTCCCATCCCACCACAGCATGCACCCTCTCTGCTCCTCTGCCTCACACCTCAGTCACAGAAAAGCAAAGGCCAGCGCTATCAAACAGCTTGCCGCTGGCTGCTCCTCTGCTGTCCATCACCCCCACTCAAATTATGGCATCAGTTCCTCTCCTCCTGGAACGGTATCTCCTTCTTTTATGACAACCACGTCACTGAAGCTGATGACATCCAGCTGTACACGGATGTCAGTTTTGGCGGCTACTATGGTGGCAGGTGGTTCGCAGCTGAATGGCCACTCAACTTCTCTTATCTCGCCCCCTTCCTCCACCATTTCCGAAATGTACCCAATAATCATCGCTGCCATTCTTTGGGGGCACGAATGGTCCAAGAAGATCATCACCATCTACTCCAACAACAGTGCTGTTATCGACATCCTCAAAAAGGGCTGGTCACACAATCTTGACATCATGCAGTTTATGCAGAAGCTCACACTGGTTTCAGCCCAGCACCAGTGATTCATCCGAACACACCACATCCCAGGTCACAAAAACGCAATAGCTGATTCACTCTCTTGTTTCTTGTTCCAGAAATTAAGACAACTAGCTCCAGCCTCTGACTCTCCTCTGACCCCAGTCCCTCTGTTTTCAGCCACAATCTTCAACTGACCCCGCAGCTGGAACATCTGGTCACCACCTCATGGAACACCATCATCAACAGCGTCGTCCCACAGACTTCCATTCCCCTCACTGGACATTCTGACTCCTCTCTTGCTTCATTGTGTCCTTAAAAATCAAGTCACCATACAGGCCTACCTCAGCGGAATCAACTTCTTCGTCAAACTGATTTCAGGAGCACCGTGTCCAGCCTTGTCCCACTCGCATATAAACATGTTGATAAAAGGTGTCCGCGAGGCTGAACCACATCCCACACCACATGCTGCATCCACACCCTCCGTAAGGGCTACATGCCTCCCTACATAGACAAAGCCTTGGAGTCCATGTTCTTACTAGCCTTTTTTTGTTTTCTGCGCTGCTGCAAGTTCACCACCTCTTCCAACACTTTTGATTCATCTCACCAAGCCACATTGTCCAACATCTCTTTCCATTCTTGTTGTAATTTTTTTAGCCCTGCCTAATTCCAGAGAAATGTGTATAAAATGATGTGGGTGCCTAGATGTTTTGTATTTGATGCATGGGTGCAGTCCTGCCTACTTCCAGAGAAATGTGTATAAAACATATGTATTTCACAGACTTACTCAATGTTTGTTTTTCTTAAGATATGTACATATGAAAGAAACACATAGGTATGTTTAACATACCTATGGAACCATAAATGCCATGCCCAGGCCCAGTTGAGATAGTAATCACAATACTTACTAGTTCTAGTAAGTTCTAGTTCTAATCTGAAGTGCTGAGACTTTAGTGATCTGTTGAACACAGTCAGCTCTCTGAATGCCGAGGTGTTTATCAGTGGCCCTCTACTGCCAGTCAGAAAAGGAGTTCAGCAGATTGTTGGCACTGAACACATGGCTTTCAACTGCATGTACTGTCCATTCTCTGCACTTCATTGATAATTTCAACTTTTTCTGGGACCGCAGACATCTTTTTAAGGCAGATGGACTTTTCCTTTTCACAGTTACGGCGCCCCTCCCAACTTCAGTTTTATGAGTGAAGCTAGAGTGCATAAGAAAGAAGGTGGAGTTGCCATTTTGTTTAATGATTCCCTCAATTGCAGATGTCTTATGGAAATTCTTTTGAATATGTGGTTCTTCAGTTGAATTCCTCCTCTCAAGCTATTTTTCTAAATATCTACAGGCCACCTAAATACTGTACTACCTTTTTTGATGACTTTGCTGAACTGCTGTCTATTGTCTGTATTGACTTTGACTGTGTAGTTATTGTTGGTGATTTTAACATCCATGTTGACCCCCAGGACAGAGGGAATAAAGAACTGTGTTGTGTTCTTGATAACTATGGACTGACCTAATATGTGATCAAGCCCACACACAACAAGGGGGATATGCGTTGTCCCTGTGTCCACTTAAAATCAATTTGAGTAGTATGACACAATTCCATCCGATCAACCATAAAAACCTGGAGAACATGATACAACATCTGAAATACTCCTCTTGCTGCCTTGATATTCTGCCTACAGGCTTTTTCAAAATTGTATCAAACTGCATGGCCTCAGATCTTCAACAGATTGTCAATACATCTCTTCTCTCAGGTGTCTTCCCACAGGCCCTGAAAACTGCGGTCATCAAGCCACTCTTAAAAAAGAACAATCAAGACACATCACTAATGAGCAACTATAGGCCCATATGAAACCTCCCATTTTTAAGCAAGATCATTGAAAAAGTTGTTTGTCAACAGCTGAACAACTTTGTGGCACTAAACTGTTTTCATGTCTTCCAGTCAGGATTTTGACCACACCACAGCACTGAGACTGCTCTTGTTGAGGTCTTCAGTGACATACACTTAAACAATGACATTGGCAGAATTACAATATTAGTATTACTGGGAGAGAGAGTCCTTTTTTTCCTCCCTTTGTTGTTGTGTTTTGTTTTATTTTTCTGCCTATTTCGTCTCATTTTTAGACAGGAGAGATATAAAAAGGTGGAATGTGGAGTGAATAAATCTATATTTAGGTGTGAGTGATCATTGATATATAATAAGTAGGTCTGAATAAATGAAAGCAAGAGAACTAATGTGAAGGAGAGGAGGGAAATTGACTATGGAAACAGAATAAAAAGAAATTAGACTGCAAACTCACTGCTCCATCCCTTTTTAATTAAATTTGCTGATTCTATTTCAAATGACCATCTAGCTTATTTGTGTTTTTAATTATTGACTTAATTTCTCCTTTTTATCCTTTTCCTTTCTCATACCTTCCTTAGTATTTTGGTTATGAGAAGACTAAAATGATGTGGAATACTTTGAGAAAAATATGAGAACTGAAGAAAAATAAGAGTTTGTTTATTTCACTTTAATTTATTCAAGGAAGAAGTAAAAGACAAAAAATTGAATTATTTATATATTTTTGGCAATTGTAGGCCTAGTTTATCTGCTTTGTTGATGCTGTAATTATTGGTTTGGGTTTTTTGTTGTTTGTTTTGTTTTTTTTTCTTTCCTAAATTATGAAATAGCATCCAATAAACAGAGAAAAGTGAGAATCCCTGTGGACATCTTAGTTTTGTCTTTCTCCATATAAAGGTTAGGACGACAGCAGACCAATTACTAGAGGGACAGTGAAAGATTTTAGGAAAGGGAAAGAAAGGAGTTTGCCTTTCTTATTTTCTTTTTTTTTTCTTCAAAAGACCGAGTGTTCATAAGTAGAACACAGTCTACTCATGCAATGAAATATGCATGGATAACAGCTACCCAGGCTTTAAGGTAGCATATCAGGAAGGCAAGTATACTGTTGACTTTATGTTTATGAGTGTATTGCACATATCTATCTATTGTTTGATTTTTTGATTGTTATATGTTTTGTTCTGACTCTTCAGGGCTGAATCACTACAGGGAGGATTTGTAATCCGGCCTAAACTTTACTTATTCACTTATATATTTAATTTTGAATGTGTACAACCCTTTTGAAAGTTATGAGTGATCTGAACATTATTTCTCAAAATGTAAATGGTCTCAATAATTGTGTCAAAAGAAAGAAGATTTTACAACAATTGAAAAAAGAAAAAGGAGATATATAGTTTCTCCAAGAAACACTTGAAACAAGAATAACATAAGAAGTTGGGCAGAATTGCAAATGCTCAAGTCTTTTCCTCCTCATATAGCTCATCAAGGAGAGGAGTAGCTACCATCATAAAAACTCACATACCATTTCAGAAGATAAATAGGGTGCATCCCAAGTCTCTTAAATTGCATCCATGTTTCCCTCACTTGCGTCTTTTCCTTGCGTCTTAGTCTCTCCCACCGTGGATGCATGGAGAGATGCAAGGAAACCAAAGGTACATCTCAAGTCTCTTATTTTATGTCTCCTCACTCCTCTCCTGAACCGGAAGTTGTGCCTGGTGTGCCATTTTGACAGGCATCCAAAGTCTCTTATTTCTGCTCCGAGGAGCGAGGAGGGAGGAAACACAAGGGCAGCCTTCACGGAAGTCCTTTACCAGCTGATATGCCCCTATCACTTATTGAATGGATGCTGCAGCTGATCTGACTGATCTGATACATCACTGCAGTTCCATACTGAAGTGGAGACAGATTACAGATTCAATTTAAGTCCATCACTCAAAGTTTTATGGTTTACATGTTTTCTGATTCATCATATAATTAAAATCTGTTAATTGTCAGTCTGATCAACAGAAGAACCATAAACAACTTTCTTCGTTTATTAGAAAGATTTCTCTTTTCATGATGTAATTTCCCACATTAAGGTGTTTCTTGCTGACAGACAAACTCTTCCTGACTTTAATTTTATCCATAATAACAGTTAAACACATTTATATTTCACATCATTTATCGTCATTTCCATTCAGTCACGTGCCTTGCGTCTTAGTCCCTCCCACCATGGATGCATGGAGAGACACAAGGAAACCAAGCGAGGAGAGAGAAAACTAGGAAATTTGTTTTTAGAGACATGACATGTCCTTTCCTTACTGAATACAGACCAAAAAATATTAACATCTATTATAGCAAATAGGCTTAAAGATATTTTGCCAGATATAATAGCTAGAGATCAGTCTGGATTTATTTCTAATAGATTTTTATCTGATAATGTAAGACACACTCTAAATATAATTGATTATTCACAAAAAATAAGATCTACTTTTGGTGACACTTGATGCAGAAAAAGCTTTTGATAGAGTCTTGTGGCCATACATTTTCACAACAGTAAAAGCATTTGGTTTTCTCCCTAAATTTGTGTCATGGTTAAAATGAATGTATAAAAACCCAGTTGCTCAGGTGAGAGTCAATGGTACTCTCAAGATGCTTTTATATATAAAAAGGGGTCCAGACAAGGAGACCCACTGTCTGCATTGATCTTCGCTCTGTGTATGGAAGCACTTGCTGAAGCGATCAGACAGCAAGACAAGATAAAGGGGTTAAATAGAGGCCAGGAATGGCACAAATTAGCATTGTATGCAGATGATGTCATCTTATACCTTACCTCTCGTGAACACTCACTTCAAGAACTGATGAAAATAATAAAAGAATATAGTGATCATTCAGGATATAAAATTAATGAATGTAAATGTGAGTCTATATGTATAGGTAAAAACTGACAGACGATTCTAAAGGAAACCTCAGATTTAAGTGGAACCAAAGTACAATAAAATATCTAGGAATAATGATTCATAATTTAAGCACAATCTATGAGGTCAATTATCAGAATCTAGAGGAAAAAAATTAAACAAGATCTGAACAGGTGGAATACAATACCTGACTATTTTTAATAGGGTAGATAATCTAAGGCCCTACCAATTTCAATTCCTTCACAAATTTTTAAAAGATGGAATGGAATGATAACTGATTTTATCTGGAAGAGTCAAACTTAAAACATTAATAAAGTCTAAAGAATGTGGTTTAGCACTCCCAGATTTACAGAGTTATTTTCATGCCACACAAATAAAGATCATAATGAAATGGACTAATGATAACACATAAGCTAAGTGGTTTATGATAGAAAAAGAGCTAGCTCCCCTTTCAATGAAGACATTACCCTTTATAGATAAGAGAGATATCACACAATTGAAAGGGCAAAACAGATGGACTAATAACACTCTATACAATTGGAAACAAATTTGTAAAAAATACAAAATAAATAATGAATTATTTTATCAAAGAGAAATGGCACGGGACCCTCAATTTAAACCAAATAAAATGGAGAAAATATTAAAGGTTTGGTCATCGAAAGGACAGCAAATATACTTTATGATAAATAGATTTATGATAAAAAACTATAATATGGACACCAAGAATACTCTTTCCAAAATATATAAATTACTACAGGATAATATTGAAACACAAGATACAATAAGGACAAAGTGGAACTTAGAACTAGTTGAACAGTTAAAAGAGGAGGACTGGGAAAACATGTATAAAGCAATACATAAACAACAAATTTTAGATATTGGAGTACTTATGGAAAATATACACAAGATCTTTTATCACACCAAAAGTACAATCAAAATTCACAATATCCATTAAAACAGACTGCTGGAGAAGGTGCAGCGAAAATAATGCCAATCATTCACATTTTTTTTTTCTGCCCATCACTAAAAATATTTTGGCAATGTATCATAACATCTATCATGATAATTCTCCAAATTAAACAAGCATCTGAACCAAAATGTATTATTTAGGCATATCACCACCTGAACTTACATTAGAAATAGACAGATATCTATAGAGGATACTTAGAATTGCAGCTATGAAACAGATAACAAGGAACTGGCTAAAACCTACTCCACCTTTATTTAACAATTGGAAGGCAAACAGCATCTTAGAAACGGAAAGAATAACTTATAGAATCAGAAATCAGGAACAGGAGCATTTGAGCAGTGGCATAAATGGATTAAATATGTGGACCACAATTAAACAATACTGATGGTTTCAGCCCTGAAGAGTTAGAAGAGTTAATGCGCCCCCCAGTCCCTCCCTTTTTTCTTTTCTCTGTATATTTTTGTATTATTGACTGATTTTTATTTTGCCCCCCCCCCCCCCCCTTTTTTATTCTTTATTATTAATATTTCACACTAAAAACATATAAATGTTGTAGGAATGATGTAGGTATGAACAATATCATATGTATAACTCTTGTACTCCTGCAAATAATAAGCAAAATTTTGTGAGTTTTCGTGCATCCTAAATACCTCAAACGTATTTGTTAAATGAAAACTGATGCACAAAATCCAAAATGGCAGACTTCCTGTCCAGCAAAAATTTTTAAAAATATATATTTTATGTCCAGAATGATGAAAGCAATGATCCCACTGAATTTCTTGAACATCAAAGCAACTTTATCCCAACATGGTCCTGCTTTTGGTGGCGCTATTGAGCCCGCTGGCCACACCCAAACACAGTCACTACAGAACTCTGCGATTTTCGCCAGTTCCGACGATGGTCCCTGGCACTTTCATGCTCAGGCCCTAAATATTTTTTCCCCACTTCTGTGGTGCTCCACCAGCTAGTGGCAGCCTGGGCATCCACGTGGCTCACTAATGCCTAAAAATGGTCACAAGATCAATCTTAGAGATAGTGACATGATTAATGGGGTAAAAAAGAAGAAAAAACTAAGCTGTTTCACAAATCTTTGTTTTTGCAAAGTATAGGTGTTTTACACATTAAATATTTACGTTCACATTTTTCCTAGTGTATCTTATCCCCATATGTACATTGAAGGTGTTAACGGAAACTGTAATTGTTTCTCCTGTCCATACTGACCATAAGGAGATCCCTACCTAATGCCATTCCAATATAACAGATATGTCCTCACAGTTCTCATTTTGTGCAAATACTGATTTTAAAGTTTAGCTGAAGTTAAAATGCGGCTGCAGCAGTCTGAGTTGCACAAATATAATAGAACTATAATTGTGGAAGAAACCTATTAGACCAAATTCACACTTCGTGGTACTATCCCTCTCCCTCTAAACACCATCTAAAAGCAGAATTTCATACTAAAAAGACTGTACCTTAAGACATGACTTGATTTGTCTAACTTCAACTGCTCACAGAATGAGGACTGTGGATTTTGTGCCCCATCAGTCACAGTGGAATCACTTGAGGAAGGGTCTGTTTCCAGCTGTTATGGACAGGAGGAACAATGACCAATAACCCTTTCAATTTACAATGAGCATGTGAGTATTGTTCAAAGATGTTCCTCAGACTACTGGCCACAACACCAACCAGTGGTCACTACGCAACTAGACTAGCCACTTTCATATCCACAGTCACACATAGCATACATACACATGCATTTTTAACACTATGTAAAAACACAGCATACAGCACATATCATACATTAGGGCAGGATGATAAAACATCATTGTTTAGGACAACATGTGCAAGACAGTTCAGCCATCTGTAAACCTTGGCAGGTGCACATATAGTGCAACTATTCACATCAGTTTATGGGACTCTCATGACTCAAAATGGCCAATGTAGCAGCTATTGTCTACATTACTTTTTGATTAAAAATAACACCTCTGCACATATTGTAATAACTTGATTTTCATGATTTAAACATTTTACACATTGTGCAAAAACTAAAATTTGCAGCATTAATCAAGTGAATTCAATATATCACCCACATACTGTGCAATCACATTGAGCCCAATTTTTATTTGTCTCAGTGTGTCAGAAGCACCAAAACAGTCCTACATACATAGCAATCACAAAATGAAACTACTGCTATGTGACTGACAGACAGACAGACAGACAGACAGACAAGTGTCTGTTCCAGATCACCACAGCACATGGATGGACTGGAGGGCCTTCTGGCTGTAAATCTCTCCAGACTTTCCACCACACAGATCAGATGCCAGGCAATAAAATGGAGGGGGGGGGGGGGGGGGGGGGGGGGGGGGGGGTTCTTCCTATTTCACACTACAATGGGATTTGGTTTCCTCTGCATCCTTCCCCTGTGTTGCTTTCTCCTCCTTTGTGTTTCTCTGTCTGCCATCCTTTCCAGCTCTCTGACTTAGTCTTTCAGATGAGATAGACTTTCAAGGGCACTGTATGCTCTGGGATACATGGAGCAGGAGGATGAGGGAGAATGTTTTGGAAGAAGTATGATCACTATGTAGAAATTAACAGAACAGACAAGAAGAGTGAATTTAAAAGAATGGTAAACATGAAGGCAGAGATAAAAATAGATATGCTTTCTTCAGGAGACACACCTTCATGCCACCAATGTTTCACTACACAGGAGGGCATGGGTGGGCCACCTATATCACTCAGTCTTCAGTGAAAGAACCCTGAGAAATGTCCCTGTTGTTCTAGCTTGTGTCTATGCGCCTAACTGGGATGATGAAAGGTTCATACCCAACTCATGCCCACAAAGTCAGCCCAAAATTTGGGTGTCACGATTGATGACCAACTAATTTTTAAGGTTCACGTGGCCTCAGTCGCTCAGTCGTGTCAATTGGCCCTGTACAACATCAGGAAGATCAGACCCTACCTGTCTGAGCATGCAGCACAGCTCCTGGTACAGGCTCTCGTAATATCACGCTTTGATTACTGCAACTCCTTACTGGCAGGCCTCCCTGCATGTACACTTAAACCTCTGCAGATGATCCAGAACGTGGCAGCGCGTCTGGTCTTCAATCAGCCCAAAACAGCACATGTCACCCTGCTGTTGATATCCCTCCACTGGCTCCCAGTTGTTGCCCACATCAAATTCAAAACCCTGACACTTGCTTACAAAATAGCAACTTAAACCGCTCCTGCCTATCTGAACTCCCTCATTCAGGTCTACACTCCCTCCCGCCCACTACGCTCTGCCAACGAAAGCCTAAGTCACTAGCTAGACTCTTCTCCTCTGTAGTTCCCCGGTGGTGGAACGAGTTACCAAACTCTGTTCGATCTGCAGAGTCCCTCTCAATCTTTAAGAAAAGACTAAAGACCAAGCTCTTTCGCGAACGCCTCTGCACTTGATGAACTGTAGGGAGAGAAAAAAAAAAAAAACTCCCCAAAAATCAAAAAAACTGAAACAAAACATGCTTCTATGCACTCTAATCATTGCCTTGTTGCACTGCCTGTTGGCATCTACGTCCTATCGGGCTTTATAGCACTTACTCGTGTTGTTGTCTCCTGACTAGATCCCTGCTTGCATTGTATCAGTCTCATATGTACGTCGCTTTGGATAAAAGTGTCTGCTAAATAAAAAATGTAAATGTAATTGTTGGGCTTGAAAGGAGTGTGTTTGGTTATTAGCTATAATTTATAATTATCAGTGATAATTATGAATTATGAAATTAAAAATTATTAACTTAGTTAATAATGCGGGGCACCACCCGGAGACCGGGACCAATAACCAAACTGTAAAGGTAGTCTCATAAACAAATTATTCACTTCAGGGGAGCTAATACCTGGTGTATCAGCACCTCTAAGTGAATGGTGAAGGTGAAAGTCCAAGCACTGACCCCCTCAATCAGCCACTTATCATAATAACAGATGCACAATAATGACAAGACACTTCTCTTTAAAGCTATCAATAGTATTTATTAACCTCCACAAGAATTAACAAGGTCAACTATTGCTTCAATCAATAAATACTATACTACCAACTAATACTAGCAAAAAACACATAAAACAGCAGCTGTGTAAAGGTAAATAGGTAAACCGAAGTGTGTGTGTGTGTGTGTGAGAGAGAGAGAGAGAGAGAGAGGATGTAAGAGTATGTGTAAGTGTGTATGTGTGTGTGTGTGTGTATCACGTGATGATACAAGTGACTCAAGATGGCGCGGCTTCCGGGGGAAGTCGCTTCACGTGAGAACAACCGGTGGAAGACGCCGCAGAGTTCGGTTAACAATAGTTGATTGCGCAGACCGGTGGTCGGTGGTGTTTCTGCACTCACATGTCTGATGGCGGATAACAAAGAGGCAAGGCAGTGCTATGGCCCTTTGTTATCTGACTATCACATATGTGGAAAACGTACGTGGTTAGGTGGATGTGTAAGTGTATGTGCGTGTGTGTGGGTGTTAGTAAGAGAAGGAAAGAGAGGAAGGGGGGATCGACTCTCGGTCCCGCGACCGTGAGGGGAGAGTAGCGGTTGCTTTGTCTACAGAGAGCGAGTGTACAGACGGTAGTCTGTACGCATGTTGTCTGGTTGTGGACTGACAAAGCAACTTACTTTCCACTTGCGGTGGCACAAACACAGAAATCCCGAACGGGATAACACAAACAGTTTAGCGTGGTGAACACAAACTAAACAGGCAGCAACTTAAAACACACACTCCTCAGAGTGCAGCAGCAAACGGGACTCGGTGGTCCGTTAAAACACACAAAACAATACAAGCACTAAGCTCATAAACACACAACTCTAATACAACTCTAATCACACAACTCTAATTCTACTCTAATTTCTGTCCAGACAACCTCTTACTTGTGTCGCTCTCCGGAGCGAACCGATGTGTGTGAAAAAGTCCGTCAGTGAAATCCAGCAGCGGGTCCTCCGGTGCGTGGTGCTGGCAGAGCCGTCCTTGTTTCCCGGGAATGACGGCGCTGGTTCCTCAGCGGGGCAGCGAAGAACACAGGGTGGTCGACTCAGTTGGTATGTCCATCATACCTACTCACGAATCGATTTTTTCCATAACAGACTGTTTTCGAAGATTACCGTCTATAGTTACCATAGCATAGTCATCTCTGACGACGCCCCCACTTCCGTCGATGTAGACTTTGGACAATATGGAAAACCCTACAGACAATGGTGATTTAGCTTGGGCACGCTGGCCAACGAGACATTCCAACAGTTTCTCTAAATACAGATTTCCTTTTTCTTTGAAGTTAATGATACTCCTGACACCTCTAGGGGAACCCTTTTGGAGGCTTTCAAAGCATACCTACAATTACTTCATACCTCTCTTTTACTAGGAAAACTGAAAAAGCCAGGGAGACTGAGTTAGCAGAGGAACTTTTGAGGGTGGATAGTTTGTATGCAGCAACTCCACACCTCAATCTATATAAAAATGTTTGCAGCTTCAGATGGAATTTGATATATTGATGAGTAAAGCTGAGCTCCAACTACTTCAATCTAAACAGCATGTCTTTGAGATGGATGATAAAGCGGGCAAACTTCTGGCTGATTCCTAGACTCAAATCCCCAGCAGGCAAAATTAGCTCCAACCCTGTGGGAGTAAATGACTTATTTTCCATCTGTTACACAGAACTTTACACTTCGGAATGCTCTCTTGACATCTGGGAAGACGACAACCCTTTTGATCAGATTCCCGTCCCTAAAGTTGATGAGAATCTTGCCAGAGAACTGGGTAACCTTATCTCTCTTCTTCGTCCTAAATATGCTCTCCCTTGGCCACATAATCTGCCGTCATGGACTTCAGTTCCACTGCTTCGCCAATGACATCCAGCTCTACATCTCCACCAAAACAATCACCACTGCCACTCACTCAACTCTGACCAACTGCATCATGGAAATAAAGGCCTGGCTCCAAACCAACTTCCTCAAATTGAACTGACACAAATCCAAAATCATTATCACTGGTCCAAACGCTCTCACCAAATCCATCCACTTCTCCTTCACCATTGACAGATCCATTGTGCTCACCTCCCCCCACATTGGCTATCTCGGCATTATCTTTGACCAAACCCTCTCCTTTAATCAACATGTGTAGCACATCACCAAAACAGCCTTCTTTCACTTCAAAAACAGTGCCTGTTTCTGTTCATCCCTCTCCTTCCTAGCCGCAGAAACTCTCATCCACACATTTGTCACTTCCAGACTGCACTATTTCAATATTATCCTCTGCGGTACATCTTCCAAAATCCTTCAACTCCAATATATCCAGAATTCTGCTGCACATCTGCTCACCCACTCCTGTAACCACAACCACATCATCCCGTCCTTCAAAACCTCCACTGGCTCCCTGTCCCCCTGCGAATCCACCTCAAACTGCTGCTCATCACCTATAAAGCCCTTCACAACCTGGCTTCCCCCTACCTTAATGAGCTCCTTCACTGGCGCATTCCCACCTGTACCCTCCGGTCTGCTGATGCCAACCTCTTGCCCCCCCCCCAACAGGACTAAGCACCAGGCCTGGGGGGATAGGACCTTCTCTATCACTGCTCCCACCCTCTGAAACTTGCGCCCTCAAAAACATCTGAAACTCTTCCTAACTCTTAAGCACTGAAAAGGCCTTCAATTGGGTAGATGGAGATTTGGTTTTGGTGCAGATTTTATTTCCTGGATAAGAATACTGTATTCATCCCCTGTTGCATCAGTGTGTACAAACTGTATGAGATCAGCCTCCTTCCACCTCTATCGTGGAACAAGACAAGGCTGCCCCCTATCACCTCTTCTGTTTGCTCTTGCCATTGAACCTCTAGCCATCTTGCTCCGCAGGGAGGAAGATTTTAATGGCACCACTCACTTAGGGGAGACTCAAATTGTCCTATACGCCAATGACCTTCTTTTATATGTGTCAGAACCATTATCTTCTGTTTGTGTAATTTAAGATTCTGGAACAATTTGGTAAGATTTCAGGGTATAAGCTCAATCTCCAGAGGAGTGAGATTCTACCCATTGACTCATATGCTGAAGAGATTCCAAACTCACTTCTTCCATTTAAACAAACGATCACAGGATTTTGCTACCTGGGTGTTTCCATCACAAGTCATTCAATAACATCTTTTGCAAAAATTTCCTCCCCGTTTGAAAAGTGTAAGAAAGATCTGAGTAGGTGGCCTACCCCCTCCATGTCTCTGTCGTGCCTCTTTCAGCATGTCCCTGTGTTTATTCAAACTAAGCAAAAAAAACCCCTAGGTTTTAAATCTCTTATCTGTGTGGTTCACAGTTAAAGGCCAATTGGTGTAGGATAAAGGTGCCAGGTTAGGAAGAGGTTAATTGCATGCAAGGCCTAGTTACTGGATGTAACATGTGTTAAGCATGCTAACATTAACTTAGCTGACAGGTAGAAACAGCTGTTACTAAACAAATCAATGGTGTGGGTGGCCCGTTCCAAACAAGCGCGTGTTGAACAGGCACTGCACTAGTAAACAACAAATTACAAACAACTTAACTAGCTACCATCATTTAATTGGCTGAGGACCTTCAGTTCTTAGTCTAACCTTTTGTAAACATCTGGACACACTTGCGGGGAGAAACCGTATTGCTGTCACCTGTGCTGCCTGAGTTGGAAGAAGTTCAGCACTGTTGCTGTGTTATCTATCGGAGTTTCCCGACCTTTCCACTTTAACTGACTTTTTAACTATTTTAACTAATTTCTGAGGTGCTAGACTTTGCTCACTGCTGGGACTGTGTTTTGCTGTTGCAGAAGCTGGACACTGGATGCTGGCAGGCTTGGTGGCTTGCCTAGCCTGGTTAGTTTTAGCGCAGCTACTGCTGCAGCTGCAGACTCTGCTCGATATTGTTGAAGCTGGACAGCCGAGTCACTGGGCAAAATACCTCCAAAGAAAATCCGGTGAGTAGACAAATACTTGTTTTATCTTATAATATTTTTTATTTCTTGTAATCCATAGTCTTGTTTTAGTAAATTTAAATTGTTATTGTGTGCTTTTTTATCTACTAGGTAACCGTGGGTGTGTTATCAGGTCGAATGATATTGAAGACACTCCTCTTTTTGATACAGAAGGTCTGTATTTAATAGTTATATATGTAGCTGTATTTCCTTTTTATATTTTTATCATCGTTTCTCTCTAAACTGATTATATTTTCTCTTTATTTTTTAAACAATAGTACCGACTCCCTCTGTTGCTAAATCACCTTTGCAAAAGAGGGAGGTTTTGCAGTCTCTAAATCCCCATACAAAAACGGTGAGCAGCATGTACATGCATGTATTCTATGTGAAATAGTGATTTGACACTTAATACGTTTATTTATCATGCCTTAAAAACAAATGTGTATGTGTTTGCATTTAAATCTGAAAAGGTCAAAAGTGGCTGAGGAACAAGCTTTCTCTTATGCGACGCAGGGTGGAGCACGCTGCACGCGAATCAGCCAAGCGAAAAAAGTGTGAGGAGGAGACCATACAAGATATTTTTCACACAAGGTTTGTGCTAAATTCGTACCACTAAAAATATAAGATTTTGAATATAAGATTTTGTTTTAAAAGCTGGTATTGATATTTTTGGTTGTTTGTTTTTATGCAACAAGCCTGCAGACTGCGGACTGCAGATAATCGATCCCTGCTGTTGAGGTGCTTCTCAGAGAAGAGTGCGAGGCAGACTGGACCCTTGAAACAAGCAGGGTCGTTGAAGCATTCCCCCGAGAAGTGGGAGAGACAACCAACAAACAGAATCATCGCAAAGCGTGGGTGAGGACGTCTGGGCAAGTACACCCGATACGATAAGTACACTGCCTGTTTTGCAGCGTGATGATTCACTCTGTTTAGTTAACAACATAGACTTCACCGACACACCTTTAGACATTTTTGAGACACCACCTAATTGTGTGTGGCAGAAGGATAGCTTACAAGAGCTTATAGCAGAACAGTTGGAAGCTCCAGGGTTGCCAGAGTCACTCAATTTGAGCGAGCTTTAAGACCAATGTGATGTTGTTGATAGCTGTGTAGAGGATTTGTGTAACAGTGTGAGTACACGCTTTGATCAATTGGGTTGTGCTGTGGATAGTAAGATCTCTGAATTACAGAATTATATTAAAGAACTAGAAAGGTATACAAGTAAAAAAATTGACGAGCTACAGCAAAGTAACAAAATATTATTAAACACAGTTAGAGCCCAAAGGAAATCTGCTGCCCTGTATAGAAGGACCCACAGAGACTCGGAAACTGCAAAAAAATATAACATCTCTACACGGGTCGAATTTTTATATAGCTGGGCTTCTTACCCACCTTGTGAAAAAGTTATCAGAATCAAAATAGTTTTGTTCATAGCGTGCATCTAACAATCCAGTAACATGTCCCCCCCTCCTGCCAAAAAATTCAGACATGACCCTGAGGCATGGTGTGATGCATGTAGCAAATATAAAGATGATGATATTGTTATCCCGTGCGAATTTAACATGGAATATGATTATCTTGCATTGAGACGTATGGTTAAAAAACAAAATGCAATAATGCGCAGTCTTACGAGGAAGGTAAAAAAATGGGGTAAGCCTATTGTGCCTGCTACTACTGTTGTCGCTGGGGGTGCCACTGAGTCTGTAGCTGAGTGTCAAGGCCCATCGAACAGTCGTTCAGCTGGTGCTTTGGTGAGTGTGTGTAACCTGTCTCTGGTGGTGAGGGTGTCATTGTGGGTGAGGCCGAGTCTGTAGCTGAGTGTGAAGGATCATCGTCAGTTAGAAATGTTGAATTTCCACAGACGGGTGCAGGAGAATCTAGGGTTGTGTCTGACTCCCCTTCTGCTGATGGTATGCGTTATATGCATGTCAGGGACATACCTGCTATTAATGCTTTTGAACTGCGTCAGCTTGTTGATTTTAGAGACATTAATTGTGATAATGCAGAGCTTATACCTGCTAGAGTTAGAGATAGTCTGTCAGGTGTAATCAAACGTGCTTTGGGGGATTCAGCACCCGGTAGTGTTTTAAATGTAGTGTTGAGAGGGCCCTCTCTAGCTAGTGATGAACAGACTGTTTTAAAGGCTGATAATAAATACAATGTGGATTTGTTCATAGAGGAGATTTCACAAATATTACAAAGTAATGATGCATCTATAACTGATGATGAGTTGGAGTTTATAGTCACGGTGGCACAGGGTAGAAGTGGTGGTGGTGTGTGATTAAGGCTGGGGTCTGTTCCTTATGATGAGATTTTTTCTAAAAAAAAAAAAAAGGGCAGTTTCTGTACAGACCTGGCAATAAGGGTGATAATAATTTGTGTTTCTCTCTCTGCCTTGCACATTTTGCAAATGCATGCATGTCCAAGGCTGAAAAATTGGCAGTTGCAAAACAGTTGCACAGTGCAGTTGGTTTTGATTACATGCACAATGTCTCTCTCTCTCATGTAGCTGGATTCGAACAACACTTGGGTGTAAAAATCTATCCACTGCGGTGGATAGATTCGTTCAGCTTTCTACTCATGCGTCTGGCAAAAACAACTGCAGCCTTGGGCTTTCATGACCATGAGAAAGGGTACCTCCCACACAAGTTCAACACTAGAGAGAATGAACATTACATTGTTAAATTCCCCAATCCATCCTACTATGGCTATGACAGCATGAGTGAGAGAACGGTCTTTTTGAGTTTGAGTATAACACTGTGTGATGGTGTGTTTGATTTTCAAGCAGAGATTCGACGTTACTTTGTAAATGATGTTGAAATTTTGCGAAAGGCTTGTCTGATTTATCGCAAGACTTTTCTGGAGTGCACACAGCTTGATCCGTTTGCAGTCACCACACTAGCATCTAGTTGTATGGGGGTGTTCAAAACGTTGTTTCTGCCCAGAGACACCATAACTCTCACGTACGAGGGGGCATACACCAAACAGAATAAGACGTATTCTGAAGTGTCTATGCAGTGGCTTGAATATGTCGCCCACACAGAAAACAGCGTAATAAAACATGCACTTAAAAAGGTGGTGAGCAGCGTGTGGGGCCATGGACAGGTACAATGCCTCTACAAACACCTGTTATGAATTTGCAGGTTGCTTTTTTCACGGTTGTGTCAAGTGCCATGTTCAGGCAGATGCGAATCCTGTGACCAGTGTTTCCTATGGACAGATGTATCATATGTTGGTGGTGATGTGGGAGTGTGAATAGCTGTCACTAACAAAGTCAGACCCTGCAGTCAGATCCTTCCTAGCTTTGTACAGAAAGCCTGAACACATGGACCCTAGACAGGCTCTCTTACAAATGCCTTGAAGCTGTATCACAAGGCTGAAAATGACAGTGAAAAAATTAGATACTATTAGATACTTCACCCGTCTGTATCCCACTGTTCAAGCGAAGAAACAGTACCCAATTGTCCACCCTCAGATTATTCATAGAGATTTTGACTCTATCGATAATTATTTTGGGTTTGTGAAATGTACTCTGCTCCCACCCAAAGGCTTGTTTCATCCTGTCCTAGCCTACAGATGTCACGACAAGCTTATGTTCCCATTGTGCAGGATGTGGGCTGAAGACATGAACCAAATGGGTGAATGTATGCATGGTGATGGTGACAGACAGCTGTCAGGTGTGTGGGTGTCGTTTGAGCTCCAAAAGGTGTTGAAAAGGGATACCAGATTGTGAACACTGACGAAGTGTGGCATTTTCCCAACAAGACAGATACGTTGTTCAAGGATTATATTAAAAAATTTCTGAAGTGTAAGCAGGAGGCGTTTGGTTACCCGGGGCATGTCAAAACCCCAGCTGATCAGAAAAAATACATTGATGATCATTTTGAGAAGGAGGGCATTAAGCTAGATCCTGCCAAGATATGTGTCAACAAGGCAGTCAGGAGTTGCAACAAACTACTCCTAAACTCCTTGTGGGGTCGATTCAGCATGAGGAGCAATATGCCATCGTGTGAATTGACCAGAGCTGGACCGGTTTACACAGCTGATGTTTAACGATCATTATGATGTGCGACAGTTCTGTTTCGTTTCAGATGATGTGGCGTTGGTACAGTGGCAGCATGCTGATAGTGCGGGTTCGAGAGTTAGAGACGTGAATGTGTTCACCTAAGTATGAGTTGTCAGGCTTTAGGAACCCCATCAAGGCTGTGTCATCTGTATACTTAGAAAAGTGTCGGTGGAGACTAAAGCTTGACACTCATTGGTGTACAGTGTATACAGTATGGGAGACAAAACACAGCAGTACTCTATTCTGTATAACTTTCATTTCCTCTTTACTGCCCCCTGATTTCAATTAGTTAAGCAGTTTTTTTCAGTTCTAGGGTGACCCAAGGTTTGTTACTTGGGTAAGGTTTTACTGGCTTTTTGGGGATAGTTAAGTCCTCACAGAAACAAGTCCATTATAACCTCCCAGTCAGTGCTATCCAAACAGTAATTCAAGGCAGCACTCACCTCACTGGTCCAGCACTTGGCTTCTATTTTTCGTGCTTTTTCCCAACATAGCTGGGGTTGATAAACAGACATGAGCTGAATCATATTGTGGTCTGAACTTCCCAGCCCTAGCAGTGCCTTGTCATAATAAGCCCTTTCCATATTCCCATAGCACTGATCGAGGCAGGCATCCTCCCAAGTAAGGCATGTCACATATTGATAGTATGCTTGTAAAAGACTGCAGAGATTGAAATCACCCAATATCAACTTTGCCGCATTGGGTACCTCTGCTTCAGCCTCCCCTATTAGATCATATATAGTGCTGCAGCTTCCTTAACATCAGCTGAGGGTACAATATAGACAACGAAAAGACTGATTTGATGTGTTTTGACGTGTCTCACGCACGGCTACTGCAGCGCGTCAAATAGGGAGTTGGGGTCTTGCCTATTTTTTTCTGCGTGATGTGCATGGTTCTCAACAAAAATAGACAGGGAAAATGATCTGTTGACTGTCATATGACTGTCACATCATACCAGCAACATTACACCTCTCACTATAGTTTTGTATCTGTAAAATATGTCACAGACATGAAGTGTCACCACCAGTGAAGGTCAGCCTGCACAGTGCACGCCAGGGCAGGGAGCCTCTCTGGTGGGGAACTCCAGCACAGAGAGTCGGTGAACTTCTTTTCTCGACTCCTGTCGCCTTCTGTGATATTAATTTGAACTGGGGCTCTTGCCTGTTGTTTCACCTGCTTCCTGACGGAGAATTGGTGTTGTTACTTTCCTTATTTGTTGTCAGTTTTTCTCCTGACAGTTAGTTTGGAGATTTGTTTGTCAGAGTGTGTTTGCCTCGTTTGGGGAACTCGGTGTTGTCTGGAAGGATTTTCTTCTCTTGGAGAAGTGACAGTGGGCGTTTAGCTGGCAGAATGATCAGCATAATAAATTAAAAAAAACTATTGTTTGTGAGGAGTGTATATGGCTGACAAAAGTAGCCCCAACCAGATCCCACCATGCCTTTCAGAAAGAAGGCCCCTTTCACTTAACATGATTATTTATTTTTCACAATTGAGTACACGCTTAACCTCTATCTGTCTAAATATGAATAAATCTAATTATAATGAAATGATATGAAACATTCTATTATTGATGGCCATTATCAAAGTCAAACTCTATGTAGAAAGATAGGGCTTGTAGTAGCAGCAACGCTATCTGTGTGGACACCACAGACCTGTGAGACGCAGCAGTTCAGCAACAAACACACACTACTCAGGTAGAGGTCGGCTGTGTGGCCCAGGTGTTACTGCGGGAAGATTGTTCAGTGCTTGCTGTGAATGGAGGCTTTGCAGTCACTTTCATCAATGATAAATGAGAGGCCATTATGGAAATTTGCAGCCATTTGAAAGTGATATGTTAGTCATGTACAGCTATAATAGCTACCATATGATATAACCTGATAAGATATGCCATTATTAAATAACAGAGGACAATGAAGTCATTCCTCTAAGCTGTTGCCAGATATTGATAGCAGCTACTTATTTTTAAGCTGCAAGCACCGATTTTTATTTGTAACACACACAGGTAAACATGCACACACACACACACCACCCTCCTGCACTTCTTCCTCCCAATGTTTCAGTTGTTGCCCATCAGGGACAAACCACAATGAAATCTAGCCATCCATCAGAGGAGTTTGACTTAATAACCTGTGCAGCATGTTTGTGCCTCTATGTCAGGGCTTCTTGTTCCATGTCACCCCCAGTTTACTTTTATTGCTCTGAAGTGAGCATTGCCTCAGCCTCCCAGGCCCTCTGTCACCGATGGAGAGGCTGGTTTTTGGCTGAGGGTGATGACCCTTTCCAAGGACGCTGCAGAGAGGCATCCATCATGTGCCGTTCAGCCCTCTCTTTGTCTCTGTTTACCAATCAGAGGGGATGCTGCACATTTGGCATGATGCTGTAGCAGGCGCCGTCTGGCCCCTATAGCTGCCACGCTAGCTAGCTCCCTCATCAAGTTGATTGATTACCTCCATGTTGTGCTAAGTCCTGCTCCTGACTTGTGGCTGTTGAATCATCACACCAAACAGGAAAGGACAGATGTGTCCTTTGCTGGCTGAAATGAGACAGAGAGACAGAACATATCTACAGAACACTGACAGTGATCTGTTGATATTTACAATAACATCCAAGAGAATTTTTTTTTTTGAGGAATTTTGGGAAATTATGTATGCTTTATGTTTTGCAAATTCCAAATGAAAGTCACAAATCAAAAATAGAAGGGGTGAAATTATCCATCCCTGCTTTAGAATGAATAATTCGTGTAATAAATCCATGTATCTGTAAAAATCAAAACTGCATTAAACTACATTAAATCAGGGTTGCTCATTTAAATTAGATTGCTGATAACATTATAATCTGCTGCTAAAACAAAAGATAACGTCATCTTAACTAATACCCCTTTCAGACAGCAGATGTGCATATGATGTGGGTCGACTCAAAGTGTGTCTGACCTGTTCATATTAAACTTTTTTTTCAAAACTGGACTTTGTGCAGTTTTGTTTCGATTTTGGTAGCAGATAATTCAATAGTGTATGTGTGGATACTGATACGTGGATATTAATTAAGCCTTTTTGCCTCTTAAACAGTATTGTTTCATCTTTTCAAAAAATTTGTGAAATTGTAAAATCAACTTTGTGGAACTTCTTTGTAGATGTGTGTTGTATGTAACACACATTGAATTAAATAAAGAAATATCAGGGCAGGATTGGAATTCTGGAAACTTTTATCTTTATTATCTTTATCTTCTATTAACCCTTGTACAGTATTGAAGTGATTCTTGAATTTGGATGTTTGCTCCAACCACTGATTAGTTTTATTACCTTTACATAAATAATCCCTGACTTGCAAATATCTTAATAAATCTGTGTTCAAATTCCTTCTTCAGTTCATTACAACTCATACAATAAATTCTGTGTTACTGTGCCCAGGACTGTTTTTTTCTCCAATGCTTAAATTGGAATATCTTTTTTTAAAATTTCTGGACTCATATTATGAGTGACCACAAGCTCCACATACAGTGGTGCCTGAAAGTTTGTGAACCCTTGAGAATTTGCTCTATTTCAAGTCATGTAAGTCCTAAAACTAAATAAAAAGACATAAACAAATGAGACAAAAACCTTACACTTGTTAATTTATTTATTGAGGAAAATGATCAAATGTTACAAATTTGTGTTTGGCAAAAGTATGTCAAACCTCTAGGATTATCAGTTCATTTGAAGGTGAAATTAGTCAGGTGTTTCAATCAATGGGAAGACAATCAGGTGTGAGTCTGAGAGGCCTTGCCTTATTTTAAAGGAGAGAAATCTGGGTCTCCCTATTAAAGTCTGGGCTCCACAACACAGGTTTGTGGAAGTGTGTCTGTCAGGCAGATCACATACAAATGGAGGACACCATTGTTTCCCTCCCCAGGAGTGGTCAACCACCAAAGATCACACCAAGAGTAAGGCGTGTTATAGTCCGGGAGGTTACAAAGGGACCCCAGGGTAACATCTAGGAAACTAAAGGCCTCTCATGAGTCCACCATCAGGATAACATTGAACATCAATGGCATGCATGTCAAAATTGCAAGGAGAAAGCCACTGCTCTCCAAAAAGAACATTGCTGCCTGTCTAAGGTTTGTGCAACCCCCATGGACAAGTCAGAAGGTGTAACGAAAAAAACACACTTTGTATTCTCTACACCATTTTAGACTTTGCACTTTGGAAAAACCATTTGGTCTATGCTTATCTTTGATTTTGTTCACTGTCTGGATCCAGATAGGGAGTAGTTTCATCCCGGACATGCTACAGTTCTTTCCAGAACAGTCTGACAGCTTTGATGAGATCCGGCACTGGACCCCACACACATCCTGATACTGTTTCACACACTCCTTGTCTATAAAAAGTATGAACACTTTGTAACCAACATCAGACTGCAATTATACTCTGTTTTTGATTTGTATGCTGATCCCTTGCAAGGTTTTTAATTAAAGGACAAAAAGACAACTTGGTCTTTGTCAGCTTTTTATTTTCAGATTTCCACCACAAAGGCAATTGGAAAAAATGTCCTGTGGATGGATGAGACCAAAATGGAACTTTTTGGCTTGAATGAGAAGCATTACGTTTGGTGACAAGCAAACACTGCATTCCAGCATAAGAACCTTTTCACATCTGTGAAACAAGGTGGTGGCAGTATCATGGTTTGGGCCTGCTCTGGTCCTCTGGACCAGGACAGCTTGCAATGATTGATGGAACAATGAATCCTGAGTTGTACCAGCAAATTCTACAGGAAAATGTCAAGGTATCTGTCCGTAAACTGAAGCTCAACAGAAAGTGGGTCATGCAGCAAGACAATGACCCTAACACACAAGTCGTTCAACCAACGAATGGTTAAAGCAGAAGAAAGTTCATGTTTTGGAATGGCCATAATCTTATAGAGATACTGTGGAAGGACCTGAAGCGAGCAGTTCATACAATGAAACCCACCAACATCCCTGAGTTGAGACTGTTCTGTAAGGAGGAATGGGCTAAAATTCCTCCAAGCCAATGTGCAGGGCTGAAAAACAGTTATCAGAAATGTTTAGTTGAAGTCATTGCTGCAAAAGGGGGCCACACCAGTTACTGAAAGCAAGGGTTCACATACTTCACTCACACAAATATGGAAGATTGGATCATTTTCCTCAATAAATAAATAAGTTTAATGTTAGTGTTTAATTTTTGTCTCATTTGTTTAATTGGCTTTCCTTTTATCTAGTTTTAGGACTTCTGTGAAAATCTGATCACATTTTAGGTCACATTTATGCAGAAATAGAGAAAATTCTAAAGGGTTCACAAACTTTAAAGCTCATATAAATCATCTTTATGATGGGATACAGTCACCTTTTGATAATAGGACAGGATGATGTCATAACTAAACTGTGGTGATATGTGCGCTCTTGTGATGACAGCACATCCTTTTCTCCGCACAGTCGCAGCCCTGGAGGTCAGAGCTGAGCAGTGGGTGTTATGGGAAATGTGGTTCTCGTGATTACTTTTGGGTCCCTGCTGCCCCATGATAACAAGAGACAAATAAAGAAAATTGAATTCATATAGCTTGGATAAGGGTGAAATGGCTGGCATTCACCAAAATTGAAGAAGCGGCAGACTGTTGCAAGGATGATGACAGTCTGGACTGCAGTGTATCCCAGTGGGTAATGAGTACCAATATACATGGCTGCACCAGCTGTTACATTTGGGGAAAAAGATTGTGCTGCGTTTACCTCCATAACATTCAGCTCCGTAAATATATCAAGAAATCAGAAACTTCTAAATTTCTCAAAAATTGATTGGCTGGTGTGGCTGATAACATACTGCCACAAGCAGCCAGTAAGGCGCTAGAGAGGCGCAGCTGGAAAATTTACTGCCAGTCTCCTCAGAAAAGCCACAAGACTGAAATGTAGAGGTTGTGTAGCAGTGTAATGTGAGCCTGTCTTATCTGGATTCAGAACCAGTGCTCATTGTGGCAGGGCGCTCAGTGATTTATTATTATTCCTGTATGACTCCAACGACCATAAGCCAGAGAGGGGGATTGCCTGTTCCCCTGTGGTCAGGAAGCTAATGCTCCAGATATGGAAAATGATAATGCAGTAGAACTGATTGAATAAGAAACAGGAATGAGAAATGTCCCTGAGGAACATGACCTGAGCTGTGCCTCAAGGAGAGAGGATTGAGAGCAGTGGGAGAGAGAAAGGAATTATTGTCATTGTTGGAGAGAAAACAGTTTAGACTGCAGCCCAAATATCAAAGCAGACCAAAAACTTTAGCAAACTTTTTCTAAGGTAGACGTACTCAGATAACAAGACCGAGGGTCAGATTTACTAAGAAGATAGCATAGTGTAATGTGCACTGCAGTTTACACTGAATTTGCAGCTGCAATCGCATGTATTAAGAACCTGATATTTTACAAAGACAGCACTTTATTACACAGTCAACTCCTGAACTGATCCTGGTATCCAGGCTGCACACTTCCAGCAAAAGAGAGCTCATAGGTGCAGTGGTTGGAATTCATCTGACATCACCAAACTTGAAAAAGAAATAATAACATAGTGATATTGATTACAAAACATTCACATTGTCCATCTGAGAAAAAATGTTCCTAACAGAGCTGAATCAACGCACAGGCATTCTAGGACCACATTGCCACTAAGGGGCCCAGACAGAGGGGTACAAATCAAAAACTGCCTACATTAAATAATGTTTAACATATACTTTAAAATAAAATGTTTTAAAATATCTCAAAAATCTTATAAAACTTTATTTCAATGTGCATATATCATCTATTTATTTTTTAAACACACACAATGTTACATTAGTGCCAATGTGGTGGAAAGTATTTCCATTCAGTGGAGGTCATGCTCATATGTTAACAGCAGGCTAGCAGCTTTTTCGGACAGTATCGGAATGCTTTCAGGTGCAGCAAACCGCAAAAAAAAAAAAAAAAAAGAAAAATGAGAAAGGAGGAGAGGAAGAAAGAAAACAACAGAGAAGAGCTTTACACAACTTTCTCTCAGTCCCTGCTATTTCAAAGCCCAGAAGCCAGCCTAAATTACCGGCTGCTGCAAGACCCTCCGCACCTAAAGACTCGATGGCAGAGGCAAGTGATTTTAGTCTCAACGTTACATTAGCACACTAGCAGTGGGTCGCAACTTTGACAGATACCGAGCATGATTCCTCTACAACACAAAAAACACCACCACAAGTAATGAGGATGGACAACAGATAAAGACAATGGGTCAACAACATCAACATCAACATCACAGGACAAAACTATCAAAGAAGGTAAAACCTCATTCACTGCATGTGTCCATGTGAAACCCTGTCTCATGGCAATTCGTGAAATAGACACAAAATTTAATTTCACTAACCAAGACCAAGAATGATATGGATTTTGATAGTTTAATTTAGATAATGAATAGAGCTGAGATGTTGATGGATGGGTTGGAGAACCTGATGAAGGGATTAGGGAAGGAGGGATGAAGTGATGGGGGGAGGAAAGGAGTGAGTTGTGAGAGTTGAGGAACATAGGATGGAAGGTTGAGGGGATGAGGGTCGACGATGGATGTATGGTATTTGTCGATTAGATGATGACTGCTGATGGTGGGAAGGTAGGAGGGAACAAGGGGGAAGGTCGAGACTCTGAGTGGGGGAGCAGTCTCTCCACAGTCCATCGGCTGAATAGAGCCTCCAAAAGAACTTCATGCAGAGAGGTGTTTATGGACGTTTCTCATGTTGTCCGGGTCATGACAAGTGTAGGTTAGGTAAGCGGAGAAAGACCAGCGGTCTAGAATTTTTACTGGTGATCTGAGATTTCTTGTCTGGAAGTGGCCACTCAGTGGCTCCGCTGTATGGTTCTGGAGAAATGGCTGACTTGAGCAAAACTTTGTGGAGGTTTGCAACCAGGAACTCGTAGCAACTCTGCCTGATTCGGCGGTGAAGAGCGGGTCTTGTGGAGATGCGTGGTGGGCTAGTCTCCGGTTTATGTAGGTTTGAATGGTTCTGAGGCTCAGATACGAGTTTAAGTGAAGAGAAATGTGGGGCGAGAGTAGCCAAGCTGGTCAGTTTGCTTTGCTTAAGGTTAAATGTAAGGGTGTCTGGGAGTGGTGTCTTTGTCTCAGAAGAATGAATGGAAATATCAGACGTTGTTGCATGTCAAGATGGATTATGGTCGAGAGAAGACGCAGTTAACTTTGAGCAGCACGGAAGGCCATAGAATATCTGTAGAAACATAGATTCTAAGACTTTGTCAGTGTAGGGAGGCAGGGAGTCTGTGTGGAGAATTCCGGTGTAGCGGGCCAGGACGTCTGAAGTCGGGGGCAAACGTTTCGGCTTTAAGACAGGGTTCGGCCTTACTGACCTTTGGATAACATGCCAAAGTGTGGAGTGAGGCTGGATATGGTGCCCTTGAGGATTTCTTGTTTATAATGGTCGACGATGATGTAACTGTGTGAACGAGGATGACTAAGACCTCTCAAGCCCTCAAAGAAGGGCTTCGATGATGACGTGGTATGGTTCGTCAAGAGCAGGGGAGAGAGGGTGGGGACAGTTGAGGTGGCCAGTTGGAGGTGAACCACCTGCGACTGCTGTAACCCTGGCAACAGAAGGAGGCACTGAGTCGGAGTGCAGCTGTACGTTGTGAGACGGGGCAATGCGGTTGTCAGAAAGCTCTTGGGAGTATCCAAGGGCGAAGGGGGTAGGTCAAAAGCTGGTAGGTCGATGAAGGGCTGGGGTGCGGAGGGATGAAGGAGGGTTGAGGACAGGGTGGCAAGTGGAACCAAGAATGAGAAAGTGGACAAACTGGCAATTGGGATGGTCCATTGGAGCATTGTTTAGGCGTTAGATGAATTGGCATGAATGTAAACAGAGCGTGGTGGTGGTGGTGGAAACTGTGGGACAACCACGTACAAGAAAATGGATGATCTGGCAGTCTAGATGGTTCTTTGGGGCTAATAACAATTGGCGCTTTGGGATATAGTGGTGTCATGAACCATGCTTGGTAGGGTTTTGAGGGCCACTGTGCCTGACATGGGCACCACCGCAGGAGGAATACTGTTACGCAAGTATCGACAGGCATAATGCACTTAGATGGGGTACAATGGCCGTCAGAAGCAAGAAGAGAAGCGCATAGCCTGCGATAGGTTTGAGCTGTCAAGACTTTAGTAGCCTATGATAAAGGCTTGAGACAGTCAGAGACCTAAGAAGCCTGTGGTATGAAGGGAGTCAAAGAAAGGGAGAACAAAGGGGGAGGGGGTCAAGTGTGAGGGCTAAGTGCGAACCGTGGGATGACCATGTACGAGAAAATGATGGTCTGGATGGCTCTTCAGAGCTGAATGAAATGGAGTGGGTCAGAAGGAGGAAGCTCTGTGGTTTGCTGATGGTATGAACTAGTGATGGGGGAAACAAAGCTGACTAAGGCGCTGAATCGATACAGAATGATTGTATTGAAGATGAGTCATTGTGTTGAAGCATTTGATATAGTCTATTGACGGCGATGAAAACGAGGGCATACCCTCCATGATGCCTCGAGATTCAAGTAAAGGTTAAATGGATGGAAAAGAAGCAGACGGAGTTGAGTGAGCCATATCAGCTGTGGCTAGAGGGAGCGGGGAATGAAGGGATGCTGTTTTAATGGATAATATAGGAGGATGAGAGCCAAGATGATAAAGGCTGGAGAGGTGGAGAAAGAGTTTCTATAGAGTTGGAAAAGTTTGGCATCATTATTGTTTCACTGGGGAGAGGAACGGATAAGGTGTGCCTAAATACACTGTCGTGCGGAAGTGGGATGTGTACAAGGCATGGTCTTTGTTCCCGAACTTTGTTTATAAATCTATAAACTTCAGCTATTGATTCATATACACGGACACAATTTTTTTCGTGCTCCTAAACTGTGTATAAACAGAATATGAAGCTTTGTGATTGGCTGATTTCTTGAGGCAATGCATTTTGATACTTGGGAGCACAGAAGCTATATTGTATTTTTTCTCAGTTGTAATTCATTTTTAAACTATAATATAACATTATTCAACATTTAATCACAAGATTTTATCCTTGTTTTTATTTCTTTATCAGTCCCTTTAGTGGACCAAATGATCCGCTGCCGGGAAGTATTTTCCTCACTGCTGATTTGAATGATATCCTCAACAATTCTCAACACAGAAACATGAAAGTGTCCTTAATACCTTGGCAATACTACGGGTTTGTGTTATGGCCATTGGTTTTAATTATTGGCCTACCCATGATCCTCAGTGACCATTACTATGACGAAGATGCCAGCTAAAGCCGTGACATAACATATATTAAGTATTAAATGAAGTTTCTAGATTTATAAACAAGGTTTGGGAACAGAGACCACGCAGAGTACACATCCCACTTCCGCACAACAAAGTATTTAGGCACACCCCATCCGTTCTTCTCCCCTTGTCTCAGTTGCAAGTCCCTCCCACCCTAACCCCTCTCTTTTCATCATCCTCCATTTTAACACAGGAACAGGGGGCTCCATCCAGGCGATGGACTGGAGAGACAGTTCCCCCACTCAGAGTCTAACCTCTCCCCCATGTTCCCTCCTACCTCCCTACTGTCGGCAGTTGTCATCCAGTTGACATACCATACATCCATCATCGTCCCTCAACCCTCCATTCTATGTTCTTCAACTCTCACACCTCACCCCTTTCCTACCCCCATCACTTCATCCCTCCATCCCTAATCCTTCACCAGGTTCTCCAACTCATCCATCAACATATCAGCTCTCTTTCATTATCTCAATTAAACTATTGAAATCTAATGTTCTTGGTGTGGTCTCAGTTAGTGATATTATTATAGTACTGCAGATTGGTGGTTACAATCAGGAACAAAATACTGAGATAGATAGATAGATAGATAGATGCCTACCGTTTGTTTTTAACCTATTCTTTTCTATTGACCTGTGTCCACATCACGTGACTGTCAAGTTTCTGTCTGCTAAAACAAACAAAATGGCTGCCATTACTTTTATTCTTAGTGGGAAATGCAGTATTTTAAGATAATTTCAGCATTAAAATGTGTTTTGATTCTAGTGTTCAATTTATTTTCATAATATTAGTTCAGTGAATGTATATAATATTTAGTTTGTCACTGATTATGAAGAATCTTGCAGGCTTTCTGTTGTTGCTATCGTGGTTGTCATGAAACATTGCATGTTTTTTGCATAATTGTTTTTGCATTATGCAGTTATCTGAGCTTTTATGTTATTTGTGTTATTTTATGACTACTGTTTTGGGCTGTCTGCTGTCAGTGGGCTTCATTCCATTTCAAATTGCTGCCGTCTGCTGCAACCCGAATCCAAATGCCACTATCTCTGTTAAGGAAAGGCATTTTTATCAGCAGTGCCAGAAAGAGTTTTGAAGTGGGGGGACATCCAGCTATAGATAACGTAATAATCATCATTTCAGCCACAACTCTACTGTAGCCAATTGCAACTCATAAATGATCATATAGTTTAGAAATTGATGTTACAACAGTGTTTGCACTACAATGTCTCTCAAGAATAGAACAAGAAAACGTTACTTTTGCTGAAAAGAAAGTTGGAAAAGAGGCTGTGAGCCCCACTAACCCAACGTGTCATTCATAAAAAGGTAGAATATCGAGTTATAACTGACCAGTCTGATGTGTGTAGAGGTGTGTGTGGTTATTCTGCAGAAGCCTGGGGCCAGATGAATAAAACTCTGTAGATTCATGACTAAAACTGTATATGCACAAGACGCAGACGCATTCTTCTCGTCAGATTTATAAAGCTGTGTGTACGCATGGTTCAGTTTTATAAACCTCAGTCATTGTGGAACTGGACACACGAGCATGAACCTCATTTCTCCTCCCACAATGAGCCATACATGGATGAAGACATGCACTGAACCAGCTGTTTTCATATCAACATGATGCCTGCTCCACCAGTCTGTACAGCTGAACAAACTGGAAATAAAAAGTGCAGTTTAGGTTCTCCAACAGCGAAATAGCTGTCAGTACACTATGCACGGCTGTGTGGCTCTTTATAGCGTCCATATCGTTAATTCATCAAATGGACCTGTAAACTATCGTCAGCAATGATATCTCAGAAATGTAATCTTATTTTGCAGCACTCATATCTAAACTAACTTGAAAAGATGTGACACAACTATGGATAAAATAAAAAGAACATTAACAGCAAAATAAAATGTTGATTCCTATGTAAATTAAAAAAATGATCAAATTAATCACACAAAGTAGTTAATCAATGTTACCTTAATAAATGCACCTTTGATTTGCATTTTACAAAACTCTGTGTAAATGCAAAAATCACACAATCAGTGTAGCTAGTACTCAACACAAACAATGTTTTACTAAAAGATTCCATCTCAGTTTATATTTCCACCTCATCACATCACCCTCAGATTGCTTTAGAAAAACATATGTATGCCTGGTCTGAAGAATGCGTGAGGTGCACACATTCTCACTGCACATTCTGCTTTTATAAATACCAGTTTATGTGCAGGGAATGGCATATGCATGGTTTTTGTGTGCATGCATCATTTATTATTATGATTTATGAAGATTTAAGGAGCAAAGATATCCAAGACAAGCTAAGACAAGCTAAATCTCATTTTTATCTCAATATTTTGAATGAGGCAAAAGTCAACAGTAAATTGATTTGGAAAAATATTGATAATCTCACAAGGAGGGACCCAAAATATTTAGGAGATTTTAAACTCAAAGTACAGAGAAAGTTAATTGAAGATCATTTTACTGTTGCTTCTGTCTTTAATTTTTTTTTTTTCTTGAGTCTGTATATGAGTTAAGAAAAAATGTGCGAAAAGGAAACTGGATATTGTTCCTATAGATGCTACAGGCCAGCTTCTCAAGCTGGTAGAGACTAATGAGTTACAAGTAAACAAAATCATCAGCTCCTTAAAAAGCTCCAAAAGTAGAGATTTGCTCATTTAATTAACTTGTCTTTTAAACACAGCTCTTTTCCTGATCACCTTTGATGATTTCTCATCAAAGGTGAAAGGACTGACATAGTCACTGACTTTAAATATCTTGGTGTCACTCTGGATCCAAATTTGAACTTTAAGAAACATGTTAAAAAAAACAGTTAACACCATAAAGTACAACTTAGCAAATTTTAGACATATTAGAAACTGTCTCTCTTCGGACACAGCCAAGATATTTATGCAGCTATGATTCTTTCCCATATGTCTTATTTCAACACATGTTGGGGACAGGATGGAGACACAACCATAAGACCTCTTGAGTCCTTATACAAACAAACTCTAAAAACTCTGGATGAAAAGCCACTGCATTTTCATCACTGTAAGGTACTGGAGAAATACAATTTACTGAGTTTTCAGAATTTTAGATTATTCTCAAATTTGTGCCTAGTTGATAACATTTTTTATGGTTTGGCCCCTCCTCCACTATGTGACTTTGTGTACACTTGCTCAGTAAGTTCTATTAGATCCTCCAGAATATCCTCTATACAAGATTGTACCATACCATTTCGTTGCACTGCATTTGGGCAGTCAGCTTTCTCTGTGAAAACCACAACTCAGTGGAATGATATGGAGAGCTGCAGTTCCATCAATACATTCAAAACTAAATTAAAAAATATACTATAAAAATATATCAAAAAATAAAATAATAAAAATATATAAATACATAAATAATAATGATGATTAGGTGAAATATGTGCCAACAGAAGCAAAAATTGTGTGTACCAAAAAACCCAAAATGGTGGAAACATTTTCCAAGCGCAAATGGGTGTGGCCTATATCAGTTGAATCAGCATCATCCAAGGAGCACTCTGTGCAAATATTGTTTTGATAGGACTCACGGTTCATGAGTAATTAGCCAAAACATAAAACACATAATAACTGACCACATGGTTGTGATATTGGTACCATTTTAATATGTCAAGAATTTCCATATGGGACACCTGCACATGAAGTATGAATACTTTAACACTTTTAGTTTTTGAGATATGAACTTTCAAACATTTCTCCCATAGACTTTCCATTATAAATTTCAATATTTAAAAATATATGTAAAATCACTGGAATATGCTAGAAAGAAGAAAAGTAAAAGCATAAATGTCCTTAAAGAGCGGGACATTTGATGTTTGAATGGTTTCTGTCACTGAAAGTGTGGAGAACAAGGTTTTTGATCTGGTTTTCTTTCTCTTCCCAGGAGGGGTTCATCTCAAGGCAACTGTAGGTATCCTTTCATTGGGCATCCACAGGACATGACTGAGCCATCAGGGACATAATCTGGGGACATATTCACGCTGTCTGTCTTCCTGTACAGTTCCACATTTGAGATCTTGTTAGTCCAGTTAGATATTGCAGATTTTACATATGCACATCAACCTTTCTCATGTCATTTTTCCTTACTCTGCAGCACTAAGAGCCATACTGAAGGAAGGCCTTAACATTGCTGTTGTAAAGCCTGATCTTAGTTCTAAGGCTGTATTGCTTTGATTTCTTGTTGTTATCAAGAATTGGGGAGAGAATGCAGCCTTGTCTTACTCTAGACTTCACCAAGAATGACTCAGTGAAGTCCATGTGACTGTGCTCTGCAGTAATACAACAAACTGACTCTCTGGTAAACTCAGAACATTCCTTCTCTCCTAGCATTAGCACTAGCACATCTCCCTGTGCTCTCCACTGCAAAGCAGCTGATATTTCACTCACCTGTTCACTAAAATATTGGTCACTGGATTTAGCTTGAGAGGAGATGCTCAAACGTAGTGATCTTTCTTATTGAACATCTAAAGAAAGATTATTCTTTGAGTATACTAAAGTTTGGAACTGGCTGTCCAGGTATTATTATTTGTTTTTTGTGAAAACATTGGCCCATGTCTGTCTCCACAATGTAGTCTAAAAAATCAGTCAGGCTAGGTCTTGAACTGCATGCTATACACGATAACCTCTCAGTGACACTAATCCTACCTCCTAACTAATAATTAGATGAGTGCGATAACTGTAATTAGAGTGTGAAAATATTACAGAGTTATGAGTCTCTCTCTCTCTTTCTCTCTCTCTGAGTGCATGCTGAGAGTGAGAGTTGGGTGTGAGAGCGTCTCTTCAGAGTGAGTGTTTTTCTTTCTTTTTTTTCTTCTTTTCTCTTGATGCTCTGTTAATATTAGCAGTATTGGTTTAATTAGTTTGTTTGCACGGTGTGTAGATGAAGTATGTGTATGTGGGGGTGGGGGGGATGTAAAGAGCAAAAAGCACGGTGTAAAGATCACTAGTGCTCTCCGCTTCTCAGTGAATGAATGTGCACAGTCGCTGAGGCAGTCGGTCCTCAAAGTGTAAAGTCCTGCAAAGTCATCCTGCAAGGATGGATGGAGCGGTTGTCATATTTCTACACAGCATTGACAAAGTCAAGATGGTGGTAGAAAACGGTGTTGTGATTAACAATGTGTTTGTCCCAGTTTTGCCTATTGTTCAACCAGCGAAAAAACTCCAGGGTTCATTTGCAATGAGGTTTTGGAAAAAGCAGACATGGAAAAATTGTGTCCCCAATTAAAAAACTTCCCTCAGGCTGCACGTCACCACTGTTTAGTCATGTAGTGTCTCACATAACACAAGTTTACATGCTTCTAAACAAAAAGGATGAAGAGCTAAACTTAATGTTCAAAATCATGGTTTCACTATATGCTGTATGTCACTTCTGAAGCAATGAAATGTTTTTGCTGTGGGAAGGATGGACATTTGATAAAGGCCTGTCATGAGAAGTCTGGTGGTTCTAACCCTGATGTTGCTGGGGTTTCTGTTTCTGAGGCTGCTGGTTCAGCTGATACTCATGGTTCTGGTTCCAGTTCTGCTTATGCTCAGGGTTCTTCTTCTACATGCTCAGTGTAGAAGAAGAGCTAAACTCCAGCCAGACTGGGTGGAGCTAAACTCCAGCCAGACTGCTGTTAATGTGGCTGAGAAGAGTAAAGCTGATGTTTCAGGAAAGAATGAGGAAGACAAGAACAATACTCCTGGTGCAGCTGCTGTTGAGGAAGTGGAAATGATAGAAGATGAAGTTGCTTCTAGGTCCTCTCATTTGAAAAGAAAAACTAAGAACATTAGAAATGAGTCACTGATAAAAACGGGAACAGCTAAGAAGATAAAAGGTAAAAAGGTAACCAGACTGAGGGGAACAGAGTCTGAGTTCAGTGAGAATGAGGATACTGATAGTGACAGTGAAATGTCTGATTGCCAGACCCGCAAAAAAAGAATTGCCTACAGTGTAGAAAGGGTAAAAGTTTTTCTACAGAAAACAAAAAAGATTAAAATGGCTAAAGTCGGAGATCTTTTTTCAGACAGAGTGTTTTGTTGAGTCAGCAAGACATCTGATGAGAAACAGAGGAGAAGGGGGTTTCACAGACCACGAATGGTACAGGGTAAAAAATGATCGTACAGAAAATGAGGCAGGAACTTAACAATGAAGATGAGGGTGAGACAATATCAATATTTTTGGCTTATATGTCTATTGTTGCTGTTTTTAGTACAATTTGTCTCTTCATTTATGAGTGATTTTGAAGTGGGTTCTTCAAACCTAAATGGGGCAGGAGACATTAAAAAAAGAACGATGCTGTGTGAACTTATGAAACTGAAAATTATTGATATGTTTGTGCTAGAGACTCATAGTGACTTTTCTAATGAGGTGGACTGGAAAAGACAATGGGGAGGAGAGGTACTGAATCAAAGTGGCAGCAACAGTGGAGGTGTGGCTGTAATCCTGTCTCGTACAAGCTAACTGAAGTTAGACTACCAACTGATGGTAGTCCAAGCTGTTTTTGAAAAATTCAATGTGGTTTCTATAAATGCTTATGCTCCTACGACAGGGGCTGGTAGAATTTGTTTTTGTTTTTTTAGGTGAAATGAGTGTTTTTTTAAACAGCTGTAATTCAGGTAATTTTCTGTTTCTGGCTGGTGATTTCAACTGTACTGAAAATTATGTTTTGGACAGAAATCATGTAGAGCCTCATGCTGCATCAAAGCATGCGCCAAAGCAGATGGTTCAAACCATGGGCATCTGGTTATGTTTTAAAATGGGGGAACAAACTTGGAAAGCTACATAATTGTTGGTGGTCTGTTGGTCCTCCCCCAGAAAAAAATGTAATTTATAACAATTTTCCTGCATTTCTACACTACCTAACATTTTGGATTATGTGGTGTAACCTGACCAGAGTGGCTGGTCACTTGGTAGGAGGCAGACACAGGAAACCTTGTCCAGGTATCACAAGGTGGTTTATTTACAAGAAAAAGTGGCACTATGCCACACATGTAACAACAAACAAAAAAATTATGTACAAAAACAAAAAACAACTAAATAGTTAACTTGGTCTAAGTGATCAAAACTCAACTCATAACAACTGAACTTATATTAACATATCATCATGTGCACACAGCTACACACTGGTGTACTAACCCCCCGACAGCCAAAAAGCAACTGCTTAAATAGACCCTTCCATCAGCAGTCCATCAGAGTCAATCTGGGCTGTACTATTGCTGCAGGTACATCCCATGACTCTCCTAAAAACTAGTAAGAGATAAAGTTATTCAATCTAACCAACCTCCAAGATGAAACACTTTTCCATAGCTCACCATATAACACATTTGCAACCATACATAAACAGATCAAAGTCACAGTAAATAACTTACTTAAAGGTCCAGTGTGTAGTATTTAGTAACGTCTAAAAGAACAGACTTGGTAAAAATTGAATAGATTATTTATAGTATATCTTAATTAGTGTCTAATCAGCTGAAAATAATAATTGTTGTGCTTTTGTTACCTTAGAAATAAGCCCTTTATATCTACATGGGAGCGGGTCCCCCTCCACGGTGGCCGCCATGTTGCATCACCATGTTTCTACAGTAGCGCAGAACGAACAAACCTAACACCGGCTCCAGTGAGGGCCTTACGCGTTTTAGATTCAGTAGGCGACTACCGGAAATGCACCGGTTTTAAAACAAAGAAGAGCGGACCAAACATTTTGTATTGTGAGACGTTTTTGAAACCAAAATCTGATAAATGGAGGATTATACTTGTTTAGAAAATCACAGGAGCGTGAATTGTCGTCATCAAAGAAACAAAAACACGAAGAAGCTAAACGAAATTGGGACAAGCAACGGCATAAAACGAGGATAAACCCAGATGGAAATCCCTGATGAGAGAAATGTTTACAGACTGACGCCGAAGTTTCCTGTTTACTGCTGGACAGGTAAGAGTGTAATGTATATTTATTTTGCCCCGCTGGTTCAAAACCTAGATGATGTACCATGTTTATTAGCAATACATTAGTTTCCCTGAAAAGAAACGCCGCCACGTAACGTTAAATATTAGCACACTTTAGCTTCAGTTTGTGCCTCTCACGGAGCTGGTGGTCTGACAAGAGACAACAGGGAGGCGACGTTGTGCTAATAACCCAACGATTTATTCATTTTCTGCGGCAGTAAGACAACACATTGACTGATAACTAAGATATTTAGCGCTGGTGATGTGCTAAAGACAGTAAGTCAGAGTAATGAGTTAGTGTGAAAGATAAACTGAGGAGAAGTCTGCTCATCACCGAGTTAATACATCCTGTGAATTTATATTTTTATTTTTCACAGTGCTCCATGATTTCATTGTTTGCTCCTAATTTGTCATTTAGGAACACATGTACACATTGGGGGGCAAAGTTAGATTATAGTCCAACACAAGTAACGTTTTCCCCGTTTCAATGTTGAAAAACATGTAATTGTGACCAGAATTTTAATTTTACATTCATCAGTCAGAAGTAGAATTTTTCTGTTATTTATTTTGGTGTGTTTATCCAGGCCAGCCAAGGCTCCCAGCATCTTAGGAGGTAACATAATGTATTACAAGGGTTTGTGACTGTGTCATAAAGCACGTATTTTCTTGATGTTGCTGTTGTTCCTCCAGCTATGACAGAGGTCCTGTAGCATTGATGCATGGTATTGCCTTTATCTTCATCCTAAAGTGTGTAATAGGTCAGGGATATCTCACCATGTGTCATTGATGGCTGGGAGTACGTTGGTTTTCATTACAACCAAAGACAATAAAAGTTGATTTCACTGAATAGCTACTTGTCTCTGACTAAAAGTATGTTAATCAATCAAATAATCTGATCTAGTCTGTTGTTGGGATGAAAATCTGCATGGAATAAGGTTGAACAGTTTCTGGTGAGCACATTAGATAGATAGATACATAGATAGATACATAGATAGATGATTTATAATAGTAAGTTCATTCATCATTGTGCTGTTTTATTTTTCTCAGGCACTATGGGTTGGCATTATTCACCATGTCTGTGACATTTGCACCCGCCATATCAGAAGTATTGCAAACACAAATCAGGAGAGGTCTAGGTAAGAGATACATATTTGTTTGCCTATGTAGCATATTAACTTACCTTGTAAGTCCTACTCTTGGCTAAATAGCACTATTTTCACATGTACAACTGTATAAAATGTATGAAATAGTAAATTATCTTTATGTGTCACGGTAATGTCTTCCACAAAAGCAGTTGAGGAACAGCAGTGCCAGTGAATCATGGGTGTTGTTCCTGCCATGAGAGCATCTTCATCCAGAGCAGTAAATTGAATACCTTTGGTGTGGTTTTGGTCTGACCCTTGTCAGCTATTATATGTGCAGCAATTTGACTGCTGAAAGGGGATCAGATAAGTTTAATCACACTGCTTTTAGTGTTCAAACAGACTAATGATTCGATAGATTATTCTGTCTTTATCAGAATCAACTCTGAAGAACACAGAATAAGCTGTCAATATGTTTGTGATTGAACAGTAAAAGTTGCATGTTTATGTTATCCTTTTATTGCCCTGATTGAAAAGGATGTCCAAAAATGTTTCTGTTAAAATATATTTTTATTACAAATGTCATTATTTTTAGTGTTTTTTATATTTTTATTTTGTGGTTCAAACTAGTGAATTACAGTTAACATAACCTGAAGTGGCAATGAAAATTAATCCATAACATGTACTACAGTGCCCTGTTCTGAGGATCAGTGATATTCCAACTTCACTACTGTTTTATCATGCTTTATAAATATAAATAATGACAATATAAATCAACGGTGGAAGTGGTAATGACAATATACTGACTGCAGGGAAATACTGTCATTGTATAAGTATATACCAATATGTTTATCGCTGCAGTTATCACAGCACATCTGATGAATATCTTTTATTTGGTAAACTTGCACATTTAATTTGAACAAATGTGAATGTATAAACAAAAAGTTTAATAATTATTCAGAAAATATATACATATAGAAAATGTATATAACATATAGAAAATAAATAAAATATCAGAAATTTAACAAATAAATATGAGATGATTTGATGATGAACAGGCAGGTGTGTGAGTACCTGAGATACTGTGTGGACGTTCCAGAGGGCCTGGAGGGAAACTCAGAGGCCAGGTGTGAAACCAGTGTGATGTCTTTGGAGGACCACGGAACTTGTCCCTGATCCTCCAAACACAGCAACTGGGGATGACAAGTCGGTTTCCCTGGTCTAAAGAGCCATGCTGTCAATAGATGAAATGTCTATAGGCAGCATAACGGTACTCCCGGTTGTCATCCCCAGGCTTCCTGATTTGGCCAAATACAATAATGTCCTCCCAGTACCACCTGTGAATGCATAAAAAGCATTTTCAAGACAGTACTGGGAGAAGTGCGGTATTAGGCTCACACAATCTGCAGGGTACTGGCCACAGCATTTCCTCTCCCGGTCCATAGGTATTCTGTACAGTTACTACAAGTACATCATGGTACCCCTGGCACTCCAGCAAATGGTGGGACACCATGCCTGCACTGATGCATCATCAAGGCATCAAAAATGAACCCTGGCTGCCTCTGAAGCAGTTCACTGGTGAGCTGCCTGTGCTCCTCCGAGGTCATCTCTTCAAGAAGTTTCTGAAAAAATAAAACACAGGAAAAACACAGATAAGGCTTTATAGGTTGTAAGTTTCATGATATGTTGGAAATATGGTAATGGTAGTGCAGAATATGGATTGTAGGCTGTCCAGTGTTCCCAAACATGTCTGCTCGATACTGTTCCTATATAGTATTTATATAATCATTCAGTAGTGTTGCTGATGTTTTCAGTAGCCTCTTTTATACAGAGAACCTGCATTATAGCCGTAAAGAGGATCCAAGGGGAGGACATTTCTCTTCGTTTAATTACGTTAAAAGTAAAGTTAGACTTTTCTGTCAGCTTCCCGACTCATTTTAAAAAGACGAGAGAAAGAGAGAGAGAGCAGCTGTGGTCGAGTGAGCTAGAGGGTGATCGCTGGTAGTGAGGAAGCCGGTGAATCAGATCAATAAACGGTTATTTTCACAGCTGTTAGCTTCTAAAACACAAACACACCCACACACCTCTTCAACTCTGCATGTATGCTGCGCCGCCTGATTTGGTCTGAATACGGGCTAAACAGAACAGCGAGGCAGATTACAGGCGCAGTATTCCTGCCTTGAACGGGCTGTGTAAAAGGGGCTACTGACTCACGTTACACTGATAATACATCAAACTATACAGACTACAGTAATGTAAAGCACAGAGCTGCTATTGTAAATACAACTTTGTGTTGTATTGGCATTTTTAATATTGTGCAGAACGAGTAGGAATATGATAAAATAATTGTATAAATAACGTCACAAATCTCAGTCGCTTCGGTCCCTTTGGGGGGGTTTCCAGCCTCTCCCCCTGCTTCCGCGGTGCCTGTGTTTGCTCTCATCCCTCGCCTGGCCCTGCCTGCAGCAGCACCGCTAACTTGACCTCTTCCTCTCCCCCTAACCTCCAGTACTTGACTCTGCACACGGATAATAAAATATGTAACGTTATCCTGCCAACGCTATCTCGCTATCAATAATGCCTAACGTTAGAATAAAATAACGTAAGTTTTGTTTAGCATGACGTTGCTAATGTTAGCTTGTATTACCAAAACAATAAAACACTCATAATTGCTATCTTACTTGTGAGCTATAACCTATAGTACTATAGACTAAATAACTAAATACATATTCACCTCATTGCTTGACTTGTTAGAAATGCTCGAAGTTGTCGTGGATGATGACATCTTCAGCAAATAGCTTCTTGTCCTTTAAGGCCACCGTAGCTTCTGGAATCTCTCCAAAGTCTTAGGGAGGGGAGGGGTGAGCGGCGGAGTGCTTCAATCTAGAACCTCACTGTTAGAGGCTGTAAATACCACACATATTACACACTGGACCTTTAACATAATTTACTACCACCCCCCACATTATCCAACCCAGTGTATAAATACAGGCCATTGCTGGGTGCCTCCTCCTTTCGTCTGTGGAGCACCTGGTGGGTATGGTGAGTAGCACAGAAAGAATATGTTTGCAATATGAAATGCAGAACTAACCCAATAAACAATAACTAAACTTAACAATACTTATCAGTGTTTTACTTTAACCAAAAATGTTGCTGGTATGTGAACTGACAGAGATCTGTCCGTCAAACTGAGAAATGATAAATGATAAATAATAAATCCTGAGCTCCATCAGAACTGTCTAATAAATACTTCAAAAGCTAAAAGTTTAATTCCATATTTCATAATATGAGGTTGACAGATTTAAATATCATAATATAAATGTCCTTTATGAAATTAAGACTACATAACGTGTTAGTATACTGTACAGGTCTGGCAGAAAATATAACAATGCTGCTAATTGCCAAACAGTTTCACGGGGTTTTTCTGTTCTCTCGTCACGTCTGCTTGCCGAGTATGAGAGACAGACAGACACTGCATCTCAGCTGCTCACATGTGCCACCTGGTGGTTGTTGGTATGCACTGCAGCTACTCCTGGATAAATTATTTCACCCCCATTACTGCCAACGCTGCATTGAAATGAGTGACATCTGTATGTGAAATGGTTAACAACAATTTGGTAATGTGGGAATCTCTGCTTGTCACTTGAGATAAC
Organism: Thunnus albacares; assembly: GCF_914725855.1. Taxonomy (NCBI): domain Eukaryota; kingdom Metazoa; phylum Chordata; class Actinopteri; order Scombriformes; family Scombridae; genus Thunnus; species Thunnus albacares. The sequence goes on from NC_058111.1 coordinate 35,509,679, forward strand.
ACTGTTTTGGAAGGACAACACAGGCTATTACAACATATAATATTAATTAGGCTATTAATTCACACTACAAACTAAATAATACAAATTTTTTGGATAAAAGATATTTCAGGCCCTATTTTAACAATCTAAAGTGCACGGTCTGAAGCGCATGGTGAGAGTGCATTTAGGGTGTGTCCAAATCCACTTTTGCTATTTTAATGATGGAAAAATGGTCGCTGCACCAGGTGCATGGTTCAAAGGGGTTGTCCATAGTCTCCTAATTAATCATGGGTGTGTTTTGGGTATAACATGCAATAAACCAATCAGAGTGTCATCTCCCATTCCCTTTAAAAGCCAGGTGTGCTTGCATCTTGGTGGATTGCTTTCATGATGGCGCATTTGCCAAGTAGTAAGAATGGATCCTTCTCTGCAGAGGAAATGGATCTGCTTGTGTGCAAAGTAAAAGCACACAATCCATAACAAGCACACTGGCCCCTGCTGCTCCTGGACCTTCCCGTGGCCAGCCACAGACCACCAGTTCAAGGTCCTGTTCATTAATTTGTTGCGAATGTATTTTCATTTGATTTTTGAAAAGGTTTATTTTTTAATTACAGCTTTGGCTTCTTTATAGTCGTTTTGTTCAGTCATGGAGTTACAGGTCAAATCAGCAGGGTTTTAATTGCTGAAAGTATGGAAACCTGATCGTTTTACTCTCAAAAATGTTAAAGAATATTTGTTAAATATTGTTCAAAAATTAAATCATTAATTTTAATCACGTAAAGAATCATCAACACAGTTATCAGGACTCGTTCAGCTCTCCAAGATGCTGATCCTGCTGCTGGCAGCAGCTAGAGGCTGTCCAGATTTATTTCCTTCTTTAGTTTAATAATTGTTTTCACCTCATTTATTTTCTCATGTGTCCCTCATGTCATCATGTATTAATGTAGCAGGAAGTCGATCTGTGTATGATCTGTTGTGGCCTGTCTGTTTAAATACCTACGTGTATTGCCACGATTGGTCAAATAATTAGACAATTATATCCGTCATTATTGCGATTAGTTAATTCTGATAAATATTATGACTACGCATTATAACATGTAATTTTAAAAATATGTTGATGTACACAATAATAATCTTTCACATTGTAATTCTTTAATTTGTCAGTTTTTGCATGTTTGTGCACTGCTGCACGTCCGTGTGCGTGTAAAAAGCAGAGTGCACGTGCATTGTGCACCCACCTATGTAGCTGCATATTACTGTCTTGATAATGTGCCCTTAAAATAACAGTGAAACACTGCACAATTGACTGCAGACCAAGTTTTTGTTGGTCAATCGTGCAATCACTTTCGCTGCCTCAAGATAGCAATGTGCCAACAATGTGCCTGACCTCATTTTAAGACCAACACACCCACGGGCGCTCTGATGGGCACAAATGCATTTGCTATTTAAACAACGTGGGTGCTGGACAGGAAAATGACAACTGCGTCAGTCTGAAACTAACAAAGACACTTGCGTTGCACTCGGTGCCGTTTTGCGCCGGGTGTAAGATAGGGTCCTTCATGTCTAAATGAAAAGAACAAAATAATTTATTGATGTAGTATATGTAGCCCTTTATTTATTTTATTAGATCCTGTGCCTTCATAATGTTGGGTGTTACATTTTTATAGAATGGCCATTCTATCCTCTTGGCATTTACTTTGAGATTTTTACACTTTACTTCCACTTCCTGTCTGTCCACCATGCTACAGTCTGTCCTACATGAGAAATGAAAAAAAGGAATTTGCAAAAACCAAAATTGTACTGTCTTTTGAATTTGGTTTTCTGATTTTCGTTTGGAAACAAAAAAGGAATAGACCATGTGATTTGTTTTTTTGTTTTTGATTTAAAATGACAAAAACAAAAAACCATGTGACATCCGTTTTTGGTTTCAAATGCAAAAACGAATTGGCTTAATGTGCACAGACCTGTTCATTCTTCAATCCAAAGAGGAATAACAATAAAAGGAATTGGTAAAAAACAAAAAGGGGCAGGTTTTGAGTGATTTTTTATTATTTGATTCTGACACCAAAAACAGTTTCCCATTTTTTGTTTTGAAACAAATAACAGTTTTTGAATTACAAATGAACTACAGATTACCCCATGATACCCTGACCAGATTTACGTTCTTTTTGTTCTTGAATTACAAATGAATTACAAATTATCCAATGATTCCTGGACCCTTTTGATACCATTGATCATCAATTTCTCTTTAAACTCCTGGAATCACAGTGTGTAACATGTAGGGAGGAACTTCACAGGCGATTCTCCCTTCGTACTTTTCATTTATTGCCTATTTTTTACAACCTAACTTTGTGGAAAGGAAAAAAGGAACAGGTTATGGAGAGTCATAACAAGTCAAACAAATCATTTTTAAAATATTTGTATGAAACAAATATTTGTTAAAAAAAAACAACACTATTTGTGTTTTGCCAAATAATGCATTTGTATTCGGACACACCCCTAACAGACCAATCACCAGAAGGAATTTCAGGGGCAGATAACCCACACGCACAAACACATGCAACAAGTTCTCACATTCCTTTACTTATCATATTAATGGTGCATCAATAGAGCAGTTGGCCTGGTCTGTCCTGGTTGGTCAGCTCTGGTCCCGGTCTGGATCTGCCCACAACTGAGAGGAGACACGCCCATCAGCTGATTGTCAGCTGAGGGGTTCTTGGACTGGAGAGGGGAGCAAGGTGGCAGCTATCCACGGCTTGAGCAGTGTCGAAGTGAAAGCAGGTCTCCTAGGGATCCAATGTTCGTTCTACATGCGTCATGCAGTAATAAAAATCATCCACAACAATACAGTGTGTTAAAAGCACACATATGGAATGCATACGACCAAAAACACAATATATAAAAGTGAATAAAAACACAAATTATGGACACAGATCCCATGTACAATATACTGCTGTAACTCAGTGACACAGATATTAACTCAACAACTTATGTCAATCAGAACACACTGAGATAAAAACACTAACAGGCAACATGACTTTTTATGGCAGTCTTTGTGTATATGTTGTTTTTTAATTGCTGATAGTGTAAGAAATGTGTATATATACAAAATACAGCAAGATTTGTCATTCTATAAAACATACTTTGTTTGTCTTGTCTTTGGGTTGAATATAGATGTATTTCGGTGTGGTTATGATTTGGCAGCTGTCTGTATGAATACATGTTTGTTTTTGAACATAAACTGAAGAGTTTTGAGGTGAGGATGTAAACATTTGTAAAATGTGTTGCGGATCCACAGAGTTTTGTTGGTTGTTTCTGTTTGAATGAGGAAAGTATTCAGGAAATTTGAAGGCTGTAGACACTGAATGCCTTTCATATGAAAGTGATGCAAATGTCACTGTTTTGTCCATATTTGTGTTGACTGTGTGAAGAGTTTTGAAGATATATAATGAACCATGCAGGTAATCAATTGTAAAAACTGTGTGTGAAAAAGGCCATAACACTGAAAAATACTAATAAACAATAATATTACATAGTTCTGTGAATTTTACCATGTATATCTAGATAAATGGATTGAACTGCATGACATTATGTTGAGCAAGGTCTTTTTTTCTTTTTCTTTTTTTGGGGGGGTAATTTGGCTTATTACAAATGTCAAGTGTGATTTTGAATGGGGTTTTACTTACTTCTGGAACACCTGCCTGAAGTTCTTGAAATGTTCTTGTGAGGCCAAAGGGTGGCGATGTCTGGCAGTGGGTTGACACTCTGAACTTTATCCATCAGTCTATTGAACACTCAGATTGAGCATTACCTCTGAAATATTGTTACAGTAGCTGCCTGCAAAGTGATTAGTCTGTGAAGCATTTAGCAGATCAATAAAGATGATACTGATGCTGATGATGATGGTGATAAAGGAAGTGTGTTATGACTTGCCTCCATAGCATGTGAAGCTTTTAGGAGGCTTACTTCTAAGACTGGTGGCAGTAATGTGTTCTTAATAGCTGGTCTCATATGTCAGCTACAGTGGAAGAGAACATGGCTCTGAGGTTAAATGCACAACATGGCTTCCTGTGGGTTAGATTTGATCCAATCAGAGGAGAGACTGAGGTTTACACATGTGAAAGAGGTAAAATGTGATTCTGTGTGTGTCTGTGTCTGTGTGTTCAGAGGTGTATAGAGATGATTCTGTGCTAGTCCATGTATTAAACATGAGCACATTAAAGTCTGTATAAGGCAATAATAAATATGTATTCTGAGTTTGTAACACCACAGAAAAATATTTAATTAACCACCCAGCCAAATTTGAAAGATTTAAAAAATCACCAAGTATATAAAATTAGGTTTCAAAATCGTGGAAGAATAAGCAGTATTCTCTGCTCTGAATCGCTGGGGGCATGTCGGTTGAAGGCGCTGAAAGCATAGCCCAACTGAACAGCCTCTGAGTTAATAATGCTCATACCAAACTCTTGTATAAAAATACACAATTTAAAATAGGCCTTGTTTGAAGGTGTAAGGCAAGAAACATGGATGATATTTTACAAATAAATTAACATAAATTAATTAAATTAACTGTTAAATTTGGCACATATTTTGTAGGTAAATGTCAACTTGATTCAGTAAAAATGTAACTTAAATCTCTAGTTAACAAGCAAACCATCAGGAGTTCAGTGCACTTAACGTTACTCATTTCTCTGCTGAAAAGTGGCTTCATTGTGGCCCTCACCCCTGGAGGAATTGCCCCTCACACCATGCTTTTTGGTGAAGTACTGCCCGACAAATGCTCTCCCTCTGGCCGGGGACCTCTCAGCTGAACCGCTGATGCTGAAGCTGAAGCTGAAGCCAGTCGGCTCCACTTGTCAACAGACGTTTCAGCTGGGTTTATAATAACTCATTGAGCACTAAAGTTGACGGAAAATGACCCTATTTACCAGTAACAGTGGATTTTCTTGAGTGAATCCCAGTTAAATCAGGAGAGACAGGTGAATGAAGCAAAAAGAATTGTTTATTATACAGATGATATTGAAGATTAACTGTCTTTGGTCTTAGACTCTACAGGGAGATTTTGAATCAAAGGACATCAGTCCTGAGCAGCAGCAAGATGGATCCCTCTATTGAGTCTAGATACTGGTGGTGGCGGCTGATGACTTCTGATGAGGCTGATGAGGCTGGTGAGGCGATGCACTGATGAATCTACAAAGACTGGGCGGTGATGGGGAGGTGGTGAGGTATGCATAACAGCAGCATGAAAGGACTGAGGCAGAGAAGGAGAAAACATATTTAAAATGACAGCCGCATTATGATAGGTTGACAAATAAAGGTGTGTCACCGTGCTATTGGTTGGATGTGAACGGCTGATGTGAACAGCTGATGTCTTAATTGACACCCAGTGGAATGACAGCAAGGAAACTGTAAGTGAGCAACTGTTAAAGATGGGAATGACAGAAATAATAATAATACTAAAATATAATAAAACTAAAAAATAGTAAAACAACCTGAGCATGCAAAAGATAGTCTTCCTGACTGAACTTTCGCTAAGCTTCATTTGTCTCCAATGAATTTTTGTAAAAATAGTAACTATGAGTATGTGCATTCTAGTGTTTATATGGTGGGGGGTCATGTTAGTAACCCCTCTATGTCCCCCATTTTAGGCCAAAAAATCCTCAACACAGAAATGGTAAACAGTTTAACACTCTAATTCCACAATTCAGTACTACATAGTACTAATTCAGTACTACAGTCTTTTCACATTTTCAGCAATTATTTTCTAATATGTATAATGTGTTTGAAAAGAAATCTCTCATTTTCCTTTACACAGACTTTAACTGTAGACATCATCATCAGAGATATTCTGCATTCCAGGATGTCTGACAGTGTAATGTCTTCACTTTCTGTTGGGAGAGGAGTGATGTAAAATCTATTCATTCCATGTGGAATCCAGGTCAGCAAAGACTCCACAGCATTACTACATGATCACAATCAGCTTTGAAAGGTAGTTGAGTGGTATCATGTGCTAAAATTTCACATGGTCATTAATATCAATGGGCTACTAATGATTTTCACTCGTATACTATGCGAGCGTGATAACACCCTAGCTACTGTGGAATTGTTTTGAGTCATCCTCCCTCTCCTCATTCTTCAAAGGACATCTACATGAAAGGTACTGTTATAAGAGTAGCATAGCTCTGTTAAGATATAGGGCAGTGCATAATGTGTATGTGTAGCGAGTGTGTGGTTGAGCGAGCATAAGGAAAGTGATGGTGAATGCAGGCGAAGCAGAAGAAAAGATCAGTAATAAGTTGTCGGTATGGCAGTAAATATTCAGAGGGTTACAGTGTGTAATTTAATAAATTCTGCAGCTTCTCAAGACGCAAGAAAAGTCTTATCTATTGTTTGCCCAACTGAAGGTAAAGTGAAGGTGGTTCGCCCCAAAGTTAGTGACAGTGGGTTAGCCTAACCTGACCAGGCTCACTTAAGGTGGACTGACCTTTAAGGTGAACAAGCTATTCTCATTTTAGTGTCAAATTCAGACACTCTTAAACAGAGAACAGAGTTTTTGCTCAGTCACACACCCCGTAACTAAATTTGAACCTGCTTGCATCTCACATTGAGTAATCCCACTTCATCTGGCATAAGTATAGTTTACAAAGGTGTGAATTTGCGTGTATTTGAGTGTATAATGAGCATTCTAGGCTGTTTTCATGCAATATAAGATCCAAGATCTCCAAGATTACAAGCCCTTAGAGTAGTGCCAATCAGAGTAGAGAAGTAGAGTAGTGGAAATTTTGGGTTGCTTCCAAGCAATATATGGACAGATATCTGATAGTCACAAATCCTGGGTGCTGTGTTTGTCGTACAATAACAGCTGAAAAAAGCCACTGCTTTCCCTCCTCTCTATGTATGCTGCAAACATCTTGGGACAGTGGTAGCCTAGTGGTGGGTGAGGCGAACTTGTTACCACAGCGTTGCAGATTCGATCACTGAGCCGTTAGGAGGAAGCTTGGGGGGAAAATTGAGTAACTACGCTCTCCCATGTCTGAATTCAATTCCACTGATGAGCCGCAGAGCAAGGCACTTATTGGCATATTGTAAGCTTGCTGTTTTGTGGCATTGGTGCAGTAACAGCTTTTTTCTGGCAACACAATCATGCAGCCCATTTCTGTATCTCCTTATTGTGCATCTAGAAACAGCCACACCACGTTTTTGCAGAGAAGCCTGTATTTCAGCTGAAGGTGCATGTTGGTTTTTCTTTATAACCCAAACAATTTTCCTGGCAGTTGTGGCTGAAATCTTTTTCGGTCTACCTGACCATGGCTTAAAATCAACAGGACCCCTAATTTTCCACTTCTTTATCAGAGCTTGAACACTACTGATTTTCATTTTCAAATCTTTGGATATCTTTTTATATCCTTTTCCTGAATTACAAAGTTCAGCTACCTTTTCTCACAGGTCCTTTGACAGTTATTTTACAGCCCTGGATGAAATATGCAAGGGTCTCTCAAGAGCTAAGAAACTCATTGACTATTTATACACAGACACTAATTACAGTCACAGGTGTGGAAACTTACCTTTCATAGCCATTTAGCCTTTCAAAGCCATTTAAAACCAAATAAGGACCCCACTCAATGTTCCAACTATCGCCCCATATCATTAAGCAATGTGACCATATCTCAGGCATCCAATCAAAATCACACCACCATAAAATCAGTCCGTATACTGATGATTCTGTTATATATAACGAACCCCTCACCTTCACTCCCATCAGTTCATAATCTGATCAGTAATTATAGTAAGGTGTCTGGCTACTCCATCAATTGGACACAATCTGAGATTTTGCCTATAACTAAATTCAACTGGGACGCTGAGGCTTGGGATCCTCTCTTCAAACAAACAGCAAAATCTATTACATACCTTGGAATTCATAGCTCTCCAAATTTAAATGAATTATTCAAACTCAACTATACCCCTCAGCTACAAGAAATAAAAGACAATCTGGAAAGATGGAATAAATTACTAGGATTCTTAATTGGCTGGATTTCAACTTTTAAAATGAAAATCCTCCCAAAAATAAATTACCTCTTTGTATTTATTTCCGGTCAACTAGATTATTGTAATGCACTTTTTGCTGGACTGGCAAAGCAAGCACTTAATAAACTCCAGCTTATTCAGAATGCTGCAGCCAGAGTATTGACTAAAACCAAAAGTTGTGAACTCATCACTCCTTTTCACTGGCTCCCAGTAAAGCAAATAATTGATTTTAAAATACTTCTTATTGTTTTTAAAGCTATGAATGGCTTAGCTTAGCTTAGCTCCCTCCTACATCATTAACATGCTTTCTGAATACACAGCAGAAGCAGACAGACCCCTGAGACCATCAAATGAAGGTCTCCCCACTATACTTAGAATAAACTCCAAATCAGCTCATGGTGCCTTCAGTCATTATGGTCCTACTCTCTGGAATTCTCTACTACATAACCTCAGGTCTGCTACAACAGCATCTTCTTTTAAAAGCAGACAAAAAACATATCTTTTTTTGCAAGCTTTTAGTTAGGTCAATGGGTAAAACCTTCATTTTAGAATCAGTATTATTATTGTTGTTCCTTTTTAATAATAATAGTACTTTCTTACCCTACTTTCTCTATTGTAATACCTTCTTACCTTCTCATTTTATATGTTGTCTTATGTTTTCATATATGTAGCATTTCCTTATTTAATGTTTCATCTTATATGTTTTGTATATGTAATGTTATATGTTTTTGTCATGTATGATCTTTACCTACCCTTTACCTTACCCTTTCTTTACTTTTGTTTTTAAGCACACTGTCATATGAAATGTGCTATATAAATAAATTTGACTTGACTTTACTTTGATTTTGCTATGACCCCTGTCACCCAACCTCAGGCTTTTAACAGTGCAGTCACTTCCCCAATCAGCAACACACCCACTGAGAAACAAACTCTGATTATTGGCAGCTCAATAGTGAGAAACGTAAGGTTAGAGACACCAGCAGCCATAGTCAAATGTATTCCTGGGGCCAGAGCGGGCGACACTGAATCAAATTTAAAACTGCTGGCTAAGGATAAACGTAAATATGGTACGACTGTTATTCATGTCGGCGATAATGACTCCCGATTACGCCAATCGGAGGTCACAAAAATGAATGTTGAGTCGGTGTGTACATATGCGAAGACAATGTCGGGCCCCTCCCTGCCTAATCTGACCAGTGATGACATGCCGCAAGTCACAATTCAACCGCTGGCTGTCGAGGTGGTGTCCAGCAAATGATGTGGGCTTCACAGATAATTGGCGGACTTTCTGGGCAACACCTGGTCTGATTAGGAGAGACGGCATACATCCCACTTTGGATCGAGCTGCTCTTATATCTAGAAATATTGTTATTTTGTCTTACTGAAACTTTGCTGTTTCATGAAGAATATGCCAGCCTTAATGAATCCACTTCCCCCAGTCATATTAACACACATTCCTCGAGATACTGGCCGAGGAGGTGGAGTCGCAGCCATGTTCAACTCAAGCCTTATTGTCAACCCCAGACCTAAATTTACTTATAACTCATTCGAAAGCCTTGTTCTTAATATCTCTCACCCAACCTGGAAAACCTTACAGCCAATTCTATTTTTATCAAACTTTTATCAAACTAGAGTTTTTATCAAACTTAGTCCTTAGTACAGATAAAGTAATTATAGTGGGTGATTTTAATATTCATGTGGACATCGATAATGATAGTGTCAGCACTGCCTTTATCTCATTGTTAGACTCAATTGGCTTCTGTCAGAGTGTAAATAAACACACTCACTGTCTTAATCACACCCTTGATCTTGTGCTGATTTACGGCATCGAAATTGAACATTTGATAATTTTTCCACAAAATCCTATTTTATCAGACCATTACTTGATAACTTTTGAATTCCTATTACTGGATTACACACCATTAGACAAAAATGTCTTCACTAGATGTCTATCTGATAGTGCTGTAGCTAAATTTAAGGAAGCAATTCCATCAGTGCTGAATTCAGTGCTATGTCTCAATACTTCAGAGGACTCCTATGCCAATTTTAGTCCCTCCCAAATTGAAAGTCTTGTTGATAGTGCGGCAGGCTCACTGCAAATGACACTGCAAACACACGACTCCATCGCCCCTTTAAAAAGGAAAATAATAAAACATAAGAGGTTAGCTCCATGGTTTAACTCCCAAACCCGCAAATTAAAGCAAATATTGCGAAAATTGGAAAGGATTTGGCGTTCCACCAAACTAGAAGAATCTCGCTAAACCTGGCAAGATAGTCTTAAAACATATAGGAAGGCCCTCTGTTATGCCAGAGCCACCTATTACTCAGCATTAATAGAGGAGAATAAAAACAGCCCTAGGTTTCTTTTCAGCACTTTGGCCAAGCTGACAAAGAGTCATAACTCTATTGATCCATGTATTCCAATGGCTCTCAGTAGTAATGACTTGAGCTTCTTTAATGATAAAATTCTAAGTATTAGAGACAAAATTCAACACACTCTGCCCTCAACAGGCACCAATTTATCCACAAACACAGGAACCTTAGAAGCAGCTGTGGAACGTGACATATATTTGGACTGTTTTTCTCCAATTGACCTTCCTGAACTAACTTCAATGATTTCTTCATCCAAACCTTCAACCTGTTTCTTAGACCCCATCCCAACTAGGTTGCTTAAGGAAGCCTTACCCTTAATTAGCACTTCCTTACTAAATATGATCAATCTCTCTTTAGTAACAGGCTATGTACCACAGTCCTTTAAAGTAGCTTTAAAGTAAACCTCTTTATAAGAAGCCTACTCTCAATTCAGGAGTCTTAGCCAACTATAGACCCATATCTAACCTTCCATTTCTCTCTAAGATCATTGAGAAAGCAGTTGCCAATCAGTTATGTGACTTTCTAGATAACAATAGTTTATTTGAAGATTTTCAGTCAGGATTTAGAGCACATCATAGCACAGAGACATCACTGGTGAAGGTCACAAATGACCTTGTGACTGCATCAGACAAGGGACTTGTCTCTGTACTTGTGTTGTTAGATCTTAGTGCCGCATTTGACACAGTTGATCATCAAATCCTATTATGGAGAATGAAACATTTAATTGGCTTTAAAGGAACTGCATTAAGCTGCTTTAAGTCCTATTTATCAGACTGATTTCAGTTTGTACATGTTAATGATGAATCCTCCATGAAAGCAGAAGTTAGACACAGAGTTCCACAAGGTTCTGTTCTTGGACCAATACTGTTCACCTTGTATATGCTTCCTTTAGGTAATATTATTTGGAAACACTAAATTTTCATTGCTATGTAGATGATACCCAAATATATTTATCAGTGAAGCCTGATGAAACCAATCAGTTAACTGGACTCTAGGCATGCCTTCAGGGAAATAAAGACCTGGATGACCTGCAATTTTCTGCTACTGAACTCAGACAAAACTGAAGTTATTGTGCTTGGCCCTAAACACCTTAGAAACACATCATCTAATGAGATGCCTACTCTGGATGGCATTACCCTGGCCTCCAGCACCACCGTAAGGAATCTGGGAGTTATCTTTGATCAGGATATGTCCTTCAACTCCCACATAAAACAAATTTCAAGGACTGCCTTTTTTCACTTACATAATATTGCAAAAATCAGGCACATCCTGTCTCAAAAAGATGCAGAAAAAATAGTCCACACATTTGTTACTTCTAGGCTGGATTATTGCAACTCATTATTATCAGGCTGCTCTAACAAGTCTCTAAAGACTCTCAAGCTGGTCCAGAATGCAGCTGCAGTTTGTACTGACTATAACTAGAAAAAGAGATCATATTTCCCCCATCTTAGCTTCACTGACTTCCAGTAAAATCAAGAATTGAATTTAAAATCCTTCTCCTCACATACAAAGCTCTTCATGGTCAGGCACCATTATATCTTAAAGAGCTCATAGTACCCTATTACCCCACTAGAACGCTCCCAGAATGCAGGCTTACTGGTGGTTCCTACAATTGCCAAAAGTAGAATGGGAGGCAGAGCCTTCAGCTATCAGGCTCCTCTCCTGTGGAACCATCTTCCAGATTTGGTCTGGGGGGCAGACACCCTCTCTATGTTTAAGAGTGGGCTGAAAACTTTCTTTTTTGATAAAGCTTATAGTTAGGGCCGACCAAGCTCGCCTTGGATCAGCCCTTAGTTATGCTGCTATAGGCCTAGACTGCCAGGGGACTTCCCATGATGCACTGAGCTCCTCTCTCCTCTTCTCCATCTGTATGTATTCTTTAACCATTAATGTTACTAACTTGACTTCTTCCCCGGAGTTCTTTGTGCTGTCTCATCCTCAGGAAACCCCATAAACCATGCTGACGTGTTGATGTCCTTCTTCTGTCCTTCACCAGCTGTTCCTGCTGTTGTTGCCGTTTGTTGCTGCTAGTCATGTATCTATTACTGTTGTTGTTGTTGTTGCTGTTCTGCTTCTCTGTGTTCTCCCCCCTCCCACCCTCTTCTCTCTCTTTCAACCCAACTGGTCAAAGCAGATGGCTGCCCACCTAGAGCCGGGTTCTGCTTGAGGTTTCTTCCCGTTTTTCATTACCGCTGTCGCCAAGTGCTTGCTTATGGGGGAATTGTTGGGTCTCTTTCTCTGTAAATTAAAGAGGATGGTTTAGACCTGCTCCATGTGAAAAGTGCCCTGAGATGACTTTTGCTGTGATTTGGCACTACATAAATAAAATTGAATTGAATTGAATTGAACTTCTACTGCAAAAACCAAAAACCATAAATTAAACTATCTACCCTCCGAAAGCCTAAATAATACAGAGAACTCAAGGCCCCAAATTTCTTCTACTATTTCCTCTCACATCAGTTACTGTACATCTGCCACTGGACACATAACACCAATCCACCTTGGCTAGAAATCAAAAATAGTTTAGTTCAGGAATTGAGCATCAAAAATCATTTATAGGGAAATCCATAAAAACTCACATCTGTTCCAAAAACAACAGCACTATCACCACCACTCCTAACTGTTTGGTGGAAGTCAAATGAAATTCCCCATTACAACCTCTCATCCATCATATTCCATTATGGCATAACCCCATGTTTCTAATCAATAACAAACCCTTTCTCCTCTCAACCTGAGTTGAGAGAGGAGTAGCCAGCTTGAGACAGCTGCTCAGTGGTGGCTTGCTCATGACCTTTGACCACATACAAAAAAAAAAACAACATACCAGACCACTGCTACTTCCAGTGTATCCAGTCAAAAGAAGAACCTCAAAAAATGTTATCCCAAATATAAAAACTCCTGGCATCCGAAGACAGAGCAATATCAATCCCTACAGACAAATGGACTACAGACATAAATAACCTACCAACAGATATTAATTTGCAAAACATATGCAGTAACACATTTTCTATGACATTTAATTCCAAAACCCAACTAATACAGTATAAAGTACTTCATAGAACCCACATCACCCCCACACACTACCCACAAACTTTACCACATCAGCTTTAGCCAAAGTAATACACATTCATATTGTCCAACCTCAACAGATGATTACTTCCATGCCCTCTGGCTATGCCCTCATGTCCAAAAACTTCTGGTCAGAGGTCATGAGCAGGCTATCTGAGATTCTTAGCCTCAGCATTCTCTTATGTCCTATCATTGCATTACTTGGCGATGTCTCTACATTACATACACCTAAACATCTCAAACCATCCATATTAATATCACTAAATGTTGCCAAAAAGACCAAGGCTGCAGTTGAAAAGTCCCTCCTATCGTCTTTTCCTAACCACTTTTCCTTGACCTCGATGGAAAACGTCACAAGGTCAAGGAAAGATGTGAAGGAGAAGTCATAAGGACATAGGAAAAGACAACTGTGGTGCTGAGAAAATCTGACTGCACTTACACTGGACTACATAATTATGTGACGGCAGATGTTATTGATGTAGGTCGACTGTGGTGAAACTACAATGTTCTGAAGATGGACTACAAAAAGCGCATCTTACATACTTCCCCCCGGTCATTCTTATTGTGTTGTTTCATGCAGGCTACATAAACGTGCACAACACACTGAAAAATAACTTCATTACAAAGGTCAGAAATGAATTTTAAAAAAGGAATATAGCCTGCCAGTCACAAAACTGAAATGAAATTGTCACATTATAATAGTTTAAGAACCACCACATATAAACCCAAACACCTTGAAATGTTGACTTGTTTGTGTAACTTCATCGATTATCTATCTATCTATCTATCTATCTATCCATCTATCTATTTATCTATAGCAAGCATAGTCAGTGATTGTTTTTGTAGAGATGCAGTTGGGTCAGATAATATAGATACAACAATAAAAGTGAAAAACATTTGTTTTCTGGTTTTGATTCAATTTCTATTCCAATTGCCGATTTGAAGACGAAAACGGGAAAAGCACATGAATTTCTGTTTTCTTAATTCATAAGAAAAATGTATAATGCTTTGTACATTTGTTTATTCTGTTATCAAACAAGCTGAACACAACTTCGGACAGAGGGGACACAGACTGCTGTGAATGTGTGTAATGTGGGTTTAATCGTTTGAATTTATGAATGGTGCATCGCTTGCTGCCGCAAGGAATAGTGGGATGGAATTATCTCCTTTCCTTTCGTAAAGGATGATCAAGTGTACCCTATGCTAAAGGAGATTAGAATTGGAGCACCTTTCCTTAGCAGTTAGAGAGTTTGACCAGCTCTTATCATGGCTGCCACTTAGATACTTCCGGGTCATTTCACTCAGTTAGGAACCTTCCTAAGCAAAAAAGACTATTCGACTGCAGCCCATATTACTGAACTGGAAAGACAGAACCAAGGTATCCAAAACCCACTGGCTCAATCTACTAACAGGCCATTCAAATCTAGAAAAACTTACTGCTTCTTTGAAAAACATTAAATCCTATGAAAACACCCGGTCCCCCTTTCTACAATACCTTCAACACTGATTCCTCTTTCCACCAATGGCCCCCAATATAACTGTAAGTTTTACTATTCTTTTTAACTTTTAATTATTTTATTTTTCTATTTTTCTCTCTTTTCTTTATACTCTAATAAACCTACAAGAAAACACAATGTGCAGTTTGTCCCATCAACCCGGTTTGTTTGGTTTTGTCTGTCTTGTCTCATCATGTCTTGTTTCTCATCCTTTATATGTAAATATGTATATCAGAGAATATATATCAAAGAATGATGTGTATATGATATGTGTGCTTTTTTTGGTTACTGTGTTGCTTTATTTTACTGCACTGCGTATTGGGTAATTCTGTATTAAAAAAAAAATGGTAAAAAAAAAAAAAAAATCTTGAATTTTAAGTGCCTTGGCCTCAAAGAAAGTAAAAAACGTAATATAAAATGTCCCAAACCCACAATCGTACATAACATGTTTTGGTGTCGTCAAGGTAATGTGATGTGTCACAAAGTGCTGTCCCGTTCCTATTCATACCATTTCAAACCTTTGCAGCCTCTCACATTTAAGCACTTACCAGGTGATGTCGCTTAACTCTGTAAGGGTTCAGGGCTTAGGGTTTAGGGGGGGCATGGGGATTGGGCCACAAAGATCCTAGCAGAACAGACTCACACACTCTCACACAAACATAGTCACACAAAACACAGGAGCAAAACTACACACAGATGTGGAATACGGCCAGGTCCATAACAGTAGTCTGATCTTTAATCAGGCCATCTTCTTTCTTATACTATACTAAATCAAAGGGATACAGAGCCTAAATATATAATATCCTAGGTCAAGTCAGGAGATACTCTCAGCAAAACATCAGCATTAATTCATCTGCGGATTGTGAATATTTATGCCAGATGTCATATTTGACATAGTTTGGATGTAACAAGTGAAAGTGTTTTGAAATGCATCCAATCAAATGACATGTGGATGACTACCTAAACCCAACCATCATATAAAGCACACCTAAAAGAGTTAGCTTGGCGGTATAGTAGTAGCTAGCAGAGTGACATCATTGTTGGACCTCATACTCTATGTGCATGAGACAAAGGCAGGCCTGCATGCAAGTCACAAAGCCTGATAACAAGAAAGAGCACTAGTCGAACAAAGGGAGTCCAAAACGGACGCCATCTCTCAACATGCACTGCTCAGTTCACACTTTGGTGTTGAATCTAGACACTCTCACCTCTCATTGGCAGAGACGCTCCAACACCAGAGGAAGTCACAGCAACACAGCCGTGATGTCACCGGCCCTTTAAATAGTGGGTGTACCCAGAAATCCCTGCCTACCAGTAATAGTGCAGGAGGGAAGCTCTGTCTCTCCATGAGCCCGTTTACTAAAGGAGGTAACCCCGTGCACGTGTACTTTTCCCCACCGACTGGAAGACTCTCCCCTTGCTGTGCGAGATGAGACATCACCTGTGTTTGCCACCGGATCTGAGAGGAGACTGCTGCTGCAACCCAGCACTCTCACTGCCTGCAGAAGGAAGAAAAGGATTTCTTCACAAAGACACAGATAACTTCTCTGCCGTGCTCTTCTTCAACTAAGTCGACTCTGCTGTTTTCTCCGCAACACTGCCAACAGAGCGCGAGGACGGCCCCGACAGCATCTGAGCTGAAGAACCAAGCCGGACTGAAAGACGAACTGAAACACACATCCTGCTCACTTTCTGACACGACCAAGTAATAATTTTAAGCCTGGGCAGAGAAAGGTTATAGTGTGTGTTATTTTCAGGTTCAGTACTGTTGTTTTTGTTATGTGAATTGAGTGCCGAGTCCCTTTTGTTGCTTTACTCTGAGGAGTTTTTGAAGTTTGCTACCTGTTTAGTTGTGTTTACCATGCTAGACTGCTGTTTGTGCCACCATGAGTGAAAAAGTAAGTTGCTTTGTCGATCGGAAGTCAGATAACATGCGTTACAGACTGCTGTCTATACGCACGCTCTCTGTGGACAAAGCAACTGCGTCAGATGTGACTTCCTCCCATAGTCACATACGCATCTAAACTCTCGCGCGACGTCACAACAGATCACGTCACCATCTCGCGCACACACACATACACGTTCCCACTTGTATGTGTTTTCACTGTACATAGCTGTATGTTTGCTTAGGTAGAACTAGATTTTAGATAGTGATTTATTGCTCAAAGCATTGGCTAACTTTGTTAACTTTGCTTTTGTTTCATAAACACTGTTATATCTTTAAAGAGAGGTCTTTTGTCCTTATTGTGTTTCTATATTGTGAAAAGCAGCTGATTGAGAGAGTCAGAGCTCAAATTCAAACCTTCTGCGTTCACCTGTGAACGGTGATATCCCTCATATATTCGCATTCTAGGTGAAGTCTTTCATGAGACTACCTTATTGTTTGGTTATTTGTCCCGGTTTCCAGGTGGTGCCCCGTAATTATTAATTCGTATTAATATATTTTTTTTTTAAAAATTAACAATTATCTCTGATTATTATTAGTTATTGCCAATAACCAGCCGTGCTCCTCACAGATCCAAAAGTTGGTGTCCCACTGTGAGGTTCAATAACAGTTGATGCCCCATATTATTAATTAATATGAATAATTTCTTGATTTTATTACTAATAACCAAATGCACTCCTGCCAGATGTAACATCGTTATAGTAGAAGACATGTGTTTGGTTGTCAGTTCTACAAAAACATTTCCAAAGAACATGGTTGAGGCGTTATAAACAATACAGATTAGGGAGGTGTGTCTGTGTGAAGTGTGTTTGTACAGCTCTGTGTCACTCTGTATTCACTCAGCCATGTCATCTTAACTCAATTAAACTGTATATATATTAAAAATGTACTGCCATCTGCAGCATTCGGTAGAAAAGCCATTTCCTGTTTGTCTCAGTGACCCCTGGGAGGTCCCATGTGAGGGCCAACGCTGTAACAGCCTCCCTGTCCGACTTACTCAGCTCACTGTCTCCGTCGAGCTTTGGTTAACACAAATTTGTAATCAATGGTTGAGTTGATAATAAATGTGCATTAGTTACATGAAGAAGTCATTACATTGTAATACATACCAGCCCAATGGTTTGCCGGAGGTCCAGATCAGTGATATCTTCCAGCTGGATTGTGGCTGTGTCCAAGTTGCCCCTCAGTAACACATGGATAATGGCTGGACTGAGCCTGGATAGACATGGGCCACCATAGATGAAGGAATGGCCCATCATCCTGCCTGCCATCACAAACAGGTCGCTCTCCACCAATATTTGGGAGGTAGAAGGAATAAGGTGATCCTGTTCTCCCTCAAAGAACAAGGTGATGTTACTGTTGCCTGTATGGGATGTAATTCAGATGGAGAAAAAAAATTGTTGAGGAAAAAAAAATTCACAATCTTTGTACAACAGTGGAAAAAAAAATCAGCCAAGGCAAGTGAATACAATGAAATATTGGGGTTAAAGAAATGTTAAGATTAATTTTCACTAATATGCGTATCAGTATTTGTATTACAAATACAATGCATACCAAAGTTGATGTGGAACCCGTACTGCAGCTTTTGCATTATCATGCTGAAAAGGTGTCACATCACACCACTTCCGGGGGCTGTATCCCCTACAAAATAGCATTGACTGCACTTAAAGGCACAATATGTAATTTCAGTCGCTAGGGGTCTCTCAATCAAAACAATAACAAAAGATGGGGTGTGATGATGGTGTGAAGTAGCAAAGGATCATGGGAGTTGTTGTCTTCGTTGTTAAATAACCAGCTTCACCGGGATAGGATTACTCCAGTGTTAATCATTCAGGATGTTTTTACCGGGAGCCAAATTACCCGCAGAGGTCTCCTCCTCTCCAGAACAAACAGACCCGGTGATTACAGGTAAAAACACTGAATAAAGCTGTTTCACCTAAAAAATCAGTGTTTCTCCAGCGATGTACGGCGACCACCGGACATCCAGTTCGGGCAGTTAGCCGAGCTGCTGCTAACACTTGTTCGGTTTATTTCTCTTATAACTTTAGATCCAGACGTTCAGCCGGTTTCTCCCAGGAGCCGAATTATCCGCAGAGACCTCCTCCTCTCCTAAAACAAACGTACGCACTGATTAGAATCGTCAGAATACTCATTAAAGCTGTTTTACCTAAAAAATCAGTGTCCTAAATTTATCATGAAAATGTGACTTAAAACTGAATAAAAGTCCATTTATAACAGTTTCTGTGGAACAACCACAACGCCGATGTATTATCTTGTATGTGTGTAAGTTACTCTTTGGTAGACGCCATTGTAGCGGACAAACACAGCGCCGCTGTATGCATCTTGTGCGTGTTTACTCTTTGGTAGAGGAGGTATGACGCCATTGACGTGACCAAATGAAACGGTCCGTTACTTTGATTAAATTGCAGATTTCTCTGGGTTTGAAAATTGTTGGAAACATTTGGGATAATGTAAGTACACAACTCAACAACATATATAACATAGGTCTAGTTGTTTTTAGACATTTTAATGTGGAATAATTACATATTATACCTTTAAGTGATGATCTAGAGAGACAACCAAACCAAAATGAAATCAACAAAATATGTAGTATGTACCTTCTAACATGCATCTTAAGGGCCTCGCCCAGTCAGTGTGGCTGCTCTTATAGAAGCCGATTATGGCCATCTCCTTCTTATCCACAACTTCATGGATATCAATGCTTAACCGAAGAGGAGGCATCTCCTCTTTATGGCCAAGCAAATACCTCCTGAACTCTTCTTCTATGAGGGTCAGCAACACTCTTCCAAGCTGAAAATACACAATGTGAAGGCATTATAAATGGATCAATCAATTGAAGAGCAATGCAATCTGTAAAACTGTAATTCAAGTAATCATCATGATGCAATGGAGATCAGGATGCCCTTAAAGATGCCCTTTCCTCCATTGGAAATTGTTTTTGGCTGTTTGCCAGTGTACCCCTCCAATTCTGGAATAGACAGTGACAGGTTCCTTTGGCCACTGCCACCTTAAATAACAATATTATATGTTAATTAATTGTGACAACAAATGTTAAAATGTGTTAACAAATATTAACGTATTCACAATATTAATATAAAAGCTCTACCTGAAGCCTTATAAAAGAGCCAATCACCATCTAGAGCCTGTAGTTTGGGAAATTCCTGTTGAAAGAGCCAACGACTCTAAATCAAAGCATGCAAATAGTTTAGAGCAATATATGAATGCATTACAATTCAAAAATAAAAACGTTAAAGTTGTTTTCACCTGATTATGGTCAGATTCCTCTGGGACTGACGCAGTCACGTTCACTGACACATCAACTTTAGCTCAGAATCGACCATGGGAATTTTCCCTGTTGGCCTTGGGAGAGCAAACACTGTGAGTGCTACGCTTTTATCTGTGGCTTTCGGAGGCTGAGAAAATCTTTTTTGTCCTCTTTTGGGTTTCAGTCCACCTCTTCTGAAATGCCCAGGAAAAAGTCTAAAGTAATAAGAAATTAAGTAGAAGAATGAGATAATGAGTTAGAGTAGTAGCAGCAGCATATAAAGAATGGGATAATGTTCAGATCGTATATATATATGTTCCAATTTTAGACTCAAATACCATGACATCTCCTCCTGTACTCTTGTATTATTTGGTGTGGTCTGAGTTGATGAAGCGGACATACCCACGCTGGCAGCAGGGCGGAGTAAAGTTGTACTTAGAGCAGCAGAAGCGGGAACAGAAGAATTCTCTCTTTCAAAAGGAGGAATGTTAGGGCAAATAGGACGGGGTGGTAGGTTCAGTAGCTAATGTTAGCTTAGCGTAATTACATATTAACAATGAACAATACAATACGATATTTCTAAACCAAAACAGCTAACAAACCCAACAGCCATTCTATCAAAGACCTTAACCAGGATGTTGCCACTTGTCATATCTTAACGTAGCCTCACTGAAACAAGGTGACTAACTAAGCACGGTGCGGTTCACACAGACATTACACCTACATTTGTAAGGATACACTACTAATAACGATCTTTGTGACTTTAATACCACTTGAAAGAATAAATGAAAAATATAAAGGATGAGGTGGCTGATAACTGCTAACTGAAGAAGCAGGCAAGCCACCACTTTAGAGAGCTGAACATGCCCACAAGCATCCTCGTGCCTTTCATACTCAAACAGTATGAGCTAGAGTTAGATAATATACATAGAACAAATAAACATACACTAATAATCACTGTGTGACCCTAACACAAAACAATGACTGCACGTTACTTATCGCTGATTTAAAAAAAAAAAAAAAACAGCTCATACTTTGAAATGTGGAAATGATGTTGTCAGCAGGCGATTAGGTGTTATCCGAAAATTGCCGAGTGATACGTATGGATTTTCATTCAGACCAGTGGAAAATTTGTTTCAAAACTCTGTGTGTAAAAAGCAAATCCACAAGCGTAGAACTGAGATCCACAAATGTTTTCTCGATACACAAATAAAATGTATTAACATATTTTTTTTTATTTGTGGAATTTGTTTGTGTATTTGCAGATCGGTTTTATATTTGCAAAATATTTTTGTGAGTTTACAAATCTTTTTTTTGTATTTGTGGAAGGTGTTTATATTTACAGATCATTATGAAACAAATCTATCTCCATAGGGGTATGATCACTTATTGTAATTGAGTGAATTGAGGTGTCAGTTATGTCCTGTATGATCGATTTACTAGTTAGGAAAAAGTCTATATGAGAGAATGAGTGATGTAGTGGTGAGAAATATGAAAATTCTTTTGCTGTTGGATTATTTAGTCGCCAACTGTCATCAAATCCTGCTCCTGTTCAGTCTATTGGTGGGTTGAGAACTGTGTTAAAATCACCTCAAATGATCATTTTGGAGTCTGTAAAACTGCATGATGATGTGAAGAATCTATGAAAGAAGGCGGGGTCATCTGTGTTGGGTCCGTAGACATTTGCTATGGTCAGACTAGTACTGTTAATTGATGTATTTAAAATAATGAATCTGCCGTCTGGGTTGATGATGGTGGAGATATGAGTTAGTGAGATTCTCTTGTGAATCAGTATGGATACACCTCTTTGTCTTGAGTTATAGGAAGCAGATACATTCTGTTGATTTTAATCTGTGGTTGTTAGAATTTGACATATGGGTTTCTTGAAGTAGGCAGATATCTGGATTTATTTAATTTAAGCGAATAAATATTTTATTCCTTTTAGTTTATGAGCCAATCCCATATATATTCCATTTTAGGAATTTAAGTGGAGCCATGATTCAAGATTATTGGTAAGATGTGTCCTGGTAGATGCTTGTTTTGAGGTATGTGTGTGTGTGTGTGTATATGTATGTGTGTGTATATTTGCCTCTGCTGTCACTAGATGTCAAACATGCAATGAGAGGGGGAGGGGGAAATAATAACAACAAAAACAACAATAAACACTTACATAAACACATGTAAGCATGCATGGCTGTACACAGTGAGAGATAGGGGAGAGTTATGAGAGAGTTAAGTGGGTCATGGTGAGTCAGAAAAGTCAGGGAGTGGTGTTGGTGTCGCGGTAGAGCTGTCCTTCTATATATAGTTTGTCCACAATCAGGTTGGCACATTTATTGTTTTGTTTGTGTTGTTTCAGGATGGGGTAGAGAGTATTGCAACGTTCGTTCAATTCGCATGGGAATTGATCGTTGAGTCCGTATTTTGTACCTTTGGGTTCTCTTCCTTTGCTTTTAATGAGTTCCTTGTGTTTGACATGTTCTAGTCTGGCGATGATGGGTCGGGGTGATTTGTTAGTGCGGGAGCCAAGAAAGAGGACACGGTGGAAAGTGATCTGGTTTACGGTGTCAGGTGGGAGTTTGAGTTGGGTTCTAAAGAAGTTCTTGATCAGTGTTTCGGGATTTTCAGATGGGTGTTTGGGGATGCTGGAAAAGATCAGGTTATTGTGCATGCTTCTGGTTTGAATGTCCAATATGGTTTCTTTCATTATTTTGTTTTCTTTTGTGATCAAGTCCATTTTTTCCTTGAGTGTTTTGACAGAGGTTTGGAGGGAGTCGTTGGACTGTTCTAACTTTTCAATGTATTTGTGGGCAAATTCCAGGCTCAAGCGAAGCTCTTTTCTTTCGTCATAAAGTGTAACCAGTAAGTCAAGTTTTTTATTGATGGATTGTAGGACACTGACCTCGATTTCTGTTGTCTAAAGATCGAACTTTCAGAATTATTGCAATTTCAAAGCCCTCCTAATGGAGCACTCAATGTCACTGTTGTTATTTTTCACTAGCTGCAGACCAAGGTTGTAAGAATTAACACCTAATCATAATACTTTGCCCTAGTTAACTCACCTTTTTGTTGCTGTTTGGTGATTAACGTTAGCTTTTTTTAGCTGTTAATTTTAGCCGTTTAGCTGTTTAATGTCTTCGCTATTGCGAAGCAAAGTGTTTAAGGACAATTGGGCACGAGCTTGTTTTTGCACACACTTATGCATGGGACGTTGTGGAACCTCTTGCTTTTCATTTCGGCACCCATGTTAACAGGTTAGAGCAGCCACACAGCCCCTGTGAGACGTGCATCTCATGCGTGGCTGCTGTGTTGTGTCATCTAGAGATTCAAGGTCTTGCCTATTTTCTCCGCGTGACGCGCGCAGTTCTCAGCAGAAATAGACAGGGAAAACAACAGAAAGCAAGCGTGCAATACGCAGCATTTCAGCGACGCACACAAGCTGCTCACGCATCCTGTGTGTCCCAGGCGGGATGGCACTTTTCCCTGATTGGCCAAAGAAAGTGAAAACGTCATTTACTGCAACAATATTTTGGTTATTGTGGACTTTATGCCAGTGTAGGTAAGATGAACCTTACGTTTCAATGGTGCAACCAAGCATCAACACAGTTTTAGTATTAAATGAACTAGTTTCAATGTATCATTAGTGTAGACTTCACATCCTAACTTAAGAGAGAACTTACACGCAGCTGGTGCAACAGGCTGCTGGTCCTGAGGGTAACTACATTTTATATCAGCTGTTAGAATGACAAACTTGAACTTGACTTGTTTATGGCAGTATTTAGTTTTCATTTTGAGATGGAAAGTTCATTCTTGAGCATTGTTTTTGTCAACTGCTTATAACAATGTTATAAGCAGTTTAGTAGCATTTCATGCCATGCAGCCTGCCTCAACAGATGCCCAGTGTCATGGAATTGTAGATGTTTAAATTTCCATTTTTTTCTGAGCACTTTAAGGACTTCAAATCGGCTTAAAAGTGTAGAAAACCATAATGTCCCCATGGTGTCCACTCCTTCTACAAGCTCACTCTGCCTATGATTTCATACAGGCCAACAGGGTACTGATACTGTAGTCATTCTGCTGATGCTGGTGTTCAAAGACACTTTACAAAAAAAGACTGCATGAGGTTTTTTAGTGTGTAGTGAAGGAATGTTACAACACAAACAGCTGCTGCCAGGACTGACCTCTGACCTGTATGCTGGGAAGCAGCATGTCTGAGCAGCAGGCCTGTTGATGGGAGAAGACACCATGCAGCTCAGAGTCAGTGATGATGATCACAGTGACTATAGAGCACTGGCATGACTAAACCATTTAACTTTTTATTGGCCTGAACTGATGTCTAATAGCTGGCATATTGATTTGCTCTAAGTGTTGCAGCTCTTACACCCACTCACAACAGGAAGCATGTTAGAACCACTTAGTGTGACTGTGTGTGACTGATGGACTGGTGGACTGAGTTTTCCACTTACATCATATGCACTGTAATGAAAGAAAAAGTTGAGAAAACAAAACATTTCAGGGAAACAAACTTCGGCTTTGAGTTTATCCAATTCAAAATTATCCATCAATTTTTACTTATGTTAACTTACTCCAAGTTATTAATATTATTTGACAACATCACAACTCATAATCTTTACTTATGTCATTTTACTCAAAGTGAGAGTGACTCAAATATGTGTACTCTGAGTAAAATTCTCATATGAGCTTATATTCCAATTTATTTTGAAATTTTATAATTCATTGTGTTAAGCTTTATCCCTGTAATTTAAACTTGAAACATATAAACATATCTAATTACACTCAGTTAACAATTAAAGAAATGCTTTTTGCTTTTTTAACACAATATTTTATTGAATTTTCAAGAACAGAAAATAAAAAAGAAACGATGAAATGACATTGATCAGAGATCTCAGAGCTTGGATACATTACAAGAACAACAATGAATAACATTAAACCAAATCAATACATGTACATTGATTAAGTCTTAATCAGTCTTGCTTAGCCATGTGCTACTATGCTATGCTAGGATAGGCTAGGCTATGCCCAGTTGTTACCAGTTTTGGCTGAAATGCAAGGCTGAAATGCAGTCTGATGCAGTGTGATGTGCTATTGTGTGTACCTTTGTATTTTGTATTATGTGTCCTGTGTCTTTTTTGCTTTGTACTGTGTGTTATTGTGCTGTTTTATGTTTTAATTGTGACCTGCCCAAGGGACTGCAGATGAAAATTAGTTATAAGCTAACTATGGTGCAGTACATCAAATGGTAACTTTTATGTTTAACACTGTACATGGTCCCAATAAATACAATACAACAACAACAATGTACCTGAGAACTATGGGAAATTGAGTTTATTCATGGGCAAAGTTTAAGCCCCACAAATGAACTAATTCATTGTGAAGTTCCAGTGGTACCTACACTGAACTTTCCCGCTTTGTAATGAATCACAGATTAGGATTCAAAGTTATCAGTTATCAGTACTCACTGTTGTTGGAACAAGAGACTACCTTGTTTGTTTGTTTTTACACAATTTCAATTTTTACTTTAATGCTGATCATTTGTTTTTAAGTTCTAACAGCTCGTAATTGTTGTTCATGTCAAACAATATAAGTTGGGGTGTTTACAGTGTGGAGGCTAATGTCTACTAACTGTCTGGACCATGCGATCTCTGATTCCTGCCTGTAATGTCAGTGATTAAAGTTTGAAGCTGAATATTGCCACATAGCAGTTTTTTCAGTGACAGACATGCTTCCTACTTGTGATCCCATTCCACTGCCTCTCAGGCAGGTCAGCTGCATGTCATTGTAAAGACTCCTGTACACTGCAACAGCAGCAGTCTTGCAGATCCGCTGCATTTCCCACTGTGTGAGATGGGTCCAATAAAGTCTTGTTTGCAATCTGTGTCATACTGTACAAAATCAAATTTGAACCATGTCAGATTATTTCTGCTGAAATGCAGAACTACAATGTAAATACAAAAAAAAAATGCAAGCAAAGACGTGTCATCAGCTCACATCACACTTAAAATGATGCTGTCTGCCAATATTCTTTCAATCATTTCATGCCATATTCTGATTGGTTTGTTCGTAGACGTGGGTCATAGCAGCAGTCACACTGTGGGACTTTGGTCCTAAATTTGTGCCTTCTTTGGTCTCCAAGGCTCTAATTCAGCAGTCAATGAACAAGTCTTACAGTGCAATTTAGGATCACTTTGACAAAGTTTTCATGTTTCTCTCACAATTATGAACTTTCATCAAGGGCGGACCATAGCGTGAAGGGGCCTTCAAGCAACTGACTCAAGAGAGTCCTGGGAAATGAAGAGAAAATCAGTGTGCCATTATCTTCTAGTTGTTACTTGTGGCCACAATATTTGCTGTTAAATACTCTTGCCTGAAACCTGCAGATTTTGATTTATTAGGCCATGCAATTTTGAAGAACCGTCGATCGAGTTGAAAGTAGGGAGGAATAGAGCATAAACGAGAGATATAGAGAAAGGGATAAGCATATGAAAAGTAGTTTTCCGGATTGAACTTTCACAGAGGTCCATTTGACTGGAGGGACACTTGAGAGAAGGAACTTGAAGGAAGTTATCTCAGCTTTTGAGACACAAGGACTAAAAATATTTGTTGAAGTCAGGTCATTTTCATTTTGTCAGGTGGAAAAAAAGAGGAGTGTGTCCTTGCTTTATATACAGTACGTACAAAATAATTTAAAAAGTTACACTCAACAAAAAAAAATGCTCTCTGGAGTCAAGTGCAAACAGACTGTCTTGTAATTTTCTTTGTGGTTTCCATCTGAGTCCTGAGTATAATCAAAAGCCTTGATATTACACATGACACACATGAGTGGTGTTCACACCTCTGGAAATTTTTCTGTCCACTGAGCTCTCTCAGTCTGTTTTCTGTCTGTATCTTCCACTGTGAGGGAAGACAGACATGTCTGGCAGGCTGTGACACTTGTCTTCACCCTCAGGTAGTTTGCTTTGGCTCTATTACAGAACACAATCAGAGCATGTGTCCAATAGGCTTGCCGTGGTGGTCGATGTTACCGGTGTTACACAGTGTTGGGACATACACCGATTACATTACTTGCCCACCACCTATACCGTAGTTTTGCTTTTTTCTATAGGAGCAAACCCATTTATTTCATTTTCGTGAATCAGTGCCCACATTGATCAAATCAAAAAACTCATATTTGTAAAGTATCAAGCGTGTTATCAATACTTGGTCAGACAACAGATGCCACAATTATAAACTGACAGTGTCTGCTCCGGGAGCGTCTCCAGCTGCAGCAGAGTTGCAGCAAAAAGTAGCAGAGCGAGACATCTGTTCTCCATCCTGCTGCTGTAAACAAACGTAATGCTAGCTGTTAGCGAACAGCTGCTCTCATGTGTCCCTGGGTCTCGGTGCTTGTTTTCGGCAGCAACTCTCCCGCTCCCTGCCTGCTCAGCCTGCTCTTGGTGTGTCTCTCTCCGGATGGTAGGCAAATTGCTCCAGTTCTGGTTCTAAGCGGCGGTTGTCCTCTGGCTCGTCCACGTTTGTGTGCGCTGCAGCCTGGCTGTACCCGCTGGCAGCAGCCTGAGGCCCGCTGTCACTAACTCTTAAATAAGGGGAAGATCTAAACTAAAAATCATATGTTAAAGATCAAAGTAAGCGCTCAACAGATAAGCTTCACTGACGAATATCTTATTGTGTAAAATGTCTGGTGTGACCGGTAGCACCGGTGTTGTCACGACTTTATTAGTTGGTGGGAAAATTTCCTCACTATGGCATCCCTAGTGTCGAATGTTCATCCTTTTTGTGGATTAAAGCTATTAATACTTTTGCATGTAGGCATCAGGTCAGTCATCATACCTGTGTGGATGCCAGAAAGGTACCAGGGCAAAGTACTCAAGCCCCCTCTTCATTGGCCATGGTACTGATATAATAATTAACACATCAACATGAACAAATAAGCATTTCTCTCTGTTTTCATTTTCTTGGGATATCTCCACTCAGGCCCGATTATGATGCAGAGGTCATTCAGCAAGATTAATATTTTTAACATTTTTACCAGCCCTGGATGGAAAACAAAAATATTTGACTCAAGCAAAAGTACTGTTACTTAAAATACATTTTATCAAAGTTAAACTAACTAAATAAATAAATAAAAGTAAAACGTTGCTCATTTAAAATATACTCTGAGTGAAAGTTACTTACATGGGACATATGCTTTTTGTGGTTTTCTGTTATTACATCCTGTTATGATGTCAGATATCTATCTTAAACATGGTCAGAATTCCAAAACTTGAGGTTATTGTATGTAGAAATGCTCCCTGCAAGTCAAAAGTCAGGGCTTAACCTTGCTATGAACACTTTGTTTGCAATGGTTCTTTCTGCCTTGCTGACGTCAAATCATTGCACATGCCCATAAACAGCCGTCCATTCTGTAGCCTTGGTTGCTAAGGTTTTTCCTTATGTTGTTTGCAATGTCCACTCTCAAATTTCAGATTTAATTTTGGCTTGAACCAGTATTGCTGTATAACTGAACGCAGATATTCAGTGATGCTGGTACAGGCACATATTTTAAGGCATTCCTGATTAGAGGCTCAAAATATGGGTGGAGGGAATGGAAATTCATGGAAATATCCCTAGCACCTCATTTATCACAGCAGACTGACCACTGCAGCAGAGGAAACTGCAACTGAAATGTAATATCTGAGAGAAGCAGGTGTAAAATCACCACTGTATTTATCAGAGCTCATCACACAAGGCAACACAAAACAAAAGATTTTTCACAACTTTACCTTTCAGTTTCCTGCAGTGACTTTCTCTGACTTTCAATGGCTCACAGCAGCTCCAGTCCATTGCAACATGATTGGAGCAGCCAGTAATAATTAAGTACGCTGTTATATATTTGTTTACAGTAAGGCAAAGAGTTAGAGAGTTTATCAAAACTCTCCTGCACAAAACTCATCAGTACTCTTAGTAAATACTTGAAAGATTTTGCACCCCTGAAAGTAATTTGCAGTGACAGGCTTAGTAAATATCCCCTATTGTCACAGTTTTCTTTCATCATAAAGGCCAGAGCCACATCCAGTTCAGAGAGATCTCTTCTCCCCACACATCTCCAGTTTATGGCTTTTGTTCCATTTTCTTTGTGTTTTTACACACCCATGCAGCACAGTTTCACTCATACATTCCCTGCCTTAGGAACCATGACATCACTGGCCCTGTGCGGTTTGCTCAGTCCTGACAATGACTTTACAGATTTGTCCCCCCTATATGTTTTGATTAATATGTTGTAAATAAATTACTTTGAAAAGGTCCCTACCCTGGACCAGATTGTGAAGAATAATCATACAAGCATGTACAACAAGGTTCTCCAGGACCTCAATAGATGGTCGAGCCATCCCAACTCACTACAAGCCCACGCTTCAGTAATCAAAATGAATCTATTACCCAGAGTCAACTTTGTCATTTCAATGCTCCCCTTACCCCTTATGGTCATTAGTGCAAACTCCACTCAGCAATCTATAACTTTATCTGGAACAATCTGCAGCCCAGAATAACACTTTCCACTGATCAATGGAGGATGCTTAATGGGGGGCTTGCAGTCCTGAATTTTAAATTATACTTTTGGTCCTTCTTGTTAAGACCTTTGATTTCTTGGTTTGATCCCAAGGCAATTGTGTCCTGGAGTGCCTTAGAGGAGGAGACAGATTTACATCACCCTTGGAATGCTCACACTTTCTTCATTGATTCACCCAAATTTAGGGTGACATCAAGAGGAACTCTTCCTGGAAAAAGGACTTTAAGTAAGGACACAAGCAAGGACTTCTTCAGATTTGACAGGATGAAGGCCATCCTGTCATCAGTTCCCATTGTTTGTCATCTATCTCTTTCTTTTCTACATCTCTCTGTCTGTGGTTACACATACAGCTATATATAGCTTTTATATCAGGTTAGTGTGGGGTGGCTGCTCTGCAGGTGCACTTGATTTGACTGTAACTGCGGTAACTGGCTGAATTTGCACTCAAAATGCTGTTAAAACTTTAATTTATAATTTCCACTGTAGCCTCTATGATCATTGAAAAAAGGCACATAGAGTCACGAGGGAGAGTGCACAGTTAAAGCACCCAAAATAATCATCACTCTGACAAATATATTTTTGATAAGTGAGGAATTGATATTCAGTGGTCATAAAATAGAATTTTGTTAACATTAAAAAAAATAGGTTTGTTTAAATAAATGTAGTATGTTTTATTGAAGCTGAACTAATAGCTGTTTAAGCTTTTGTATGAATTAATTATTAATTATGAATTAATTTTGATAGTTAAAAGTAGTGAGGACTAGGTTAATAGGTAACAGTGAGGACTGCATCTTCATTTTAACTTTTGGTTACATTACACATGTATGTTGTTTCTGAAAGTTGGAGTATTGTACTGGATCATGTGACATATGCTGAAGGTAATGAACCATGGTGAATGATGGAGTTTGTCATTAACAGGGGTTTAAGTAATTACCAAAAGTGAATTTTAGTAAATCAAGAAATGACAACATTTTGTAAAACAAAGAGTCTACCCTGATAGCAAATTTCCTTTGGCATGCATGTTGGCCAAATGAACAGCAAAGATGTGGCCCACATTTGGAAGTGAATGACAGCCATATCCGGCCCAAGGGTACAACAGCTATGAGTGAATCATAGCAAAGCCAGACTTCTACCAGGAGTAAGCCAAATACAAGAAGTTGATATGGCTCATAGCTGGGCCTGATATGGAATATCTGTATGGCTGAGTTCTGTTAAGGCCTTATGGCCCTTATGTGACCCACATATGGCTGATATGCCTTAACCGAACCATAACATAGCCATATTTATCCCAGAATTTTACCAAATGGTCTATACTTACTATACTCCAACAATTTTAAAATGTCAAATTGGCAATTTACCTGTTTATATACGAATTTCCCTAATAAAGCAAAGGTTATTAAAAGTAGTAGTTTAAGTCTTGGTTAATAAAAGTTTTTGACCCCCTTTATGGGCTACTAATACAAATGTAAAAAAACAAAACATGGGTAACATTGAGAGGCAGTGCAACTAAAACGGATAAACTGAAGTCTTTTAATTGTCAGCTTCATCAGCTTTTTTTTGTCTTTGTCTCCTGCCACTGTCTCTGTCACCAGCCAGGTGAAGCCACTTAACCATCAGTACATCAACCTCCTTATCTGAAACTGTTGCTGTTAAAGGATTTCATCTGACAGCACCTTGAGAAGGCAGAACATGAGACAACAGCATACACACACACACACACACACACACACACACACACACACACACACACACACACACACACATATATATATATATATATATATATATATATATATATATATATATATATATATATATATATATATATATATATATTGTAGCGTCCGCCAGGACGTGTTCAAATAACAGGCAACTGATCGGCACTGTACCGTTTATTTAGCTGAACAGGATGGGTTACTGTTGGCCGTAACCACGCCAAAAAAACAACAATAATGTAACTCGAATTCACAGAACTGTAGCTGCTGTCACTCGCGCCTCTCGCTCTCTCCCTCACTCTCCTCCTCGCGCACGCGCACACGCACACGCACACTCACATCCCTGCCCCTCCCCTACTCACTCCCTCTTAACATGTGGCTACCAACAAACGCTTAACAGTACAAGAACATTAACAGGGTCGCTACACTGCCCCCCCCTTACAAAGTCCCTCGCCCCGAGGGGTCGCATGCAAAGTCTCTGAGGTGGGCTGGGGGCTTTCTCTGTCTCTGGGGCCGCCTTGAAGTGGGTTGCACCTGCACTCTTGGACTCTCCAGTTGATGAGCAGGAGTTGTGTCTTGAGGTGTGGGGGTGTGTGCAGGGGGATGTGAGGGGGAATGTGAGGGGTCGGTAAGGGAAACAGCCAGAGAATCTGGGGGTGTGGCTGTCTGCTTCTTTTGGGAATGTGCAGAGTGTGCAGGGCGCTGATGAGGGCGTGCGTCACCTCTATACGGGGCCAACCTATCTCTGTGGAGAACAACCCGCCTCCCCCTAGGCGGCAGCTGGACCCTATATACTACCTCCCCCAGCTTCTCCAACACCTCACACGGCCCACCCAGTGACAGTCCAGCTTGGGGCACCGGCCCTTTTTTCTCCGTGGGCTATACACCCACACCAGGTCCCCAGCCCCAAAGTCTCCCCCTCTGGCCCTCAGGTCATAGTTTCTTTTCTGCCTCATACCCGCCTTCTGCAGCTGGTTACGGGCAAAGGCATGAGCTGACTCCATACGATCCTGAAGCCTCCTAGCGTACTCTGGGCCAGGAGGAGCTGCTGGGGCATCTGGGGGCCTGCCAAAAGCCATCTCTGCTGGCGTGCGCAGTTCTCGCCCTAACATGAGCAGGGCAGGTGTGCATAAGGTTGAATCTTGCACAGCCGACCTGTAGGCCAATAGGACAAGGGGAAGGTGCATGTCCCAATCACGCTGATGCTCTGTAGTGAGGATTGCAAGTTGTTTCGCCAGAGTTCGGTTAAACCGTTCAACTAGTCCATCACTCTGGGGGTGTAAAGGTGTAGTTCGAGTCTTTTGCATGCCCAGCCGGTCACACATAGCAGAGAACACAGCCGACTCAAAGTTCCTTCCCTGGTCGCTGTGGATGACCTCAGCTGCCCCGAACCTGGCGAACATGCCCTCCACTAGAGCATCAGCAACAGTCTCCGCCTCCTGATCTGGTATGGCATAGGCCTCAGGCCATTTTGTGAAATAATCCATGGCAGCCAAAACATACCGATTCCCTTTATCTGTGCGGGGGAATGGGCCCATTATGTCTACTGCCACCCTTTCCATAGGAGCCCCCACCGCCAGCTGCTGGAGCTGGGCACGAGACTGCTCCGGGGGCCCTTTATGTGCAGTACAGAGGTCACAGCGGCGGCAGAAGTCCTCAACATCTCTCCTGAGCTGACCCCAGTAGAAACTCTGCCGGAGTCGACGAAGGGTTTTTGAGACCCCAAAGTGTCCTGCTCCAGTTGTGCCATGAGAGGCTTTTAGCACCGACTCTCTCAGTGCCCTGGGGACTACTACCTGCCACCTCTCTTCTCCTGTGGCTGGCTCTCTCCAGGCTCTTTGAAGCACTCCATCCTTCACTTGGAGAGCCTCAAATTTTGAGACCAGTCCTTTGGTGGCAGGTGAGCATCCTGCAACCTCATTCCACCGCGGCTTTTGTCCTGACTCCACCCACTGCAAAACAGGCTGTAAGTCAACATCCCTTTCCTGCTGTACCTTCCACTCCGTGGAGTCCACAACCTGTGCACCTCTACAGAACAGCCTGTTTCCATTAAGCTCTTCCTCCATACCAAGCTCTTTCTCCCGAGCCTCTCTCTTTTCACAGTACCGGCAGCCATCAGAAGCACAGGGGCGCCGAGACATGGCGTCAGCGTTGGTATGGCGAGCTCCAGCCCTGTACTCCACTTTAAAGACGTACGGTGCCAATTCCTCTAGCCAGCGTGCAATCTGCCCTTCTGGCTCCCTGAAGGACATTAACCATTGGAGGGCTGCATGGTCAGTTCGGACTGTGAAGGGAAGGCCGCAGAGATAGTACCTGAAGTGTCTTATTGTTCTCACAATAGCAAGGAGCTCTCTGCGTGTCACACAGTAGCGTCGTTCAGCTTTGTTGAAAGTTTTACTGAAGTACGCTATTACCTTCTCCCCCTCCGGTCCCACCTGGCTCAGCACCGCACCCATCCCAACATCACTGGCATCAGTATCCAGTACAAAAGGCAAATTGGGGTCTGGGGGGGTGAGGATGGGAGACTCTGTCAGGGCCTTCTTCAAAGAGCTGAAGGCTTGTTCACAGTCAGAAGTCCAGGCAAAATCACAGTCTTTCTGTTGCAGACGGAACAGAGGGGCAGCTATACAAGAGAAGCCACGCACAAACCTCCTGTAGTAGGATGCCAGCCCAAGGAAGCTTTTCAGCTCTCTCACATTAGCGGGGACTGGCCAGTCCTTCACTGCCCGCACTTTCTCCTCCAATGTGTTGATGCCCTCCTCCCCAACTCTGTGGCCCAAAAACTCTAGTTCTTTTCTCATGAAGCAGCACTTGTCTGGGTGTAGCTTCAGTCCTGCAGCTGCTATTCGATGTAGAACTCGCCGCAGGGCCCCTAAGGCGGTCTGAAAGGAGCTGCCGTGGACCAGGATGTCGTCCAGGTATACCAGACATTCCTGCCGGGGAATGTCTGCCAACACCTTTTCCATCAGCCGTTCAAAGGTGGCTGGTGCGTTGCATAGGCCACAACAGAGGACTTTAAACTGCCATAATCCCCTCCCCGTACAGAAAGCTGTCTTTGGCCTGGCTGAGGGGCTCAGGGGCACCTGCCAATACCCGCAACGTAGGTCCAAAGAGGAAAACCAGGATGACCCGGACACCAAGTCGAGGCACTCATCAATGCGGGGCAGTGGATATGAGTCCTTCCTGGTCACGCTATTTAGCGGCCTGTAGTCCACACAGAATCTCATTTTTGGACTCTTTTTTTTGTTGACCATCACGACTCCCGAGGCCCAGGGGCTGTCAGAGGGCTCGATGATGCCGGCCTCCAGCATCTCATCTATTGCATCGTCTGCAGCTGACTGATGTGCCAGGGGAAGGCGCCGTGGGCGTGTCTTAATGGGTTGTGCATCCCCTGTGTCAATTTCGTGTTGCACTAAGTGTGTCAGCCCCACTTCTTCCTCTGACAGTGCAAAAATGTCCTTAAATTCCACCAACAGCTGCCATAGCTCTTCCCGCTGATCAGGTTCCAGGTTAACGCTGCTGCGTTCCCACACCTCTTTAACTGCTGCCAGTCTGTCCACCTGCCCTCCCGCTGTTGGTGGCTTGATAGGGGCAGGTGGCTGTATATCAGCTGTGGCATGGGGGGTAGGGGCAAGAGGTGCAGGAAGGGGTGGGGGGCTTGAACGTGCCTCTACTGTTCTCACGGTTGGCAGCTGTGGTTCAACAGTTTGAGCAGGGTGTACCATTGCGACTATGGGACCCCCTGGGAAAGCCAGTGTGTTCTTCCCCAGGTCCAACACACACTGGGCAGCCCGCAGAAAGTCCAGTCCTATTATGCAGGGGTCCTGCACTGCCGCGACCCACACCCTAAAGGTCACCGCTAGCCCCCCCACCTGAATAACCACCACCCATCTTCCCAGCATAGGCGTTAACTCACCAGTCACAGTCCTTAGCCTCACAGCAGTAGGTATCAACTGTGTCCCCACTGGGACCATGTCAGGTCTCAACAGCGTAGCAGTGGAGCCAGTGTCAACAAGGGCAGTGCATGGAGCCCCCGCCAGGGTGACAGGGACATGGCAAAAATCCCCTGCGTGGGTCCAACCCACCACCCTTGCGGACTCAGTGGTGTCATCTGCCTGCAGGGGGTCTAGAGTCTCGCTCCCCCGTTCAAGCTTCTGGGCTCTGTCTACCAGGGAGGAGGTAGGGTGGGACATAGGGGCAGGGGTCTGTGCCGTCCCGCTTACACAGACCCTGGGTCGTTTCCCTGAACATCGATACGTTTGGGGCACCGCACACTGATATGGCCAGCCTGGCCACATACCCAGCAAACAGGGGCTCCTCTGCGAGGACGGGTGTTGCTGTGTGGTGATTGCAGTGACACAGCACGGATCATTTCAGTCAATTCAGCCACCCATGCAGGTTTTTCTTGACCTGGGCCCTCCTGTACCACGGATCTCACAACATGGCTGCCCCCATTAAAGTCGCTTTCAGGCGCCCCTCCTACGACCTCTCTCTCCAACGCCAGCTCTAGCGCCTCCTGCAGAGTGCAGGGATGTGCCAGCTGAGTCTGGATGCGCAGCTCCCTTGGGGTTATGGCTCGAATGAACTGGTCCCTTGCCAGCTCGCACTGTACCTCAGCGGGCATGTGGGCATATGCTCTCCTTGCCAGGGTCTCAATGTCATTAGCCAATACACGGAGCGGTTCACCCGGTTGCCTCTGCCTGCTTGACAGCTCCGAACGCAGGACACCAGGCTGGCAGCATTGTCCAAACCTCCGTTGCAGCGCCCCAACTTAGGCTCCGTAGTCAGCTCTCTCAGCTGGGCTGAGGAGCAGCAAACATGTCAGTGCTTCTTCAGTAAGACACATGGCCAGCTGGAACGCCTTTTTCTTTCCAGACCAGCCTGCAGCCTGTGCTAACAGTTCGAATTGTGCATGGTAGGCCTCCCAGTTCGCCTTACCGGAGTATTTTGGCGTTTTCACTTGGAGCAGGTCACAGTTGCCGCCAATTCCGGTGCGCGCCTCCAAGCCTGGTGAGTCGAAGCCGGCAGCAGCAGCCATGTCTCTCGCTGTCCGTCTCAGGTGAGCGACATGCTCCGAGGTGCGGCCATACTCGTTCACATAATTAGGCTCACCCGCACGCCAGCTGTCCATAAGCACCTCCTCCTTGACTTTCGGACGGGTCCCGGTCCGGTCCCGCTGCGCCGCCATCACCTTAGACTGTAGCAGGCAGCCGAGTCCAACTAGCTGCTAACGGTGAGTAGCCAGGGAAGCTCCGGTGGTTTAACTTCTGACACCAAATGTAGCGTCCGCCAGGACGTGTTCAAATAACAGGCAACTGATCGGCACTGTACCGTTTATTTAGCTGAACAAGATGGGTTACTGTTGGCCGTAACCACGCCAAAAAAACAACAATAATGTAACTCGAACTCACAGAACTGTAGCTGCTGTCACTCGCGCCTCTCCTCTCTCCCTCACTCTCCTCCTCGCGCACGCGCACACGCACACTCACATCCCTGCCCCTCCCCTACTCACTCCCTCTTAACATGTGGCTACCAACAAACGCTTAACAGTACAAGAACATTAACAGGGTCGCTACAATATATATATATATATATATATATATATATATATATATATATATATATATATATATATGTACATATATATATATAGAATGAAAGAGACAGAGCTTACCAATGACAACTTTTCTCAAGATCAGCTGCTGGACAGATATTTTATCATTCACCCCCCTCCAGTTCATCTGGGTTGCAATAGTAGTTGCAAAGGTTGCTTTCATAACCCTCCAGACTGTGTCTCTCAGGTTGAAGCCTCCAATTAATCCCAGGCAGGCCATCTAAATGAAACAAACAATGTTTCCAAACATAGTGCTAGTAAGTAAGCATGGATTGAATGTATAACACAAGTTCTGACTTACACATGTTCATTGATGTAATATTGTGCAACAACTGAAAACCTACATATCTACAAATACCATAATGAAATCTAAGTGATTATCAACCATACATTTGCACTCAAGTCTGGGTAAAATCTTAATAGTTACCAGTTTAGACTTGTGGCTAGGGTCTGCTTCCAACTCTGCCTCCAGGCACTGGAGAGCCTCATTGGTTTGGGATCTTACTGTTCAACATGGTGTCATCATTATTTTCATGACCAGGGTGGTGAGATGTCTGCAGAATTCCAAGGATCCTTTTTTGCTGGTCAAGAATCATCTCGTTTAGTTAAAAATTTCCCTCATCACAGCTGCAGGAAATACTAGTGTAAGTTAACTCATAATTCATTTTGCTACAACAGCAGAGTTTATTCAACAGGGATGAGATGAAATATGTCCACACTCTGGAGTAAGAAGCGTAACACAGGAACAGCAGCATAACATTGTTCTTGCTGCACTCTAAAGATCTAGAGACCATTTTCTTTTAGTATGTTTTTCCGTTAACATTTAAACAATAACCAACATTTGCAACAGTAATTAAGGACATACTTTGAAGCGGAGGGTTTCTTCTTGGGACAGAGTCTGCATCCATCGCTGAGTCATCACACTCGGTCTGCACTGCTGTAGAGTGACATGGGCACTGATATATTTTTGACAAGAAACTTCCTGAAGTGTGGGCTGTAGGAGGCTGGTAGAAAGATGACTAGTGCAGAGATTATTGGCAAAAGACAAAAAGAAAAATATAGTGAGCAGAGATAGGAGAACACCAGCCCCCATCCCAGTTTTTATAAAAGATCTGCATGATTCACATTGGGGTCCCATTTTTGGTGGAAATATCCCAGTAGCTGAAGAATCATGTACCTGCTGGTGGCTTCATGGAGAGTGGGCTGTAGGTAGCTGACTGGCAGACTGGTAGAACGATGGCTATTGCCAAGATGCGATTGGCAAAAGACAAAAAGCAGAAAAATATAGTGAGTACATGGTTTGTTGTGGATCTGCATGATTCACATGGGGTCCCACATTTAGGTCAAAATAGCCCAAAATCCAGATTCATCCAGTGGAATCACATACGGTTGTCAAGTCGGTGGTCCATACACCGACTTGACAACCGTATGTGATTCCACTGGACCATATAACCATACACAGCGTGCTGACATGCTACGTGCTACGGTAAGCGTATTGTGTCATTTCCGGTTGCCGACTGTGTCTACTGATAGCGTTGTTGCTGCTCTCAACTCAGTTGATTTTGCTATATATCACATTACTGTAGATTAATACCTGCTGTATATTTAAACTTTCGCTAGTTCTACACAAGCATTCTCAGCGCTTTTCTCTTAGCGACTTTTCTCGCCAATCGCACAGATGTTAGTTATTTTAGCTCTGCAGCTAGCATTAGCAGTTAGCGATGGCTTCTCTCTCTCCCTCTCGTTCTCCTGCTCTCTCTTGCTCGGTGTGTCAAATATTCCTCTGCCTCCTTTAGTGATAGTGGTACCTATAATAAGTGTAGTTTATTTGCAGTGCTGGAGGCGAGGCTCAGTGAATTGGAAGCGCGGCTCCGCACCATGGAAAAATAACCAGTAGCTAATGTAGTTAGCCAGCCCCCAGTAGCCGGTGCGAGCCGACCTAGTGTAGCTCCCACCCCCCCAGTACTTCCCGAGCAGCCAGGAAGCCAGGGTGGCTGGGTGACTGTCCAAAGGAAGCATAGCCCTAAGCAGAAGCCCACGGTTCACCACCAACCAGTTCGCATTTCAAACAGGTTTTCCCCCCTCAGTAACACACCTGCTGAGAAACCAACTCTGATTATTGGCAGCTCCATAGTCAGAAACATGAAGTTAGCGACACCAGCAGCCATAGTTAAATGTATTCCTGGAAACAAAAGAACAGTCATTCATAAAAATCTAGTAAAAATTAAAACCACTACTGCAATAGTACAACAAAATAAGATAATTAAATGTGGACTCTTGAACATCTCTGTCATCTAAAGCTATATTAGTAAATGATTTAATCTCAGATCATCATATTGATTTATTTTGTCTTACTGAAACCTGGCTGTGTCATGAAGAATATGTCAGCCTAAATGAATCCACTCCCCCCAGTCATATTAATACTCACATTCCTCAAGACACTGGCCGAGGAGGAGAAGTTGCAGCCATTTTCCACTCAAGCCTAATCATCAACCCTAGACCTAAATTTAATTATAACTCATTCAAAAGCCTTGTTCTTAGTCTCTCTCAGCCAACCTGGAAAACTTTACAGCCAGTTCTATTTGTTATAGTGTACCGTCCTCCTGGCCGTTACTCTGAATTCCTATCTGAATTCTCAGAGTTTTTATCAAACTTAGTCCTTAGTACAGATAAAGTAATTATAGTAGGTGATTTTAATATTCATGTGGACGTCGATAATGATAGTCTCAGTACTGCTTTTATCTCATTATTAGACTCAATTGGCTTCTCTCAGTGTGTAAATAATCCCACTCAATCCCCACTGTAGGTGGCTGACTAGTAGGCCGGTAGGGAGAAGACTAGTGAGCTGATGAGTGGGCTACAGGTGATCAAATGGCTTTTTGTGGCGTCTTTATACGAGGTGATGGTTCCAGGCCTCTGACAGTGTGTGTGTGTGTGTGTGTGTGTGTGTGTGTGTGTGTGTGTGTGTGTGGGTGTGTGTGTGTGTGTGTCTCCTATTGGCATATCCAGAATACTGATACAGACAAATTCACAGTAACAAAATCCCATTTGCTTATTAGCTAGAGAAATGCACACAATTGAAGGAGGGAAATAAAACAACTGACTTACATAATTCGCCTAGGCTTTTTGCCACTATCTGCATCTGAATAAATGCCTGAGAATATATCTGCCTCAGGTAGTTTTTTCTGGCATCCTCATATTTTTCTGGAAAAATCAAATGACTAAGCATTTTACTCAGCCTAAAAAAAGCCAATCAAAAAGTCAATATTAAATGGTAACACAATAAGCCATCGCATAATGGGTACATTTTTGATACTGTATGAACTACACTTACCTGTTGTATAGAGAAGCTTAATTCTATATTTTTTCCGCTTCTTCTGTGGTTGCAGTTTTGTTTTCACAGCCTTTTTGAGGTTCTCGCCTCTTAGGTTAGGCCAAGCACACTGCCCCCCATTTCTCCAGATGTCAGGCACCACTTCTACCTCATTTGTTTGCAAAAATAAGACCACAAGGAACATGTCTAAAAAAACAACAACAAAAAAAAACAAAACAAAAAAAACTATGTACAGAGCATGAGTTTAAAACTGCAATACCTACTAGAGGGAGACAGACACAGAATACAGATAGCATTAAAAAAGAGCCCCATAGAACTACAAGCTACAAGGGATAATTGGAGGAGCAGAGTTTCACGTCAGGCTGGGATTTGTCAAAAAGTGGCTATAAAAGAGATAAGTCAAGAGAATCAGCAACTTAAAGAACACATTCTGCATCTAGCTCATGTAGCAGGTAAACTCCAGTTGTCACCAGCTATCAAACAGATGATAGACCAACTGCAAAGAAAGGAGCATGTCCTCCTGGTATGTTCAGGAACGTAGGGTGCACAGTACCAGACAAGGACTTCAGATTACCCCCATGATGGATAGTCAACAGTCTGCTCACCGTGACCCAGCCTGCTCACCGTGACCCAGCCCAGCAGCTTCATGACAGCCACTTGCTCCTCTTATGCATTGTATTCCAAGACAACACTAATCTGGTATGATGAGCTTCTTACTTTTTGCTCTGTTATCATGTGTCCCCCTGATCTTGTAACCATACAGGCTCTTGATTTCACACTAATTTGGATATGTACTGTGAAAAGAAAGTGAACACTTTTTTGATAAGTTATCATACATACTTACCAGCTCTACCATTTCCAGATTTGCCCATCACAACTCCTCCCACATTCAGTCCTTGATGTCATCATGAATTTTTGTTGTATGTAACAATGGTACAACAACAAACTTGTCGTGGAAGGGCCTGACATACTTCTTAATATTGTCACCTAACACTGTGGTTTTCAAGTCACTGGAGAGACTGCTCACTACAAAAATTCCTAAGTCACATGAATTCATTGGATAGTCAAAGAAAG
Organism: Thunnus albacares; assembly: GCF_914725855.1. Taxonomy (NCBI): domain Eukaryota; kingdom Metazoa; phylum Chordata; class Actinopteri; order Scombriformes; family Scombridae; genus Thunnus; species Thunnus albacares. Next base: position 35,551,154 of record NC_058111.1, read on the forward strand.
AGCTTCTATGTCTGTACTCCCTGTAGACCAGGTGTATTTTGACTCCACTAAGTATGATGTTCACAACTATAGCAATACTGTTTTGTATCTCAAGGCAATTATCACCTTCTGTTGTTTTAATGACTGAGCCACCAAACACAGCTTCTTGAAACTGATAAACCACCACAGAAAATATCAGTGGGCATCAGTGGAATTTTTCCTTCCCTTTTCCCTTCTGAGGACCCTTTTCAAACAGTCATCTTGTGTATTGTGGTGGGCATCTATTTCAGACAGACGACAAATTATTTGGGACAGAGGATCGTGTGGCAAGTTTTCTGACAAGTTTTTTAAGCTTGCCCAAGTAATTCTCAAGGGGAAAAGTGGAAAATTGCTGCTTCACATCAGAGATATGTACTAATCCATGCACATCATAACCCACAAATTCGGGACCATACAATTGACTGAAGTGTTCGACAAAGGACACTAGACAAGTATGAGCAAAGTCATTCGACAGAATGCAGAATTGTGGACTGAGAAGAATATAAGCAGCAACTGACAGCAGCATAACATTACTGTATGTCGGTGAAGCCAGGACATTGTGAAGTACTACTGGACCAGTATACAACAAGAACTGCCGCAGCTCGGTGGCTTTCCACCTCAGTCTCTCAGCCAGTGTTCTTGGCTTTCATGTAAAATCAAAAGGATTGAAGGCCTTCAATCCAACCAGTGAATCCGGTATTACTTGACCCTGCCGGGAGGAGAAAGAAACACAGAGTGGCCCTGAACTTAACCAAAGATCCAAAAGTCTCTGCATTACCCCAAGACACGCAAGATGCATATAGTCATGAGGAAAAGTACCAACCATATCAACAGATGTATCTATCAGAGGGGACTTTCCAGTGTGATGATCTTCATCTGTCATTTGTCTGAAAGAGAGGTCTGTCCTACATGAGGCATCATTCTCAGGACAGGTCATTCTCTTCTTCATATACAGGCCAGTTTGGATACATTTACCACAGCATCATTATTAGATAGATAGGGGGTGCACACTGAACAGAAGTCGGGAGACTCAGTAGCCACACATTTCTCCGTTCTCCATTTCTCTTTTTAGCGTCTTCAGGTTAGGTTATCCCATTGTTGCTAACTTTGGAGCTAACCCCTTTTACTTTTCCAACTCTTGGGGAAACAACAGATGTGACTTTTCTTGGTCTTGACAAGCTGCAGCATTTTTTAACTGACACACTTTAACTTATACTGTACATTTACCACCAGAATGACAACTTACTGCTAACCTTTTTCTCTGCTCTACTCCATTCATTGTCACTTTTCTAATGCTCACTCACTTGCCTGCTACATACTGCCCTATTCCTGAAAAGGAGTTTCCAAGGCAACGACAGAGGTTAACTCATGTTTTGGAACAGTGCTGCACAGAGGCTACAACACACTATTGATTTCTGAATTAATGGAATTTTGGCATTAAATTTTTTTTGGCCTAGCGGGGGATGACAGAGGTATCCTAATCAGAACGCCTAAGTAATGGCAGTGGGCCAATATTGTTAGTATCTTTTAGGAGTCGATGTTTACCAGTAAGCTCAGCTTTGTTAAATTAACAATATGTTAATGGAGGTTTTCCCCCAACAGTAGGAAACAGTTGATATTTAAGTAAATTAACCAATATAAATGTTTACTGTTAGATACATTCTGAATGCAGAACTTAGTTATTTCACAATAGGACACTATTAACATAACAAAAATAATTAAAATACTTTTTCCAATCAATCGTTAGTACACAGGTGGCTGTAGACCAAACTACATAGTTGTACTGTTCTCATTATGTGGCAACACAATTTAACAGCAAGCCAAACTCCGTCCAATAAATGCATGAGGGTAAGGGATCATCTTACTTGTGTCTTTAATAAGATGGTGTTGTAGATGCATTCATGAGTCAAGACTGAAACTGTAGAAAACACAACAGAATACAAAACAATTCAATAGTGTTAGAGCTGGTGACATGACAAGGTAGTTATGGCTTATTGCTGCATACTACATGAATTTTAAATAAACCAAAACATGTGAATTTCTGATATAAATTAAATTATTATATTAAAAAATTATAATACACTTGCACCTTACATACAATGTAGTTCTCACAACAGCCTACATTCTATTTTAGATTATATCAGCTCCACAACAGGCAAACATGTTAACTCTGAGCAATTACAAAATATATCTTACATAGTTCACAAAAGCATACTCCTCACAAATATCACCAAATGTGGTTAGTATTTGAGGTTACACAGAAACCTACAGATGATGCTTTCACAAGCTTAAACAAAGGGATGGCAGCAGATGAGATACGTGTCAGCTCCTCAGTCTGCTTGAGAAGAAAAGGCTGATTTCAGATCACATGAGAACTTTTTCCTGTACAGACAGGTTACTTCCTGTTCAAACAAACCCACCACTAGGAGGTGCTAAAACACTGCTAAAAGAACTCAAAAGCCTGGGGCAGAACAATAGTGAAAAGCGGTATGTTTGTGTTGCTGCCTCATTGTAAATAATTTAAAATGTAAATTAAGTTATCAAACATACTTCTCACAATTCACTCAGTTCTGATAAATTCAGCGTCATGTTTCACAAAGAATAATTCTGATTTAACAAATAAAAATAGTGTGGACATGTTTGTTTTGGAATGTAGCTTTTGCTGGCTGGACACAGGTTTGGAACAGCAAACATAACGTTAATTTAACTGCCATTAAATAATATTTGTCAGTGCAACCCAAAGTAGACATAAGCTCAACATAAGTAAATCAAGATTTAAAAATGTTAAAATGTCCCTTACCAAAGCTAGTCAAAGACAGAAAGACGACTGAAACGGTCTGCATTTGAACCAGCAGGTTAGGCTGGAGGTGTGGCTTGCCACATGCTTGGCACATACAGGTACAGCGGCAGGTGCAAACCATTTGGGTGATGTTTGGGGAACATCAATGCATGTCAATTCACATGACTGCCTTTACCACACCACATGTGGTCCCAAGTTATCAATTCTTATCTGGGCCAGGTACCTAAATTTCAGAGGTGATCCTGAAGTGAAATTCCCTCTAATTTTGAAGATATGGTGAAACGTATGTGGTTATGATTTGGCCCACACGCATTTTGCCATGCCATATCTCTGCCACATGTGCCAGTTAAATGCCACATATGGCCAAAAAGTTGATGCTATCAGGGTAGGTGTGTCACTTTCTTTTGGCAGTGAATTTGGAAATCTGACCCCAAAAGCATGCCTCTACTCAGGACAATAAAATTGGCCAACACCTAGTCTCAAAAAGCTTTTCTCTCTTTCTGTTGTCCTCAGAAAGATGTCTGTAGCATCTTCAAGCCCTTGTTGTCTCATCTGACCATTTTAAGCCAGCACACGTCTCTTAGTTTAAACTTTAACTTAATGTTTTACTTATTTTCTTCCATTTTGCGGTCAAGAGTTTAACTTTAATGAGAAGCCAACTTCAGTTTTAACATTCTTTTGTTTTTGTAACTTTGAGTAGTTTCATCCCGCCAACAAAGCTATTTGCAGTTATTTTAGTGAAGAAAGTTTAGTTTGTAGTCAGCAGTAGGGCCTGACCGATACTGGATTGTTGGGGCCTATGCCGATACCAATATTACAGAGTGAAAAAATTCCAATATTGATATATCGACCAATAATCTTGTATATACGGGACATATACTGTACTGTGCAAAAGTTTTAGGCACTAAAAGTAAAGCGAGAATGCTTACAAAAATATTGCTATAAATTGTTTTAATTTATCAATTAACTACAAAGTTGAGTAAACAGCAGAAACCTAAATGAAATCAATATGTGCTGTGAGCAGTGTAGGATAAAGTCCTTGCATGTTTCGAATGCAGACAGCACAAGCCTCAAACAACAGACCAGCTCTTTCTTCAGCCCCCAGGAATCCTGGCCAATAAAGTGAGAGTCCCAGACTCCTCACTGACCAGATCATCTAAACAACCTCCTGCAAACAGAAAGGATCAGACAAGGAACCCCCCATCTCCTGCATGGTCAACAAACCAGACCACTGACCCAAACCATCTTTGATCCTTAAAGCTACAAGAGCCAGCAAGATAGGGAGATCAATTCACACCCCAGTGTGAATTGATAGTACCATCTGGATAAACGACCCCCAGCACTGGTTATCATAACTCACCTCTAAGAGCCAGTCACACACAGAGACGAGCTGGCACCAACTTTAATCCCACAGTAGATTTTGATTTTCAGGACTTGAGTGACCAACCCAAGAACTGATCACTGGGCAAACCAGTATAAGACACAATACATGCTGCACAATATGCCATGCTCCAGTGACACAGACACAGACACACACACACACACACACACACACACACACCCTCAAATGGCATGGACCCCTGCCGTTTGCAGTGAGACCAAAGACCAGAATTACTGCAATGAAACAGTAAACTTCATTGGAAATTTAATAATTATAAATAACTATAAATAAAAAAAACAGAACAAAAAAAACATACGTACATATTAAACTTGAATTAAGAAAAAGGATCAAATATACATAAAATGCTGCCTATATAGCTTTAAAATTTAAAAAAAATATATAGGGCCATATCGGACAACATATACGCCGATACCGATATATCTGTGATAGGCCAATATTGGCTGTTAATATCAGCTGATATATCAGTCGGGCTCTAGTCTGCAGATTCAGAGTGTAACGACCCGCTCAATGACACATCAAGACATCTTTAGAACATCATCACAACAACATTTGTTGTTCCCAGACGTTGACAAGTGTTGTTCCCAGAAAACTGTGTCAACTCAATTTTTCTTCTTTACCTAGAAACTGCTGTGGTGACATAGCAATGTGCCAGATCACATGAAGAAAGTGCTCCCTCAGCGCTCATGAGTGGATAACACCCACTGGGAGGCCACAGAGCACAGCGCCAGCTAACCACCACTGATCCATCAGCTACAACATGCTGAGTCGGCATCTGAGAATCAGCTGAGGACACACGCAGCCATCATCCAGTTGAGTTGAGGACATTGAGCCACCGTCATCGTCTGGAGACACCACTACAACAAAGTGGGCTAAGAACACCTTTCTGCTGGTCATACATTTGCAATCAAGAGTTTGGTGTCATTAGTTTGATTAGTCAAATTTTGATTAGTTTGATTAGTTTGATAGATTATTTTAGGGTTGCCAACTTGCCTAATTAGTTAATTATTATTAATTCATCTGTTCATGTGATTTCACCATCTATTCATTTCTTAACCAATTTAGTTAAATAAATATGCATTTATCAGAACGTTGTTATCTGTGCCTTCATTTTACAACAGAGAATTAGAGGTCCATGTGTCCAGAACTTACTATTTTGGTTTGTGAGAGTGATTAAATTGACACTGATTAATTGATTAAATTGAGACTGTTTAATTTGATTACATAGTGTTCCTCCCATGTTAAAAGGAAGTGTTATCCTGGTTTACTAGTGCTAATCTATTAATAATAATAGACATATTGCTACAATAGTTTCCGCTCATTGCAGGATCTAAATGGCTAGTATGATCTCCCAGGCACTTCTTTCTTTTATTTGCAACTCAGGGTGGCCCTGAGGACTTATGGAGTCCAGTGGGACAGACATTAAAATAACACCCATTTCACAAACTCATCACTGGTAGAGGAAGTGCCAGTAGCTTTGTATCTGCTTTTTATACTTTCCCACTCAAGTCCTCTTATAACGACCTCCAGTTAGATAGACTTGGAGAAAAGGTGTCCCAGAACTGAGGCCTGATTTTAATTGAGATTCAATCTGGGCTTATGTTCTGCTGGCCTCTCATAATCCCGATCATCAACAAATTCATATTCTCATAAAACGTATTACTCCCAGAAAGCGGCACTTGATTGGTCTCCCTGATGATTCCCAATATATCTTATGTTCCTTAGGGGCTCCTGGAACGTTGCTCCATAAATTCTGGGAATGCCCACCTTTTTGAGAATGTGAGATTGTTTTTTGTCCTTGGTCATGTCCTGCTGTCATTTTGCTCATGTTTTTTGGCCTTTGTTGTTTTTTCCCTCTCTTTTCTGTTAATTGCTATGGCGTGTGTTACACTGGCTAGTACTGCACATTGTCCTTTTCCTAAACTTTGAATAAAATAAAACATTTTATCAAAAAAAAAGGAAATTTGTTGCCCCTCTAAGAGTCAGTCTGCGAACTGCATGCTAATAACATTAGCCAGTTTACAGCAGGTGAGCTAATGGAAATTAGAGGCAGCATGCAAAGATGTGACATTTCATTATTTATCTGTTACTATACTATACTGTGAAGAGCAGGTCTGGGATCTGCAGGCTAGACTGACTGAGGCAGTGATCTCATGTAGCAGCAGTGGAGACTTATCTCATCAATACTTCACACTGTATGCACAGATGACGCTCCAGTCTATTAAAGAGGACCTATTGTGCTCATTTCAGCTCTAAATTTTTATTTTTGGACTCCAGTAGCTTGGGATGATTCACAGTTCAAAAAACTCCTTATTTATCTCATATTGACCCTTTATGCAGCCCTTCAATATACACAGTTTCTCTTACACTCCATTTTAATTCCTGTCTCTTTAAGGCCCCCCTCCCGATGAGCCCACTCTGTTCTGATTGGTCAGCTTTACTATCAGAGTTGTGTAACTTTACCGTCAATGCAAACCAAACATTTCCTGCTTTACTGCTTCAAATTAAAAGCTTTTCAATGATTAAGTAATGGGAGACTTTTATTGTGAAGAATTTACAGGAAGTAAAAACATGTTCCTCACTGAATTAGCGGAGCTTCGTTAGCGGTGTTAAAAAACAGTCGAAACAACAACATATGGAGCTGGAGCTATTTGGAGCTATTTGTTCAGCGGATCAGTTAGAAATAACGCAGGGAGGACTAATACAAGCAGAAACAGCCACAGTGAGATGTTTTATGAAGGGCTGCAGACAACCAGCACACCTCCAACAGGTAAACTACTTATTTTACTTAGCTGTGCTGTGTAATGGCGTCGTGGCTTGATGTAACTACTCCTGGAGCGAAGCAGCAAACTTGCGTACTGTGCACATAGCAATGTCCATATAAAGAAATCTGTCACAAACTGACGTCAGCTCAGGCGGAAAGTAAAAAAAAAGGCTGGAAACCAAGCGTTCAGAGCAGCCTGAAGCTGCTGCTTTTTACTCACATGGATTACTGCTACATACGTTTACCTCGTTATTTGACACGTCAGCCACTTTTAACATGAACATCCGATACTGTGACATTACATATATGTCTGAAAATAAGGAAAAGCATAATACGTCCCTGTTGGGACTACATGTGGACCACAGTTTACCACATGTTTCAAGACTCCAAGAAACCTGAGCCCTGGAGGTTCGCACCCAAAGTGTGAAGCTCCATCCATGGATCCAGGTTATCAAAACTAGAGATTCCTCTCTTATCTTTCTCTTTTCTCCACGAGCTGCAGCAGGAGCAGCTCCTTGCTCTCTTTCTCCTTCAGCTGCAGGAGCAGCTGCTTGGTCTTTCACACCTCCAGCAGCTGCTGGAGCAGCTCTCTGCTCTCTTGTGTGGCCTGCTCACAGCAGACACACACAGTCTTCTTTACGGCAGAAGACGCAAGAGCCTGCCTAAGACTCAGAAACTAAGTTTCCTTGTGCCAGCAGCTAACACACAAGTCTGCTGGCCAGTTTAACAAGTACAGGAGCCGCGATATGGAGTTAGCTTGCCGCTAACTCTACACAAAGGAGTGACCTGGGCCCTCTGCACGGCTGGAGTGCTGTCTCCCCAGCAACGCCTGCATCTTTCAGCTTCAGAGCCAAAGCCTTCTCAGCCTGACTCACCCACGGATTCACCGGCTGCAAAGCAGGACACCACAAAGCATCTCTTCCTTCATGGACTAGTAACAACTGGGCATAGCCTAGCAACACAGTGAAGCATAGTACGGCTAAGCAAGAATGTTTAACTCAAACAATGTACTGTACATGTATTGATTTGGTTGAGGTTATACATTGAACTGTTGTTGTGATGTCCTTGTTGCCTATAGTCAGGTTACTGCATAGCCACACCGCTAGGTTAATGTTAGCATGCTTAACACATGTTACATCCAGTAACTAGGTCTTGCATGCAACTAACACCATTTTAACCTGGCACTTTTAGCATACACCAATTGGCCTTGAATAGAGAACCTCACAGTTAAAAGATTAAAACCTAGTTTGGCAAACTTTGGTTCAGGCAGCACATGTGGTTCAAGACACCACATGGTCTGGCCTTTTATCTCTGTAGTTCCCTTTATCAGCCAAATTGCTGGCATGCCATGTGCTCAGTCACCAGGTGACTAGGATTGTCTTCCCTAAACACACAGACACACACACTCACACTTGTATATAGGTACACTTAGCTAGATTAGTATTGTGTGTTGCTTTTACCCTTTTGTTAAATAAATGCTTTTGGATATACCTGCTGTCTGTTTTAATGTTGCACAAGAATGAGTTTTGCCAACCCCTGCTCTGTAAAGAACTCCAAATCCTTCAACCTTAACTAGTTATTGATATGGTGATTTTGTTTATAGTTATTAAATTAATTATTAATCAAAGTCCCAAATTCATAGATTAGTACACTTTGAGACTGAATTGACTATCTTTTTCCCTGAGTCCAGGGTGGTGCCCTGTTATTATTAATTCTGATTAATAATTTTATTGATTTTAATAATTAACAATTATCTTTGATAATCGTTAGTTATTGCTGATAGCCAAACTTGTAGCCACGGCCCAACATCCCCTTTAAACTGCCTTGATTCCTTCCCAGAATCAAGATGAATTTTTGCCTCCTCATCAACTGCAGCCTTCATCATCAAGCCAGTAATCAATTAAAATCGACAGTTGTAGCACCTGAGGAAATCCAAAGAAATCTTGCAGTTTAAAGTGATTAGGTTCATGAAATGTTAATCAAGAGCTGGAAGTGGGTGTTTGATAGATACTACTGCCTTTTCCAAATACCCAAACAAGAGAAAAATCAATTTAATTATATCATGTATAATTGCTTTAGTTGTATGGAAACAGATATACACAGATGGATCACATGGTAGTTGAAGACAATCTGAGAAATTGTCATAGAAAGGCTAAATATGCATTAATCTCTTGAACTTTTCTGTCCCACTCAAATTAAGACAATGTATTTACAGGCTGTTTCACATAAAGTACTATATATACATACATCTAGGATATATCACATTTCCATTTGATGGTTGCATTAAATGGAAATATTCTGTATGACATGCGCATCATTTTGTGCAGATGTCAACAACCATTGACAGGTCTGACAGAGTTGAAGAGGTGATGATTCAGCTTAATGTTAAAGGTGCAGTGTGTAGAATTTAATGCCATGTCGTGGAATTGACTTGGCAGAAATGGAATATTCATAAGTATGTTTTAATTAGTGTATAAACATCTGAAAATAAGAATTGTTATGTTTTCATTACCAATCCATGTTTATTTTTCCTATGTAATATATGTTACAGTGCACAGTAAGCTAACTTTTGGTCTGTATTAGATTTAGTTAAGTATATTTTTGACATATATACAGAACTGAGTAGAAATGTAACCAGTGTCACTGCTGATTTTTAGAAGCTTCCCTATAATACTTTGTAATGTCCCATAGTATTTTGTAGTCTTTCAGTGTTGAGCTGCTGCAGCAGTAATGTTTGGACATGATTAAGACAGTCTCTCTGCATCTCCAGCATGAAGGAAAATAGTACAATCAGCCAGAAAAAAAGACAACAACCCATAAATCAGTTGGTGGATGAATCTGTAGTATGATTAAATTATCAAGGATGGACATCATTAAAATAAAACTTGAGATGAGAATTCAGTTGGGAAAAATACTTGATGAACCAGCAGCTCTCCTCACCTCACAGCTCTACCCCAGTGTCTGTAAACACACTGAGTGTCAGTGCCTCCAGCTGACTGAAGGAGGCACAGGCATGTATTCTCACCCAGCTCATTCATACCAACTGTCTGTTAACATGCTCCCATCACACAATGTGGCACAGACCAAAATGCATACATTAACGCACAGATAGGTAGTGATGCATTCATGCACATCAATGAATGTGTGCTTACACACAGACACACACACATACACAAATAGGTAATGATTCTGAATATAAGCAGGGAGCAGCCATCAGTCACAGTGCCCTTGCATTGCCCTTCATCTTCTGTGTGTGTGTGTGTGTGTGTGTGTGTGTGTGTGTGTTAGGGGGCTGGCACTGCACCAACCTGGCTCATTATACACACTGACTAACGAACCAGCACACACAATTGTGGTGACACACAAAGCAATGTCAAAAAGACACACTGTCACCACTTCGTTTCTGCAATTCTGAATGTTGAAGCCTACCACACATGCATGTAGATCCAGGTTGTTTCTGAGTTATAGCAGGTGTAATGGACATACAGCCAGTGCTGAGGAGAAAGGTGAAAGGTCATCAACTCCTATGCCTTCATATATGCTGCGGTGCGTGCATGTGTGTGTGTGTGTGTGTGTTTGGGGGGAGGGGTCAGACATCATCCCCTTCTCATCCTGCTCTCCTTGTCTCACTGCTGTCATGAATGCCAAACAGGCAGTTCTTGGTCAGAGACATAAATGTGTGTGTGTGTGTGTGTGTGTGTGTGTGTGTGTGTGTGTGTGTGAGAGAGAGAGAGAGAGAGAGAGAGAGAGAGGGTGAGCTGAAAAAAGAGCAGTAGGGTGCTGATTGGAGGAGAGTGTTTAATGTGTTGAGATGAAAATCCAGTAGATGGAAGATGAATGTGGAGATGGGCAGACCAATATTGGACAGGAAGATGCAGAATAACAATGGATGAGCGGGGGTTTTAATGTGCCAGAATGAGACAAAAGTATGACAGACTCAAAGAGCTAATCATTTGTTCACTTTGGTCCACTGTAATATTGTAATGACATAAACACCCTCTTCTCTGATACTTATTGTCCCTCCAATCAACATGAGATGGTTGCTAATACTTTTACTTGTTATATATTTAGGGATAATTGATATTTCAAATATTCAGTTTAAACAATTACTACAAAACTATTGTTTGGCACCCGTGTTAAATACTGTGGCACATTACATTGGGACACAGAAAAAGAAGGGGTGGATCAAAACATCTATTCACATGTATTTGAATTGATTCACGGATTCCAAAACTCTATTTTTCTATGTCTTTAATAATGTTATGTTAAGTATGTCAAGTAGTATGTTAAGTCATTTCACCTCATCTGAAGACATGTTTCCTTTCCTCTCTATCTTGTGTCAAAGTCTGTTCCCCTTTAAATAGCGTTCCCTCCCTTTAGAATAGTGCGGTACCTTTGCCACTCAGATATCGTCAGAATTAAATGCACCAGCGTGCTGTATTTACCACTTGTGGAAGCAGAGGCTGCTGCTGCCACTGCTCAGCAAAAGTTACATAGATTGGCTTTGAATGCTGGGCATTGCACATGGATTGCAGATGCAGCAAAGCAAAAAGTGATTGTGTTGCTTTCTGTATTGTGTGTGCTTGTCGCATGCCTCCATTGAAAATTATGAATTTGTGCGCGCAAAAAACGCAACATCTGAATGTCCCCTTATGCAGGCAAGTTTTGTGGTGAGTGAGCTAATAGCTAAGAAGCTGAAACCTCATTCAGAAGGAGAATTTGTGAAGGAGTGCCTTGTTGCCATGGTGAAGTTGCTAGCACTGGACAAAGTAAAATTGTTACAAAGTGTCAGTTTGTCTCGAAAAATTTTAGCAGGGAAGATTACTGATATGGCACAAGATATTGAAAAAACACTGAAGGACTATGGAAGAAATTTCCAGTTTTTCTCTCTCGCCTGCAATGACACAACAGACCTAACAAATACCACCCAACTAGCAATTTTTATGTGTGGGGTTACTGCTGAGTTTGATTTGAGGAAGGAATTGCTGTCTTTGCAAGCTCTGCATGGCACTACCAGAGGTGAGGATTTGTTTGAGCAAGTTGTTTTGGCTATGAACAAATTTGAACTACCCTTTTTTGGCTCTACAGATGGAGCCCCAGCCATTGTTGGCCTGCAAAAGGGATTAAGTGTATTGGTCAAAAAAGAAAATTAGTCGTCTCAGTCTTGATCCAAATGATTTAGTTTTATGCCACTGTATCATACATCAAGAGAGTCTGTGCACGTTCCCTGAAGCTCAAAAATGTAATGACAACTGTCATTTCCACCATAAATTTTTATCAAAAGCAGAGGGCTAAACAGCTGCCAAGTCAAGGAAGTAAGCATGAAAGCATGAATCAGAGTACAGAGATCTGGTTTACCATTGTGAGGTGCAATGGCTGAATTGCACAAATTTGCTCTCACTTTTTTTATAAACTGAGGGAAAAAGTAGTAGTAGTAGTAGTATGAACAGTTTATGGAGATGAAGGGAAAACCTGTCGTGGAACTCAGTGATGCAAGTGGCTGTGTGATTTGGACTTCATGGTTGACATTACGAAGTACCTCTCAGAGTTGAACATCAAGCTCCAAGGTCCCAACCAGTTTCTCAGCTCTCTGTTTTCAAATGTGAAATCATTTATTTGAAGCAAAATTAAAGCTGTGGTAAGTGCAACTGGAAAGGGGTAACACTGCATTTTCTTAACCTGCAAGAACAAAAGCCTGCTGACATCTGAGTATGCGGGTGAGTATGCAAAACTCCATTTTGTGAGAATTTGGTGAGAGGTTACAGTATGTGAAAAGTAAACAAACTGAACATATGTTCTACACTGTTTAATGTGGAACCAGCTGTGCCTGACAACGCACAACACAAAATCACTGAGCTGCAAAGCAACGGTGATCTCAAAGCTAGGTACAACAATCTCCCTCTGCTCAAGTTCTTTAAACTGTATGTACGTCTGAGAAGACGTGCACTGGAATTTGTATTTCTGTTTGGGACAACCTACTGCTGTGAGCAGTTCTTTTCAGAACTGACTCTTGCGAAGCTGACTGACCCAAAACTGGAAAACCAGCTGCAAGTAGCATCATCATCACCTGGCCAAAGAGAAGCAAGCTTGTTAATTTAACAGTTAATTATCATTATAAATATTAAAATATTAATAAAATTATTGAAATAGTCAATACATTCGTATTTCTCTCAAAGGATTTCCTAAAAATTTAAATGGCACTTGATAATAAAAAGGTTCCCCACCGCTTCTTTATATAGTAGTTTTCATTGTTAGTAGTGTCCGCCACTCCTGTACTGGATTTAAATTTCATTCATTCCCACGAGGGTAATTTCATCTCATTGATATCAGCCTCACTCTTTACTGTTCACTCTCTTTACACTCTATCAGAGTATTAGTATTAGTATTAAGTTAGTGCTAATGTAAACTGAACATTCTACTGCTGCTTTTTCACATTAAAAGCATTCAACTGGCAAAACACAGGTTTGCTTTTATTGTGAAGCAACCACGAGAAAGACCCCACTATTGTGTGACAAATACTTGCACCATGGAAAAATGCTGAATCTTGACTTTTTTATTAAAACAACCTGCGTTTGTTTGGCTGCACAGATACACCATTTGCTCTTCTGTTTTATTTCAAATATAATAGCTACTCAAGAAGTGTTGTGCCCTCAGAATTCTGGGACCTGTAGTATTAAACCTCACTTGCTCTCATCGCTATCACCAACGGGTGTTGCCAAATCAACCAGCACTGAAATCTTTAACTGACTGACAATAGAAAACTTTATACCCTCTATAAACAGTTGTAAATGACATTATTGATAACAATTAGCCATTAACTAAACCAACAGGCACTGTCTTTTAATGCCTCTTTGGGATTTAAATGTTGATTTCCATGTACATTTAAATCTGCACATACACCAAAGTTTAGTTTGTTTTGTGTGTGATTTGCCTTAGCAGGTAGAAATGCAAGTAAACACGAAAACAACATGGAGGGTTGTTTTGCCCCAGCATTCTGCATATGTCTTTGCATTATTGTATACTTATTCTTATCATTTATTTATTTACACAGGCCATTGTGTGCCCTTACAGTACCCCAAGCTTAACTTTACTAATTTTATATTACTTATTATATAAGCTGGATAGACTTATTTTACAGGTTTTACATTAACAGCTTGGGTCCAGAACTGATGATTGCAGGTTTGTAAAACTGGACTAGTGAAGCTGGCGTGTTGCCTTCAGCCTGGTCCACAACTCTAGACTAAAGGGGGAAGGCAAACAATCAGAGTTAATGCCACTGAATGTAAAGAATGGCCCACTTGATGCTCTGAGGGGGTGTACTATGCTGAAATACAGTAGCTGGTTTAAAACTAATCTCCTCGAAGTGAAGAGACTACATTTCAAATTGAGCTTCAATGTGTGGGACAGATGAAATCCTCATATGAAAATCCCTGAATGGAAAAGTTTTGCTGAAGACGTTTTTATTTTTGTTTGTTTTTTAAAGAACTGAATGGAACTGTGTGTGTGTGTGTGTGTGTGTGTGTGTGTGTGTGTGTCTGTTGTGAACCCTGGTAAATGAGATGTGGGTCATCTTGGCAGGTGGTAATGAAGACCAGAAGGACTGGGTTCGCCTTCAGCCTCTCAAGGACAAAACAGAGATTAACAACAGTACACACATGTGCACGCACACACGCACATGCACATGCATGATTTAACAAACATGGTGTCAAATTGGAAAGCATCTCTACTTTTGCAACTTTTTAAGGAGCTGTTGATTTTGTTTACTTGTAACTCATTAGTCTCTACCAGCTTGAAAACTTGGCCTGTAGCATCTATAGGAACAATGTCCAGTTTCCTTTTCATAAATTTTTTTCCTAACTCATATACAGACTCAAGAAAAAAATATTAAAGACAGAAGCAACAGTAAGATGATCTTCAATTAACTTTCCCTGTACTTTGATTTTAAAATCTCCTAAAAATTTTGGGTCCCTCCTTGTGAGATTATCAATGTTTTTCCAGATCAATTTAATGTTGCCTTTTGCCTCATTCAAAATATTGAGATAAAAATGAGATTAAGCTTCACTTAGCTCTTGGATAACTTTGTTCCTTAAACCTTTATATATCAGCGTGTCAGTGTCTCTTCTAGTTTTAATTGTCTTCCTTACTGCAGCATCTCTAGATTTCATTAGTTTCCACAAATTTTCACTAATCCACAGTAAATCGTTTTTATTTTTAGATTTTATCTGCATCCTCACATTAAATCTTTCCCTCACAGAGTTGATTGTGTGAGTAAAAGTATCACAGCCATAGTCCAGATCATCAGAGGACAGTACATCATCCCAGTTCAAGCTGTTAATTTCATTGATAAATTCTTCTTGCTTAGCTCTGGGTATGCATTGAAGGATCATTGTCTTAGTTGCCGTCATGTTAAATCTAGTTTTAGTCAGTTTTCTCGCACATAGGGTTAAGTTATGATTTGATAAGCCACTGATTAAATTAAAACTTGTAGTTATTCTTTCTGGTTTGTTAGTAAATATCAGATCAATTTGTGTACTGGAGCATTTTGCAGTCCTGGTTGGGCCTTTTACTAGTCATTTTTAGTTTTTCCCTCTTAGTTTTTTCCTCCCAGTTCACATTGAAATCACCCGTAAGTAATGATTCTTTGTTGAGATTACACTCTTTCAAAACTTCTGTTAGTTGATCACAGAAAATGTTATCTGCAGAAGGGGGCCTATAGACACCTATGATGTTAAAAGAAATTTGTTGGGGTAACATTATTTTTATCCCAACATATTCTAACGTGTTACCCACATTGTAAACCACACGTTCACATTTGATGTTGTCTCACACATAAAAAAGCACCCATCCTCCTCTTCCATCAGGTCTGTCTCTTCAGAAACATTGGTATCCGGGCACCGTGAACACACTCGCAGGAGTTGTTCTCAGTCAGACAGACAAAGTCTAGATTTGAGTCAGACACAAGATGAGTTAGCTGATTGCTCTTTGCAGTAATGCTTCTGATGTTAAAATGTCTACCGAATAGCTCAGTTTCAGCTTCGGGTACCATAAGACTTTTGCATGATTGGAGGGTTTTGAATAACCTCTGCCTCCTCACTGCAGGGTTTCAACACACTGTGGTGTCAGCAGCAGGTTTTGTGAGAGAGACACTGGACCTATAAATTTTTCCACAGCCCAGTAGTGAAAAGTTATTCATTGAGACATCATGCCTTGTGTTAACAAAGTTTAGTCTGTTAAGAGAGAAGACTCTCATTCGTCACTGGCACCAGAGGAGTCCCAGACACACTCGGGCACAAATCAGCATTGAAGTTCTGCAGCGCTCCAGGGGTCACTGGTCCAGGATTTAGCTGAACATCTCCAGAGAGCAGGATCAGCATGAAGAGGAGACCTGCTATTCTCCAAAATGGGGTGGCAGATGACTGGTCCACTGGATTGGTGATTGGCTCTGGTACTTGGGCTTGTCTGTGCCGCAGGACAGAGGAATAGATTGCAAAATATCCCAGTAATATCCCATGTAAATTCACTGTAGGAGCATTAACTGGCCATGAGCCAGCATTTGTCCCAAGCTCAATCATTTGGCGTCCTTGCTGTTGTCCATCAGTGTTGATTGCTCTGGCCAGACAGACACGTACAGGCAAGATTATATCCTTGTTGTTAAGAATATGTGGCCTGATAGAATGCCATGTTGCTGCTTCATGCAAGATTTGATCAAAATAAGGTCTCCAGCTACGCTGATGGATAACAGAATGGTATTTAATTTAATTAATGTAAAACTAGGGAGAGCCATCATGAAACCAAAAAATTTAAAATACAAATTTCTTCCCTTTGGTAATTTTTTTCATGTAAACGCACAAAAAGAAGTGCATCACAGGAACAAAGCACAAGCAGTCGGATGATCAGAGAGTTTGGAAACAAACCTCCATGTTAGAGAAATGTATTTGGAGGAGGAAAAAACATAGTGAACAAGTGCAACATGTGTAAAGAGTGTAAAATTATTACCTAAACAGTTTGTTGCAAAATCCATCTCAGTTTATAGACCCAATTCCTGCTTCAACTTCAACATACTGTGTTTTCTGTAGTTTTCCTGTGCAATGAGGGATCCTTAACAAATTTCAGGTGTGCTCACTTTCAGTGGTTTAGATAATCTGGATGAACTATTGGTTTGTTTCCAACCTGTCTGATCATCTGACTGCTCGTGTTTCCTGCCCTGTCACACTTTTTAATGATATTGCCACAATCCCAGATCTCAGCTCTTCTTTTGGTGAAGACAATGGTATCATAACCAATTAAAATGATGGCCAGAACTTAAAAAAAAACAAGTACAGATGTGTAAGAAATAAATTATTGTTTTGGAGTTGTCATTTAAAATCCCAAAATGTCACAAAGTGAAAGCCACTGTGATTTGGGGTTTTGTAAAATTAATACCAATAATATTCAACATTCAGCCAAAAACAATAACATGGTCTTCCACTGTAACTAAAGCTTCAGATTCACTTTTGTCAGAGGGATCTCTACTGTTGCTATTTTTGGATTTTACTCATTTTTATGTGACGCTAAAGTTTATTTATATCCTACTGCTAGTTTCTTTTAAGTACAAGTTTTACGCACTGAAATTATTTTAACAACCTCCAGTCCAATTTGACTGCAGACATTGCATCTGATCCCTGATCACTTTCTGGAGCAAAAGCCTCCTCCACTCCCGACAATCCAGAGCCTTGGTCTGATATTATCAAAAGGGGTAAGAAGAAGACGAAACCCATTGTTTGTCTCTGATCCAACACTGACTGCTTCTGTAGTCGGTGTTGGATCAGAGACAGGTGATTTGTTTGCCTCGGCTCCCTGCCCCAATACGAAAACACAGACTGAGGTTCCTGGGCTTAGCCTTGGCCAAAGGTCCCTGTCAGCACAGCACCTCACCAATGGGAATGGGAGTATCGGTGGCAGGCAAAGCTGTGGATGCCGTGGGAAGCATATCCTATGCCCACCAGCAGCCCATCACATTGAGCTGGCGAATAAATTCAACATCCTGGACTTTCTGCCTTTGGTCACAGAGCCCACGGAGGCTGGCTCAGTGTAACAGGGGACTATATTAGCCTCACAGTTTATAATGACCCCGTTAAGTTTACTTGTGTACTGTTGTGATGATGATGGTGGACTAACGGCTGACAGTCAGTAACATCAGTTGACTTCAACGAAGACACCCAGACAGCTCCGATGTCGATTCAATGATGTCTGTTTATTGCTTCCAAGCACTTCGGGATCTGGGGGATACAAGCCTGGTCTCAGTAAAACTATTTAACATAAAAAAAATCATAATCAAAGGAAACTTACAATACTAATAAATTATTTCTGTGACGAAGCTTAATAACCGTTAAATAACAAATTACAGGGCCAACGGTCTAACTTTGACCAGGATCAAAAACTCACTATATTACAGATTACACAAACACACTATTGATACAGATGAATCAGTTCACATAGATAATCACTCTGAATGTCAATATAATTATAATTAGTAATAAAGTCTATCTCAGGTCAGCTATACATTATTATTTACAGGTTTCCATTTAATAGTCACATACTCACCTGGGGGATAAAAGCCCGGTCTGACTTGTTCCCTTGGTGATGGGCTTTATAGCTGCATCGTTACCTTGGATACTATGTAGCCAAGCATTAAATATTAAACATAAGATAACAGCATAAAATAATGAAAATAACACAAATATGTACACCTTACAACTATTAAATAAAGGTAAAATTACTGACAAAATTATATTCTATTTTAAAAGATTTTGCTGTTAGACATAGTGACCATTTAAAGCACAACTAATGTATTTAATATAACATGCAAGAGGCATATGTTACATCAGCAGTGATGCACCAGTGTAAGCCCTTTACAGCCTCTCAGCCACCTGCTAGGTTCATCACAAGTGGCCTCCTGCCCCATCCTCCTGAGTCCACTGGGGAAATCATCGCCATCAGGCTCTCTTCAAACCACTGCTGTGTCAAATCGGAATACACTGTCAGCAAAATAAGGGCAATGAGCTCACCTGACCAGGACTCAGCTATGCTTCAAAAATACAACTTATTGAGCTTTGAATTTTTTTTGTTTATGACTAATGTTTGTTTATTTTATATGATACTGCTTGGTTTAGCTCCCTCACCCCTTAAACAATTTATTCTAATAGCTCATGGTGAAATAAGACAAACAAGATCATCAACGGGGGGAAACTGCTATATAAAACATTTTTCTTGACAAAATTTTCTCAAATTACTTTTTCAATTGCAGCAGCAAAACAGTGGAATGCTATCCCTACAAATATTAAAGAGTGTATTAGTTTTAATCAGTTTAAAACTAGTTTAAAGATAGACAGTCATGTTGTCATTAAGGTCTGATAATGCCACTTTGAATGTATACGCACTGGTCTATCCTATAGGTGTGTTTCTTACTATCATGTGGAATTGTCATTTTTATATTGTTACATATGCATGTATATGTGCTCAAGGACAACAGATGGAAATTAGCATTGTGCTGTATCTGGTGCAATACATCTATTGTACACTGCCCCTGTCTTAAATAAACCAATAAATTCAATTCTCTGAAGATACACATAAATGTCTCTGTGAACCCACGCACAGAGAGGTGTTATGGGTGCCATTGCAGAGTTAATGTTATTCAACCACAGTTGTAGATGTTATTGTTTTTCATTTTAACCGGTGAAAGTGGTGCTCAGTGATAGCTGAATGTTTTATACACGTGTTACTCTTTGCCAATGAGAAAGAGGGAGTCAGAGTCTGACGTTAATGAATCAGTGCAAATCACTCATCCCGGTATGCCCAAATAATTTTTCACACACACTCATTTTCACTTGCATATACAAGCAAAATGCTGCACAGTAGGCTGTTGTAAAAGAGGAGTACAGAAGAGTACAGAAATAAAGGATCAGCATTTGAGCTGCTTTATTTTAGCTGATACCAATCCATTAAAGTATGCTCAGATAGGCTCCGATACTGATCATTTGGATCAGCTCAGGTCGTACATACATACAAGTACATAAACAGCCACGTGAGCATCTCTGAACAACCTGCATGCATGTGCGCCTACATGCAGCCCAGAGAAGCATAATACCAGCTTAATTCAGCTTTTGTGGAGCATCTTTTCACATTTTAAGTGTATTTCTATTTACTGATGTACATATATGATGATGTACATATATAAGTATTTAATTGCAAGCTGGTCTGTGAGCTTGTTCAAATTCTTCTAAGCATACAGTAGTACTGTGGCTGGACAGGATCAGTGTGATACTGATGGAGGACTGAACTTGCTGCTGGTGATGTCGACAATATGTAATACATAGTTGTCCTTAACTATCAAGGAGGGAGAATGTGGAAACAGTGCTGGGTTACATGTGCAGCACAACCTGTACATGTAACCCTCATGCTTCAACTCTATCACCTCAGCCTGATAGAGTTGAAGCGCTTCTCTTTTAACATGGCCTACTATGCAGCATGAAAGTGCAACACAACACAGTAGCAGTGACATGATTTTTTGTCCTCTCCAATGATCTTGTTTGTCTTTACCCTTCTCTCTCTGTACTGCTCATCCATTTTCCACCCCTTTTCATTTGATTTCTATGTTTCCACCATCACCAAGATAGTTCTCTTACGGCTAATTCACTTACTCCATCTCATCACACACACGCACACACACACACACACACACACACACACACACACACACACAATCATCGCCATGGCGACAAAAAGCTATTAATGCAACTGTAGAAACGAGAGAGAGTGAGAGAGACCATATTAGAGAAAGTGTGAAGTGACAGAGAAAGCAAGAATATGATTGAATGATTAAAAGAGAAGCAGAGAGAATGAGGGAGATGGAAGTATATGAGTGGACTGTAACTGATAACCTCCCTCCACTTCTCCCACTAGAGGCCCAGGGCTAATGACAGCACACAATGAAATAAATGACTCACCAAATTATTAATTAATAATTAATTAAAATTATTGTATAAAACTTTGAGCTGGTTTTCCATTCAAATATTTTTGTTTGAACTGGGCATTGAAACCATTGCTTAATTATGTATTTTTTGGTGTGAGAAACGGTTAAGAAATTCTTAATTTAAAGTCTGATAAAACCCTCCAACTCTTCCAATTGTAAAGGGATTAAACTCACTCGACTCCCAGGTAATAATTCCAATTACAGAACCTGCTCAGGTGAAACTTATCTGCTAAGCATAATTATGAAGTGGCTTAAAACAACAGCCAGGTCTCTAAACGTTTCAGAGTTTGAGTTTGTGTCCCACATCCACACTACATATGATTTCTATACAGTAACTATTAATCATCATAGCATGCAGTTGTTTGCAGCTTGTACACAAGAATTATAAAAATTTACAATTTTACATTAACTAGTGCAGTGCCCATTCAAAACATGCCTGAGACATCCTGCACTATGTCTTGAACATACATACAAAGTTCCCGCGCATGAGGAACAGGAATAGAGTTTAACTCTCTAAACTTTTTCAATTCATTCGCTATGGTAGTTCTTATCACTATGGATGTAATCCCATCAGTTCAATAGTAGAGTTGAATTGTAACGTTTCAATAGCAGAGTTTAAGTCTCTTAAACTTTTTCAAATCATTAAGATTACGGATGTAATCCCACCTCCGACCACAATGCGGATTGCAAGGCAGAGTGGCGCTCTCCGTATTTCTGCCCGTTGACTCCACGGGTAGAAGAAGCAAATCAACATTGTAGAGGCGATATTGTTTATGAGGTATTTTTATATATTTCTGAACATGCCTGAGACATCCAGCACTAAGTCTTAAACGTACATGCCAAGTTTCATTCACAGTATACAGTTTAACAGTGGAGTTTGAGTCTTTAACTTTTTTAAGTCATTAACACTATGGCTGTAACCCCACCTCTGACCACAATGTGGGTTGCAAAGGCAGAGTGGTGCTGTATTTATATCTCTTTATATTTCTGCTCGTTGAATCCACGGGCAGAAGTAGAAGCAAATCGACATTGTTTATGAGCTATTTTTATATATTTCTTGAGAACCACTCATCCAAACAACTTCACACATCAACATTGCACTTCCTTTATTCCCCAACAATCCACCCGCCAGGTATTCACATATCTCAAGATATGTGAAGGACAAACATACACAGACATACAGACAGACAGACAGAGGTCCTTGCTTTACACATCAACATTGCACTTCCTTGATCCCCAGCAATCCACCTGCCAGGTAGGGAGTAGATCAGAGTTTTTAGGTTTAGTATCTGCAAGAATGCACTGTGAATCTAAGGCAGAGTGCAATAACTGCACTTACTGCAGTTTGCCTTGGTTTCACCATGAAGAATGTCAGATACTGCAGTTTGCCTTTGTTTTAGGACCAACTTTGAAAACAAGGCCACTAGTTACTGCTTCTTTATAGGTGACATCCTGAAGAAGGTGACTGCTGAAATGTGAAAGGAAAAAATTCTTAAAAATGGCACTTTCCCATGGCCGAAAGCTAGTGGAACTTTCATTGAACCGGGAATACAGAAATGTTTTAACCATAACTAATGATCATTTTGCAAAATGACATACAGTAGCCTACATGAAAGCCTCTCATGTTAGCATGTAGATGTTAGCTTGTTGATGTTTGCTATGTAGATGTTAGCATGTTAACAATAACCAATTACAATTTTGCTATATCACCAATGCAGTGACTCATCTTGTGTCAGTTACATGTACAGACATAAATTTAGTAAAATCAGTATGAAGGTGGATGAACAAACATGTGGTCTTGATAACATGGCAAGAGTTCAGACAATCAAAGTATATTGTTTGATCCAAAATAAGTAACTGTCACATAAATAATTGACAGACTCTTGACCAAATCCAGACCTTTTTTTGTTATAAGATTTGACTTGCAATTTTTCAAACAAAATGTCCCAGTGGTATTTGCCCTAGCCCTTGAATGAATCCCCATGTGTGGATGAGATCCTGCAGACTGTTGTTAAGTTATAAAATAATAGTAATTTCTTCAAAATTACTGTAGTGCATTATCACTCCTACTGTAATATTACAGCATATGGTACCATCAATTATAATAGCACTGTACTCCTGTTCCAGATGACACGCCAAAACCTGCAGTGACTGCAATGTTTCTCTTTGCCAGGATGAGCTTGCCAGATCCTGTAGAGGAAGCTGTCTCTGAAAACATTCCAGATGACACCTCGAAAGCTGCTGTCTCCAAAAATGTTCCAGATGACCCCCAGAAAGCTGCAGTGACTACAATATCTCTTTGCTACAACTGAGATTGTAGCAAAGCTGGTAGAGGATGCCAAGATGGGCCAGCCACAGTTTGTAGAGTTTGTTGTCTCTGATATCCTTTATCATCTCCATCTTGACGATCTTCTTCATGAAGATCCTTCCAGCATGTTGAGGTTGTAGGACAGCCCCTCCCCCACCTGGAAGATGCAAACTATGACACTGTCTCAAGTGCAGATGACAGTTTAGAGATTATGAGGGTAATAACGACCCCAGCTACATCCCATCTGAGGAAGATGACACATATGAAGATCCTAAGCAGAATGATTCCCCTCTACCTGCTGATGAACCACTCATAAAAAGCTCAGTTAGCATATCACAGTCAAAGGCAAGGGAGCGACCATATATCATCAAATGACTCAAAGATTCCCTCTCTTGGAGTCCTATGTGACAAAGACAGATGTGTTAAGAAATGCACCTTGAAAATATCACATGACAGGCACAAGACAATGTTTAATGCGTACTGGCCCATGAACAGACATGAATGGAAATCGTGGGTTTTCAACAATGTCTCCAAGGGCTTAAAACACAGGGACACAACTAAGTGGGGTCACATCAGTCGTCAGAGTATGACATACTCGTGCCACTTCAAAGCTGAAGATGGAACATCCTATGAAGTCTACAAGACTTTTTTCCTAGCAACCTTTGGTTACCACCCCAAAAATGATCGGTTCATCATGAGGGCTCTGCTGTCAACATCACTTGAGTCAGTTGTGTCACCAAGGGACAGACGGGGGCAGCACATCCCCTCAAACTGGACACCACCCAATAACGGCTCACATGGAATCATTTGGCCCATCCATTAGCCACTACAGATGAGAACATGCCCCCAAACGGAGATACCTGCCAAGCGACATTACAATCAGGTTCATATACCAAGACTTCAAAGAGAAGAATCCTGGCACTAAATGTTCATATGAAACCTGCCGCAAAGTTGTTTCCTGAATTAAACATCAGTTTCACAAAACTGGGAGAAGAAGAATGTGAGAAATGTTCTGTGATTGAAATTCATGCTAAAGCATTTGGTCATGAACAAACCATTCAAAGCCAAAAAAGAGGTGGTGAACAGAGGATGGCTGAGACAGCTGGAGACACAGATGAAGTGGGTGACAGGCGGGCAACAGGTACAGTAGATATGAATACAGACACAGACAAACAGGCCAGAGCTGCAGATGTATTAACAGGAAGCAATGAACCAGTGGGACCAGGCACTAGCACACACAATGAAACAGTGGCCATGGATACTGAAACTGATGAACAGACAAACACAGACAGGCAAACCACTAACTGCCCTGAATTCATGGAGTGGATTAAACATGAGAAAGCAGCTGACAGCACAAGACGTCACTACCAGGTAGATTCAGGCAAAGACTGGCCAGATGACTGGTCTGTTCACAGTGCTGATTTGCAGAAGGTAGTGATGCTACCAAGAATGCCTGGCAACAAAAAGGCTATATTCACAAAATGCCTGGTGGCGTTTCATGATACTTTTGCTAAAGTTTATAGGCGTGGAGCTGGCAAGGAAAAAGCACCCTGGTGGAAAACTGTATGACTTTGATGACTTTGTCGACGTTGTCAGCAGGTCCAGCCCCAACACTGAAATCATCAAACTCAAGAATGAGGGTGTCCTGGCTTGGAAGGGTGGGCAAACGCAGGTTACACAGATACTGCACTTTGGCTTTGTAGGGCAGAACAGAAGTCATTAAAACTATGGATGTAACCTCATCTCCAACCACAATGTGGGTTGCTGTCATGGGCGCCTGGTTATGTTTTAAAATGAGGGAGCAAATTTGGAAAGATACATAATTGTTGGGGGGTCTGGGGGTCCTCCCTACTTTAAGACACATTTCCTCCATTTCTACACCACCTAACCTCTTGGATTAAGTCAAGAAACAGCCACCTGCACTAGTCTAGATTAGTTAGATTGAGAATGCTATGAAAACCAAGAATGCATCAAGAACAGTATACAACTGGCTGTATCAGGGCAGGATTATCAGAAGAATGGCTATTTCATATTTGAAATTATTTTTATAAAAACATAATGTATCCTAAAATGGTAGTAGGTTGAAGGCTATTAGGCCATCTTCAAGGTTAAACAAGGATAAACAATTTATGTAAATGAAATAGTCTTACAACACATCACAATACGATCTGGATAATTAAACCTGGTTAAAAAATGTTGAACCTGAAGGTTGCTATTCTCAATACTAACAAGTCATCTTCAATGTCTAACAATTGCAACAAAGTACAAATACTATGGACTCACAACAACTATCTAATTCCAATCCCAGCTATTCTCAATAACACCACTAGTTGATGTAGCTGTAATGTTATACAGCTACATCAACTGAATGAATAATCATAATATCAAAAGCAGGTCATTTTAACTTACATTATCTCACATCAAGGACTATTTTAATGCACAACTCAGAAGGTGATTTTTGCTCCTCAAGACTTAAAAGAACCATTTTAGTCGAGGACTAGACCTTACTGCCAACCACCCCTGAGAGTAAATTTGCACCTCTCATTTACCCTGTATGAGAAAATGAGAGAATAATCGTAATAATGAGAGCACATTGCAGAGCGGCTGGATGAAAGCAGAGATCATTACATGATACATAATTCCATCCAAAGTCTGACAAAAGTCTGCCTCGCTGTTATGGTGGGCAGAGTTGCTCCGCCAATAAGTTGGCTACAGAAGTAGTCACAAAGCCGGATCGACTGTGTCTGTAAAAGGGACAGCCGGCGTGGTGAGACCAGGAGCTGACACTGTTGGGGTTCAAGAAGTGTGTGTGGGTGTTTGTGCTTTAGAACATAACCTGTGAAACAATCAGAAAATAACGTTTTATTGAACTGATTCACCGGTTTTCTCACTACCAGTGCTCCCACTCTTCATTCACTCTCCAGCTCACTCGACCACAGCTGCTCTCTTTCTCTCACTGGTGCTCTCAGCTCCCTCTCTCTCTCTCTCTCTCTCTCTCTCTCTCTCTCTCTCGTTTTCTCTCTCTTTTTCTCGTCTTCATTAAAATGAGTTGGGAAGCTGAGAGAGAAGTCAAACTTAACTCTTAATGTTATCAAACGAAGAGAAATGTCCTCTCCTCATCCTAGTAACGTCTTTGTCCTCCCTCATGGCAGAAGTTTACTGCTCAATTACTGCTCTGATCAGTCTGATTTCGTCACATCGCTGAATCTGGAACACCAGCATACTATGTAAAAGCACACACAGAGGCAACTTTATGCCGGTTTTGTGTGGTTCAGTGTAAAAAAATCAAATGTGACTCAAAGGTGGATCCTCTTTACGGCTATAAGGCGAATTCTCTGTATTAAAGAGGCTTCTCTCTCACTGGCTACTCCGATCAATCAGCGATGGGCTGGACTGAACCAATTCAAAGGGTGGTCCAAAAATATGTGATTTTTTATTACTCGTTTTGTCAGTTGCTGAAAATAGTAAAATGATCATTGATATAGTTTAAATATAATTACCTAATTGTGGGGACTTTCAGGGTTTATTTTTAAAAAGATAAAAAGTGGGATAGCAAAACCATAACTTTGCTCCCCCTAATTGAATAATGGGAACGCTCCATTGGTCAAGCACCCGCTCCATTGGTCAGGCACCCGTGGTTGCAATGGCAGTGGCGCTGTCCATATTTCCGTTTGTTGACTCCATGGGCAGAAGAAGAAGCAAATCAATGTTATTTATGAGGTATTTTTATATATTTCTCGAAAACCGCTCATCCAAACAACTTCACACATTGACATTGCACTTCCTTGTTTCCCCTGCAATCCATGTGCCAGGTATGAAGTAGATCAGATGAACGGTTCTAGAGATATGTCAATCAATCAATCAATCAATTTTTATTTATATAGCGCCAAATCACAACAAAAGTCATCTCAGGGCACTCCGAGGAAGAAGCAAAGTTAGTGACATGCATTGATGTTACATGAATGCATACAGATGGAGAGGAGGAGGAGGAGAGAGGAGGTCAATGCATCATGGGAAGTCCCCCAGCAGTCTAGGCCTATAGCAGCATAACTAAGGGCTGGTCCAAGGTGAGCTTGGTCGGCCCTAACTATAAGATTTATCAAAAAGGAAAGTTTTCAGCCTACTCTTAAATGTAGAGAGGGTGGCTGCCCCCCAGACCAAATCTGGAAGACGGTTCCAAGGAGAGGAGCCTGATAGCTGAAGGCTCTGCCTCCCATTCTACTTTTAAAGACTGTAGGAACCACCAGTAAGCCTGCATTCTGGGAGCGCAGTGTTCTAGTGGGATAATACGGTACTATGAGCTCTTCAAGATATGATGGTGCTTGACCATTAAGGGCTTTGTAAGTGAGGAGAAGGATTTTAAATTCTATTCTAAATTTTACAGGAAGCCAATGTAGCGAAGCTAAAATGGGAGAAATGTGGTCTCTTTTTCTAGTTTTAGTCAGTACACGTGCAGCTGCATTCTGGACCAGAGTCTTTAGAGACTTGTTAGAGCAGCCTGATAATAAGGAATTGCAATAATCCAGCCTAGAAGTAACAAATGCGTGGACTAGTTTTTCTGCATCTTTTTGGGACAGGATGTGCCTGATTTTTGCGATATTACGTGAGTGAAAAAAGGCAGTCCTTGAGATTTGATTTATGTGGGAGTTAAAGGACATATCCTGATCAAAGATAACTCCCAGATTCCTTACGGTGGTGCTGGAGGCCAGGGTAATGCCACCCAGAGTAGCTATATCATTAGATAATGTGTTTCTAAGGTGTTTAGGGCCAAGCACAATAACTTCAGTTTGATCTGAGTTTAGTTGTAGAAAATTGCAGGTCATCCAGGTCTTTATGTCCTTAAGGCATGCTAGGAGTTTGTTTAACTGATTGGTTTCATCAGGCTTAATTGATAAATATAATTGGGTATCATCTGCATAACAATGAAAATTTATGGAGTGTTTCCTAATAATATTACCTAAAGGAAGCATATACCAGGTTAATAGAATTGGTCCAAGTACAGGACCTTGTGGAACTCCGTGTCTAACTTTTGCCTTCACGGAGGATTCATCATTAACATGTACAAACTGAAATCGGTCTGATAAATAGGACTTAAACCAGCTTAATGCAGTTCCATTAATGCCAATTAAATGTTCCAGTCTCTGTAAAAGGATTTGATGGGCAATTGTGTCGAATGCGGCACTAAGATCTAACAGGACAAGTATAGAGACAAATCCTTTGTCCGATGCAGTAAGGAGGTCATTTGTGACTTTCACCAGTGCTGTCTCTGTGCTATGATGCGCTCTAAATCCTGACTGAAAATCCTCAATACAATAAACTATTGTTATGTAGAAAGTCACATAACCGATTAGAGACTGCTTTCTCAAGGATCTTAGAGAGAAATGGAGGGTTAGATATAGGTCTATAATTGGCTAAAATGCCTGAATCAAGAGTAGGCTTCTTAAGAAGAGGTTTAATTACAGCTACTTTAAAGGACTGTGGTACATAGCCTGTTACTAAAGACAGATTGATCATATCTAGTAAAGAAGTGCTAACTAAGGGTAAGGCTTCCTTAAGCAACCTAGTTGGGATGGGGTCTAAGAGACAGGTTGATGGTTTAGCTGAACAAATCATTGAAGTTAGTTCAGAAAAGTCGACTAGAGAAAAATAGTCCAAATGTATGTCAGGATTTACAGGTGTTTCTAAGGTGCCTGTGTTTGGGGATAAATTGGTGCCCGTTGAGGGCAGGAGGTGGTTAATTTTGTCTCTAATAGTTAGAATTTTTCAGCACTGATGGAATTGCTTCCTCAAATTTATCTACAACACTATCAGATAGACATCTAGTGAGGACATTTTTGTCTAATGGTGTGTAATCCAGTAATAGGAATTCAAAAGTTATTAAAAAATGATCCGATAAAATAGGATTTTGTGGAAAAATTATTAAATGTTCAATTTCAATCCCATAAGTCAGAACAAGGTCTAGGGTGTGGTTAAGACAATGAGTGGGATTATTTACACACTGAGAGAAGCCAATTGAGTCTAATAATGAGATAAATGCAGTACTGAGACTATCATTATCAACGTCCACATGAATATTAAAATTACCTACTATAATTACTTTATCCGTACTAAGGACTAAGTTTGATAAAAACTGAGAATTCAGATAGCAATTCAGAGTACGGGCCAGGAGGACGGTACACTATAACAAGTAGAACTGGCTGTAAAGTTTTCCAGGTTGGCTGAGAGAGACTAAGAACAAGGCTTTTGAATGAGTTATAATTAAATTTAGGTCTAGGGTTGATGATTAGGCTTGAGTTGAAAATCGCTGCAACTCCTCCTCCTTGGCCAGTGTCTTGAGGAATGTGAGTATTAATATGACTGGGGGGAGTGGATTCATTTAGGCTGACATATTCTTCATGACACAGCCAGGTTTCAGTAAGACAAAATAAATCAATATGATGATCTGAGATTAAATCGTTTACTAATACAGCTTTAGATGACAGAGATCTAATGTTCAAGAGTCCACATTTAATTATCTTATTTTGTTGTACTATTGTAGTAGTGGTTTTAATTTTTACTAGATTTTTATGAATGACTCTTCTTTTGTTTACTTTGAATTTAATTGATTTAAGTGGTCGGGGGACAGACACAGTCTCTATGTGGTTTTGGGTGGGTAACTGCTCTAATCTCTCAAAGCACAGAGAAGCGTGTAGGACTGCAGCTCTGCTTCCTGGTCTCAACTCTAGGTTGTCTTGGTTTTGGTCTACTAATAAACTCAGCCATATTTCTAGATATGAGAGCAGCTCCATCCAAAGTGGGATGTATGCCGTCTCTCCTAATCAGACCAGGTCTTCCCCAGAAAGTCTGCCAATTATCTATGAAGCCCACATCGTTTGCTGGACACCACCTAAACAGCCAGCGGTTGAATTGTGACATGCGGCTATACATCACTGGTCAGATTAGGCAGTGGTCCAGAGAAAGTTACAGAGTCCGACATTGTCTTTGCATATATACACACCGACTCAACATTAATTTTGGTGACCTCTGATTGGCGTCATCAGGAGTTGTTGCCGCCGACAATCGTACCATATTTACGTTTATTCTTAGCCAGCAATTTTACATTTGACTCAGTGTCGCCCGCTCTGGCCCCAGGAATACATTTAACTATGGCTGCTGGTGTCGATAACTTCACGTTTCTGACTATGGAGCTGCCAATAATCAGAGTTGGTTTCTCAGCAGATGTGTTACTGAGGGGGGAGAACCTGTTTGAAACGCAAACTGGTTGGTGGTGAACCGTGGGCTTCTGCTTAGGGCTATGCTCCCTGTGAAGGACAGTCTTACATACATACATACATACATACATACATACAGACCGATTCCTTGCTTTATATAGAGAGATAGGAAATTATGCATTGATGTGCCCATGCACAAACCTTGAATGTCAATTAACCTTAACAAATAGGCAGACTCAAAACCTGCTCCAAATTTGTGTGTAGACTGGTACAAAACTTTTTACCCCCTCTAGAGCCCGTTAGGTGCATATGCAGGAGTTGTCCATTCCGCACCACAAAACCTCAACAAAAACCAGACCAGCAACACAGCACGAGTGTTAGATTTCAAACAACATCCTACTACCATCTATTAATCAAGAATGAGGTGTCATACTTAATTACGTATTTGCCCCAAACCAAAAGGTCAGTGGTTCATAAGGTGTTCTATATGGCTTATGAAATAACAATATAGGAGATTTGTGGTGGATTTAACTCAGTTGATTGAGTTTGCTCAGTTCATGGAGAGACAACTGAGTGATGACAACAACATGATGGCAACTGAATCATCTCCATAACAACTGAGCAAATTCTATCAGCTGATGGTTACCATGAGGCAAAACTGACAGCTCTGGAAAAAGCTTTGTCAAATTCTTATCAAATAATATTCCTTCTAAGGCACCTAGCCAAACCATGATGAACAACCCTGGACTGTTATTCCATGACAGTCTGGGCTTTACATAAATAAAGACAGGTAGACTGAAGACAGAGGGAAACTCAGACTGAATATGAACACAAGTTCAGATGTCAGACACAGGACAGACTGGAATGGCTTTTCTGCTGTTTCTGTAAATCCTGTCCAGAGCTATGTAGTAAGTTGTACTGAGACTTGAGAGTGTGTGAACGTATGAATGTGCATGTAGTTCTGGAAATGTGAGAGTAGATACAAACAAAGTAGGAAGGAGAGAATTATACATAGTAGCCTATGCCAAAAGGCAACAAATTGCCTGTGTGTGTGTGTGTGTGTGTGTGTGTGTGCGTGTGTGCGTGTGTGCGTGCAGGGGAACTTGTCTCCTCCCAGTCCTGCCCAGAGAACAGACATATTGATTAGCCTTCATGTGTTGAATAAACTCCCTGTATCCTGCTGTTTCTCCATTTTCCTCCTCTGTTCTTGTCTGCCAGTCTTTATTTCCAGTCTACATTTTCAGGCCCTAGCCTTATTTGCTCTTTTTGTTCTAGTCTCTCTCCCCCACTCAATTAAAATCAATTAAATGGGCTTTATTGGCATGAAAGTTTCAAGTACAATGTTGATGCCAAAGCATCAAAATACAATTTGTCCAAATATCTGGACAGTACAAAACAACAACAATATGAACATTAACACAACATTAAGATTGATATATATTAATCATACAGTATATCCTATGCGTTTATTTGTGTGTGTGTGTGTGTGTGTGTGTGTGTGTGTGTGTGTGTGTGTGTGTGCTGTGTGTGTCTATATCATTCACTCTTCCTCAGGTTGTGGCATGTTGATACATATTGGGCAGCAAGATGTGCCCTGTCTCCTTCTCCTAGGAGTATTTTAATTTGGAGAAGTCAGTAAGCTCTTTGAAATCTGATAGATGATCTGACAGATAACACTCTAATCTGCTTTGGCTTTTAGTTTTTTCTTTCCAAAGTTCCAAATATGTTTCTTTACATTGTGTTATAATTTGGTTTACTCTGATTGGTGTTTGGGAAGTAGTGTTGGTGTAAACTGGTCAGAGTGTGTCTGAGACGGGGCAGTTAGTCTCAGAACCCACTGACATAGGGGACTCTTTTCTTGGCTCAGCTCTTGTGGATGGATAGGGGGCTGGATTTAAGGTGATTAAAAAAAACTGAGTATCTCTCTAATTCTGCCTAAATGCTTTTGTTGGTGTTTTTCTGCATACATGTAAAATATATCTTCAGAATTCTGCATGTTAAGATTCTATTGGATGTTTGTCCCAACAGGTATAGCTATGATGTATGAGTGGACCCCATACTTCCCTACCATACAGCGCATTGGGCTGGGATGACACTATCAAATATTTTAAGCCAATTTTTTTTTAAATGTATCTATTTTCAATTTTTCTCAAGAAGAATACATACAAACCATAAAGTTACACAGCCTAATGTAATGTTACAGGGCTGGTCCATAAATAAAAAAAGAAAACTGAGGTACAGCACTTACATAGTAAGAGAAACAATGTAGTCAAATTGAATGATAATTGGTATATATAGTATACTGTCCCCAAGTCAGGCATTTGTCCAAAGTTGTTATCCATTTAAAATCCAAATTATATTTAACTCCCAGAGATTCCAGTGTTTTTTTCAATTTCTGCAGAAAAAGATCGGTCCTTCCATCAATATAGTGTTCTATTTTTTCCAGAGTCACAACCTTGGTGATCAGAGATTTCCACATGTAAGTAGAGGGGGAATCATCCCTAACTCACTTCACCATGATGGCTTTCCTAAGAGACTGTATAAAAGAGTCCAGGACATTTCCAAGCAGACATAAAAGTGGATTTGCTGACACCTGTTGACCTATTGCTGTACTGATGTTTACACATATTGCTCTCCAGAATAACTGAATTTTGTTGCATTCCCACAAGCAATGCAGCCTATTACAACTGGGACAATTTGGTGAAATTCCTGCTTTATACTTATAAATATATAGTGAAATATAGATGTTATGTAGGATATTATATTGTAGCTCTTTATATCTGTTGCAAATTGAAATTCTGGAAGGCAACTGCAGGATCTCATCCCACACATCATTATCCATCACACGTTTGAGCAGTGTACACCAGGATGTTCTTAGCCATGCAAGTCTGTCCACATTCATACTCAATATCTCAGAAAAAAATGTAGATATAAAATATTGTATTAAATGTCCAGAAAAGATGTCTCTAGCAGGTGAGAGTCATTACGAATGAGCTTTCTTATACACATAATGTCTGACCTGTGTTTGTAGAAATCCTTATTTGATATATGGTACTGAGCTTTCAATGAGTCAAAGGTTTTAAATCTCCAATTCTCAAAGAGATCATAAACTCTAGTAATGCCCGCTCTTTGCTTAAGCATAAAATTTGGTCCCTTTCCCTGTGATGATAGTTCCGGGTTATCTACCAATGTCATTAGAACATTAAGTAGATGAGTTTTAAATATTTTCTTCAATTTTCTCCATGTCCCCAGTACATTAGTTATCAAAGGGTTGTTCTTAGTAATGTGTGGCAATTCATTTAGGTGTTTACCCAACAAGATCACAGGTGAAAATGGTTTATGTATCACTGACTCTAAGTCAAGCCAAGGAGAATGAATGTCCGCTCACCTGGGAAGAAATAATTCTGGCTTGTATGGACAATACGTAGTATTCTGTATTTGGTAAACACCACCCACCTTGTTCTTTTGGCAGCTGTAATGTCTCTAATTTTACTTTAGGTTTCCTGTTAGCCCAAATAAAATCTTACATTAGTTTATTAATAACCTTAATGTCATTTTATTGTAGAATCACAAACAACATGGATGTAGGATATAATATTTTTGGTAAAACTGTCATCTTGATGAGGTTAATTCTACCAAGAAAATGATATAGGGAGGTTCTTCCATCTTGTTAATGCATCTTTGAGATTATTTATCCAGGGATAATTATTTTCTGCATAAAGCTGATTAATTTTGGGGGTAACTTTGATTCCTAAGTAATTAAATCCTGATGGAGACCAATGGAAAGGCTTGACATAGGCCAGCTCAGTGTTTCCAACGTTCTTCAAGGCATTATTTCTGATTCATCGAAATTGACTTTATACCCAGATATTAGGCCAAATTCTGTTATACACTCAGTTAAAGCTGGTTATGATTTAGTGGGGTCAGTTAGTGTCAGAAGAACATCATCAGCATAAAGTAAAATCTTATGTTACTTTGTACCCAGGCTTGATAGATTTTACTGCTTTAAACATCAATTTGATGTTTTTAAGGGTTTGTTTATAAGTCCAATTGGTTTAGTGACCACTCTTTGGTTCAGTGCTCTGTTTTTATCAAGCATATGCAATCTGGCAGTGCATATTGGCATTTCATGCATCACAGTTGGAGTACACAGAGAACCTCGATGTGTCTCAGTTCTTATATGCAGATCTGCTGGAAGTCTCAGAGGAGGCCAATGCAAAGCTGGGGGATGAGATATCGCTGGAAGAATGGTATGCTGCGCTGCAAGGCATCCTGGTGGAACATCCCCGGCATTGATGGTGTGCCTGCGGATTTCTATAAGGCCTTCTGGTCTGTGATTGCTGAGGACCTCCTGATGCTCCTCGATGACAGTTTGAGGAAGGGTCTGCTGCCTCAAAGCTGCAGGAGGGCAGTCCTAATCCTCCTCTGTAAGAAAGGAGATTTGCAGGATATTAAAAACTGGCATCCCGTTTCCCTCCACTGCACTGACTACAAGCTTCTGTCCAAGGTTCTGGCCAACAGGGTGGGGAAGCTGATGGAGCAGGTCATCCATGTGGATCAGGACCTACTGTATACCTGGCAGGTTGGTTACGGACAACAAAGCTTTAAATAGAGATGTTGTGTACCTCTCCATTGGGGTTAGACCTTTGGTTGATTTCCTAGTTTCAACTAGGTCAAGGCTTTTGACCGAGTTGAACATGTATACCTGTGGCAGACGCTTAGAGCTTTTGGTTTCAATTCAGGTCTGGTAGCCCAGATCCAGGCTTTGTATTGAAATTGAGAGCGTACTTAAGATAACCGGTGGTTTAAGTGCTCCTTTTAAGGTGGGGAGGGGGGTTAGACAAGGTTACCCCCTCTCAGGCATGTTGTACGTGTTGACCTTAGAGCCACGTTTACACAAACTAAGAGCCACAGCCACCCAAGGCGGTTTAATTTGTTCAAAACACAAAATAATATGTGATCCCAAACCCGCAAATTAAAGCAAACATCACGAAAATTTGAAAGGATTTGGCATTACACCAAAGTGGAAGAATCTCGCTTAGTCTGGCAAGATAGTCTTAAAACATATAGGAAGGCCCTCTGTAATGCCAGAGCCGCCTATTACTCAGCATTAATAGAAGAGAATAAAAACAGCCCTAGGTTCCTTGTCAACACTTTGGCCAGGCTGACAAAGAGTCATAACTCTATTGATCCATGTATTCCTATAGCTCTCAGTAGTAATGACTTTATGAGCTTCTTTAATGATAAAATTCTAACTATTAGAGACTAAATTAACCACCTCCTGCCCTCAACAGGCACCAATTTATCCCCAAACACAGGCACCTTAGAAACACCTGTAAATCCTGACATACATTTGGACTATTTTTCTCCAGTTGACTTTCCTGAACTAACTTCAGCTAATTTGATTTGTTCAGCTAAACCATCAACCTGTCTCTTAGACCCCATCCCAGCTAGGTTGCTTAAGGAAGCCTTACCTTTAATTAGCGCTTCTTTACTAGATATGATCAATCTGTCTTTAGTAACAGGCTATGTACCACAGTCTTTTAAAGTAGCTGTAATTAAACCTTTCCTTAAGAAGCCATCTCTTGATTCAGGCATTTTAGCCAACTATAGACCTATATCTCATCTTCCGTTTCTCTCTAAGATCCTT
Organism: Thunnus albacares; assembly: GCF_914725855.1. Lineage (NCBI taxonomy): Eukaryota > Metazoa > Chordata > Actinopteri > Scombriformes > Scombridae > Thunnus > Thunnus albacares. Next base: position 35,587,315 of record NC_058111.1, read on the forward strand.
GAGAAAGCAGTCTCTAATCAGTTATGTGACTTTCTACATAACAATAGTTTATTTGAGGATTTTCAGTCAGGATTTAGAGTGCATCATAGCACAGAGACAGCACTGGTGAAAGTCACAAGCAAACTCCTAATTGCATCGGACAAACGACTTCTCTCTGTACTTGTCTTGTTAGATCTTAGTTCCGCATTCGACACAATTGCCCATCAAATCCTTTTACAGAGACTGGAACATTTAACTGGCATTAAAGGCACTGCATTAAGCTGGTTTAAGTCTCATTTATCAGACCGATTTCAGTTTGTACACGTTAATGATGAATCCTCCATGAAGGCAAAAGTTAGACATGGTTCTATGCTTGGACCAATACTATTAACCTTGTATATGCTTCCTTTAGGTAATATTATTAGGAAACACTCCATAAATTTTCATTGTTATGCAGATGATACCCAATTATATTTATCAATTAAGCCTGATGAAACCAATCAGTTAAACGAACTCCAAGCATGCCTTAAGGACATAAAGACCTGGATGACCTGCAATTTTCTACAACTAAACTCAGATCAAATAGAAGTTATTGTGCTTGGCCCTAAACACCTTAGAAACAAATTATCTAATGATATAGCTACTCTGGATGGCATTACCCTGGCCTCCAGCACCACCGTAAGGAATCTGGGAGTTATCTTTGATCAGGATATGTCCTTTAACTCCACATAAATCAAATCTCAAGGACTGCCTTTTTTCACCCACGTAACATTGCAAACATTGCAAAAATCAGGCACATCCTGTCCCAAAAAGATGCAGAAAAACTAGTCCACATATTTGTTACTTCTAGGCTGGATTATTGCAATTCCTTATTATCAGGCTGCCCTAACAAGTCTCTAAACTCAGTTGATGCACAAAGATGGAAAAAACACTGTTGTCAAAAGAGGAATATCTCAAAGGACCTTAGAGGCTCAGAGTGGTGCCTTGACTCCTTCTTCTACCACTTCACCTCCCTTCAGCTGATGTATGCTGGCAGGCTGAGGAGACTGTATTGACCTTTCTGTTCTTAATCCATGCTGACAAAGCCTGCAGGCACAACTCCTCCTGGACAAACTCACACACGAGAGAGAGAGCAGCCCAATCCATACACTCACCTCTGCCTGCAAACTGGAGAGATCCTGCCCACTGCTCGTGTTGCCTTTGAAGTGAGTTTGCTCTGGAGTGGTTGAGGTGAACTAGAGTGTTCTGTGATTGTCTAACTCAAGGTGGAGAATCAGGGGGATTTAACAAAAGCCATCATTGTATTATTTTTCCATCACTGACAGGATTTCATTGAGCTTGTTTTGTAGAAATTAAGAGAATAGTAGATGAAGTCCAATGAATAAAACATCACTCATCCTAATATTTTAAATGTTTGAGCTCATGTAAGCCTGTGTGTGTAACAGTCGAGGGAGAAGGCTTCTAATGCTTTTCGAAAATGATCATTTTAAGCAAGAGCTTCTGTTATCTTTAATGTCAGAAATGGATTATTCACACAGCTGCAAAAGCTTTCTCCCATTAAGCTCTAGTCATATGGAATTTGATTATGTTAGAATTCAGATTAAGCCTAGGCAATTTTTGATAGCTATATTTTTTTTAATATGCTATTTGTGATTATGCTATTTTCCAACTGAGTGAATTAAAGTGTAATTCCAGCTTATCACAATGGGGGTCCTATTTTTACAGTGGAGATCAATGTGCTGCAACTGGAGAACGCATAACCAAATGAAAACACCTATCCTATTTTGACATATACGCAGCATGAAGAAACATGCTGCAAATTAGTGGGTCAGCTTGTAATGATGGATGCCAGTGCAAGGTTTTTTAAACGGCTGTGCTCACCTTGACATGTGAATAATCATGCAAAAACAGACACACACACACACACACACACACACACACACAAACAAAGGTGTTAATTTGTGACAACCAACTTGAATAGAAGGTCAGGCTTCTATAATATAATTTAATACACACAAAGACATAAAATGAGATAAAGTCAGATAAAGTAATACGGTACTTAAAGCAGTTTGAAGTTCTAAGATTTGAGCTTTTTGTGTTTGTTTAAGGATGATGTGTCCCTGAGATGTAGCACAGTGTTTGGGGCTACAGGATTTTTGGACTAAGCTATGTTTAGATCATATGAATCCTTTACATACATCAAACTGACTGGCTCCAAGCTATATCTCTGAACTGAAGTCCATATGTACAAGGGCACACACTAGGTCAACAGAAAATGCTCTACTCACAGTTCCTATGTCTAGATTTTCAACCAAGATTGACTGTGCATAAAGATTGTGAGGCTATGTTGGAATAGCACAATGAACTATAATATTATTTATCCTCACCTTTGGTTTATGACTATCAAAAGAAGCATATTTCATATTAAAAATACATTCTAGGCAAGCTGACTTATATCATGCGACAAAGAAAAGTCATGATGGCAGATATGAAAACACTTCCCTCCCAAACAAATAGCCAACTCACCTATACAGTATATCTGATGAGCTTGTGTGTAACAGGCCTTTTTCTCAAAATGTTGAAGTATTCCTTTAATTTGGTATTTTTAATGATGGACACAATGATGAATCAAAGTAATATGTCGTAATATATGGAATTATCCTTTAAGATGTTTCACTGTATCAAACACATGGGAGAGATGAGGAGTGGTGGGAGGTAGACATATGGGTAAAATATATATGGTTTTTAAATACAAATGAAATCTTCATTGAGCACACACAGTTTTTTCATACACACACTAAACCACACAGACTGCAGTACTATTATCATTACTGCTCCTCAGTACATGTTGGGAGCCAGATAATTATGCAGTACTTCATTTGGGTGTGTGTTTGATTCCATGATGTGTTTCATGTGTTATTAGGATTTATCACAGTGGTCAGACATCTGTGGGAGATTACATATTGCATCAGGTCTAGTAGCTTCACAAGCTCACAAAGAGCAGAGGGAAGAAAAGAAGGAAGAAAAACATCATGTTGCTGCTGTGGCTGATGAGCTGCTGCTGTAGGGATGTCTGAGCTGCTCTGAAAGAGTGGGAACAGTAAAAGGACAGAACAAGGTGGAGAATTGGCTGAAAAATGCATCCAGACCACAGACTGTGGGAAAACATTTAAAGCTTGGATTTTGGTTCACTGCTTGTTCCATCACTCACTGCTAAATGATCCAAACTTCAGGCAAAGAACAGTCAGTCTGGATGGTACTGAGGGTGGACCTAAAAAACCTAAGACCTACAAAGGCTATGTCCCTGTTCAGTGACCACCTTCTTAGACATTTTTATTTCTTCCTTTTTTCATTTAGACTTGTGTCTTTGTAGCCTTGGCGAGATGAAATGTACAAACAAGTATAATGGTACACACTTATTCAGTCTCTCCTCAAAGGCGTTAATGGTGTTGCACCTGGTTGTTCATAATTATCAGACTGTTGGTTTCAGAAAGTTAGAGAAATCAATGGTCATTTGCAAGAGGAAATGCTGATGTGTGGAAATGGAGTGTGTTTGTAATCTTGGGGGTCAATTTAATTGAACAGAAGGCTCATGTGACTGCACCTGTAGCAGATAAAACAAGCACTTCATTTGAAGCATACTGAGGACCTTACACATCCAGCATATCCTTTTAAGCCCCCAGTATCCCATAATTCACTGGTCTTTGTCAACACGTGGACAAATAAAAAAATATCAAGACCTTCCTCCCAAGAAGAACGACAGCATCCCCAGATACCCACTACAGGACCTAATGATAGATCAAAACATCATTCAACATGAACACTGGGTTTCCACAGAAATGCTGACCCAACTTTGGGCACATTTCACTGTGTACTGATAACAAGCAAACACACACCGGGGTGGCTGTGGCCCAGAAGGTAGAGCGGGTCGTCCACTAATCAGAAGATTGGCGGTCCGATTCTCGGCTTCTCCAGTCCGCATGTCGATGTGTCCTTGGGCAAGATACTTAGCCCCAAATTGCTCCTGATGGCTGTGCCATCAGTGTGTGAATGATTAGATTTCCTCTGGTGGGCAGGTCGGGACCTTGCATGGTAGCCCCTGTTCCCATTCAGTGTATGAATGTGTGTGAATGGGTCAATGTGATTAGTAGTGTAAAAAGCGCTTAGAGTGGTCAGAAGACTAGAAAGGCGCTAAAGAAGTAGTAGTAAACAAGTGTGGCTGGGCCCAGACAGGCAAGGCCCAGATTTGGTTCTTTTAGAGTTTTAGGTGGCACTGACTCTTTAATATTCAACTCACACCAGCTAAAAAGCCACAGAGCCCTTATAATGATACAGATGATGGTGAATGATGGACTGAGACAAGGAGTTGCCAAGATTACAAAATTTATTGATATAATAGTGAGAACAGTAATAATTTAACAAGAAATAAAAAAACAGGAAATTTATTAAATACCACTTAAAATTGTGCAAAAGTGCTACGGGGTGCTCGGCTGTAGCTGCTGACAGTGAGAGGAGGACAAGTTATGCTGGCATAGAGTACTCACCATGCCGCTGTGCCCTACAGACAGACACACACATACACACACACAGCAAAGTAAAACCAAAAAAAGGAAAAAGTAAATTGTGAAGGAAATGCAAAAAATGACTACCAAACACACTTTTATGGGAGTGAGCAGCAAAGGTGAGGAACGCTATCGCCAAAACCTCTACCGTCCAGGTGGCCACGCTCGCCACAGATCCTATAGCGCTAACACACAGAAATAAATTTAGTTAAATCTACAACAGTAAAGCCGTGCGACAGCACGCCACGTTACTAGCTTCTTGGGGGAAAAACATAACGAGGGGCGCGCAAAATAAAATAAAAGAACCTAACAATAACAGAAACCACCTAATGAAACTAAAGGCTAATACTACAAACAAAAAGAAATAACGATAATAAAGCAAACTAAGCTATTCTATCAACAAAGCAGCCACGGCAAAAACAAAGTGTAGAGAAACTAAGCTAAACCAAACAAAACAGAATTAAACAAAACAAAACAAAAACTAAACAAAGCAAAACAAAACAGCCATGGCAGTCAGTATCTACAAAAGAAAACAAGTTAAATCATTAACACACTGTCAAACAAATGCATAATATAAGCAAACATATCAATATTTACCTCTCCTATGCGTGTATTGCGCAATAATCAGGCAGAAGGCTCAACAAGTGGGAGCAGGGGGTTGCTAGAGGACGGGATGGTGAATAAAACAATGTAAAACACACAGCATCGCTTCCTCAACTCACGAACTGAAACTACTACCTACCAGAGCATTATCTTGCTGAACAGCCACAACCTGTCGCACAAGGGGCCAGAGCAGAACAGCAGCATACTGGGTCTTTTCAGTATAGCTTATATACATGGATGTATTATAAGAGCTGGCTACCGGACTAAAATTGGCGCCCATTCAGTCCTATAGGAATTGCTCGCCTGGTGCATACGCCAAAAAAAGTTTCTAGCTTCTGGGTTTGCTTCTACGTTTTGCGGCCTACTGAATATGCACAGTGGTGTTTCCCCTGCCCCACCCTCGAGTTCGCGCTATGCCCATAGACTTTACATTGTGATGACGTCACAGATTTTTAAATCGCTTTTCTCAGCTTGAGGAAAGTTTTAGAAATATAAAACCTCCATGAATCAAAAGTTCATAATAGAAAGAGTCATAATTGACATTGTTTGCAGTTCGAGGTGTCCTGTCAACAGTTTTACAGATGTTACAGATGTTTTACAATGGTGGTCTATGGGGAAAATCCTTTTTGGGCCGCAGGGGGATTTTTCACTGCAATACTGCGGGTGGCCACTGGGAAAAATTGGCTGCAAGGCTGAGCGGCAGCGCCCTATCCAGTTTTTATTATACATCCATGCTTATATATTATATCAAACAAATTGACAACCAGGAAATGGGTGGTGCTATGGCCTGTCTAGCCCTACGGTAGCCAGGGAGGGACATTTGCCGGCTACACAAGCCTAGCCTTCCCTATAGCCTAAATATATTTTAATGAATGTTGTTTTTAACACTACACACATCAAGACAATATAGTAAGTACCTGAACAAAAGAAGAAAAAAGAAAAAAAAAGAGAAAAAAACAATGAAAAAGCCTAAAATGTTTTAAATTGTGAATTGTTCAGATCCATGTTTTGGCTTCTCCCTCACTGCTTTTGTTTGCGCCAAGCGGGTAGCTTCTGGTTTGAAAAATTAAGCCAATGCGAAGTGCCTTAAACCTGCGTTCTTTCTAATGGCCCGCAGGGGGCGACTCCACTGGCGGAAAAAAGAAGTCTGATTGTATGGAAGTCTATGAGAAAATGAACCAACTTCTCACTTGATTTATTACCTCAGTAAACAATTTCCTAATGAGTTTATGGTCTCAATCACTAGTATCAAGTCTTCTTCAATGTATCATGATGTTCATTTTGTAAATTATGGCCCCATGTAGAGTAAAATAGATGATAAATCAGCATATGCTTTAGGATGTGGCTACGTTGTGATTGACAAGTTGCTACCACGGTGATTGTGTTGATTGCATAATGTAACCATGGCGTAACCATATTCAGTATAGGCGTAGCTGCTGCTGTTTCACAGTATGTTTTCAGTTCATGAAAGCTGTAACATTTTGGTCACCTAAAAAAAAGTCTTGTTCAGAGTTTGATTGTGATTAAAGACCCATCAATGAGTCTGATGTTCAGTTTTTCCAGTGAGTACATTTTGTTTTAATGGTTTTAGGCCTGTTTTTTACTAGGGGAAATTAGCATTGGCATTAGCATTATCACTGTTATTGTAGAGATTGTAAATGCACCGTGCTAACCAAGCTATGGTCAGCATCACCCTCTCATCCAATATGGTCACTTCTGGCTCCAAAAATCAAACATGGTGACAGTCAAATCCAAGATGGTGATGGTCAAATTGTTACATTCAAGGCTTCAAAATGGCAGTTCACAAACCAATGGGTGACGTCACTGTGACTACGTCCATATTATTTACAGGTTATGGTTTGCGCATTGCTGTGTTTCTTGGCACATTACCAGCATGCTCTTGTGCGTACATGTGTGTCCTCATGCACATGCACATAAAAAACAAGAATGGGGACCCACTTCAAAAACATTGTTCTATAAAACTTCACAGGATACCTTTAACTAAACTTAGCTGTTTTTCTGGACTGGTCACTTTAATGGCCTGAGCCACCTGAACTCTCAAGTTCATTTACCAAAAGCCGCCTCCAATTATTGAATGCAGTTTTGTGTTCTTCTCCATTCATCAGTCCCCTTTGAGACTGCTGCTTTTGAAAAACCCAGGCGCTCTATGGTGTTGTAGGTGCTCAAACCTGCCCTCCACCTTTACAACAACCACCATCCAGCCTTTTTCAGTGTGTTACATCACACCTTAAAGCTATTCTAGATAACCCATTCACATGCAAAGCAAGAGTGGAAATGCAGTTGTTGGTGCATGTACTTTTATATATAGCGACACATGCAAATAGATAGACAGGGTTCACTTCTCCACAGGCAGGGTTTATATTATCTAGTCACTGATGAATCAGAGTAGTATTTTCTAGTATTTTGCCATGACAGGAGGGACTGGGGGAATGGGTGATGGGTAGAGGTAGGACTTGAGGTGCAAAGAAGATGAGTGTTAATGAGGTGAAGGAGCATTAGTGAGAGAAAGCTGAGATTACTTTTTCAAATTTACACCTGTGGCCCAGAGTACAACTGAATACAGAGCTGTCATATGGACAATGAAACAGCTTTGTTGTACTCTGCTGTTCTTTGCTAAACAAGACTGGATTTTTCCTATCTAATCCTGGCTAATCCAAATGATGTGAAAGACTCAGTGCCACCACACTGGTGACTCAAAGCCAGCTAAACAGATTCATGAGCTAAACGCATAAACGAGTGTGCCACAATGAATCCTGATATCTATTTACAGTTTGTTGTATTATGTTCTGTGCAAATATCTCTGCAGCTTATTGAAAACTTGTTGCATTTGTTTTGTATTTCTGCTGTACATAAGTCACAACCTGTCACATCCAAATGTGTCAATTTCAGAATTCTGAGCTTGGTGGAAATGCAAAGCTGATAGAATGTAGAGCTACTCTCCAACTTTACAGCTCAAACTTCTCCATCATTGACCAAACTCATCCTTGACTCTGTGCTGATAATGGCAACTTTTCCAACTGTTCTTCAATCACTCTCCCCGCAGTCAACTCTTGGTTTTACAGCCATTATGCTAATAGCGAACTGTTGATTGAGTCTAATTAGATAAGTATCTGAAAATGAGTCACATTCTTGTACTTTGGACTGGGACCAGCCAGTCCTCTTTACCAGCAACGCCTGCCTGCAGTGAATCTCTAACCAACAGCAGAGGGAGGATGAATGATGCCTCAGGGCTGTTAGCCATTTTATTGCAAAAGACCTGCACCCTTTCTAAACAGTAGAGTCTTAGGCCATATTCAGTCCAAATCAGGCGGTGGGGCCCACTACTGCAGGGTTGAGCGGAGGTGTGTAGGCGTGTTTGTGCTCTAGAACATAACTGCTGTAAAACAATCAGAAAATAATGTTTTATTGATCTGATTCACCAGCTTTCTCACTACCAGTCCTCCCTCTTCATTCACTCTCCAGCTTGCTCCACCACAGCTGCTCTCTCTCACGCTGGCACTCTCAGCTCTCTCTCTATTTCTCTTGTCTTTTTAAAAATGAATCAGGAAGCTGACAGCGAAGTCTTTCTTTACTTTTAACGTTATCAAATGAATAGAAATGTCCTTCCCTCCTCCTAGTAGTGTCTTTGCACTCCCTCATGGCAGAGTTGTACAGCTTTGATCAGTCTGTTCTCTGGCTGTGATTGGCCACTGCAGCCTTCAGTCGCAGTGACGTTGGGTTGCGTTTCTCCAAAAGACTTTGGCTCAACTTTCTGGCCACAGTCAATACATCTGGTGTTAATTAGTCTACATGTTAAAAAGATAGACTAATGATGTTACAAAAAGGTTTACAATAAATAAATGTATATACATAATTATTGGTTATCATTATTGTCCCTTGAATTTCATTTCGGTGCATCTCTAGTTCACTTCCCAATTGGCATATCCTGGTTACTGTACTATGTTTGATGGGTGGACTTGGCACTACCAAACACAACTTGTGAATTTAAGCTGTAATACATTATGTTTTGTCAGTCATTTTAAGTGGCTAGTAATTGCTGATCATAAAAAACCAAAGTCTAATCAAACAATTACCTGATCCTAATCAGTAGGAAGCTAGCTATACATCACTGAGAGACAATGGCAGCACTGTTATTTGTTTGTTGAAATGCTTGAAATAAACTATAGTGGCAAAGTAAGAAAACTTTATTCTTATAGTAGATAGTTTCAAGGTGTGGAAGGGTATATAATGGAAATATAATACCATGCAATAAAAGTTTCAGGGATTGGTCAAACATGGTGAATTCAAACTAAATAAATAAATTTAACATACAATTATTTGTAGTAGTACATTATAAAAGTGACAGTCTATACAAGTAAATGTAATGTAAATGACATGGATCGATCAGGGGTTCTCAGCCTTTTGTGACCTGAGGCCTTCTTCTGATTGTTTAAAAAAATCCAAGGACCGCCTTCCCAAATAAATGAAAAACAGTTAACAGCTGACTGTTACTACAGCTAACTTTCTGGGGAAGACCTGGTCTGATTAGGTGAAACAGCATACACCCTAGTTTGGATGGAGCTGCTCTTGTATCTAGAAATATGGCTGAGTTTATTAGTAGAAACAAAACCATGACAACTCAGAGTTGAGCTGCAGTCCTACATGCTTCTCTGTGCCTCCATTAGAGTAGTTACCCACCCAAAACCACATAGAAACTGTGTCTGTCCCCTGACCACTTAAATCAATTAAATCTAAACAGAGGAGTTATTCATAAAAATCTAATAAAAATTAACAGCACTACTGCAATAGTACAAAAAATTAGGTTGAATTAAATGTGGACTCTCAAACATTAGATCTCTGTCATCTGAAGTGGTATTAATGAACGATTTAATCTCAGATTATCATATTGATATATTTTGTCTTACTGAAACCTATGTGTCATGAAGGATATGTTAGCCTAAATGAATCCACTCCCCCCCAGTCAAATTAATACTCACATTCCTCGAGACACTGGCCGAGGAGATGAAGATGCAGCCATTTTTAACTCAAGCTTAATAATCAACCCTAGACCTAAACTTAGTCTTTCTCACCCAATTTGGAAAATTTTACAGCCATTTCTATTTGTTATAGTTTACTGTCCTCCTGGCCCATACTCTGAATTTTTATCTGAATTCTCAGAGTTTTTATCAAACTTAGTCCGTAGTACAGACAAAGTAATTATAGTAGGTGATTTAATATTCATGTGGATGTCAATAATGATAGTCTTAGCACTGCGTTTAATCTCATTATTAGACTCCATTGGCTTCTCTCAGAGTGTAAATAAACCCACTCACTGTCTTAACTACACCCTCAACCTTATTCTGACATATGGCATGGATATTTAACATTTAATAGTTTTTCCACAATATCCTATTTTATCAGACCATTACTTAATAACTTTTGAATTCCTATCACTGGACTACATACCTTTAGACAAAAATGTATTCACTAGATGTCTGTAGCTAAATTTAAGGAAGCTATTCCATCAGCATTCAATTTCATGCCATATCTCAATACAACAGAGGACTCTCATGCTAACTATAGTCTCTCTGAAATTGATCATCTCATTGGTAGTGCTGCAGTCTCATTGCGAATGACACTTGACTCCATCGCTCTTTAAAAAAGAAGATAAGAAAACAAAAGAGGTTAGCCCCATGGTATAAAGCCCAAACATGCAAATTAAAGCAAACATTGTGAAAATTTGAAAGGATGTGGCATTCCAACAAACCAGAAGAAGCTCACTTAGTCTGGCAAGACAGTTTTAAAACATATACGAAGGCCCTCAGTCAAGCCAGAGCTGCCTATTACTCATCATTAATAGAGGAGAATAAAAACAGCCCTTGATTCCTTTTCAGCACTTTGGCCAGACTGACTGTGAGGGAACTGGCAAGCATCCCCCTCACTAGGGTGAAAAAACAAAAAAAAAAACATTTTTGTTATGTTGTGCTTTTATTTGGGAACCCTTACTAATCACTCTCTCTTTGAGGTCTACTTCTGGGGGGCATGTTTTCATGGAGTGCACACGTGAGAATGCAGCAACAGGACTCCAGCAGGTGTCAATTACCTTGTTAGGCTGAACCAAGTGGTCAGGAAAGAGAGAGGGGAGTGGGTAGAGGATTTTTTGTACAGGCTTTTGTTCTGTATTTCTTCAGTTTATTATGTATATTATTTAATCTGTATTAGGCAAGGGTCATTTATATTTTGTGTATGTAAATATCAGTAAGGTTAAATTTTGTAAATATGTATTCTGTAGTAAAGTTGTTTTGTTATTTCAGTAAACTTTAAGTTAGTGAATAATATCCTGTGTCTCACTTGTCTTTCAGCTGGTATTAACGTAAAAAATTCAAAGGTGTTATTAACATATGGACATTAGACTTTTAATGATAATAGTACTTGTTTGTAATTTATTTTGAAATTCTTTTATGTGGTAAATGGTGGAAGTCCACAGCAATCTGTGTCTCTCTCAGTCAGAGATGTAACAGAGAGAAGCAGGTACGCAGATGCAGTGTCCAGATATCCGGTACGAGGTTGGTGTATGAATGCAGGGAACTGAGAGTACTGTAAAATGTAATATGTTGCGATTTTGCTGTGCTGTTTTTGTAGAGTTGAGCAGATTTTTCTTTGATGTTGATGCTGTTAGCAGGCTGCACTGTTCGCGTGCTGATACCCAAAGCATTATGGGAAATGTTTTTGTTCTAGAAACCGCATACAATGTTTGTTTGTATTATTAACTGAAATATTTATGTTGGTATTATATCCTGCAGTGTAAAGAAGGTGGGTGGGACAGATTTTATTTATTTATTTTCATAATTTTATGTTGTTTTATAAACCCTCAGAGACACCTGTCCAGGAGGGGTTCCTTGATGTTTATTGCCCCTGTGCACTCTGTGTTACTGCAGATATGCCATAAATTAGTTTCTACCTCTGGTTAAGTTGTTACCTCTGGTTATGTGTACAATGTATGTACTGTATACTGTAGAGTCAGTCGGAGATGTAACCGAGAGAAGCAGAGAGAGACACCTGTCCATGAGGGGTGCCTTGATGTTTATTGTCCCTGTGCACAATATTTGTAAAAAAAATTTGGGAATTTTTACAGGGATCTGCAGCAACACAGAGAGAGAGAGCGGTTGTGTTGCTGTGGTTTTGTGACTCTGTTACAATTCTAAATGTATGTTGGGAGAGTTCAGGAGTCCCTCACTGTATGATGGTATTGGTAGAGACTATGGGTAGTTATGCCAGGTGGGAAAACAGTGTAGGATGTTGGGTGGGGGGGGGGGGGGGGGGGTTTCACCTCACTGCTTTTCACCTCAATCCTGCTGACTTTCATCCTGGTTGTAAGAGTTTACCACCATCAAAACCTTACACTGACAAAGAGTCAGAATTCTATTGATACATGTAGTCAGAATTCTATTGATACATGTATTCCTGTAGCTCTCAGTAGTAATGACTTCATGAGCTTCTTTAATGATAAAATTCCAACTATTAGAGACAAAATTCATCACCGTCTGCCCTCAACAGGTACCCAAACATAGCAACCTTAGAAACAGCTGTAAAACCTGATATATATTTAGACTGTTTTTCTCCAATCGATAATAATAATCAATAATGATAATAATTTCAACGATTTCCTCATCTAAACCATCAACCTCTCTTTGACCCCATCTCAACTAAGTGTGCTTAAGGAGGTCTTACCCTTAGCACTTCTTTACTAGATATGATCAGTTTGTCTTTAGTAGCAGGCTGTGTATCACAGTTCTTTAAAGTAGCTGTAATTAAACCTCTTCATAAAAAGCCTGACCTTGATTCAAGCGTTTTAGGCAACTATATCTAGCCCTCCCTTTCTGTTTCTCTCCTTGAGAAAGCAGTTGACAATGAGTTGTGTGACTTTCTACATAACAATAGTTTCTTTGAGATTTTTCAGTTAGGATATAGAGCGCATCGTTGCACAGAGACAGCACTGGTGAAACTAACATATGACATCCTAATTGCATCGGACAAAGGACTTCTCTCTGTACTTGTCTTGTTAGACCATAGTGCTGCATTTGACACCACTGACCATCACATCCTATTACAGCAACTGGAACATTTAAATGCAGGAGCTGCATTAAGCTGGTTTAAGTCCTATTTATCAGATTGATTTTAGTTTGTACTCCTGAACAATGAATCCTCCATGCGTGCAAAAGTTAGACATGGAGTTCTGCAAGGTTCTGTGCTTGGACCAATACTATTCACCTTATGTATGCTTCCTTTAGGTAATATTATTTGGACACACTCCATAAATTATCATTGTTATGCAAATCAGGCAAATCCTGTCTCAAAAAGATGCAGAAAAACTAGTCCACGCATTTGTTACTTCTAGGCTGGATTATTGTAATTCCTCATCAGGCTGCCCTAAAAAGACTCTCCACCTGGTCCAAAATGCAGCTGTACATGTACTGACAAAAACTAGGAAAAGAAATCATAGTTCTCACATTTTAGCTTCGCTGCACTGACTTCTTTAAAATCCAGAATAGAATTTAAAATCTTTCTTCTCACCTACAAAGCTCTTAATGGTCAGGCACCATCATATCTTACAGAGCTCATAGTACCCTATTACCCCACTAGAACACTGCACTCCCAGGCTGCACGCTTACTTCTGGTTCCTAGAATCTCCAAAAGTAGAATGGGAGGCAGAGCCTTTAGCTGGAACCATCTACCCGTTTGGGTCCAAGGGGAAGACATCCTCTCTACGTTTAAGAGTAGGCTTAAAACTTTCCTTTCCAGTAAAGCTTATAGTTAGGGCCAGCCAGGCTTGCCTTGGACCACCCCCTAGTTATGCTGTTATAGGCCCAGACTGCCAGGGGACCTCCCATGGTGCACTGAGCTCCTCTCTCCTTCTCCCCCTCTCCATCTGTGCGCATTCATGTACCATTAATGCATGTTACTAACTTGGCTTCTTCTTCGGAGTTTTTGTGCTTTCTTGTGTCACAGGTTCCTCTGGATCATGATCATGGACCGCCTGGTTATGGATCTCGAGCCTCCATGGGTCATGGTTGCTGCCATGGTCCTGCTTGATATCCATGCTTTTCTATTATTATTATTAGTAGTAGTAGTAGTATTAGTAGTAGTAATTTCTATTATTATTATTATTATTATTATTATTATTATTATTATTATTATTATTATTATTATTATTATTATTATTATTGTTGTTGTTCCTGTGCCTCTCTATCATTTTCTCTCCCCCTCTCCCCTTCCCTCTTTCTCTTTCAACCTAACCTGCCAAGGCAGATTAAAGGGGAGTTTTTCCTTGCCACTGTCAGCAAGTGCTTGCTCATGGGGGAATGTTGGGTCTCTGTAAAATAGAGAGACCCAGAGACAGTGATTTGGAGCTATATAAATAGAACTGAATTGAATTAATGTGGCACTAACTCAGCTAGTCTGATACTGAAAGGGAGTTTGCATGATCCTCCTTCATCCTGACCCTGGACGAGGGTACTTTTAACAAGACAAAGAGTCTACAGTAATGCTAGCAGCTGTTAGTGTGACTACTTGGGCATAGCAGTGCGTTGAAATAAATGCTAATGTCAGCATGCTAACTTGATTACAATGACAATGTCAACATGTTTAGCAGTGATAATGATTACCATGTTAGTCAGCTTAGATTAGTATGTTTGTATGCTAACATTTGCTAATTATCACTTAACACAACATAGGGCTAAGGCTGATGTGAATGTCATTAGTTTTGCAGGTATATGGTCATAAACCAAAGTACTGGACAAACTAATTTGACCTGATAGTGACGCTACAGAAAAACATAAGGGACCACTACTGTTATTACAGTTCATCACCAGATTTACGGTAGCCCATCCAATATTTGTATATTTCACACCAAAAAGTAGTAACCATTCGGTAGCCGAATGGTTACTGCGCATGCCACATAACCGCAATGTCCCTGGTTCAATTTCTATGAACCTTTGTTGCATGCCATACCCATCTCTCTCTCCCCTTGTTTCATGTCTGCCTTTTCACTGCACATTATCCAACAACAAGGCAAAAAAGTCAACCTCATGATGGCAAGAAATGAAAAGACGTGGGATCACCAAAGTCAGTAGGATTCATCCTATGGGGACCATGTGTGTCTTGAACAAAATTTATGTTTTTAATGTATTTTGGGGCATTACATGCCTTTATTGGACAGTTGACAATCAAGAAATTACAGTATGGGGAATGACATGCAGCAAAGGTCCTTGGCCTGATGTGAACTGGGGCCATTGCGGTTTATGGTCTGTACCTATGGCCCCTCAGGCCAGTCACCCCAGTAAAATGTCATGGTATTCCATCCAATAGTTGCTGAGATATTTCAACCTGGACCAAAGTGGTGTACCAATCGACAGACCAATCATTTTTAAAACTTAGTCTTTGGAGTTAGTAAAATCAGACCTTGGTAGTATTAGCAGTCATAGCATCCATAGTTTCCAAAAATGAACCAATCAACTGACAATCAAATCAAAGAGGTCTAGACACATTCATGAAGAGAGGCAGAGCAATACTTTCAATATTACATACTCTCCATAACACATCACACTGTACGTCTCTAGAATACAAGCAGACAGTTTTTCCTTCCTCTATTGATTTATTTATAGTGAGATTTATTCATTTATGATTTCTGGTTCCTCAATGCAATGTGTTGTCTGTGAAGGTGCAGCCCCTGTCTGCTCTGTTCACATGGAAGGCTGTAATAAATGGGAGAAAGCTGTCACCTCTTGGGATGGGTGGAGGACTTTGGGAGGTGATGACATGCCTGGACCCTGGCTGTGGCTTACAGGAAATATCAACACAGTTCCACTAGAATGCATTCAGTCCTCATTTATCTACTAAGTGAAAAGAAAGGCAGGTGAGAGAGGGAAGGGAGAGATAGAGATGGTACGAACAAAAGCAGAGACAGGCAGAGAGAGGAGAAATAGGACAGTTCTGCATGAATACAAATGGAGGAGGTGTATGAAAGGGTCAGGCAGAGCAGTGGCTGGTGGTGGGTAGTGAGTCACAGAGGAGGCCGCTACATTAATTTAAATGTTTTCAGCACATTCATATGCATCAGTGGACATAAAGCAGACATGGGTGAGGCCACAGGAAAATCCAGAGGGAGACAGACAACATAAATGAAGGTAAGGAGGAAGCTCTGGTTTGGTTTTTAATGAGGAGCGGGGAATCCTATTAGGCAGATAAGATGGACGCCCCTCTCATAAAACAGCAATTCACCAGTCTCCCTGAAGAGCTCTTTATGAGTGCTGCTCATATTATTAACAAGAGCGGGGTAGGGATGAAGGCTGCAGCCTGCAGCCTTACCCATGAGGCTGTTGGAGGACAAACCCAGCCCCTCATCTCTCCCCCTCCTCTATATCTCTGCCTCAGAGGTATCAGACATCAGGAGGCTAGCTCTCTTTTGTCTGTCGCTGCATTTAGACAGATCTCTCCCCTTCATTCCTCCTCCTGAGGTTTCATCTGAACCTTTTAGCAGTCGAGCCCTGAGGTGTATTAGGTTTCCCTCTGCTCTTCTTTTTTAAAATTCTTTTTATTGGACAGCGGACACTGGCAAAAGAGTGTGAGTGTGGGAGAGAGGAGGACATAAGTGCATTGCATGACCCTTACAGTATGTCATTCGTGTGGAATTTATACATGAAGCCTGGATTTTGTTTTATTGTTCACCTGAATTTTTTTGTTGCTTAGTACAGACTCACTAAAGGGAAAATCTGAAACAATTATAGAAACAGAAGAAATGCAGATGCATTGATACATGGCATGACAGGGTTGAATAGAGTAATGTGTTGGGTGTGTGTGATCTGCTGTGGACTTAACAACTGAACAAAGACTTTTTATAAACGGTGTGTCTCAGTCCACTTCCAATCAGACTCCAGTGAGGTACGTTTGTGGTGTGAAAGCATGAAAGCAAAACAGACCGACCACAATACACGCCTATGATAAATATGTGATTTTAGCATTCATAAGTACTGCTACTCAGGCCATCTGCTGAGGAAGTGAATTGTACAAATAATAATGCTCAAACATCTGGAAACCATAGTAACAAATTTGTGCATAAGCATGTGCATGCAGGGATTTTCCCTAATAAAATAGTGAAAAGCAGTTAAAACAGAGATGTACTGTATTTTAGCAGTTACTCATTAATCAGTTTTCATTTCATCTCTGTTTGTGTGGTGGCCACACCACATGTGAGCACTAAGTGTTAGTAGTTTTCTTTTTAACACTTAACATACAAACATTTCAAATAATCACAGTACACATAGTCTTTTGTTTTTATACAGCACACACTTTATTATTGACAGTTTGTTTGCTAATTTGAGTGCACACATTTTGGTTAACATTCTGTCTTTAATATATCTTGCTTGTATTAAATCATGCTTTACCTTTGTCTTTTTTTTCAGGGATCTAGCAAGTCCTCCCTCTGGCCAAAAGAGTCGGCGCCGGTAAAAATGGCCTCTTACGCCTGGGACACACTGGATGCATGAGCAGTTTGTGTGCTTTGCCTTTCGGGATCCAGTTAACTTTAATTACTTTAAGACTTTTATTTTTCTTGGTTTGGATAGTTAGTTTGGTTGTAAATAGTTTATTGATTTAAATCTTTGTTGAGATTAAGGTAAATTTGTAATGTAGAGTTAATTGTTTGTTCCTGCCCCCCTTGTGTGTATCTGTAGGCTAGCCTGTGTGTATATAAACTCCCCTGTGTCATTTGTCAGGTCTGTTATGCTGAGCTCAGTTTAGGTCGCTGTTTGTTTAGGTGACCTCAGTTTTAGTTAAGGGCCCTAGTTTTTTAAATTACTTTCTTCTAATTTTCCTATTTTTGTATTTTGAAAAAAAAATTGTTAAGTTGAAATTAAGTTGTTAGTAAATTACTTTTTTTGCTTTATACACCTGGTGTTCTCAAGTCTTACTGCTTGGTCCCTGACAGTTTGGGTGACAATCACGGATGAAGGGGTGGAAAATTACAAGCAATCACTGTTTCTTTTACCTATTTTGGACAACAAGGAACCAGGACCGGATTGTGCTCAAGCTGATTGCAGCCGCAGTTATAGGTAACACAAAGTCACTGTATTTAAATGGCAAATGGACTGCATTTATATAGAGCTTTTCTAGTCCACTGACCACTGAAAGCACTTTACAACACATGCCAGCATTCACCTATTCACACACACATTCATACACTGATAGCAGAGGCTGCCGTGCAAGGTGCCAGTCGGCTCATCGGGAGCGATATAGCACTTTATTGTGTTTTTAATGCTCACTCACCCATTCACACACACAATCACTTTATCACTTTGCGATTTGAGGTTCAGTATCTTGCCAAAGGACACCTTGACATGTGGATTGGAGGAGCCGGGATCGAACCACCAACCCTCTGATCAGTGGATGACCAACTTCCTGAGCCACAGCCATGATTTCAGAGTTGGCAAAGTCTGATATAATATTCTGACAGAAAACAAAGTTAGGTTTACCAAAGCACCGCGAAGTTTGTTGCAGCGCAGACTTTTCTGTTCTGTCTCCATTCTCACTGATGTTCACTGGTCAATGCTGCAAAGCCTCTCCGGCTGCAGCACCTCTCTTTCGGCTGCTGTTACAGCTACTATGGTTGCTTTCTACACTCTATTGTGTCTGATCCCACAGCACTATATTTTGCCTCATAAGTTGTAGTAGTACAACCACATCTCTGCTCCAACATTATATTATAAAGCTAGTTGTTTGTTTGTGTTAGATTCAGCACCTGAGGCTCAAAATTCTCTGGTTCATTGTCAGCAGAATCACAGAGAAACTCAGCACTGTGAAGTTTGTGTGTCAGGCTGCGGCCGTGATGCCGCTCCGGTGGTCGCTTCCTCTTCCACACTTTGTTTTGTCTGATTTTACAGCACAATATTCGGCCTTGTATCATGAAACTAGTTTTCTTCCAAATTTGCTGATATTTTAAAGTATTTAGTGGTATGTTATCTTAGTGTCTGCTTTTCCCTATTGCTTGCATATCATGGTAGAGTGTTTTGGGAGACCTTTGACCGTCCTTGAAGGCACCACTATAGAAAAATAAGAGGTGGAGACTAGAAATCCAAGCTGAAATAGCTGTAGTTCCTCCTTGCCCCCAACTACATTTCTGTACACATCAAATTATGGCGCTTGTGCTGGAAGAACAGGTTTTGCAGCAGCGCCCCAGAGACACAGAGAACATTAACAGTAACTGTTGTTGTTTTTCACCCTATATCCTTTATTCAGATAGCTAGAGATAAGGTTGAAAATCGATGAAGTGGTCCTTTAGGTGGGCAAAAGCTACTTGATTTTATAGGATGGGCTGTGATTGCTTCAAATTTTGTGATGGCTTCATTGGTTAGATTGTATGTTGATTCCTAATGCGAGATGAGGTCACCATTAAAGACTCAGTTTTCCATAGAGTGACAGTATCCATTTCATGGTGTCTTTAACCTACTCATGCTCTGCCCTCAGACATTTGGCTGTGATCAGGAGTGTAGAGTATAGACCATATCCCCATTTCCTAAAATCTAAAGGAACTTTTACACACACCTACTGGGGCATTTATACAGACTTTACAGGGGTGAGTGCACTTACTCGTACTTTTTCTCTTGGAAACTGCTTGGTTCCTTCTCCTTCACATTATGGTATCCTCCAAGGAAGCACAATGCCGCAATTAAACCACCACAATGACAATAACATGTTTAATGATTTACCACAGAGGTAGGTAGCTATCAGACCAGCAATTTTTCTGATGAAGATAAGTCAGAAGGTTAGATGCTGAACCACGAGCACACCCCCATATATTACTTTCTGTCTCTTCTCTACTTTGTTCAGTTTCTCAGGAAATACTTGTTGACCAGAATTACTTGTTGCTGGGCTTGTGTGAGGCTGAAGAAATTATTAGCTGTAATGAAACTGAGCTACCAAATGTCAGCCTCTGTCCACATAACAGTGTCATTGAGCGCTGACTGTCTCACTGGAATCCTGTTTATTTCCCTGGACAGCAAATAAGGCAGGCAGGAAGTGGCTGTAAAATGGCCCCTTTGTTTTTATATGAAGCTTGGAGGTGAGCCTCAGTCATAGCTGCCCAGGGGCTACTAAAACCAGAGCGTCTGGCGTTTCAACACCCCCGCGTCTGACTCAGACCAACAAATCCATGCTTGACAGACTACTGTATGCTGACAGGATCTGGATGTTCAGAACTCACCATGTATAGCGAGATTTCAACTTATGATTTTAACATTGATACATATGTGTAGATGGAGTGTTTACGCCCAGAGGTTTAATCCACTATCTTACACTCTCCCCTGCAGATGCTGCTCCAAACTGCCAAAAATGGGATCACTATAGCTCTAGCAGAGCAGAGGAGGAAAATACAAAACAACTGAAGTGTTACGGAAACCATAGATCAGAGAAGGGTGATGAGGTGCCCAGTGGGTAAGAAAACTCATGACTAACAAAAGTTTTTCCATCCACCTAGTCCTTCAAAAGAGACCGCTTTCCCATTCAAGTGAAGTGGTCTCAGACTTTTGGACCCTACTGTATATTTTGAAGGAAACTGAATGCCAACCTAATTACCATTTTTGGTCAAGAGGACATGTTGTAAACCAACTTATCTGGCAAGTCAAATAATGTTGATACTGAGAGTATCAGTAAAATGTTTACTGATCATGTATTTTATTTGCTTTCTGCCAAAATATGCAATCTAGCAGTCTATTACTATCAGTGATAGTAACTACAGCATGATTAAAATGTTGCATTTTTATGTATAGACACTGGTAGCACTTGGTTAAGGTTACGATCATGGTCTTGGCCAGTCACTTTATTATTATGCTATTACGCTTTCCAACTCTAAAATTTTACTTTTGGACTCCACTAGAGTAGCTCTGCATGATTCACAGTTCGAAAAACTCCTTATTTATCTTAGACTGGTCCTTTATGCCGCCCCTCAGTTCAGCCTGTCTCTAAACAGTCCTAACAGGCCCCCTTCCCGATAAACCCACTCTGTTCTGATTGGCCAGCTTTTCAGAAGCTGCTGAGGGGCTGCCGTATCAAAGTCGTGTTAAGTTACCGCCGATGCAAACTCAACATTCCTGCTTTACCACTTCAAATTGAAAGCTTTTAAATTACAAAATAATGGGAGACTTTTATTGTGAAGAATATACAGGAAGTGAAATGCATTCTGAAGTTGCAGAGCTTCGTTAGCAATGCTAAAAACTGGTTGAAACAACAACACAGCAACGTATTTGTAGCTCTTTGTTCAGTGGATCAGTTAGAAATACTGCATGGAGGAATAATACAAGCAGAAACAGCCACAGTGATGATGATGTTGTGATGTTTGTGACTTTTGTATGGTAACTTGCAATCCCAATGTACGTAATGGTAGATGTTACTGAAGTGACGTTAAATTAATTGTATAGTAACTGACAAACCAGTGCCAGTAGTTGTAGATGTTACTAAAGTGGCATTAGATTAGTTTAGTAACTGGCAAGCTGGTATCAGTAGCTAGATGTTACTAAAGCAATGTTAGAGGTGCCAGTGGGTACAGATGTTAAAGTGACACTATAGTTGTAGTAGTAACTTGCAACCTGGTTCAAGTAACGGTATGCATTACCAAAGTGACATTAGAGACATTAGTTGTATTAAACTTGCAACCCGGTACATGTAATTGCAGGTGTTACTAAGGTGACTAGGGTGACGAGAGATCAGTTTTAACCAGATGTATGTATCAATAAAAGTTGCTGAAGATATGTTGGATTAGTTCTATTAGTAATTTGCAACTCCGTGCAAGTGACGGTAGGCATTACTGAAGTGACATTAAATTAGTTGTATTAGTAACTGGCAACCCAGTGTCTATAGTTGAAACGGCAGGAGGTTTCTAAAGTGTAGCGAGAATAGCTGACTTTTCCCTTCTAAATGAAATTGATGGAGAATAGAATAAGAAATTGGCAACCTGGTGCCACTCACAGAAACCAGAGATACATGGGGGATGGAATAATTAGAGCCTGTTATCGCACTGCCAGTAATGACTTTAAATTGATCATGTAAGAAAAGGGTTGTTGAGGTGAATGAGAGATGATGCAAACCTGGCATCCTGGTGCCAGTGGTTTGTTTACTGGGAAGTTTGTGTAGAGTGAGGAACTTGAAGCTGCTAGAAAGGTTTTGGTGATGTTTGCTGCACATGGCAAAATACAACCTGTCCCCCACCGGGGGGGCTGATGATGCAGGCTGTGGCCGTGGAGGCAGTGTCCAAGTTTTTGATAATGCCATCATGCGGTTAGGCGTGAAGTACGATTTATCTGTTGAGAAATCTGTGACAAAACAGCTAATATCTGGTGCTTTGCAAGCTTGAGCTTATTTCTGAAAAGCTAGACTGAAACTGCATGCACATGATGCACAGAATACGAGACCAAAAGAGGAAGAGGGGGTTAGGTGGTATTTATAGGAATGCTGGAAGTGGTGTAGTTGAAGTGTGGTCCTGCTCCTGAAACTTTGCTGAATAAGCTATAATCGCCATGAAACAGGAAGCTGTTTTTGAAGGGCTAGGGATTCCTGAAAATTCATGTGACTTGGCACACACGTCGAAACTTGATATTTTATATGGGTCTTGAACCTGGGTGTGGCAAAAGTGCCCCCTAAAAAATTTCAAATTAAAAGCACCTTTAAATTTGACATAGATTAATGAAATTTGGTAGGTACATATATCATGTTGTAGGGCCTAAAACCACGAGGTCACACAGAGAAGGCCTACATGTAACCTGTGAGGCCTGACCATAAGGTGCTTTTTCCTTTGTTTCCCCCGAGACAAAGGAATAGCGCCAAAATGCTCTTTACAGACAATGGGAGTCCATTGCAAACTCCATTTCCAAGGATGCTTTGCAATTTTCACACCTCAGCAGGAAACAGTCAACATACAGTCTCTCATTGAATGTGCCTTGAAGCACACACCTTTCCCATGTCACTGAGCTAGGGGTAACTTCTGTTCCTCTGTGAGTCAGCTTGACTAAAGGGGGTACCCCACGCACGTGTTTTTCCCCTAACCGAAGACTCCCCTTGCCGGACGAGACGAGACTTCGCCCATGTTCACCTGAACACAATCCCTGGATCCGAGAGAGACCGCTGCTGCAACCAGCGTCCTCAAATTCCCTTGAGAAGGAAGACACAAAGTTTCTTCAGGAAGATGTGGAACTTCTCTGCCCCGCTCTTCTTCACCGAGTTGACTCTGCTGTTCTCTCCGCCACGCCGCTGAGAGCCAGCTGCCGTGCTTTTCGCTGTCTGCATCTGAGCCAATGACAAAGCCGGACAGAAAGACGGACTACACACACACCCTGCTCGGTTTCTGAAATGACCAAGTAAGAGGCATAAGTCTGGGCAGAGGCAGTGTTAGTTGTGTGTTCTTTTCAGCATCAGCTGCTGTTGTTAAGCATTTAGCTTTTTAGCTTTATTGCTATTGTTTTGTTGTGTGAATTGACAGACTGCTGAGTCCATTTCTCTCTGCTTTACTCTGAGGAGTATTTTAAATTTGCTGCCTGTTTAGTTGTGTTCACCACGCTAGACTGTTTTGTTTTGTGTTTGCTGTGTTTGTGCCACTGTGAGTGAGAAAGTAAGTTGCTTTGTCGATCAGAAACCAGACAACGTGCGTCACAGACTGCCGTCTGTATGTGTGCTCACTGTGGACAAAGGAACCGCTTCTCTCCCTCTCACAATTGTTTTCTCCTCTTCTTCCCTCTCCTTTTGACTTTTCAAAACATACACGCGCGCACACACACATACACGCACTGACATCTTTTTGCACATCTGATGGTAAGATAACGTTGGACAAAGCTTTGCTTTGTCTTTCCTTATCCACCATCAGACATGTGTGTTTTTCACAGAATTGGGTGATTGCAAGAGGCTGACCACCAGGCGGCGCCGTCTTGCTTCTGTCTAACCAAGACACTGCCGTACTCCCGCCATTTGGTTTTTGCGTGAAGTGACTTCCTCCCATAATCACGTCCGCGTCGCAGACCGACAACGTCATCACGTCGGGCCCCATCGCCATCTTGTCGCACACACACACACACACACACACACACACACACACACACACACACACACACACATTCCCCTGCATGTGTCCAACCCTGTACATCGCTGTTGTGTTTTGTTTGGTAGAATTAGATTTTAGAATAGTTGTTTATTGAATGAAGCATTTGTTAACTTTTGCTAAGTTTAATAAACACTGTTATGTCTTTAAAGAGAAGTTCTTTTGTCATTATTGTGTGTAACATATTGTGAAAAGTGGCTGATTGAAGGAGTCAGAGCTCGAATTCACCCTTCTTTGTTCACCCTTGAATGTTGACATCTCTCAGATATTAACATTCTAGGTGAACTCTCATTTATGAGACTACCTTCTTTGGTTATTGGACCCGGTTTCCGGGTGTTGCCCCGTATTTGTTAATTCATATTAATAATTCTATTAATTGTTATAATTAGTTAATTATCTTTGATAATTGATAATTATTGAAAATAATCAACTGTGCTCCTCACAGATCCGACAGTTGGTGCCCGAATTATTGATTAAGGTTAACAATATCTTGATTTCATCATTCATAATTATCTATGATAATTATCTATGATAATTATGAATAATTGCTAATAACCAAACACACTACTGCCCGTCCCAACAATGTCCAGACACACAAAAGAGCCTCTTGGAGCCATACCCTAAATCCAATTAATTTACTGTGCAATTTTTGCCATTTCCAGGTGTATTTAAACAGACTCCTCCTAAAAATTTAATCTGAGCAACTCCAAATTTGGTCGTTGTCATCTAAACACCTTTGTGATGAAAAGTTATCAAACTCATGAGCTTTCATCAAACTCCCTGCATGTGGCAATGTGGCGAATTTCAATGTTTCACAATTCTGAAACAAACTGTTGTAACTTGACTCCTCATCATCAGATCTTACCTAAATTTCACATGTTTGATAAGAGTCCTGGTCTGATGTACTGAAGACATGTACAGGCCAATACTGAATCATAGTAATAGCGCCACCTACTGGCAACAGGAAGTTTTCTTTGTTGTGCATGAAATTTGGTGGGGTCATCATTTTGGGGGGGGGGTTCACCGAACAGGAAGTCAACTATTTTGGATTTTGTGCATCAATTTTCAATTTATGTACAATTGTTTGAGGCTTTTAGAGTGTGCAAAAAGTCACAAAACTTTGTAAGCCTGTACAAACTAGTAAGTCTTTCAATTTGATATCACAAAGGGGCTTGGGTGTGGCACAGCAGCTCTATAGCACCCCCTAATTACTTTTAGTATTTTTGAGGTGCCAGGAATGTGAAAGAACTGAAGTTTCTCTCCCAAAATGCTGGTCTATTCCTTTAAGACACAGATAGAAGCAGGGAGAGCAGATGACCAGTGTGTAGAGATGTGGCAGGGACAGTGTTAATTAAGAAACAGAGAGGCGTGAGGAGGACACAGAGGCCTGAACTAAAGGTTTGTGCTTTCACTAACTCATCACATCTTTAACCAGGACAAAAAAAACGACCCCATGAGAAATATTGCAGGGTAAGGTTATCGCAGTGGCCTTGAAACAGGGAGGACAAATTCTCATTTGATGGATAGTGGAGCGCTCCGCCCCAGGCGTTTACTCAGCCATTTTCTCAGCAGGACTCCCTGAGGCTGAGTGCTGGGGCTGGGAATGACTAGATTAAATGAGGAAGAGCCTGTTGGGTAATGGTTCTCCCATCACTAAGGCAACCTGTGCTCTGCACACCTCATTGAACCCAAATCTGGAGCACCTACTGTGTTTAAGCATATTATCATCATTCACCAGCAATATAGGACAATAGAATCCTGATACTAGAAAGGTATGTGTGTGTGAGCGTGTGAGTGTGTGTGTGTGTATGTGTTAGGGGGGCAGGATTAGAAAGTAATAGAAAGTAATCTGCAGCCACAAAAATTGTTAATAAAGCTTTGAGTGTAATCCAAATGCTTTTGTGGTATATTTAAATCCTCACATACTGCAGGATAGTGTGTTTGTAGCTATCTGTATAATAACAGGAAGAGGCTGGAAATGTGTTTGAAACTGTCTGTCTGTAACTCTTTATTTCTGCCTGATGTGACAAGAGTGTGACTCTATAAAAAGCCAGTGGTGCATTCATCTGCCGTCAATGGATTCTACTGAAGACTCTTTAAAGGGACAGTTCAACATTTTGCCATATCCTGGGAAACTATAGCTGTGTCTATTCAACACACTAATGTGTACTGGTGATGGACACTTTTGCCCCATAATGCAATGTCCAAACCCAAGACATATAGGACCTACTCACAGCTGCAAAACATTACAGTAAATTGTGTAATGGTGGCAAGACTGCTCCAGAGAGGTCTTCAAAGACAAAACGGGAAAATCGAATCTTAAAGCATAAATAAATTTATAAATATTAAAGTCCCCCTTGTAGGAGGACGACCACTTGTTCTTTAATTGTGTTAACTAATCTTTGATTCTTAAGGAAAAAAAGAGACAGGCTCCCTGGATTCCTAAGTTTGTAAGAGCACACCCTTGGCCTGCAGAACTGACCATTGTAACCCTAAATGGGGGTTTGATCAGTGATGCTCAACAGACTCAGAAAGACCTCCTTAGAAACCATTTCGATAAGTTGAAATATGACACGAACTAAAAGCATGAAGGCCACTTGGACTGGAGGAAAACAACTCCCACCTTAGATGGAGGACCGACTCTTATCACCAAAACCATAAACTAACCCACATTCCTGAGGACTATGGGAAGCCTTCCTGCAAATCTGAGGCAAACCTGAAATTCATGTAAATTAAATGTCTAATCATTATGCAGCTTATATCATGTTATTTGTCGTGTAAGTACAAGAAGAATGGTATAACTTTCATATATGTATGACTATCTATTAAAAAGATACAGGACTTAGATTTTATTAACCTCTTATGCTACAGGTAACAATACTACCCTCTATTGATAGGAGTTAAAATCCTTTATGTGAGGAGTTAATGAATGTTTGATAACCATGTATTTGTATTTTAAGTGTTTAACTTGTGATCTATTAACCTCATAGACAATCATATTTTAGTAGTTAAATTAGAGTAGTTGTGTTGAAAGAATGAAGTTTCTGAAGTAATAGGAATGTAAAGATAATGTTAAGTTTAAAGTTTCTTTTATTGTTAAATAGTCACATTGAATGCTTTTACATTATGAAGTAACAGTTATGTTCAACTTATATTTAAATATGTTTCTGAAAGTAATCTAATCACATAAGTGTGCCTAACTTTATTTCCTTTCACTATAGTATTAAACTTTATTTCAGTAGATGGTTTAAGATGTGTAGATAGTTTGAGAAAGTTGAACTATTGAAGGTTGTATGCTTAAACATCATGAAGTGTTAATATGAAGGTTGTTATTAGAAGAACTGACTTATCATGAATCATATAAACTGTTGAACTGTTTCTTGAATGGTTTTAGAAATATGATACAAGCTGACAGGACCATCATTAATAAGAAATATCATGAATGCTTGGACATTATGAAAATAATGTGTTTACAGTTTTAAAGTAAAATAGGCAACAGTGACTTGAAGGGGAAACGTTCACTGTGCTCATTGAAAATCTGATTTTAAGGGGTGGGCCTACAAGCCTGATTTTTGACATCAAAAATAGTTCGGAAGCTAATCCTGGTCCAATATTCAACTTACACAAGTATGATGTGGAAACTTGTGGATATATATATATATATATATGAATGAGAGAGAGAGAATTTTTTAATTTTAAGGATTTCAATGCGGTAAGTATACTTATTTGTGAAAAAAACATGTCAGACACACATGGTTCCAAATTGGAGAAATTGAGTATTTTTAAATGTCTTAATTCTGGAGGGGATCTTTAAATATTTTGCTGTCTGTTTGAAAGGTAGAACTGCCAGTAGCATTCCTAGGTCGCAGTGGTATTGACAATGGACAGTATGTATTGTATCATTTCCTGTTGATTATTATGTATATAAGTGCATAATCATGATCTGTATATAGTATATGCCACATACAATTAAGCTGAAATTATGGTTTCCACATACACAAAACTGCAAAGGTCCATGTGACATAAAATCATCTGCCCATGTCCACGAGACTCCGCACACAGCTCAAAGTATATGAGTGCATAGACTGTACGCACAAACTGCACCCACAAATGTGTGTGTACAAAGTCAATAGACAACCTTGTATAACTGTATGCACGTCCAATGTCCATGTCTGTTTTTTTTACTATATCTGCCCCTTTAATATATAGTATAGATTTATAATATTGAGAGGTCCATGCATGGTTAGCTGATTTTATTCCCCATTTTTTGTCCATTGGACATGACTGAATTCAAGTGTACCACAGCTGCTGATCTCCATTAATGAGGAAACTTTGTAAAACCACTGTCAAGTCGGGGGAGTGTGCCCAAAAGGTAGATTTTGAGTGGAGTATTGCTTTAAATCTGTAAAAACACCCCAAACTGATGCATTAAAGAAAAAGTATGATGATATTCTGTTTTTCTTATTGTCATGAAATCCCACACACCCCGTCCTGCTGCCAGAAATACTCACTAGAGCACCAAATATAGATAAAACCACTGCTGAAAAAAGTTCCCAACAAAGTCAATATTTCATCCTGTTTGATTAATGTTTGTTAAAAACTACAGAGATCAGCCGTTTTATGTTATTACTAAGCCTTTTTTAAAAAAATGAAACTATGTTTATTTGTATATAGTTTTTATTTTGGTGTTTTAAAGATGTAGATCTTCAGAAGGAAACAATGGGCTTGGAGCTGAGAGCCACAGACAGGGTAGGGAAGTCTGAAATGAGAGATGGACAGACACATTGTCGGTTTTGGTCTTTTCATGGGATTTGTTGACAATTAGAAAACCAGAGTAACACCAGTCTCTTAGGCTACCTTTTCCCTCCATATTGACATTATGTAATTTTACCGAACTGTCCCCATTTTGGACACCCCTTTTTTGTTAAAGAAAGACCAGCAAAGTCCAATTGGAAGAGACACTTCCTTTTACTTTAATGATTCCTGTGAGCAAAAAGGAAAAGCCTGTCAGAGATGGAGGAATGAAATTAGGCAAGGATAAGATTATAGAAGATTACAGTACATTTAGAAAATAACTGGTTAGAAGATTATACTTTGTCATTATATGGTTTATTTCCATAATGAAGTTTAAAGAAGTCCATTAAGCTATACCACCTTCTAATGTTATGTCTGTATTCTAACCTAATACACAGACCTGGCCCCATCAGACTGGAACTACCTGAATGTGTAGATACCAAAAGTGGGAAAGTACAAAATCTGTATCACTGTATCTTGCAGGTGAGGAGGTAGATGGTTGAGACAGGGCTGACTGCTGTTGTGTTGGGACAGCAGAGGTGGGTGTCAACTCATAGGCAATGGCAGAGTAAGCAGATATGATAACAGGGGAAATTGGTTGGTGAACTGGGTTATTTGTTTTACCATGGCTTGGCTGCTCTTGGAGAGGGTTCAAAGTAACTGTTCATGCTGTCTGAGTAAGATCCCTTGACTGGAGAGTACTCTTTGAATGTTTGTTGCTTCTGGGTCTGATCGTTCTGTTAAATTTAAATGTCAATAATACTGGACCCAGAGGTAGAGCTCAGACACAGAGGCATTGTAAGAGCTCAGACAAAAGGCAGTTTATTGTAGAGAGCTGAGCAGGCAGACTGGAAGGATTGGAGGCGATGATCCTGAGGCACAGAGAAACAGGATTAGTCAGGTAACACTACACAAGAGAGTAACTTCTTACTTGAAAAATAGGCCGATGCGTTATACCACATAGTATACGGAATGATCTGGTGAAGAGTGGAGTGCAGGACCGGGGTTTAAATACTGCAGGCTTCTGCTGTGTGGATGGGCAGCAGGTGTGCCGGTGAGCTGATTGCCATGCTCCCAGGCTGAGACACAGAACAGACACAGAAACAGAAACAGAGACCAATATGGGACAAACAACAAACACCAAGGAAGGGAAAACTGTGGGAGACAATAAGAATGAGGGAGAGAACCTGCCTAACCATGACATGACATCACACCCCCTTTTTATATCGCCAAATAACTAATTAAAAAACAATTTATCAGAAACATGATCACTTGGACAGACATCAGCGTGATAAGAACTACATAAAATGACAAAAACATTTGGAAATTTATTTGACGTGTACCTTGATTTTTTAGTTTGGCTCATATCCCATTCACTAAAATGGAGGGGGCAGGACTTATGACCTATGCTGCAGCCAGCCACTAGGCGGTGACAAGATGATTTCTGGGGAGCTTTCATGATGTCCATCTTTATATAGAGTCAATAGCGCAAACATGCCCCTAAGGATGTAGCTGACTGGACTGCTTCAACTGCTGCTAGCTTAGCTAGGTATGTTTTTAGCCTGGTGGCTGGGCTAGCCGGTCACTCTACTCCTTTCTATATGGGATACTTACCTCCTTGCTGGTGTGGTTTCTGGTGAAACCGAGGCTATACCGTACTTCCAAGCATGGTCACCTCTTTGTTTATCTCTGAGATCAAGGGTGAACTGGCCTCCATCAAGCAGCTCATCTCTGTTCTTCTCCAGTGGCAGACTGACCTCAGCTCCTGGCTAGCCTTGCTGGAGCTTCCCAAGTCCACCAGTTTAACGGTGAAGGTAAATTGCCCTGACACAGTTGACCCATCTCCTGGCTGTTCCACCTGGGCCTCAGTAGACTGTCCCTTCCTCTCTATGACTCCCAGGATGATTCCACAGATTTGAAGCTGTGTAACTTCTTTACTCCTTTGGCTGCCCCTCCACAGTCACCTTCACTGCTGCTGAATGTGGACTGTGCTGATGGAAAATGCAAAGTTACACCTAGTGTTATTTCCAAAAGGCGCAGATCTCCGTGCAGCAAGTCCAGCTCTAGAGCCAACTCTCCCTCTGAAAAATGCCCTCGACTGTGTACTTCATCACCGGAGGACAGTAGTAGAGCTCCTGCTGCAACACCCAGAGCTCCAGTCGCTCCGGTAGTCCTCCAGCCTCCACCTGGCTTTGGTCCCTCCGGCCAGGGTGCTGCTCCACTGGACACCGCAGAGCTCAACCAACGCTGATGCTAACCGAGCTAGCCTGGTCAGCGCCCAGCACCACCTTTCACCGAAACTTGCCACCTACAACAACTGTATGGTAAGCAGCAATCCGGAAATTTTGATAGTAGGTGATTCTATCGTCAGACACTTAACTCTTCCTGGTGCTATCACCTACTGTCTCTCTAGTGGCAAGGTAATCGATCTAATCGAACTCATTCCAACTCTCACTGACCTGCATCCCACTGTTAATTTTGTTTAATTTTGTTTTAACGTACGTTGGAGCAAATGACATCATGGCCAGGAACTCCAGCAAATTACATGCAGACCTGGAGTCCCTGTGCTACACAGTTGAGAGTCTGGGAAGACGTTGTATCATGTCTGGCCCTATTGCCAATCTCTCCAAAAACTCTGAACGATTTAGTCGACCGTTCAGTCTTCACCACTGGCTAAAAAACTTCTGTTCTGCTGCAGGATATGACTTCATCTCCAACTTCGATTACTTTTGGACTAACTCAAGACTGTACAGAGCTGATGGTGTGCACTCAAATAGAAAGGGAACAAAGCAGTTGACTGCTAATTTCATCCAGTTTATAGTCTTTAATTCATTCTGATATGCACCACGGCAAGACCCGATCCAGACCTATGTGTCTCCCATCACTAAATCCAGTTCTAACGGTGTGGGTCCTGCCACTGTGTGCCTTGACTCTCACTGTGTGCTCCGACTCTCAAACCCAGTCTCTGGAAAACTCTAGCTACAGCAGGCCTGACTCTGCCACAGCTGACAACTTCAACTATTCTGCAAGCACCTTAAAGTTTGCACTTCTCAATGTCAGATCCCTTACTAATAAAACCTACATTATTAATGATCTCATAACATCACATAGGCTTGATTGTATTCTCCTTACTGAGACTTGGCTCGATGAAACTGGTAGCAAGGAACTGATTGAAGCTTCTCCATCTGATTTCTCATTTTCATATTTTACCAGGTCAAACAAAAAGGGTGGTGGTGTTGCTGCCATTTTTTCAGATATTTTATCACGTAATAGCGTCTTATTTGGTTCTTACTCTACTTTTGAGTATTTAGCCCTGGTAATGAAATCTGCAAATCCCTGTCTGGTACTCACAGTTTACCACCCTCCAAGTATTAAAAAAGGCTTTATATCTGAATTTGGTGAGCTTTTATTTAAAATAACTATTGAATTTGACTCAATCCTTATCTCTGGCGATTTCAACATTCATATTGATAACACCACAGACCATTTCGTCAACCAGTTTACTGACATGTTATCAACATTTGATTTCTATTCATAATCAGGGTCACACACTTGACCTGGTCATTTCCAAAGGCCTTGATATAATAACCCTAAACTGCACTCTAGATGTTGGCATTTCAGATAATTTTTGTATTTTTTTCAGTGTTGCTTGGGTAGCCAAACATGTACCTGGTCTAAAATCAGTTAAAAGGTGCACCATCTGTGCAGACACATCTGATAAGTTTATCACTAGATATACTAACTCTGCTAGCAGTACCTGGTCACATTCTGATTTTAATTCTGATTTTACTGTTTTTAATTTGTCCTCATTGTCTTCGTGTGACAATTTAGTTAATAATTTTAATCTTTCAGTGACACACATTTTAGATGATATTGCACTTGTAAAAACCAAGATAATTTCTGGAAATCAAAAGCACCTTGGAGGAATGTGGAAAGAGTGAAGGCACTAAAAAGAACCTGTCATAAATTTGAGTGCAAATAGCGTAAGGCCAAATTGCAGGCTGATTATATTCTCTATAAAGACTTGCTCAGTAAATTTAACAAATAAATAAAAACATCTAAACAGCATTACTTTTCTCAAATTATTAGCGAAAATCTCAATAACTCTAAGTTTCTGTTCAGCACAATTGATAAACTGGTCAATTTCTTCAGACGAATACCTGCTGAACTCCACTCTTCACAAAAATGCAATGAATTTGCCTCATATTTTAAATCCAAGATTATTAACATTCAATCTTCCCATTTTAATTTCTCTTCACTGGCTCCCAATAAAGCAAATAATTGATTTTAAAATACTTCTTATTGTTTTTAAAGCTATGAACGGCCTAGTTCCCTCCTACGTTGTTGACATGCTCTCTGAATACACGTCAGACAGACCCTTGAGATCATCAAATAAAGGTCTTCTCACCATACCTAGAATAAATACTAAATCAGCTCATGGTGCCTTCAGCCATTATGGTCTTACTCTTTGGAATTCTCTACCACATGAACTCAGGTCTGTTACAACAGTGTCTTCCTTTAAAAACAGACTAAAAACATATCTTTTTTCGCAGGCTTTTAGTTAGGTTAATGGGTAAAACCTTCTTTTTAGGAACAGTATTATTATTATTTCTTTTAACAATGATAATAATAATACCTTCCTTCCCTACTCTCTTATTGTAATACCTTCTCACCTTCTTATGTTTTATGCTGTCTTATATGTTTTGATATGTTTTCATATATGTAACATCTTCTTATTTTGTTTTATCTTATTTGTTTTATATATGTAATGTTAATGTAATGTTATATATTTTTGTCATGTATGATCTTTACTTTTTTAAGCACTTTGAGTTTATGCCTGCCATATGAAATGTGCTATATAAATAAATTTGACTTTACTTGACTTAAAGTTTTGCAGCTAAGTGCAATTTGCCCTTGTTTTGTGTCTGATCAAGTGAGCAGAGCCGTTTCTAGTGTTTCAGGCTTTTCTCCATATTTTAGCACACAGATTGGTCCATAATGAAAACTACAGAGAGCACAACAGAAGTGGGCACACACAGAGCTTTCCACAATCACAAACCAACTTTCATGTATTTTGCTTCTTTTACTTCTCTAGTATTTCACATCTATAACATGATCTATTGAAATGTCAAGTGTCAAAATACAGCCATTAATGTGACTCAGGCAGGTCTGAAACATGTTAGATTAATGTCTGAATCTTACAATAATGTTGTTCAGGTGTCACTGAATGTATGTATTTCAACATATCATTTGCGCAAAACCTTTTGTGAACAGAACCTTAATACGAGCCAGATTGTGAGTGCAAATATCAGTCAAGCCTCACAAG
Organism: Thunnus albacares; assembly: GCF_914725855.1. Lineage (NCBI taxonomy): Eukaryota > Metazoa > Chordata > Actinopteri > Scombriformes > Scombridae > Thunnus > Thunnus albacares. The sequence goes on from NC_058111.1 coordinate 35,621,714, forward strand.
AGGGTGAGGGTGAGTGCGTAGTTAATACCAACTATCTGAAAACGCTAATAACTCAAATAATAACTTTCATGAGAGAAATATCACTAATTGCTGCAGCCCAGCTAACATTTGCCCAGTTTATTTCTCTGATAACTTAAGATCCAGACATCCAATGACTAAAATCCTTCTTCCGGCTAAAAGATATAGTTAAAAACGACCTAAATTTCTCTCGAAAATGTGGCTTAAAACTGAATAAAAGTCAATTTATAACAGTTTCCACTACGCAAATGTATTATCTTGTATGTGTGTAAGTTACTCTTTGGTAGACGCCATTGTAGCGGACAAACACAGCGCTGCTGTATGCATCTTGTGCATGTTTACTCTTTGGTAGAGGAGGTATGACTCCATTAACATGCGACCAAATGAAACGGTCCATCACTTTGATTAAATTACAGATTTCTCTGGGTTTGAAAATTGTTGGAAACATTTGGGATAATGTAAGTACACAACTCAACAAAATATATAACATAGGTCTAGTTGTTTTTAGACATTTTAATGTGGAATAATTACATATTATACCTTTAACTAGTGGGCAGAGGGGGTCCTGTATAAGTTTGTTCAGAGAGGTTGCCAGCAGCAAGAAAACGTTTATCAAAAGCAACATAAATCTCTTTATGATCTGGTATTGAGGATCCATCAGCTGAAGTGAAAAGAGGAATGAGAGTGAAGACTTAAAGTTAAGAGAATTCACTGCCTTCCAAAATTTTGATGGATTTGAATATGAATTTGTAATTAAATGCAAATAATAATTAGCTTTAGCCCCCTTATTGTGACTGTGCATTTATTTCTAAGACACCTGAAAGTAAGCCAGTGACTAGGCTCACCAGTACGCCTAGAAAGAGCCCAGGCTTTATTGCTCTCTTTCAGCAAGGATGAGATTTTAGCTCAGAACCAGGGACTTGACCAATTCTGCACCCTATGTTTTTTAAAGGGTGCATGCTTATCACCTACAGAGTTAAAAGACTTACAAAAGTGGTCAAGAGTTAAGTCACCTTCAGGGATTGTAACAGTAATGTGAATATCACTTTCATAAAGTTCAAACAGAAAGGCTTGCTCAAGAAAATATCTAAAATTCCTACTAATCACAATGTGAGGGCATTGTATTTTTTATCTTTGTATTTCACTTGAAAACAAACAACAAAACAAAACTCAAATACTCCTGATTGAGTAATTTTGTCATTTCAAATTGTTAAAATTAAGTCAAATCGACTTAGAGAAGTCATTTAAGTTTGGCCTGGTAGGATCAGTAATTAACTGTGAGAGATTAAAGTTTTCACAGACTTCTTTTAGATAATCAGAGGCAGAGCTCAGCCAGTTCAAATTAAAATCACCTAAATTGATCATCTCTGAATTTAAGCAAAGGCAAAAGGAGGTCTGTACACTGCAACCATAGTGATTGAATTATCATGTACAATATTTACTTTCAGAGCCAGAAATTCATTTATCAACTGTGACTGCATTAAGAACAGTGCAGGTAAAAGAAGCTCTTGCGTGAATGGCCACACCACCTCCCCTTGAATTTCTGTCCATTCTAAAAAGGTTATCATCCAAAACAACCTCAGAGTCACTCACAGAGCATTGTAACCATGTTTCAGATAAAACAATAACATCAGGATTACCAGGATTTCTAGCTGGTCCAGTTTTTTTCATTTCTAATACTTCTAATGCACATTTAAGTGAATGAAACCTAAGCCTTTTCTATTCCTAAAGCCTAAAGGACTAAGAAAAGGGTGTGAAGCACACTCAGACACTGGGGTGTTATAAGTGGTGAGGATGACAGAGTGGGAACAGCAGGTATTTGACACATAACCTCTCGACCCAGTTTTTCTTTCAGGTAGTCACTGAGAGTATCGGCATTCAGGATCAGATCAAACTTAGTTGTAAATACACTCACCATCAGCTTGTATATTCCAATTATTTTTGATGGTTTCCCCGGTCATTGCTGACATCCCACCATCAGCCTTAACACCACCAGAGTCCATGGTAGGAGGGCTGTGCGGCTTCTCCATAGCAGTCATCCATTCATCACGGGCAGCCGTCACTGCCCAAAACTCTTATAGGCATGTGTTTGAGTTTCAAGGCTTGTTTTCACACAGCAAATGTCAGTATTTATTTGCTCCATTCTCCCTAGAAGTGCTGGAACATCTATGTGATTGAATGAGACAGGAGAGAAGTCATCGAGGTAGAGTGAGACAAATCTTGATATATCCTCTCTGCACTCATTTAGCATTTTTTCATTTTTTACGTTGTTAATATCCATTTGTGCACCTTTGTGAGAGACACAGCCTTGGCAGGTGTTAGGACAGACCTCAAATAGAATCTTCTTTGAGGATTCTATCTGCTCAGAGTTGAAACTGTGTGTTACCAGCAAAACAGTTTCATCATGACTTAGGGTTCTCATCTTGACCACAACAAAGGTCAGTAGTTCATCCTTTACTATCACTTTACCATCATTAGTTCTCTGGTTTAATTCGAGAGAAAGCTCCACCCACAACACACCGTGTTGCATTAGCCACCTCTAGATATCATTCTCATACAAGCTCTAAATTGTATTTGGGTGTAGAACTTGCCTCATGGGTCTGGGTTGTGGGTTTCTGGTTTATAGAAAAGCGGAAATAATGTAACGCCATGGCAGAGGAGTCAAACCACAAGTGCTACTTAACAGCACTTTCAGAATGACTTTTCAGAATGAAAATAAGGTGTAGTTCTAAGCAAGATGTGGAACTATTATATTGTTGCTAACATTAAGACTAATGATATGATAAAAAGGCAAAACAAAACATATTTTCAACTAGCATCTTCATGTGAAAACAGGAGACTGAAAATCAGTGTCCCCTCAGCTGGTAATGGGTTGTTAACTTGGACTCTGCGTTCTTACAGTCCTGACTCTGAGTCTGTCTCTTGTAGCTTCCTCTACCACTGCCAGTCTTCTTTCATGCACTTAGCTTCTGCCCTAAAAGCCTTATGGGAATTATTACTCTCACTCTACAGTTTTCTTCCCCTCCTCCCCTTCCCTACCTCTGCCCAGAAGTCACCCCAGGGGACACATTCACCTCCTTAGCTTTGACCCAGGCCTGTTGCCAAATGTAAATCCCACTTTCAGCTGGTTTCCTCTCAGCTCTGTCATACTGGGCAGATGTGACAGCATCTCCCCTGATGTCTGCTCTGTCCTGACTCCTCTCATCCTTTCTTTGTCTCATCAGAGCTGCTTCTTAAATGAATGAGTAGGACAGTGTGTTTGGAACACTACTCACTGAGCAACACCACCACCTTCTCATGTTAGCACAGAAATGTGAGCTTAAGTGAATTTGAATCTATTTCTCGTGGGCTGGAACATGATGCATCCCAGTGAAAGTCCTCCACAGGAGAGCTGTTGGTGGGTTTATGATATGATGATTTGACATCAGCATATATGCTTAACATTCTGCATATGCATTCCTCTCCTATTCTTCCGACCTCATCCTCACCTTCTATCCATACACCAGCACATCCAAATCTGCTGAGAGGCTTGAACATAAACCAGTCTAATGAAATAAAGGCTGTTAATTGCAGATCCGCTGCTGAGTAACAGTTTTAATTAGTGCTCCAATTAGCTTCCTTTTACAGAAGCAGTATGTTGCTAATCCTGCTTTGCAATGAATCCATATTGTTTTGGTGAAGAAATGGGCTCCCACTGAGAAGGAGAACTTGGGCTGCATTCACACCAAATCAGGCAGTGCGGCGTTCAGCTGCAGGGTTGAGCAAAGGTGTGTGGGTTTGTGAGCGTGTTTATTTGTGCTCTACAATGTAACCGCTGTGAAACAACCAGAAAACAATGTTTTATTGATCTGATTCACCGGCTTTCTCGCTACCAGCGCTCCCTCTCTTCATTCACTCTCTAGCTCACTCGACCACAGCTCCTCTCTCTCTCTCTCTTGCTCTCTCTCTCTCTTTTTCTCTTGTCTTCTGTCGGGAGGCCGACAGCAAAGTCTAACTTTACTAACATTATCAAGCAAAGAGAAATGTCCTCCCCTTGTCCTAGTAACATCTTTGTTCTCCCTCATGGCAGAGTTTACAACTCTTGTCAGTCTGATCTCCCGCTGTGATTGGCCACCGCAGTGACTTCGGGTTGAGTTTCTCCAAAAGTTGACTCTGGCTCAACTTTCCGGCCACAGTCTGGTGCGGCGCCGCAGCGACCAAAATGACCGCACCCGAGCCACACTACCCTCATTCAAATGAATGGGACGACTGGTGTTTTCGCTGCACCGCCTGATTTGGTGTGAATGCAGCCTTAGCCTCCTGTAAAGTTTTTCCTCACTTATTCCTCTTTATTTCTTTACTTTTTACATATATATATATATAGATATACACGCATACACACACATGCAAATACATACACATACAGATACCACCCCTCCACCCCTCAAAAAAAACAAATCAGTAAATTAGAAAAATGAATTAATGAATAAATAAGTTTTGTCCATGGAACCCAGTGTACTATTTTGCATTGAATCCAGTGATGTCTAGCACAAACTGAAGAGGTGCGGATGCACGCACAGAGTACTGCATGAGCAGATGCTTGAAAATCTAACATTATAGAGTGTGGAAATATCGGAAATAGCACCCTTAATAATCTAAATCAATTAAAGCTGCAAGCAGCAATGATTGGGCCCTCGCACCCTTGCACACGTCGGGGTTCGGCACAGTTGAGGGGTTTTATTGCAGGCATGCAGATGTGTTCAGAAAGAGTTGTGAAAGAGTTAAATATCATTTCCTGTGTCCACTATGTGGTGCTAGAGAACACCCATTAGGTAAACATCATGTTGCTGTATATCAACTGTAGACCATACTTTGAAAATTTCATGTGAATCAGATGATGTTTGTCATGTAAAGCTGACTTCAAGTTGTCAGTCGGTGGTGCTATGACTATGACTCAATATTGACATGTAGATGTAAAAGGTAAATGGACTGTACTTGTATAGCGCCTTTCTAGTCTTCCGACCACTCAAAGCACTTTTTACACTACGAATCACATTCACCCATTCACACGCTGAATGGGTACAGGGGCTACCATGCAAGGTCCCACCCTGCCCATCAGTCACACACATTCATACACTGATGGCACAGCCATCAGGAGCAATTTGGGGTTAAGTGTCTTGCCCAAGGAAACATCAGCATGTGGAGTGGAGGAGCCGGGAATCGAACCGCCGATCAGTGGACGACCCGCTCTACCTCCTGAGCCACAGCCGCCAAGATGTGTTCAGGACAGGGTTCTTATCAAGCATCAGAAATTTGGTGAAGGTTGGACAGTGTACATTCAAGCTACAGCAACTTCCTGCTTCATGGCGAAACGTCAAAGTTTGCTGCGTCACCACGGCAAGGGTGTTCAGTGAAAACTCAAGATTTTGATAACTTTTGATTACAAACTAGTCTAGATGACGCACTGATTTTGAAGTTGTTATGATGAATTCTGTAGGAGGAGTTCGTTAAAATACAAGGCATGCAAAATCGCCAAAATTTAGTACTTGTGCTCAAAATGGCTGACTTCCTGTTGGGTGTAAGCTATGGGTCCAAGAGACTTTTTTGTGCGCCCTGGCATGATACATGTGTGTACCGATTTCTGTACATGTAGGTTTAATGTGGCGCAGGGCTGCTTCGTTGAAATATTGTAGGGGGTGCTGTCGAGCCATTCTGCCACACCCATGCCCGCCACCTATACAATATTACAGACTTTAAGAGCTGTCATGTGTGTGCAAAGTTTTGTGAGTTCTCAAGCATGTCTAGCCCCGTAAAAACAGCTTCGTATTTTGTGGCGAACAATGTGTTGCCAGGGCAACAGCCTTGAGAGATGAGATAAAAACTCAAAAGCTTCAGGACTTATCATCATCAAGGTCTTACACCTTGGCTGACCAAATTTTATGTGTTTCTAGCTAACCCGCTAGGAGTACTTAGCAAAAGAGTGGCACTTAAGACTTCCTGTTGCCAGTAGGTGGCACTAGGACTATGACTCAATATGAGCCTGTACTTGCCCTCAGACCAGGACCCTTATCAAGCATGGGAAATTTGGAAAAGATCTAATCTTGCAGAGTCAAGTTATAACACTTTGTTTGTTCATGGCAAAACATAGAAATTCACTGCACCACCACAGCAAAGACGTCCAGTGAAAACTCACCATTTTCACCAAATGGAATCACCAAAGACTTGAAGCTTTTCTGACCAAATTTCAGGTGGGTCTGTTCATCCTGCTTGGCACCGCTTGTAAAAGTACAGAACATGTAACTTCCTGTCGCCAGTAGGTGGCGCTATGAGTAGGTCTCAATATTGACACATAGATGTCTTCAGGATGGGACCCTCATGAAACATGAGACATTTTGGGAAGATTCGACAATGTATGTTGGAGTTATAAGGAATTGAAATTCGCTGCATCGCCACGGCAAGGGCATTCAGTGAAAACTCATGATTTAAATAATATTTGATCACATACTGTGTCTAAATGACACACACAAATTTTGAAGTCAATCTGATGAAATCTGTAGGAGGAGCTCATTAAAATACAAAGCATGCAAATCACCCAAAATGGTCACTTAATTCAAAATGGCTGACTTCCTTTTTTGTGCGTCTTGTCATGATACATTGTGTGTACCGATTTCTGTGCATGTTGGTAAAACGTCACAGGGGATACAGTGCCACTTCTGATGTATGTGCAAAGTTTAATAACTTTTCATGCACGTTTAGGCTGTGTTTGTTTTGGAAGAAGAATAAAAAGAAGAAGAAGAAGAATTCCTTCAGATCCAATACGGCCTTCGCACCACTTGGTGCTCGGGCCCTAATAATAATAATAATCCTTTCAGGAACAAGAGGACCTTTGCACTCTCAGTGCTGGGGCCCTAACAATAGAGAAGAATTCCTTGAATTACAATAGGGCCTTTGCGCCGTTCTGTGCTTGGGCCCTAATGAAATGGAAATATACCTACAAAAATATAACTTATAATATAACTTATAAACAATACAAAATGATATGTAGGAAATACTAAAATAGTAAACATTTACAACCTTCTAAGTGTCAATTAACCCCTCACACACTCTTTGTTATAAATAGAATTGTGGGACAGACAACAGTGGCTAATATTGATTTTCTTTCACATTTACATGTAATGACCTTTAAATATTGCTGTCATTACATCAATGGAAGATTCCCATCCCAGTTGTGGAGGTGTGTTGCTTCAGGTACCGGTGAGACGTACAGACGGGTTAAACAAATTAAACAACAAATTAAATGAAAAAGCGGAACAGGTCTGAATGCTTGACCCCTACAGTGAGGGGTTGCGGTGGCTTTGTTATGCTTTGGGGGGCATTTTGCTGGCATGGTTTGGGTCCACTTGTCCCCTTAGAGGGAAGGGTCACCGCAAATCAATACAAAGTTGTTCTGAGTCTGAGTTCTGATCACTTTATCATATGATGAAACATTTCTATCCTGATGAGAGTGGTCTCTTCCAGGATGACAGTGCCCCCATCCATAGGGCATGAGGGCTCACTGAATGGTTTGATGAGTATGAATTATATGCTATGGCCTTTGCAGTCACCACATCTCAGCCAAATTTTACACCTATGGAAGATTTTGGACCAACCATCATCAAAACACCAAATGAGGGATTATCTTTTGGAAGAATGGTGTTCATCCCTCCAGTAGAGTTCAGAGACTCAGAATGCCAAGGCACACTGAAGCTATTCTGGCGGCATGTGGTGGCCCAACACCTTACTAAGACACTTTATGTTGGTTTTTCCTTTTATTCGTCACCTGCCTGACTGTCTGTCTGTCTGTATGTATGTATGTATCAGTGGAGGCTGGTCCATAGAGGCAGAGGAGTTTGCTCCTCCTCTATTTTTTGAGAGGCAAGAGGGAGATCAAAATATAAAAAAGAATATTTGGTTGAAATAAATCATTACCAAATCTCAGTATTATATATCTATAAAAAATTTCTCTCTTCTTTGGAAAAAATACATTATTGAAATTCTGATTAAAATGGGGAAGTGGGGTGGGGAGTGGTGGGCAGAGGATGGGTGCCTGCTGTCTTCCAAAGGGCGAGATCTCTTGCATCGATTTAATCATCATCAATCAATCTTTATTTATAGAGTGCCAAATCACAACAAAAGTCATCTCAGGGCACTTTTCACATAGAGCGGAGGTCCATTTCACAAAGCAGGTTTAGTGAAAACTCAGAGTTTGTTAACCCTGAAATGATGAAAACTCTGAGTTTTCCATTTCAAAAAGGGAGATAACTCAAACCAGAGAAAGAGGGGTAACTCTAGCCTGTTTCAGAGAGAGAGGTAACGTAAGCTCTCGGTCAGTTACCGTAGCAACAGACTCTATGAACCTAACCTGGTTGGGACCAGGTTTTTCTCAATGAACCTTGAGTTTCTCTCTGTCTCCGCCCTCTTTCAGAGCCACACACTCCATTTGATTTCCACATTCATTCAGTCAGCAGGCGAGTTTTGGCGTAGCCTAGTTCTGCCGTCTGTCATTTAAAAAAATCATTAAAACAATCACAGTCAGTAGGCTATATTAGAAGTCAATTAGGCACAGTAGGTGGCGACTTTTTTCACCATCATGGCATGTCCATTTGATAATGATCCCGTGGATGAAGGTGCAGCATTACTGCGCAGAGAATTAAATAGGCCTATTCGTTCGGAGATAGTTATCAGACCGCGCATAGATGTTCTGGCATTTCCAGACCATTATCTTTTTGAGTGCTACCCTTTCACGTCACAGTCAATCATCTACATACACAACCTAATCCATCCTTACATTTGCAACATAACAAATCATAGTCATGCCCTCACATCCCAGCAGATATTGTGCGTCACACTGTGTTTCTTTGCAAATGGAAATTTTTTGTATAATGTCGGAGATGCTGAGCACTTGAGTAAGGCAACTGTATGCAGGGCAGTCAGAAAAGTGTGCCTCGCCCTGAAACGGCTTTTACCCATCTTTGTCATTTTCCCCGGACACAAACCTGTCAGAGCCATCAAGGAGGAGTTCCACAGGATTGCAGGTGAATGATGTAGAGATCTGTTAAATTAATTTTAAATTATACTCTGTTAATGGCATTGTGCTGCAACCTCAGACTGGGATTAGTCATTTTAATTTCTTTTAGGATTTCCCAGTGTGATTGGCTGCATAGATGGCACACACATTCCCTCACATAATGAAGCTGATTATGTGGATAGGAAGTCCATTCACAGCATAAATGTGCAGGTACATGTAGATTGAAGTTCAACTAACATCTGTCATTCTCTGCACTGTCAAGATCATATGTGATGCTGCATACATCATGCAGGGGAGTAATGTGGAGGCCAAGTGGCCTGGGTCTGTTCATGACTCGAGGATATATCGTGAGTCTAACCTGAGCAACAAACTGCAACGTGGTAAGCATAGCCTAAAGATTTGCACAATATAATTCACTTGTCTCCCTCCTTTAATACACAAATGTATTCACTATACATTACAGGAGAGTTTGATGGCCTTCTGCTGAGTGACAGTGGTTACCCATGCCAACCCAGGCTGCTGACCCTTACCCTGACCCTGAACCAGGCCCCCAACAGAACTTCAACCGGACTCGTTGCAGGACGAGAGCCCGGGTGGAGATGTCTATAGGCCTGCTGAAAGCCCGTTCCCAGTGCCTATGTCACCTCAGGGTGACCCCTGAGAGGGCCTGTGATATTATTGTGGCATGTGTTGTTCTTCATATTATTGCCACTATTAGAGGAGAGCAACACCCTGTCCTACAAATTGAAGACCCTGATGATGACGACCCCATCCACCTGCCAGCTATCCAGGACAGCAGTACAGTCAGAGACACCATATGCCATAATCACTTTAGAGTTTAAGTCACCATCGTCACCACCACAGCAGTCAAATAAAGCCATAATACACATTTAATTTGGTCTTCTTTATTTCCTACAAATACAAAGGCTAGTTTAGTTAACATTCAAATCGTTAACATAATTAACATAATTCACCTGTAACCATGCACCCACCTCTAGCTTGTGCTCCAGTATTTCAATTTCCAGATCTGCATTCCTAATCTGGTGGTCCAAGTACAGCATTTCTTTGTCAGTTTTCTGTATTTTTTTCAGCAGGTGTATTCTGTAAAGCATAGGAATACATAAGGAGGTCATTAAATTATACAGTTGCACATGAATTCCACAGAATGAACCTCTGGTGTTTACTGAACATCTATCTCACTGTGTCAATCTGTGCAGTGGAAGTTGAGGGACCCTCCTGCTGCTGCTGCCCAGCCATGCTCTGTTAAAAAGGATGAGAATGTGTTAATACTTCAGTGTAGGCTAAATGTCACTATTTTCCACCAGAATGGTAAGAAATGTGAATGGGAAGAGAACTATCAGTAACATATCAAGATGTTACCTCTATAGGCCTTTCTGTATCCCCCTCTGTAAAGGCAGCAGACAGTTTCCTCGTCCTCTTCATCCTAGATGAGTGATATGTTTCAGTATACTTAAACTACCATTTGGCAAAATCTTTGGAGTATTGCCTACTTACAGTTACAAGGTCTGTTGTGGCGCGAGGGGGATCCACCAGGCATATAGCACCATCAGAATCTGTTGGGAAAAAAGAAAAAAAAAGACATGAAAGGGAAATAAATATTTGTATGAATAGGCTAAAAAAAGATATATAAGCCTAGGCAGACTACATTTTATAAAGGCACTTGTGTCTTGGGGGGTGGGCTCAGAGGATGAGCTCCCTCCAGGGATTCCCTCAGCCACTGGCCTTCCTAAATTCTGGCTTAGGGCCAGCTCCTCTGCCTCCATTAGAGGTGGTGGTGCTGGGCCACCACCCGTTTTACGGGCATCTGCCTTCTTTCTGTTGGCTGAGTAGATGTCTGTGTTAGTTTAAATATGCTTAATTATTTAATAGAACATGATATGGATGAGAAGACATTTGTGTTTGTGAAACCAGCATTATGTTGGGGATAAAACTGCACAGTCAAACAGCCACTTAATATTTACTTAACAATGTAAAACATGATGAAAATGAGGTACCCCCATGAGATTATGCTGAGGTCTTACCTGTTTGAACAATGTTTTTATATTTCATCTTGAGCTGCTGCCAAGTGCGCTTCTCCCCAGCTGGATTGCACCTAAATGAAAGAAATTAATAGGCTATACCATTCAAGCAGTTTCCCCCTGTATTATTGTGATTGCAAAGGACTACATATAAACTTACGCATTGACCCGAGCAGCAACTTTCTCCCACGCTGTCTCCGTCTCTTTCGCAGCTGCAGGAGTGTTGCACTTCTTTTTGAAAATGTGTTGAAACTCGCCATATGAGCGCATTAAGATTCCAGCGGGGTAAAAAACACCGCCCTCCTCTTCCCCTTTGCCATGGTGACTCGTCGAATTGGGGCTCCATTGATGCTGGCTTTTTATAGTTGTGGTGCACGCGCTTAACTCAAGGTGAAACTACTCCGAGTTGATTGAACTGACTCAAATCAGCTGTTCTGGAACCGGAAACTCAGGGTTTCCTATCTCAGAGTAGATCAACTCAGAGTTCAGGATTAGACTAAGAGTTTGTTGAACCTGCTTTGTGAAACGGACCCCAGGTCAAGACTGTACTCTTTAATTTACAGAGACCCAACAATTCCCCCATGAGCAAGCACTTGGCGACAGTGGTAAGGAAAGGGGGGGGGGGGGGGCAGAATAACAACAATCATAACAATAACAGTAACAGCAGCAACAGCAGTAGCAACAGCCAGGGAAGGATGCCAACAGGACTGCGAAGGACCGCGAAGGCTCGGCCTGCAACGCAGGGTTTCCTGCAAGATGAGAAAGCACAAAAAATTCTGGGGAAGAAGCAAAGTTAGTGACATGCATTGATGTTACATGAATGTATACAGATGGAGAGGAGGAGGAGGAGAGAGGCTCAGTGCATCATGGGAAGTCCCCCAGCAGTCTAGGCCTATAGCAGCATAACTAAGGGCTGATCCAAGGTGAGCTTGGTCGGCCCTAACTATAAGATTTATCAAAAAGGAAAGTTTTAAGCCTACTCTTAAACACAGAGAGGGTGTCTGCACCCCGGACCAAATCTGGAAGATGGTTCCACAAGAGAGGAGCCTGATAGCTGAAGGCTCTGCCTCCCATTCTACTTTTAAAAACTGTAGGAACCACCAGTAAGCCTGCATTCTGGGAGCGCAGTGTTCTAGTGGGATAATATGGTACTATGAGCTCTTCAAGATATGATGGTGTCTGACCATTAAGGGCTTTGTAAGTTAGGAGAAGGATTTTAAATTCTACTCTTGATTTTACAGGAAGCCAATGTAGCGAAGCTAAAATGGGAGAAATGTGGTCTCTTTTTCTAGTTTTTGTCAGTACACATGCAGCTGCATTCTGGACCAGCTGGAGAGTCTTTAGAGACTTGTTAGGGCAGCCTAATGATAAGGAATTGCAATAATCCAGCCTAGAAGTAACAAATGCGTGGACTAGTTTTTCTGCATCTTTTTGGGACAGGATGTGCCTGATTTTTGCGATATTACGTAAGTGAAAAAAGGCAGTCTTTGAAATTTGATTTATGTGGGAGTTAAAGGACATATCCTGATCAAAGATAACTCCCATATTCCTTACGGTGGTGCTGGAGGCCAGGGTAATGCCATCCAGAGTAGCTATATCATTAGATAATGTGTTTTTAAGGTGTTTAGGGCCAAACACAATAACTTCAGTTTTATCTGAGGTTAGTAGTAGAAAATTGCAGGTTATCCAGGTCTTGTCCTTAAGGCATGCTTGGAGTTTGTTTAATTGATTGGTTTCATCAGGCTTCATTGATAAATATAGTTGGGTATCATCTGCATAACAATGAAAACTTATGGAGTGTTTCCTGATAATATTACCTAAAGGAAGCATATACAAGGTGAATAGTATTGGTGCAAGTATAGAACCTTGTGGAACTCGGTGTCTAACTTTTGCCTACATGGAGAATTCATCATTAACATGTACAAACTGAAATCGGTCTGATAAATAGGACTGAAACCAGCTTAATGCAGTTCCTTTAATGCCAATTAAACGTTCCAGTCTCTGCAAAAGGATTTGATGGTCAATAGTGTCGAATGCGGCACAAACAAGATGACCGAAAGCCACAAATGGATGTTATGACATGGATACTTCATCTTCATGACAGAAAGAAGTAGACATCAGATAACATGAGTCAGATACAGCTTCTCTCTCTCTGTCTCTTTGGTCTCTAATTTCATCTCTAATGGTTAAATCTCTCTGTGGATGTTGTGTGAATTTATCTCCTTAACAAGAATGCAGTAGAGATCATATAATGTGCTGTAGGTAGTTTGCTTGTTGAAGTTACAGTGAGCTGTCTGGACTCATTCATTCATTTGGAATTGGTCCCGTTTTTAATTGAGTGTCTGTTCAGTCACCTGTTGATGAGTGTGATTTGTGAATGAGTGTGCAGGAGGTCTGGCTGCTTGTTGTGACATTTCTTTCAGTTCGTTTTTAAGCTGAGCTGCATATTGAGTAAGAATCTTAAAGTAATTTTTTACTGTGAACCTACACTTTTAGATCTGTGAATGTTTTTAGTGTTCAATCTTTCTTGTATTCGGCACTGATCTGTATCTGTATCAGATTATAAACTCTGTGGTACTTCTTTGTTTAGAAACAATATGTATATGCTAAATGTCTTTAAATAAGCAGCCTTTTCACCACTCAGGGGTTTTTGTTTTTGAAAGCAAATTGTTTTATTGGCATATGAAATTGCCCCAGACCCCTCCGATTTCATCAGGTGAATTATAGTTTTTCTCTAGTTATAGTTTAGTTATAGTTTAATGCGGTTTGTTGTAAGATTCCATGTTGGTTTTCCTCCTGTCCTCCCCAATTTTTTGAGTCACCAGCCACCACTGGTATGTATGTATGTATGTATACAAATAAATATATATACATATTAAAAAAAAACCGTATATATATATATATATATATATATATATATATATATATATATATATATATATACATATATATATATATACATACATACACATACATACACACACACATACATACATATATATATATATATATATATGATCCATGAAGTCTAGTTTTAGTAACAGATCCATGAATTTGATGGCTTATCAGATGCCAAAACACTGCAGAGTAGTTTTAAAACTATCTTATCTTTCATTGTGACAATTGTGAGGTAAACAGCAGAACTAGGGCGTTCACATTAAAAAGTAGGCTACCTTGAATGTAGGCTTTGCTGGGTGATGTTATGTTGCTGTAAAAATGCATTTGTTTTGGAAGAAGAAGAAAAAGAAGAAGAAAAAGAATTCCTTCAAATCACAGCTTAGTGCTCGGGCCCTAATGATAATAATAAGTTTTGCTGGACAACTCTGCGTTTTTGCCAGAGCCCTCTGCATTAGCACCCCCACTGCACCGAGAGGGCTGCGTATCTCCACACAAGGCTGATGTTGGTCTGAAAACAGCTCCTTTTCTACCACGAGGAGTTTCTTCATACACATGGTCTTGAGTACCTCTAAATGTATGCACTTTCTCACAAACAAGAAGAAATTAATGAATCACATTCTACACGTGGAGTAGTCACAGTTTACCCAGAAAAATGTGAGTATGCTGGCTTGCTAAATGAACCCCCTGGTTCTCACTGACACTGAAGTAAGTTAGGTTGCCAGACACATTTTGAGAATTTACAGTAGTTGTATATGTGTTGTATGGGGGGGAGTGTGTTTGTATGCTCCTGGCATAGTCATTATGTAATAGAGCTATTGGTGGCTGCAGGGAAACATACACAGGTGCAGTATGTGAGACGCATGCAGGAGTGTGTTTGTTTTCAGCCAGCAGAGATACATTTTGGGGCGTGTGTCTCCGCGCGAGCGTGTGTGTGTGTGTGTGCGTGTGGGCAGCTGCTTGCTCGATTGAAGATGACTTCTCTTGCTACAGACCTGACCTCATTAGCACTCTTCTCCATTCTATGTGTGAGTGTATTTGTGATATGTACAGTGTACAGTGATATGCAGCCATTAATGGCATTCAGTAGGGATCTGGCTTGAGTATAACATATCTGTTCTTCACACTGAACACAACGGTGGCTGACAGCTAAAGAAAGAACACATCTTCACCACTTTGACAAAACACGTCACATTTAGAGAAACAAACTCAGCAAATAAATAAAACACGAGCAAATAAAGAAACATGTTAGCTCTGTGAGGCTGTACTTAGGTACTACAATGTTTTAGGCTAAATGCTAACATCAGTATGCTAACATGTGCACAATAACAATGCTAAAATGCAGATGTTTTTATTTTTATTTTTACCATGTTAATCATCCTAGTTTATAATAAAATTTCCTTAAACACAAATGAGGCTGATGGGAATTTCTTTCATTTTGCATATAGGTCTTCATAAACCAAAGTGACAACAGTTCCTCCAGTGCAGTACGTGAATGTCTGTACCAAATTTCATGACAATCCATCCAATAGATGTTTCAGTCTGGTCCAAAGTGGTGTATCCGTAAAGCCAGGAATAGCACTGGTTGTTTGTTCAAATACCTAAATCAACATAAATTGACATTTTCCTGACAAGACCCTTTGGATTTATGGCTCTTTTATGTAAGGAGCAAAGAGGAAATTTGTCAGGAGAACGAGGTACATGGGTCAACAGAGTGTGTGACTTTGACAGTGGATACTACTATTGGTTTTTCTGTTTCCCACCAATTCAGTTACCCGACCTGCATTTCAGGAACCAGAACCAGGGTCTAAATTAAGTTATAGGGAGATCACTTCCAGTATGACCCTCATGCGGTGAAGATGGTTGTTGGAGCCTCTCCATGCTTTTTAACCCTTTCAAGAAGTAGCTTATCAACACTAGAACTGTTCTATTGACCAACATATTGTGCTTGGAAACCAGAAATGCCTACGCACCACAAGAAAACACAAATTGTTTTGAGTGATGAGATGGCAGAAAAGTCTGACAAGGCTAGCAGTGACGATGAGGGTAGCATGGCTACCATGAGTGCTACCAGCACTCCTTCTGAGCTCTCCCAGACAGTGTTAGAGAAGACGCTAATTACCACCATCTGTGGCAAGTGGTTGTGACTCACACAACCCAGATTGCTGATATTGGAACTTCACTTACTGACGCAGGCTTCAAGTGCTCAAGCACAAATGCTCCCTGCTGGAGACAACAAACTCCTCATTAAGACTCAAGCTGGATGATCTTGAAAACCTTGCAAGGAGGGAGAATTTGAGAATTATAGGTATCTCGAAGTGATCGGAGGAGGGACGCCCCGCGGAGTTCATATCTTCCTTCTTCACAACTATTTTCGGCAAAGGAAAGCTATTCCGCTCGAGTGATCAAGAGAGTGCACCACTCTTTGGCCTGGAAGCTGCAGCCCAACCAGCGACCCCAGCTTATTATCATCTGCTTTCACCACTACCCACTGAAAGAGATGAACCTCCATTACTCCTGCTCCCAAAGCCAGCTGTGTTACAAGGGCTCCCCAATTCACATAAACTCGGATCTGTCTGCTGATTTAGCCTGTCAACATGGGGAGTTCAGAAGTGTCAAATTGCAACTTTATTGTCAATATAAAACAAGTTATTATCCAAAATTTTTCTTTTTCTACAATTATTGAATTATTTAAATGTGTTAATTATTTTGTTTGTTTGTTGTAGCTTACAGTTTATTGATGAATTTTAAAATGTATTTTACCTTTTTGATCTGTGACAGAATAAAGCAATTGTAAAATTAACAAATAGCGAGCACTCCATTTCTTTATTTCCAGTAATGTAACCAAAACAATACCTTATTATCCAAAATTTGTTTTTAACTTTTAGTCTACTTAATGTTATTCTTCTACTACAATAATTCAATTATTTAAAAGTGGTAATTATTTTGTTTAAAATATATTTGACCTTTTTGATCTGTTCTGAAATAGCCTAAAGCAATTGTAAATCTAATAAACCCCATAGACTGAATTTCAATAGTTATTTTATCAAGTTTTACTTGTTATTTAAAAAAGTAGATGAAAGTGAACAACTTAATTGCTTCAAGAAATTACATATTTGTGATTGTTGACATTGCTGCGTTGCTGCAGTTCTAGGGGGTATTGGAATGTTGGCGGCTCTAGTGTTAATAATATTCTCCCCTTCACCCCTTCTTATTTATAATGGCTGGGAAAACTGTTATACAAAGGCCTTTCACTACCTTTAATATTTATTTTATTATTTTCTTTCCCCTCTCTTGCTGTTCTGTGTCTTTGGGAATGAGTCTATGGAAACGTTGTGGTCTTTGTTTCGCTTTCTAACATCCCCGGGTTTTACTTTTCCTTTGTTTTTCTTTTTCTTCCTCCCCCCCTCTTCCCACATAGGCCATACTTGGCTATTTTTGTTCCATGAGGGTCTGGGTACCTGTTCTCCAAGTAGAGTTTAGAAGCGTCCTATATTTAATGTCTGGTATTCTTGTGGTAGCAACAACTTTGCTACACGTATGGTCTACCTTATAGACCTGTCTAGGTGTTAATACTTTGATTTGGTTTTACTTCACAGAGTTCTGTTCTCTATGGTAGAATCCTAGTAAGGTAAGTAAAATGTTACTGAGGTACACAGGATGTGTTTCTAAAAAGAGAAAGACAATGGAGTTTACTTTTGATTTTCTTTGTTTATTTTTTTTGTGGGGGTTTGTCTTTCTTTTCCTGCTCCTACCTCACTTGCGATACTCTGGCCAGCATTTTTTGGG
The DNA here is from genome assembly GCF_914725855.1 of Thunnus albacares. Classification (NCBI taxonomy): domain Eukaryota; kingdom Metazoa; phylum Chordata; class Actinopteri; order Scombriformes; family Scombridae; genus Thunnus; species Thunnus albacares. Next base: position 35,639,501 of record NC_058111.1, read on the forward strand.
GGTTTTTTTGGATAATATTTCTGTGCATTTATCCCAGGCCACTCCTGTAAATCTCCTGGGCTTCCACATGACCCCATCGTATGGTTGTTCTCACAGCGGGGAGATAAAATGTCTTAGTCTGAACGTGAAAGGTCTTAACAGCCCTATCAAGTGCAATAAAATTTTATCCTGCTTAAAACAATTTCACCTAAACATACTATTTCTTCAAGAGACTCATCTCAAAGCATCTGACCATCAGCATATTTGGAGGCATTAGATAAGTCACATTTTTCATTCTACTTTCCAGGGCAAATCAAGAGGTGTGGTCCTATTGAGCTCCAAATATACACATTTTTCTCCTTCTAAAATAATGAGCAACCTTAATGGGAGATACTTAATTACCTCTGGCTACTTATATAGTGCAAATGTCATCTTAGCCAATGTTTATGACCCAGACACTGATGATCACTATTTTGTCTCTAAATTATTCACTCTTCTTCCAGATCTTAACCATCGTTACCTTATACTAGGTGGTGGTTTTAACTGTAGCCTAAAACCCAAATTAGATTGCTCTTCTACTAAACCAGCCTCTCATTGTGTCACTGCTTAAGTTCTTAAGTCACATTTAGATGACCTTGGCCTCTCTGATGTCTGTCATTTTTTCTTTCTTAATGCAAGTCATTATTCCTTCTTTTCTCCAGTCCATCATTCTTTCTCAATAATTGATTATTTTTTATTGATAATAAGCTATTGCCATGTGTTAAATCTATCTCCTACAGTAGTATTGTTATTTCAGGTCATGCAACTTTACCTTGACCTTGTTTTTTGCTTGAAAGTTGGTAGTTCCCCAAATTGGCAGCTAAACACCTGCTTACTTGCTGACTAAAGCTATGTCTTTTCTCTTTCTTCCCAAATAAAGGATTTTCTGGCAATCAATAAAACTCAGCTATGGCCCCCTCAACAACCCGGAAAGCTTTAAAGGCTATTTTCAGAGGTTACTTCATTTCCTGCACCACATATTTCAATAAAACACGCAAATCCAGACTCCTTGGAATATCCATTAAAATATTAGATGATTTAATGCTTTCCTTCCCACCCCTGAACTCTATAAGAAGAGACTTGAATTGCAGACAGAATTTAACCTCATTATTACCATGAAAGCTGAGGACATCTTACTTTGAATTTGGTGAAACCTAACAGGCTTTACAGTTGAGACATCAGAATACACAAGATATCATCAACCTAATCTGTTCCTCTTCTGGCTCAGTGCTAACTGACCCTATTGAGTTTAGTGTTTTGCTGACTTTTATTCCTCTGAACCTTGTAGTGATTTATCCCTTATTGTTTTTTTTCGACAACTTCCCATTTCCAACTATAGATAGCAACACATACAAAGAATTAGATGCTCCTCTTACTGTGGAGAAAATAAAAATAGCCATTAAATGAATGCAGAGTGGCAAATCTCCAGGCCCAGATGGGCTACCCATCGAGTTCTATAAGACCTTCACCAACGAGCTAGTGATATGTTCAGTGGTGCCCTCAAATCCCATCTCTTACCTTCTCTCTAACACAGGTATCAATTTATTTAATTTTAAAAGAGGACAAGGAGCCACTTGATTGTGGTTCTTTTAGGCCCATCATTCTGACTTTCCGTTGGGTGAAAAAAATTGAAAAAATATGTATTATGTAGAGAACGATAACAGCAATGAACCCACTGAATTTCATGAACATCAAAGAAACTTTTGACTTCTGACATGTGTGCCAATTTTTGTGAGTTTTCAAGCATCCTAAGCCCCTCAAAAATGCAACTAACATGAATCAATGTACTATACTGCATGAATTTTCTATTTTTAATCTAGCCAAAATGCTAAGATGAACTTCTATCTCTTGTTAAATTGTCACAAGAAACTCGACATGATTGTGAACTTGTGTCTTTTACTTTTAGCTGTAAACATCACTTGTGTCTTCATAGGGCTGATGGTTGACTTAATATGTTGTGTGTGAGTGTCATGGGTGGATTTCTTTGTCGAAAAAGATTTTTTCTTGTGGGAGATGACTGCGGCTCAAAGTCCCTCTCATCTGCATCATCAGATGATTTTTATTATTTATTTATTTTACTACTTTATTTGACAGGAACAGTGCATATCAATAACCTTTCTGAAAATATGCCAGAGTTAGCCAGAAAGGCTAATTTTCATCTGTTGTCCCTGGGCAGGCAAAAAGTTGGAAGCACAGACATTACAAATAAAAGCATTAAAAATACAATCAACAATAAAAGCAGTGAGAATATGCAGATACAAACAGAGCCTGCACTACATGTAGGATGACAACACGTTCAACAAATAGCATGACAACAGTTGTTTGAATCCTGAGAGGCTCTGACAGAAAAAGAAGACTGGCCAAAACTACTTTGTCTTCTTGGAATAAAACAATCTCCTCTAGTTGTTGCTCTAGTAGTTCAGCTTGTTTTTAATGTGATGTAAGTACAGAGTGGTGGAGGAGCCATATTGTGTAATACATTGAAAACAAGACGCAGTCTACCATATTTAACCATTTTTTCCCAGCGTAATAAGTTGTGTTTTTTCAAAATATTGCAATGATGGTATCCTTCTGGCTTCTTAAGACCAGGAGGTAGAGCTGTAGTCCCAAATGCTTCTCTGTGCTTCCATTAGAGCAGTTACCCACCCAAAACCCCATACAAACTGTGTCTATCCCCTGACCACTTAAATCAATTAAATCAAAATAAACAAAAGAGGAGTCGCTCATAAAAATCAAATAAAAATTAACACCACCTGTGCAATAGTACAACAAAATAGGAGAATTAAATGTGGACTTTTAAACATTAGATCACTATCATCCAAAGCCCTATTAGTAAATGATCTAGTCTCACATTATGGTATTGATTTATTCTGTCTTACTGAAACCTAGCTGTGTCATGAAGAATATGTCAGCCTTAATGAATCCACTCCCCCCAGTCATATTAATACTTGCATTCCTCGAGACACTGGCCGAGGAGGTGGAGTTGCAGCCGTTTTCAACTCAAGCCTAATTATCAACCCTATACCTGAACTTAATTATAAATCATTAGAAAGCCTTGTTCTTAGTCTCTCTCACCCAACCTGGAAAACTTTACAACCAATTCTATTTGTTATAGTATACCATCTTCCTGGCCTGTACTCTGAATTCTTATCTGAATTCTCAGAGTTTTTATAAAACTTAGTTCTTAGTACAGATAAAGTAATTATAGTCAGTGATTTTAATATTCATGTGGATGTCAATAATGATAGTCTTAACACTGTGATTATCTCATTATTAGACTCAGTTGGCTTCTCTTAGAGTGTAAATGAATCCACTCACTGTCTTAACCACACCCTTGATACTGATCTGACTCATGGCATCAAAATTTAACATTTAATAGTTTTTCCACAAAATCCTATTTTATCAGCCCATTACTTAATAACTTTTGAATTCCTATTAATGTATTACACGCAATTAGACAAAAATGTCATCTGTCTTCTATCTGATAGTGCTGTAGCCACATTTAAGGAAGCAATTCCATCAGTAGTGAATTCACTGCTATGTCTCAATACTACAGAGGACTCTTACCCTAATTTTAGTCTGTCCCAAATTGATAATCTTGTTGATAGTGCTGCAAGCCCACAAGCGGATGGTGGGCTTGCATGATGGAGCGGGGGGTAACACAGTAGAGGTAAAATATGATCTGAGACCATCGATCTTGCCAACAAAGAAAGATAGAGAGTTTTAGAGTTAAAGAGTTTTCACAATCAGTAGAAGGTAAGGCAGGAATGGCAGGAGGAGAGGGATTTACAAGATGATTGATAATGCTAAACAGAAACCTTGGATTACTATTAATGAGATCAGAAAAGTAAACCGTTCGAGTATCTTTAATGGTTTGATTCAGTTTAATTAGTAAATCCTTCATATGGAGATGATGGATTTGAAGATTGTTTTTTTTCTAGCTATGTTCCGCTTTCCTATATTCTCGTTTTTGCTGTCTGATACTTTCATTGATCCAGGGAGTTGTGTTAGTAACTGGGACAGACCTGGAAATGAGTGGAGCAGAAAAATCAAGAGCTGATGTACATAAATCACTAAACCAATTAACAAAATCATTGATATTAGTGAAGTGAGGAGGGCAATTGACCAAATTAGAGAGGTAGCTTGAAAACAGGACAGCCAAATGTTCATTAAGGATGCAGGAGCAAGTTTTACATTTCTTGATTATTGGAGGAGGTAACAGGTATACATCGAAGATAATACATTTATGCTCAGAGGTAAACTCAGTCATATTCAATGAATTAAGGGGCATGTCCAGAGTCAAAACTAAATTAAGAGTGTGTCCACGGTTATGAGTATGTCCAGAGACATGCTGCACAAGGTTAAAAGAATTGCAGATGTTTAAAAAGTCTAGGGTGAATGAGTTAGATGGGTTGTCAATATGGATATTAAAATCACTTACTATAATAGCCCCATCAAATTTGACCACAAGAGAGGACATCAGTACTGAGAATTCATCTAGAAAACTGACAACTGAATTAGGTGGTCGATAAATGGTTACACAGCAAACGGGGTTGTCACACACCATTTTAAATGAAAGAATTTCAAAAGTGTTAAAGTAGCCAAAACTGAATGGCGTATAAGTAAAGCTATTCTTAAAAACAGTTGCAATGCCGCCACCACAGCCTGTTAGTCTAGGAGCATTCAGAGTATTGTAGCTGGGTGGGCAGAGCTCCACTAGGGGAGCGCATTCCTCAGGTTTAAGCCAGGTTTCAGTGAGGAACAGGAAATCAAGATTGTGGGCTGTGATTAGGTCACTGAGAATGAAAGATTTGTTAGACACTGACTGAGTGTTTAAAAGAGCAAAGACAACAGAATTGAGTGGCTGAACTGAATTGGAATTACTGTGGCAAACTGTAATCAAATTATAAATGGACTGTACTTGTATAGCGCCTTTCTAGTCTTCCGACCACTCAAAGTGCTTTTTACACTACGAATCACATTCACCCATTCACACACTGAATGGGTACCATGCAAGGTCCCAACCTGCCCATCAGAGGAAGCTAACCATTCACACACATTCATACAAAGATGGCACAGCCATCAGGAGCAATTTGGGGTTAAGTGTCTTGCCCAAGGACACATCAGCATGTGGACTGGAGGAGCCGGGAATCGAACCGCCGATCTTCCGATTAGTAGATGACCCGCTCTACCTCCTGAGCCACAGCCGCCCCAAGTTATCAAGCCTAGCAGTTGACAACACAGGATGCTTAACATGGTTGGTATATGTTCTAGTTGTGATTCTAACAGGAATACTATATGAGTCGAAGGAGAAAGAGTCAGATGGATTGACTGTGAGTCAGGCAGCAGAAGCCTTACAGGATAACAAAGTCAGTTCAATGTTGGTTGATAACAGGTGAGAGCCTTCCAGGGAGGGATGGAGGCCATCATGTTTAAACAGCTGTGGCTTGTTTAAAAATGCAGCAATATTGTCAACAAAGGGGATATCTCTGGTCCTGCAGTAACCTTTTAACCAGTTGTGTAGTTGGTGTAGGCGACTGAATTTTACATCACCATAACACGGAGGGGGGAGGGGACCAGAGATGATTACCTGTTTACCAGTGTCCAGAAGGCTGTCCATGAGGCACCTGAGGTCATCTCAGTTTTTCGGACTGTTGATTCTTTATGTTGATGGTACCAGCCTGAACGACAACCGCAGCGGCAGAGCTGTGCTGCTGAGTCAGCTGCAGAGTGGTGGTGGTGATGTCCTTCACATAGGCGCCAGGATAGCAGGTCCGACCCCTGCGTACCACCACGTATTAGACTATGGAAGTGCCGACAACAAGCACTGCGGGTGGGTGCCACACCTGAGAGTGCACATCTGACCACCTGAGGGAGCCCCAGCAGCCGCAGGCAAGGTGCAGTCCACAGCGGTGAGGGAGCCGCCGGCCGATGGAGCTTTAGGGATTGCTGGAGACAGGTGGACAGGAGACCTTCGCGGTGCAGATGTGAAGTGTGGACATGTGGCGATGGGGGAGTAGAAGGAGGAGGCCAGGATTCACCATTCAGAGGAGGGAAGTCAAGCATGCTGAGGAGGTTGAATTTATTGTCCAATTTGATGCCATGGACTGGAGGTGTGTTTGAGGGGCGCTTTCCTGTCACACTATGGGCGCTGACCAGGGTCCAGGGCTCCTGGTGGAAGGCAGTAGAGCTTACTGAGGCTTTGGGTCTAGCTCTGAGCCGGGCCTAGGACTCATCTGGCATGGAGACTGGAGGAGGGGCAGCATCAGCAGTAGGACAGGGAGCAGAGACATCGGGCTCTGAGTCATACAGGGTGTGTTGGTTTGTGCTGGCCCGAAGATGATGGTGTCCATGAACTTCTCAGCTTCATGGATCTGGTAAAGCGTGGAGATTCTACCTTCAAACTGTGAAATGTTTGCGGAAAGACACAGCTGACACAGCCAGATGGGGAGGTGAATGAAGCCATGGATTGTAGATGAGTTGCGGAAGATGAAGCTTGACACCGAAAATTGCAGACACTGTTGGCTATGTCAGCTAACTTGGTTAGCTAGCTGGAATGCTAAAAACAAGCCGGTGAGCTGGGACAAGCTGGCTAGCATAAATGTCAGGCGTTGTGAGTGTGTGCTCAAGTAGTTTCTCTGTTATTTACAATCCAGGCGTCCGGTTGTGGTAAAGGATGATCAAAAACTAAAAAGTGTGCCGTTAGAAAGTGGCTGATTTTGTCAGAGCTTTTTGGCAGACAGAGGCAACGCCGACGCATGCGCACAGGTTGTTTCAATGTATGTCAGGTACGGGTGAGTACAGACCTGGATGACCTGCAATTTTCTGCTGCTAAACTCAGACAAAACTGAAGTTATTGTGCTTGACACTAAACACCTTAGAAACTCATTATCTAATGATATAGCTACTCTAAATGGCATTACCCTGGCCTCCAGCACCACCGTAAGGAATCTGGGAGCTATCTTTGATCAGAATATGTCCTTTAACTCCCACATAAAACAAATCTCAAGGACTGCCTTTTTTCACTTATGTAATATTGCAAAAATTGGGCACATCTTCCTCAAAAAGATGCAGAAAAAATAGTCCACGCATTTGTTACTTCTAGGCTGAATTACTGCAATTCCTTATTAATAGGCTGCCCTAACAAGTCTCTAAAGACTCTCCAGCTGGTTCCGAATGCAGCTGCATGTATACTGACAAAAACTAGAAAAAAAGATCATATTTCTCCCATTTTAGCTTTGCTGCATTAGCTTCCTATAAAATACAGAATTTAATTTAAAATCACCTACAAAGCTCTTAATGGTCAGGCACCATCATATCTTAAAGAGCTCATAATACCCTATTATCCCACTAGAACACTGTGCTCCCAGAATGCAGGCTTACTTGTGGTTCCCACAGTCTCCAAAAGCAAAATGGGAGCCAGAGCCTTCAGCTATCAGGCTCCTCTCCTGTGGAATGATCTTCCAGATTCGGTCTTGGGGGTAGACACCCTCTCTACATTTAAGAGTAGACTTAAAACTTTCCTTTTTGATAAAGCTTATAGTTAGGGCCAGCCAGGCTTGCCTTGGATCAGCCCCTAGTTATGCCGCTATAGGTCTAGACTCTTGGGGGACTTCCCATGATGCACTGAGCTCCTTTCTCCTCCTCCTCCTCTCCATCTGTATGCATTCATTTACCATTAATGCTTGTTATTAACTTGGCTTCTTCCCCAGGGTTTTTTGTGCTTTCTCATCTCATGGGAAACCCCGGGATCCAGGCTGAGCCTTCACGGCCCTGTTGGTGTCCTTCTCTGGCTATTGCTGCTGTTTGTTGTTGCTAGTCCCATCTCATTGCTATCATTGTTATTGTTATTATTGTTGTTATTCTGCTTCTCTGTCTCTCCTACCCCCCCCCCCCTTTCTTTCTCTCTCAACCCAACCAGCAGATGGCCCACCAAGATTTGGGTTCTGCTAGAGGTTTCTTCCCGTTAAACGGGAGTTTTTCCTTACCGCTGTCACAAAGTTCTTGCTCATGGGGGAATTGTTGGGTCTCTGTAAATTAAAGAGTATGGTCTAGACCTGCTCTATGTGAAAAGTGCCCTGAGATGACATACGTTGTGATTTGGCGCTATATAAATAAAATTGAATTGAACAATTGAATTCTTGTCTAGGTTTTTTATTGTTTGTTTGTACAGGGATTCTATTGGCCTTCGCGTGGTTTTATTGATATGTCCCCAACTTGGCAGACAGTATGTGATGTGGGGGAAGATCATGGTGTGCATGAACATTTTAGCTGCATTAGTGGTCATGCAGTGGTCATCCCTTGTGAAATTGAAATTGGCTAGATTGAATCTAACATTCCTTGCAACTCTTTTTATGTAATGATGACACCCACTCAGTTTATCTCATCTGTTTCATCAGATGACACCTCTTGCTCAGTCCCTGCTTTTTCTCCATTCTCCACCTCCATCCTGCCTTCATCACCCTCATCTGGGTGCTCTTTTTTCTCGCCGCCTTGTTCTCTGTCTGCTGCTTGTGGCTGGAATTTCTCTGCTTCCACTCTCAGCTGGCTTCTGACCTGGTCGAATGGCTCTGCTAGTTGTGTGGTGATAAATATCCAGAACTACTGACAGGGTCTCTCTCCCTCTGCTTTGTCTGCCTTTTGCTTCTCTCATCTGTGTTTGGCTTCCTCTTTACTTTCTCTTTTTCTCCTGCTTATCTTCTTCCACAGGCAAGAGGTTGCAGGGAATTAACAGGTCCCTGTGCAAGACTCCAGTCTTTCCTGGCCCTGTCTCAGGTAGCACTACATACAGGACTGTCCTTGTGCTTCCTTTCAGTTAAAATGTGGACTTCCTCCTCCCAGTAAGACCTGAGCTTCCTGGGTCACCTCTGTCACTGAAGTTCTGCACTAATACTCTACACCCTGGTTGTAGTTCTACTCCAGAAAACTTTTGGTCATACTTTTTCTTTGCTCTGTTTTGTTCCCTCTGAGCTGACAATGTTGCCAGCCTATATGCCTCTTGCATCTGCCTTCTCCACTAACTGGCATATTCACTGTGAGAAGTGCTATGGTCACTTGGTGTCAGGCTAAACATTATGTCCACAGGTAGCTGGGGATTTCTACCATAGACAAGGGCATGGGGAATATCCTGTTGCTTCACTGCACGTACAATAATACACATGTACAACCTTGGATAAGGAGCTCTTCCAATCTGACCTGGCTTCCTCTGTCAGGTTTCTAAGCATAGAAATAAGTGTTTGATTGAATCTCTCAGCCTGACTGTTTCTAGCTGCATGTTAGGGTGTGCGTGAGCCTTGGATACCGCAGTATTCTTCCAGCTTGGACAACAGCTTATTCTCGAACTCCTTGCCTTGATCATGATGCAACTTGGCAGGAAATTGAAACTTAAGCACAAAATCTCTAAAGATCTTTTCAGCTGTGGTTTTTGCTGGTACATGCATATGCCTGCACAAAGTGCGTGAAATAGTCTAAACAACTAGAATATACTCATATCCTGCTTTACAGTTTTCCAGATGCAGGTAATCTATTGAAACGATCTCAAAAGGGTATGTGGTCACTACATTAACCAGCAGTGCTCTAGTTGGCTTGTTTGGATGCTCCATTTCAGGCAGCTACACACCTTGGTCACATAGTGGTCCACATCTCTTTACATGTGTAGCCAATAGAATCGATTACAGATCAAGCTGAGTTTACACTCCATTCCGAGGTGCCCCATTTCCTCATGCAGCTCCCTGTAGATCAGTTGATGGAATGTTTTAGGTAACACTAGTTGAGCTTGGGCCACTGACTTTCTATACAGGATACCATATTCGTTGACATACAATTTGTTTCCCTCCCTTACTAGAATAGAGGTGTCATCATGCCCGTCTCTTCCTCTCAGGTGAGGCTGCTGTCTTGTCATGACATACTCTTGCACATTGCCAGTGAGTGGATCATCCTCTTGTGCTTTCTTTAGGTCCTCTACAAAGATTTCTGCCACTGGGGATGTTACTTGTTCATGCTTTACCTCAGTACATACTGCAGTGACTGGCTCCATTTCCTGTGAGCATGTGTGGATGTAGCACTCCATGTCCAGTGGCATTTGCGACAAGCCACCAGTGTTTCCATTGAATTTCGTGGGCTGATACTTGATTGAGAATTTAAAGTCTGCTAACTCAGCAATCCACCAGTGTGTTGTGGTGTTCAGCTTAGCTGTAGTCAAAACATAGGTTAAAGGATTATTGTCAGTGTAGACAGTGAATGAGGGTGCATAATATAGGTACTAACGAAATCTTTCACAAATTGCCCACTTAATTTCTAAAAACTCTAACTTTCCAGAGTGGAAGTGGTAATTTTTTTCTGGAGCAGTTAGTGTTCTTGACTCATAACAGATGACAAACAGCTTGCCTTGTTGTCTCTGGTACAGTACTGCACCAAGGCCCTCCTGAGAGGCATCACAATGCAACACAAATGGCTTCTCATAGTTGTCATCTGGTTTAGCTTGGCTTAGAGCTATTGATTTAGGGGGTGTGACAGTTGGATTGTCACCTTCATGCTGTCAGATTTCTCTACCAGCCTCTTTTGTCCTTTACAGCCTCTTGAGAAGTGCCCTGACTGTCCACACTTGAAACAGTGTTCACACTGGTCACCTGTTTCCTGCTCCTGACACACTTTTCATCCTCTCCTAGCACCCATTCTTACTTGATGGGTTGGCCCTTGAGAGTTAGTTATGCTTTTCCTTATTTCAGCCATTTCTTCTCTCAGCAACCTGACTGTTTCATGAAGCTCTGAGTCACTTAAACTGGCGACAGCAGGTGGTTTACAGCTGTTAGTCTTCACAACTTCAGCTGAATGCTCTTGATCCCCAATCTGGCTTCTGCTGCACCCCGACCCTGCTGACTGCTCTGGATTTCTGTCTGTTGTTCATTAACTTTTGGGACTGATTTCTGATTCAACACTAGTCGCTTCATTCATCCTATAAGTATTTCATCTGTCACTCTCTGATTATCAATATAAGGCTTAAGCTGAAACTTGATTTGGTCACTTTACAGCCCAGTACTAACTGACCTAAAGAATTTCTTCTGGATGGGCTGAGGACTCTACTGCTCATCTAACCCTACTTCCCTTGAAGCAAGTAACAGCCTCGATTGCTCTAAAGAGGAAGTTTTGGGGAGACTCATGACTGTCTGTGTTATGTTTACTAGTCTGTAGTGTAAGTCTGTAGAACTGTTCTCTTTGAAATGTCATTTTAATATTGTCTTCAACTGGGGAAGGGTAAGGTCATTTTTTATCTTGAGAATATCACAAATACTGTTATTTTATGATGATCTTTTAATAAAAAACCTAGATTTTAGAGTGCCCCATGAATGAACTGAATTTGAAATCCAGAATTTGAAACTTTATGATTGGCTGACCAGAGGATCCACCCAGAAGTATTTTCCTCACTGTCACTGTGTTAAGGTTTTCTTTTAATGATATCTTTAACATTTCTCAACACAAAAACACAAAAGTGTCCTTGATAAATCAGCAATATGATAGGTTAATGTTAAAGTCCTTAATTTTAATTATTTCTTCTTCATTTCTAAAGAAATAAACCTGGAAGAACTACCAACCCAAAACTCCATTTTTAGAATACTAGCTAAAATATATGAAATAAACCAACATCTTTACTTTGTCTTAATATAGATCATCTAGATGCAATTTAATTAATAGTTCAGCTATTGTACTAGATATTTGATATATTTAGTAGATATATCAACTAACTAACTAAACTTTTTCGCAACTTTTTTAAGCAGTGGGTCTGGAGGTCCCCACTGGGAAAATTTTACTTACAAAGACTTGATTTCCTGCATTCTGGTGAATTTTAGTGCATGTGAATAACAAACTAATGGGCCAACAACTGCTTAGTACAATGTACTGTAGGAGGGACACAACACTACTACAACTACTGTGGCACCAATGCTACTCTCACCTTCACCTTCAAAAAGAAAAAAAGCCAGAGCACACCATTTTTTTATTTTACCATCATAATACATTCAACCACTCTCTCCACCTGTTCAAAGAACAGAGCAAGAGCACAATACACTATTCAGTTTACTGATATACACCCATCAGAAGTCTGAGTACACCTGTTTAAAACTATTTTTCCATAAAATTACTCTAAACTGTATACTAGGGATGTGCAAAGAGCCTAGTATTTGTATTTGTATCTATATTTGTTGAGGCAGCAAAATTATTTGCATTTGTATTCAAATAAAAGTGGTAAGAGGCTTAAAAATCCTGTTTTTAATTTTACAATAAGTCATGAATAAACTACCTTACGAAGGAGGTCCCCACACCGGGTTTTAAACTGGAGTCTCCCAGATCATAGATGACTGTGCTGACTACTGAGCTAAAACTTTACTCACTGCCTCATTGCAGACAGACCTCTACCTATTTATGCACCCGTAACACAGAGACAGCACACCGTGTAACATGTAGGGAGGAACTTCAGAAGCAATTCTTGCTTTGCACTTTTCATTTATTGCCTATTTTCTACAACCTAACTTCGTGGAAAGGAGAAGGGGAAGAACAGGTTATGAAGAGTCCCTTGGGAGCACTTTGTGTGTGTCAGTAACTCAGCTTTATTTCTGGGGAGCACCCCCAACTCCGGGAGTGATGTCCAAATTAGGAAATGTGTGTCATGTAGCAGATGTAAATGCAGTGTGTATATGTACCCCCAAATGCAGGAGGCAGCTGATACTCAAGAATAACTCTTTATTCCAAAAATGATAGCTGGTGAAACAGATCAAAACTGAACAAGACTGAGCAAACAGAACAGGACAGAAAAAAAGGATCCGACAAAGACTGAACAGAAAAACCAGGGCTTAAAAACTAATGAGGAGATGAGGTGCGGGTGGGGAAATGGGCAGAGAAGCTCAGGAGAGGGGAGTGGGCCTGGGGGCTGGGCCGAAGTCGCAGCTTGGTGGCTGGGCCGAGGGATGTAATAGATCTGGAGGGCAACCATCCTAGTTGACAGATGTCTACTGTCACTCCGGCAGGTGACTAGAAGGCAGGACAGATGGCTGGTGTTGCTCCGGAGGGTGACCAGGTGGATGACTAGATGTACGGGCCTGCTTTGGAGGTTGGCAGTGATGGTTGGGCCAATCTGGAGGTTGGTGATGAAGGCTGGGCCAATCTGGAGGTTGGTGACAAAGGCGGAGGCCAGGAAGGGCAGCCAAGACCAGAAGATTCAGAGAGTTGGCCTCCTTGGGAAAGCTGGAATCAGGTGAACTTGGCAGCCAAAGGTAGCGGCCAAACAGGATCCCAACAACCAGGGACTCCATGACTTCAGGCAAGCAGGGATAGGACAGAAATAGGAGATTGCTGTGGCCCAGCAGGAACAGAAGATTGCTGCAGCCCAGCAGGGACAAGGGGATGCTGCAGGTCAACAGGGACAGGAGGTTGCTGCAGCTCAGCAGGGACAGGAGGTTGGGGAGCGGAGATTCTGCAGTGCTGGGGAGCAGAGACTCTGCAGCACAAAGGAGCATAGACTCTGTGGGACTGGGGCGTGGTGGAGTTGTCCTGGACCACAGGCATGGTGGCCCGGCGACCCAAGGAGATTTTTCGTCATCTGCCATGAAGACCGGAAACCCAAGGACCTCCCAGAGCTAGGCAAGTGCCCAGGTATGGGTTAAGGGCTGGAGCTGGCTCAGGACTGGCAGGCTGCAGGCTCACAAACCCGAGCCTTAGGGACTGGAGAGCAGGCTGGTTGCAAGCAGTCCGGGGTGCAGGCTGAAGGCTAGCAGGCCCAGAGCTAGCAGGCTGAGAAACAGGCTGGGATTCACCAGTGTTCAAAAAGTCCTCTACTCACCCAGGTAGCAAAGTCTTTAACCAGTAGGAGGGAAAAGGAGGGAAAATCAGTGCAGGAACACAGGAAGGAAAACACACAGCAGAAAACACAAACCCAGAAAACACAAAACCCCTTAATAACAAACCAGCATACACTAACCTGTCCAAGAATATATATAAATCTAAACTTAAGTACACAACACTATAAGCTAAATAATTATGCCAGACAGTAAAACGATACAAACCAAATCATATGAACGAGTAAAACCATATGATCAGAAGGACTGGGCAATAGAGGTGTAACACAGGAAACCAAAAGAACATAAACACAAAGAGTCCAAAAACCGTGAGTCCATGACACAAATTCTGGATTTGAAATTCAGTTCATCCCTGGGGCACTCTAAAATCTGTTTTTTATTGAAAGAGCATCATGAAACAGTTACATAAAATAACACAAATAACATAACAGCTCAGAAAACATACACACATACACAATGCAAGACAATGATTGAAACAACATGTAAGTACGTGGTTTCAACGATAGCAGCAACCACCATAGCAACGATAGAAAGCCTGAAAAAATCTCTGTAATAACTGACAAACTAAACATCATATACATTCACTAAATGAAGATTATGAAAATAAAATGCACATTTCTCTCTGCACATTTAAATTGCACATTTTAATGCTGAAACTATCTTAAAATATTGCATTTATCACTGAGAAATAAAAGGAATGTCAGCCATTTTGTTTGTTTTCGCAGAGAAACTCAACAGTCTCATAACAGTCCTTTCTCCAGCTATCCACTGACTTTTGATCCATGATCTTTGACCTCTTCACAGACAGCTGATGTTTGTTTCTGGTTTTCATTCATTCTCTTGTTCAGCATCCTTGCTATTTCACTGATGTAATGTTCTCCCCAGCTGTCATGTGACGTTGTGATGGTGTCATACACTATGAGTCTTCCTCACAGGAAATGTCCTTTCTTTAGCATAGCAGCACCCCAAGAATGTCATTTCTGTTCTGCAATTTATTGTTACTTATCACCGGACATATACGCCTATTCTGATATATCTGCATTGAGCTAATATTGGCTGATATATTTCTCTAGCTCTAAAAAAAACTCTTTGTTCACAGTCAGACAAACAGACACACAGATTGTGTGTGTATGTACAGTTAGACAGAGAATAGAGAGCTCTTCACAAGGCCACCGGTACCTGTCTGACACTGTTCACGTGGGGAAGCCTGCCAAGGGCTGTGAGCGTGTGTGTGTTTGTGTGTGTGAGTGTGTGTTTGTGTGTGTGTTGTGTGTGTGTGTGGTGTGTGGCACATTGCTGGGTTTTGTTGGCTCGTCTCTGCTGGCTGCTGAGTCTGTATGTGAAAGACAAAGTGTTGGATGCCCATTTTGATGTTCTGCCATTTGATGTGTGTTTTTTCTGATCTTTTATTGTCACTTTGCGGCCTGTTACCGTGTGTGTGTGGTTGTTGCTAGTGATGAGTGTGTTTGGAGGTGGGAGTGGAGGTGTCTCTCTGTGGAACAGCCAGCCACCCACCAAAATAAAACATAATGAGAAGTAAATCTCAGTGGTTGAAGTCAGAGGCAGAGGCTGTGTGCTCGGAAAAGAGATTAATCACAAGTTTATTTTTCTTCTTCCACTTCCAGGACTCTTACTTTTTCTACTATATATATATACAATATATAGATGAGTGACAAATAAATGGACAAACCTACATAAAGTGTGTCAGTGAGGTGTTGTTCCACCACGAGTCTCAACACAGCTTCAGTGCTTGTTATAGATTCTCTGGAGGGATGCACAAAATTTTTACAAAATGTATGGCGTTTGTCATTTGGTGTTTTGATGATGGTGGTAGAGGGTCGAGCTGCAAATAACCGTTATTTTCATTATCGATTATTCTGTTGATTATTTTCTTGATTAATCAATTGTTTGGTCCATGTTAGAAAATTCTGAAATGTCAGTCACTGTTTCCCAAAGCCCAAGGTGATGTCTTCAAATGTCTTTTTGTCCACAACCCAAAGATATTCAGTTTACTGTCATAGAGGACTAAAGAAACCAGGAAAAATTCGAATTTGAGAAGTCAGAATCAGAGAATTTTTTTTCATAAAAAATGACTCAAACTATTAATCAATTATCAAAGTAGTTGGTGATTCATTTAATAGTTGGCAACTATTTGATTGATCAAATTATCGTTGCAGCTCTAATAGAGAGCGCTGTCTTAACACATTTGCATTTACTATTTATTTACCTGCTAGGAAAAACCTTGCACCTGTGGCATGGTAGTCACATTGGGTCAGTTGCTACACTACAAAATCACAGGGTCTATCTTTAACACTTTCACACAGATAATTATGAAGAAAACAGCTCTGCAAAATAGAGTGTGCAGTGTTGTGAAGCATTCTCTGAGCTCCACAGCTTCAGTGGCAATGAATTCTAACCACCAGACAAACGCATTTAGGCCTCAATATGCCTCAAACAAGGCTTGTTGGATTGCTAAATATTGTTTGAAATCCTCATTCCAGAAGCCGGGTAGTGGTGTGGGTGTTCTGCCTGTGACAACTATGATTACTTTCAGAAACAACAAGCCATGGGTGTGAGAGTAAGAAGGGTTTGAACTTCTGTCACTCAGTTCATTTGAGACCTTGAAGCAGAGGATTTTTTCAAGTCTATTTTAAGTGGACTGTGGATAGCTGAAGATACCCAGGAGCTCCAATATGGTTGCCAAAGCTGTGATCTGTCATCTGAAATCCTCCCAACTCTTTATCCATGCCCGGTGCACCCAAAAGACACCAACACCTTTTTTCCAGTGACAATAGGCCACTAACTCATCCTCATCCATCTATCTGTTTCTTTGTTGGGCCTTTCCTTTTACATCTCCTTCCATCTCTTTCTGTTTGTCCTCTACAGCCTTCACTAGAATGTCTCAGATGGTCTTCATTAGCAGATAACAATAATGTCCAGCAGTTGACAGTGTCTTTCCAACACAACTTCATGTGTCCTTCAGAGAGTCACAATCATCCGCTGGCTTATCGCCTCCCCCATCGATTCCTGCAATCACCCTGTCTCGCTTAAGTAATTATCCAGTGTATGTGTGATTTATGTATCTATATTTTTGCAGAGAGAGCCTTTTACGCTGTTCTAGCTGCCATCCACCCCTCCCTTCCCTCTCCTCCCCCTCATCTCTTCTCTCTCCCTGTGCCCTAGAGATGGAACAGAAAGGAATTTATTGCTGAATATTAATTAAAGATCTTCATGTTATAATCACAAATTCAAATTTAGACTGCTAGCTCTGGAGTAATTAGAATGATTTACATGCGTGTAATCGGAGAAACAGGAGGTATATATGGTCCACCAATCACCTGCAAGTGATTTCTTGGCCAAAATGCCTATAAATCTACAGATAGCTGCATGGAAACCTGTATACATCACTGTGTGAGTGATGACGTAATGCTACATATCACAGAGGGCATACTGCTGGTAATGAATACATGGGTTATTTGCAGCTTTGGTTTGTTGTATACAATCAAGTGATTTTTTATGTTGGTTCAGTTTGAAGTTCCTGTGAAAAGAGAAATAAAGTCTTAAGTCATAAAACCAATGGCCCTTATTCACAAAACTTGCATTAGATCAATTATGATCTTAAATCTGGGTCACAAAAATGACTTGGTTTATATTATGAAATAATCATGGTTTTGTCAAAATAACCATGATTATTGGGAACGCCATCAGTTTTGCTCATTAAATTGTGTTTTCCAGGTGTTGGGGAGTACTACTGTATATGAAAAAAGTAGTATAAAGCCTTTGGTGGATGTCCAGTTAAAGAGGCCATATTCTATTAAGACCTCAGGGAACTGAGTTAACTTGTGGAACGGGGGTATACCCTTTTTCACAAGTTAACACAGTTCCCTGGGGTCTCAATAAAATGAGTCTGACATGCTTCAGTCAAAATACCACAAGGATCAAGCGCCACTGCAGCCTTCTCATCCTGTTGAAACAGCCCTGTTCAGAACAGCTGGTTTAAGTGTAAATAAACTTAGATTTTGTTGTGACTTAATTGCAATAAACAGGTCAAATGGATTCCGAAATAACTACATCATGATGTCAATTTGTAAAAAGCCTCACAAATTCATCCTTTGTTAGGTCTCTCCGCACGACAACAAGCAAACAACTGTTAAAATGCTTGTTTTTTGAATGGAGTTCAGATCGATCAGAGCTATGCTAACATTGTAGCTTCTCTGTCCACACTCTAAATAACATCATTTAAAGGCATAAATACAGCAGCAATGATATTGTTTATACACATAGATATCTACATACTGTGTAACATTAAAATCATATAAACTCACCAGCATTTAATATGACAGCAGCTGAAGTGGTGTGTGACTCCGGTGTTAGCTCTGGGTGAGAGGTGAGATTTAAGATAAATTCACTTAATCCCAAAAGTTTAAAAAACAAACTCCTCCCACTGGTAAACTGCCCTGGATAAGAGCATCGGGTGTTTAATTCTCCAGAAGACAACGAAGCAGCTGCTCTGCAGCAGCAGCAGCGACACAGGACTCTTTGGCTCCGCTCCTCGGCTGGTTCTCTCCTGCAGAGCTCGCTGGGACTCAGTAGCCGTTTTCACCCTTTGCTTAACTTAGCTTAGCCTAGCTTGTAAGAAGGGGCATCAAATTTGAATGGCTTGTTGAATCACATGAGTATTTAGCAAGCTAGCCCACACCAAACTGACGGTCTTGTTTCACAGCTTGTGTGTTAGTAGTCACATCAGAGACCCAAATACATGTGCACAAGCACTGAAAAAGTGAGTTTTTCATAATATGGCCATTTTAAGGCCACAAGCTAGAGAGTCACACTCAGACCTGCTCTACTATGATCCTGGATAAATCCAAATATATTCTTGCAGATCCACTGTTGAAATGTGTAGGTGGATGTTACTCTTGACACAGTGATGCCAATACGGGGAAGATGAGCAGAGATAGAGGGAAAAAAACAATGCAATCGAAGTTGACTGACTTTGAGGTGCAGAGCACAAGAAGGCAGCTTTCCAATAAGGGCCTTGTAAATAAACATTTGAAGGACATCTTCTCATCAATCCAAATACCAAGGTGTTTGTGTACCATGACTCTTTCAATATTGGTGCCACTTTTAGTTGCGATGATGAAGTTATCCAAATAAATATTTTTGGCTCTGGAGAAAAACATAAACTTGGTTTTGTCTGCGTTTTAAAACTAACTGATATTGAGTACAACTTCTGAATCAGCAAAACAGTGCTGAAGAGATACTAAAGGCAGACTGTGCAGCATCCGCAGTGCAATACAAAATAGTATCATCAGCGTAAGGATGAATATTACATCCAGTTATAGCAGAAACAATATCATTTATATGACATGTAAACAGAACAGGACCAAGAACTGAGCCTTGTAGGACATCTTTTGCAATCTGAACAAATTCAGATTTAACAGATCCCATTGCTACACACTGTTGTTTGCCCATGAGATAACTGTGGAACCAATTATATGCAACTTCATCAGAACCAATATTATTTATTATTATTATTATTATTATTTATTAACCAACTGTGCCAAAGGCTTTATAAAGGCCAATAAAAAGAGCTGCACAGTGTTTCTTATTATCCAAAGATGAAACGATGTCATTTAAAACAAGAGTGGTAGCAGTGCTGTGCTTTTCTCTAAAACCAGATTGGTGAGTACTTAAAATATAATATGCCGAAAGGAATGATTTAAATTAGCCATTTATTAGAGATTCTAGTATTTTTGCTATGCATGGCAATTTAGAGATAGGCCTGTAATTGTTAACCATAGCTGTTTTACCACCTTTATGTAAGGAGTCACATAAGTAGCCTTCCAAACCATGGGAATTGTACCAGATAAAACAGCAAGGTTTAAAATATGTTATGTAGCTTACTACAATTGGGACAGCAAGCTTTAAGAAGTAGGGATCAAGTTTATCCTCACCAACTGAATATTCCAAATCTAATGTTAATAAGGCATTGGCCACATCATCGGAAGAGAACAGCTATAGTGTAAAATGAGGCCTTGGCATCACCTGAGAGTCAGGAGAAGTAGATGGCAGAGGGGGTCCTGTATAAGTTTCTTCAGAGAGGTTTCCAGCAGCAAGAAAACGTTTATTAAAAGCAACACAAATCTCCATCAGCTGAAGTGAGAGGAGGAAATGAGAGTGAAGACTTACAGTTCAGAGAATTCACTGCCTTCCAAAATTTTGACGGATTTGAATATGAATTTGGAATTAATAGAAAGTAATAATTATCTTTAGCCTTCCTTATTGCGGCTGTGCATTTATTTCTAAGGCACCTCAAAGTAAGCCAGTGACCAGTCTCACCAGTATGCCTGGCAAGAGCCCAGGCTTTATTTCTCTCCTTCAGCAAGGATGAGGTTTCAGCTGAGAACCAGGGACTTGACCTATTCTGCACCTTATATTTTTAAAGGGTGCGTGCTTATCGACCACGGAGTTAAAAGACCTACAAAAGTGGTCAAGAGCTAAGTCAACATCAGGGGAGTTAACAGTATCATGATTGTCACTTTCATAAAGATCAGACAGGAAGGCTTGCTCAACAAAATATTTAAAATTTGTATTAATCACCATGCGAGGGCATTGTTTTTTTTAACTTTGTATTTCTAATACAAGCTATCAGCTAAATGATAAGCTAAAATGATCATCTCCCCAATTTATATAGGGAGCTAAAAGACCAGGTAGCTCATCAATAGCTGAGGAGGAAGCAGAAGGAGGTCTGTGCACTGCAACCGTAGTGATTGAATTATTATGTGCAACATTTATTTTCAGAGCCAAAAACTCAAAACATTTATCAACCGTGACTACATTAAGAACAGTGCGGGTAAATGAACCTCTTGCGTAAATGGCCACACCCCCTTGAGTTTCTGTCTATTCTAAAAAGGTTATACTCATCCAAGGCAACCTTAGAGTCACTCATGGAGGATTTTAACCATGTTTCAGATAAAACAATAAAATCAGGATTTATTTGAGTTACTAGGATTTTCAGCTGATCCACTTTTTCATGTTGAATAATGCTTCTCACATTTAAATGAATGAAACCTAAACCTTTTCTATTTTTAAAGCCTAAAGGACTAAGAAAAGGGTGTGAAGCAGACTCAGACACTGGGGTATTTGTAGGACCAAGCTACTGGAGATGTGCAGAGAGCCCAGTATTTGTATTTGTATTTGTATTTGTTGAGGAAGCAAAATTAGTTGTATTTGTATTCGAATAAAAGTGGAGAGAGGCTTAAAAATCCTGTTTTTGTTTTTATTACATTTTTAGTTTTAGAAAATTAAAGTGTTACAAGAAGTGGTCATGAGTAAACTACCCATACTGGGTCTCAAACTGGAGTCTCCCAGATCATAGAAGACTGCGCTGACTACTGAGCTAAAACTTTACTCATTGCCTCATTGTATACAGACCTCTACCTATTTATACACCCATAACACAGAGACAGCACAGCATGTAACGTGCAGGGAAGAACTTCAAAGGCGATTATTGCTCTGCACTTTTCATTTATTGCCTATTTTTTACAACCTAACTTTGTGGAAAGGAGAAGGGGAACAACAGGTTATGGAGAGTCCCTTAGGAGCACTTTGTGTGTGTCAGAAGCTCAGCTTTATCTCTGGGGAACACCCCCAACTCCAGGAGTGATGTCCAAATTAGGAAATGTGTATCATGTAGCAGGTGGATGTGACTCCCCTTGTTGAGACCTGCTGATAGACTGAGACTGAGATAGCAATGTAACTGACCTGTGCACTGGTATTTAACATGTTTTTTTTTTCTCAGCAAAAACAAATAATTTTAAAAATATTTGTATGAAACAAATATTCTTTAAAAAAAAAAAAAAAACTATTTGTGCTTTGCCGAATAACGTATTTGTATTCGGGCAGCTAAAACTTATCGTTTCAATTTAGCCTTTTACTATTGTTTTTTGCACTTGCTTTTCACTTATATAGTACTGCGCTTCTTTTTAAATGTTATATTTCACTTGATTTTATACATTCTATAGGGTAGATAATTGATTTCATGATCAAAAAGAGGGAAACTGTGGTGAAAAAATACTGACTGTGATGGAAATTTTCTGATATGGTTTCAGGTAGGGATGTACAATATTGGATTTTTTGCCGATATCCAATATGCCGATATTTCCAACTCACTGTGGCCGACTGCCGATGCCAACACATGCACATATTTTTTTCCAGATGGCTGAGGAGACTATTATGCATGCAATCATAGATTGTACTAAGTATGATCAAGAAAGACAATATATGAAGGAAGAATTTAGGAAGCCTTAAAACTTTAATGAACCTGCCAAGTGGGTGGACCAGTAGAGTTTTCATTGAGTTCATTAGACAGACAGGATTAATGTGTAGGATGATTTAATCTCAGGTCCACACTCTGGAGCAGAAGGTGGCGGTAATGCACCTAATACACTGGTTGCCAACTGCCATTATAAACCAAAAAGATTTTTTTTCCCAAACAGAGTGGTACATCCTGTCAGCCAAAGTGTTCCCGGTGCTTCCTCTGCAGGATCCACATGGAGAGCCATGGCTAACGTTAGCTGAAAGGCTAGCGGAGCGTTAGCCGCAGCATGGCCGGAAGGAAGCACAGCCAGAAAGCCTCCCAGCTAATGCGAGCCCCGGTTCTGTATGTGGATCCAACCACTTTGAGCTGCATTTCTTTTATGAAAGGTGCTATATAAAAAAAGTTTATAATAATAATAATAATAATAATAATAATAATAATAATAATAATAATTACTTTCCACGTTGCTCATCTCCTGGTCTTCCACCACCTCTGTTTGGTGAAAGTACACCATGGTCTTGGTGATTCGCAGTGAATGTGGCATCTTTAAAATGTCCCCGATAGCATCAACGTTTGGGCTATATGTGGTATTTAACTGGCACATGTGGCTGAGATATGGCAGGGCAAAACACATGTGGGCCAAATCATAATCACATATGTTTCGCCATACCTTCAAAATCGGAGGGAATTTCACTTTAGGATCACCTTTGAATTGTAGGTACCTGGCCCAGATAAGAATTGACCACTTGGGACCACATGTGGCGTGGTAATAATCATGTGAAGTGACATGCATTCATGTTCCCCAAACATCACCAAAATGGTTTGCACCTGCTGCTACACCTGCATGTACCTTCAACCTGAAAGACACAGTTTGGAGGGTTATGAAAGCAATCTTTTCAACTGCTGTTACAAGACAGATGAACTGAAAGGGGGTGAATTAAAAAATATCTGTCCAGCGGCTGATCTGGAAGACAGCTGTCATTGGTAAGCAGTGTCAATTTAATTATTATATATATTAGCATGCTTTGTCCATAAGTACTCATGGTTAGGTAAACGTGTGTATGTATAGGAAAATGTAACAAAGATATGAATAAAAACATAACACTACTATTGTCTCATGTATTCTGCTTTCTCATGGCGCTGTGTTAGGATAGCTGTGTAGGGGCTGGACTTTAAAGCAGGAGGCTTGAGGCAGAGGTTAGGTGCAGACCAACCAGGTGTTTATTTCACCCACAGACACAGTACAACAGTCATAATTCTCCCCATAAAATACTGTGGACCATGGGCAGCATGTAATCCTGACAGCAGCAGGGCTTGATGGAAACTGGCAGCCTTATATAGCCTGCCACTGGCAACGACCTTGACCCCTACCACAGTATAGGGAAATCTGCCCCTCCTCTAACATCAGAACTACACAAAAACAACAAATACATTTATACTACACCCATGTCAAATAGTTTACCTAATCTAGATTTATGCTACACATTACAATAGAATCACAGAAAACCTGAACAGCAAATTATAGTACACTAACACCCCTACACTAATTACCACATGGTATCTCCCAGAACTTTTAAATTGGTGCTCAGGTAGCCTGGGGACTCTTTTAGCCCGAACACCCTGGAGAGGAGACAGAACAGAGGTTTGTGACCAACACAAACATAACACATTATTGTTATTATATATTATATATTATTATATATTATTATTGCACAATCAAGCCACAGTTAGCTATATTCAGTCCACCATCATTTTGGCAAAGGTTATACCAGAATGAGGTCATTATGTTGAGGTAACTAGCCACATTGAGTGCATATGTCTGTCTCCACATGGCTGGCCTTCAATCAGTTCCAGCTGAGGCAGTTACAATATCTACAAGACACACATCATTAATATATGCAACAATCTCAATAAAAAACATTCCACCATTCAAGTTTGTGCCTTATTATTTTACCAGTACTGTATGCAAATTGTGCCAGAAAATGCTCACACTACAAAATACTAGTAATGAAGAGGACCTTCATGGTGGGTTGGCTCACAGACCTGTGTTGAGAGGATTTTGTAAATGAAAAAAAAATTACTCATGTTTTCTTTTTTTACATTTGTATTAGTAGCCTATAAAAGGTGTCACAAAATGCCACATTTGCAAAATTGCAGTAAAAACACTTTTATTAACCAAGGCTTAATAAACTACTACTTTTAATAACCTTTGCTTTCTTAGGGAAAATACAGAACATATAGAACACATAATGTATGAAAACAGGTAAATTGCCAATTTGACTTATTAAATTGACATTCTAAAATGTTTGGATTTCTGGACTGTTTGCCATAAACTTCGAAGTATAGACCATCTGGTAATATTCTGGGATAATACTCATGGCTATGTTATGGTTCAGTTAAAGCTATTATAGTCTTGGGCCAGATTTGGCCCATCATTCACTTTCTAATGTGGGCCAGATCACAGGTGTGGTATAGTTTAGGTTAAATTCTGGGATAAGTACGGTAAGTTTGGTCTCTCAGCCATATGTGGGTCACATAAGGGCCATAAGGCCTTAACAGAGCTTAGCCATACAAATATTCCATATCAGGCCATGAGCCATATCAACTTTTTGTATTTGGTTTACTTCTAGTAGAAGTCTGGCTTTGTTATGATTCACTTATAGCTGTTGTACCCTTGGGCCGGATATGGCCTGTCATTCACTTCCAAATGTGGGCCACATCTTTGCTGTTCATTTGGCCCACATCCATACCAAAGGAAACTTGCTATCAGGGGTAGTGATTGGCGTAATCCTTCATCTTGGCCACAAGGTCATTGATGGTGGCATTCTGTCGCATTGTGCTCAGTCATTGGCAAAGGAGTTTGGCGAATTCCATTGACCCCAGGGCTGTGACTTTGGTGCCTTGCAGATACCATTCCATTGCTTTGCATGGGGTGAACACAGAAATGCAGGTAAACAAACTGAAGACTATGTTCATATTGGTGGCTTTGGTGAGTAGTCCGTCTTGTCGCTCTCCAAAGTCCTGAAGGTCTGTAACATTTCCCCACAGCAGGCAAGCAGATGCGACAATGCCACAACTCTGACGCATCACTGAGTTGGGCACAGGGCAAGCAGGTATACCACATCACCATATCTAAATAGGGACTGGTACAAGGCCTTTCCCTTTGCCAAATTGTTGATAATAACTGTAACTTCTCACATGAAGTTCAGTGTATCAGCAACCAGGTGCACTCCTCTTGCCACTTCTTGCAACACTAAATCCAATGAGTGATTTGTGCAGTGGACAAACACAGAGTCAGGACATGTTTCCTTTAGTCTAACCTGTACCCCCTTGAACCTCCCAGGCATATTTCTGATTCCATCAAAACAGTAGCCTTTCAGCAGGGCAGATTGATGCCCAGCTGATGAGTATATGTTGCTTCATAAAAGCAGTTTCAGAGAGCGCTCTGTGGGGCGTGATGTTTTTGGTGAGCGAGGAAATAATTCTGATACTGTTTCATTTGAGATGCAATGTTCAAAGAAAGTTGCTTTGAAGTCTGACATTAAAGCAGGTGGCAACTCTGACAGTGGTAACATTTGTAATTACTGTCATGAGAAAGGGCACTGGAAGGCAGATTGTCCTGTGCTTAAGGCTAAAACCAGGGGAATGAGAGCTAAGCCTGTTGCTGTTCCCTGTTAAAAGCTGCACAAAAGCAGTGTTTCGGAGGTGCCTGCCTCTCATTCTTGTGAACCTGGTGTTTTGGCAGCTTATGCTCCTATTCGGGATGGGTTTGTGTCACTCATAGGAGATGAGGTAAAGGTCCTGAGGGATACTGGGGCTTATGATTCCTACATTGTTGACTCGATTTTGCCTTTGTCTGGAGAGACTGATACCGGTGGCCGTGTTCTCAGTCGTGGGATGGGGCTGAAAATTCTTCCTTTGCATTAGATGATTCTGAACTGTGAGCTGGTTAATGGTGAGGTGGCTGTTGGTGTGCGGGCATCGTTGCATATTGAAGGTGTGCACTTTATCTTGGGCAACGGTCTGGCTGGTGGCAGTTTCGACTGATACTCCTCCCTCACCTGTGGTTATGTCATGTCCATCTGATTTTGTGTCTGAGAGCTCCAGTTGCAGTCCAGAAGTCTTGCCATCTTGTGTAACGCGCTTTGAGCAAGTCAGACTTTGACGTGTCATCTTATAATAAAAGTGATGGGGAGCTGGAGGTGTGTCAGAGCACCAGATATCCAGTGGCGTCAATTACAACAAAGGCTGTGGTTAAGGCACTGTCTCAGTTCATTTCGATATTTGACATTCCTAAGGTGGTCCAGAGCGACCAGGGGTCAAAGTTTTTATCCAAAATGTTTTGGCAAGTGTTGAAGCTGTTGCGTATTACACAGAACCAATCAGCAGCTTATCATGTGCAAAGCCAGGGTGCTTTGGAGTGGTTTCACCAGACTCTTAAGTCTCTTTTGTGTGCATACTGTACAGAGCTGGATATAGACTGGGAGGAGGGGTTGCCATGGCTTCTGTTGGCTGCAAGGGAGGCAGTATAGGAGAGTACAGGCTTCAGCCCTAATGAGTTGGTCTTTGGACATGCTGTGCGTGGCCCTCTGGCTGTGCTGAAGGAAGACAGTGTGGATATGAATCCACCGACTAACCTGATTGAGTATGTGAATGGATTCAGACATTGTTTGTTTGTGGCTGGTTGCATGGCAAGAGAAAAGTTGTGCCTGTCCTAGAGGAGAATGAAAGAATTGTATGACCATCGTACAGAGCGCCATGAGTTCAATCCAGGAGACCAGGTCCTTGCACTTATGCCTATAGTTAGTTCACCCTTTCAGGCTAACTATGCAGGTCCATACACCGTCACTGAGAAAGTCTCTGATTTGAACCATGTTGTAGCAACACCAGGACAGAGGAAGACTAAGCGTCTCTGCCATGTAAATCTCTTGAAACCATACTACAAGCGTGAAGTTGATACAGACTTGGGTTGCAATCTGAAGGATGGTGTGCGTCCAGCTCTTGCTGTAGCTTCAGAGGTTTTGGCGCACGATGGAGATGGGGTGCCGGAGCCAAATGAAAGCTTGTTGTGTGGGAGGTTATGTGGTGTATTTTCATTGAGAGTCATGCTGTACTAACAGACTATATTAAGCTATGAAGGGTGATTCATTAACATTATAAGTAATAGTGTGTTGAATTCTTATTGATGATGTATTTATAATCTCATAAATCACATTTAATCATGATATGGGTATAGAAGCACGGTAAAAGAATCATAATCATACACTGGATAAATTTTGAGTGTGTTTGTATTACTTTAAAAAATACACTCTGGAGGAGTTTAAGAAATAAGGGTATAAAATGACAAGAATAACTTATGAAAAATAAGGCCAGGAGACAACTTGGCGATAATAGTGTAAAATGATCCCCAACAGTTATATAAAAAAGGGGACGTATCTAGATAGAACTGATGAAATTATTAGCACTTCTTTGTTAGATATGATCAATCTGTCTTTAGTAACAGGCTATGTACTACAGTCCTTTAAAGTAGCTGTAATTAAACCTCTTCTTAAGAACTACTACTACTACTACTACTACTACTACTACTACTCCTCTCGATTCAGGCGTCTTAGCCAATTATAGACCTATATCTAACCTTCCATTTCTTTCTAAGATCCTTGAGAAAGCAGTTGCCAATCAGTTATGTGACTTTCTACATAACAATAGTTTATTTAAGGATTTTCAGTCAGGATTTAGAGCATATCATAGCACAGAGACAGCACTGGTGAAAGTTACAAATGATCTCCTAACTGCATCAGACAGGGGACTTCTCTCCGTGCTTGTCCTATTAGATCTTAGTGCCACATTTGACACAATTGATGATCAAATCCCATTACAGAGACTGGAAAATTTAATTATCATCAAAGGAACTGCATTAAGCTGGTTTAAGTCCTATTTAACAGATCGATTTCAGTTTATACATGTTAATTATGAAGCCTCCATGAAGGCAAAAGTTAGACACAGAATTCCACAAGGTTCTGTACTTGGACCAATACTATTCACCTTGTATATGCTTCCTTTAGGTAATATTATTCGGAAACACATCAATTTTCATTGCTATGCAGATGATACCCAAATATATTTATCAATGAACCCAGATGAGACCAATCAGTTAAACAAACTCCAAGCACGCCTTAAGGACATAAAGATCTGCATGACCTGCAATTTTCTGCTACTTAACTCAGACAAACCTGAAGTCATTGTGCTTGGTCCTAAACACCTTAGAAATACACTATCTAATGAGAAACTCTAGATAGCATTACCCTGGCCTCCGGCACCACAATAAGGAATCTTATTTTTGATCAGGATATGTCCTTTAACTCTCACATAAAACAAACCTCTCTATGTTTAAGAGTAAGCTTAAAACTTTCCTTTTTGATAAAGCTTATAGTTAGGGCTGACCAGGCTCACCCTAGCTCAGTCCTTAGGTATGCTGCTATAGGCCTAGACTGCTGGGGGACTTCCCATGATGCACTGAGCTCCTCTCTCCTCCTCCTCCTCCTCCTCTCCATCTGTATGCATTCATGTAACATCAATGCATGCCACTAACTTTGCTTCTTCCCCGGAGTTTTTTTTTTGTGCTTTCTCATCTCGCAGGAAACCCTGGGTTCCGGGCCGAGCCTTCGCAGTCCTTCACAGTCCTGTTGGCATCCTTCCCTGGCTGTTGCTGTTGCTGTTGTCGTTGTTGTTATGATTGTTGTTATTCTGCCCCCCCCCCCTTTTCCCTCTTTCTCAACCCAACCGGTCAAAGCAGATGGCCGCCCACCAAGAGCCGGGTTCTGCTTGAGGTTTCTACTCGTTAAAGGGGAGTTTTTCCTTACCGCTGTCGCCAAATGCTTGCTCATGGGGGAATTGTTGGGTCTCTTTAAATTAAAGAGTATGGTCTTGACCTGCTCTGTGTGAAAAGTGCCCTGACATGACTTTTGTTGTAATTTGGCGCTATATAAATAAAATTGATTGATTGATTGAAGCTGGGCAGAGGGAATTGAGAGGGGAGCCAGGCAGGGGGATTGGGCTGCAGGTGAAGCTGGGCAGGGGGAATACTGAGGGGAGCCAGGCAGAGGGATGTACCCAGCAGATGAGGCAGGACGGCTGGAGACAAGGGCTGGAGTCAGGCGAAGGCAAAACTATAGGCACAGAGAAAACAGGTATTAGCGATGCTGTTGGCAACTGAAACGTAGTAAGATTTGAAGGCTAGAAGCACAACTGACTGTGACTAACAGAGTCTACGATCTGGCGGTGAATTGGAGGTTGAGCCAGATTTCAAGCCACGAGTCTAATGTTACAAAAAAGTGACATCACCATTTTAACAGCAGTGAGTCTTCTCAAGTCCTTGCATGTTTTTGTTTCATCACAACGTGACCAATTTTAGTGTGATCTGTGTGATCTACAATGAAGCAGAAAACAAAAATCCTTGCAGATGAAGGGAGTAGGCCTACAGAAGATCCAAGCAACCTACGTGATGGGAGGAAGAAATCTCAAATAGAGACATTTTATTTAATCATAGACAAACTGTTGAGCTGTCTCAGTCATCGCCTGTCTGCCTACAAGGACTTGACAGATATATTTGGGGTTTTATTCATGCCAGAAACAACGAGCAACAGTGAGATCACAAAACATGCCAAAGCACTACTCAGCTCATATCCATCAGACTTAAACCGCAGCTTTGCCAACGAGCTTATACAGTTCAGATCATTCATGTGGGAACAAGACAAGTCACCATCAAAGATGCTGACATTGGTTGTTTTTGGAAAACATTAGGCTGTTGTATCATTGCGTCTCTATTACAGGATATGGTGGGAATCCTGTATGATACAGGTTACATGCATTAGTATTTGTTATTTGTGTGTGTGTGCGTGCGTGTGTGTGATTGATGGAAGATTCTGAATCATAGAACTGTATTGGTGGAGGTGGGGCAGTGTGTGCTTGCATATGCCATTGAGCTACACACTGTAGGCTAATGCTTTGATATTGTTGCTGCTGGCCCAGGAAAGTATTGCTGCAATTATGTGGTGTAAATCCTGTATGATAGAAGATATCTACAGGTGTTGATATTGTCCTTCATGTTGTGATCATAGACTGTAACCTGTCAGTGTAAATCCTGTATAAGCTACAGGTGTTTTCAGCATTTTTAGCCTACCTGGAAAACCTATAATTCTTGGCTTCTTCCCCGGAGTATTTGTGTTTTCTCGTCTCACAGGTTCCTATGGATCAGGGTCATGGACCCCCTAATTATGGACAGCAGGCTTCCATGGACCATGGCTGCAGGGACCCCATGCTGACGTGGTCCTGCTTGACGCCCACGTCTGCTATTATCATTATTATTAGTCATATTTCTATTATTATTATCATAGTCACTGTTATTATTGTTACTGTACTTCTTTGTGTCTCTCACTCCCCTTTCCCCCTCCCTCTTTCTCTCTCAACCCAACCAGTCAAGGCAGATGGCCACCCACCTAGAGCCCAGTTCTGCTTGAGATTTCTTCCCGTTAAGGGGAGTTTTTCCTTGCTGCTGTCGCCAAGTGCTTGCTCATGGGGGGATGTTGGGTCTCTGCAAAATAAAGAGTACGGTCTAGACCTGCTCTATGTGAAAAGTGCCCTGAGACAACTTCTTTTGTGATTTGGTGCTATATGAATCGAATCAAAAGGAAAGGAAAGGAAAGGAAAGGAAAGGAAAGGAAAGGAAAGGAAAGGAAAGAAAAGGAAAACCACTAAAAGCTTGGCAGCAGAATTTAGTATAAATTGTAATCTTTGGATATTTCATCTGCTTAGACCTGAATAAAGTGTGTTGCAGTGGTCAAGTCTGGAGGATATAAAGGCATGATGACCTTTTATAGATCTGCAAATGAGAGGAATGACCTATTCTTAGTTTAATGTCTCAGTTGGACAAAGAAGACTTTAGTCACCTGAACATCAAAAGACAGCCATGAATCAAATATTGCACATATAGAAGGCACCCAGACTAGGAGAGACTGTTCATGATGCTGGTGCTGGGGCCAGAGAGAATAATTATAATTGTATCTGACTTTGAGTCATTCAAGTGCAGAAAATGTTTGGATGCCCAATGCTTTATTTCAGCAGGCCACAACATTATAAATTAAACATCTTTGGTGCAAGGTTTTATTGGGACATACATTATTATCCATATAGCAGTGAAAATCAATATTATGTGTACACATGATTTGTCCCAGGGGTTGCATGTAAATGCTAAATAAAAGGAACCAAAAGAGAGGAACGTGAGAGGAGGAAGTATCTCCAAGTTTAACAAAGAAGGACCTGTTGGACAGTTAAACCAATGTAGAGCCACATCACAGATGCCAACATAGTTTTTCAGACGGCTGATTAAAGCATTGTGGTCCACTGTGTCAAAAACTGAGCTAACGTCAAGGAGATTTAAAATGGAGTACAAGTGTGAGTGCCAAAGTAAACAGTAACGGACATAGCAGATGAGAAAGCTCATTGTGTGGACAGAATCTATGGAGACACAGTTAATCCAGCTCTAGAGTTGCTCTGTACAAAGTAAAATGGCTAAAAGTAAAGCTGCCTTTCTCTTTATTGACAATATCTTCAAGGATGTTGCTTAGAAAATTACCAATAATCCACTGCAATATGGAATTAGCAATGTTTTATCAATAATTAAAAGACAATCATGCTCATAATGATAGTATGTACCATATTTACTTTTGATAACATTTGCTTTTTTCATTTTTGTTGTATAAATTTATTGATGTAGTGAGGTTTGATAATGAACAAAGAGTATTTTTAAGCATACAGGCTTAATAATTTGGATGTGTTAATTATAATATGCTAAACTAGACGGGCAAAGGTTGGTTTTTGTCCATGTACAATGTGTATGTCTTCAGTTGAGGATTTAGACAAAATTATGTTAGCAGTGTTTAGCAGTTCATGTAAATGGAAAATACCACTATCACAGCATTCTGACCAGATTTGCTGTAGTGCTGTGTAAAACAGCAGACTTGCACATATCATGCATAACTTGCCAATATAAAATGATATATAATGAACACAATGAGTTACAGGGTCAGGAATTTCAAGTCATCTGCATGGAAGGTCTTAAGTCCCATCTAGTAGCACATTTTATCGTTGCAGCCCACCACCCTCATAGACTTGCTGTGATGGCAGTGAAAACGTCCATGAGGGCTTAGTCCATAAGTCTGGATGTTGGACATTTGGATTCAGCCCTCCCCAGTCACCTGATCCTCCATACCCACCTGCAGACCTGCTCCTTGTTATCTCATTATCCCTCCTATACGCACGTGCCCACTGACTAATATTTGCCAGATTGTCAATACTACCCATATTTGCCACTCTGCCTCTTATTGTACAATCATGGTCTCTGCCTGCTTATTCTATGTTTCCTGTTCCTGTCTTTTTCCTGTCTGCCTGTTACCTGTTTCCTGTTCCCTTGTTCCCCTGCCTGTTACTTGTTCCTATCATATGTACCTGTCTTTAGACCTGTTGTGAGTTTATGATCTACCTTTCTACATTTGCCTTACTGGACTTACTTGCCTGATTGGACTGATTCAAGTTGTAACCCTGTATTTGATCACTGATTTTAGGAAATTCTCTTCAATTCTAAGTTCTCTCCTTGTGTGTGTCTACATTTGAGTCCTCTTCCTTGATAGTCAAGGGAACCAATGCCAGATTCTCTCAATGTGCAACGTGTGGAGACACCTGAAGGCATCCATAAACTACTTTTCAGTGACCTAGTGCACTAGGCTAACATTACTTATACTGAGGTAGTCAGACCCAATGGAGAAGCTTGTTAGCACTGGTGCTAGTTTAACTCAACCCATCGGGCACCAATTCCAATTCCATTTGCTGTGCACTCAGTATGTATTTAAGATACAGATCCCATCACATAGATCACACATAGGTTGGGTAATTTCTAATTTCTATCACAAAGTTCTGCCTATAGTGTAACACTAGCTAAAATGCCCAGTGTAACAATGAGCCCAAGTAGTTACCAAGCAGCATGGCTAAATTTGTATCACCATTTCCCCCTGAATATTAATCCTGCCTGAATGGATTTTAAGGGAATGTCAGTCAGAGCGCCAGGCCCTTTTCAAGATTGAGGAGGTTGTCAGATTGTGATCTCTGAGGAGATTTCACCGCTTCAATTCTTCCACTATTGAAAAAGACCACAAATTGCTTCACAATCACAACAATTAAATAGCCTGAGATTAGAGCTGCTCAGACTTTCATTTTCTTTGTAAATGGTTTACTGTGCTGTAGCATTGTAGCTTCATATTGCAGTTGGGTAAAAAGAGGCAATATAGGCAAGTGTGTGTGCGTGTGTGTGTGAGTGTGTTTGTATCTAAAATGCACACTGAACTGTTTCACGTAAATGTAGATAATGTGTGCACTGCAGCTAAGCTTATAGCTGAATTGCATGTGCACACAGAAAGGGTCCAGCAGCGGGAGAGTAGCGCTGAAAGCTGCTATTGTCCTTCATATACTGTAAATCTAATCCTCATCCATCTCAATTCAGTGCTCTGTTGATATGAATGTGTTTGGCATACACAGGAAATTGTACATTTCTGGCAAAAGGCGAAGAGAATTGAGTATAGATAATTAAGTACTGAACAATCCCAGCCCCCACCCCCCCCCACCCCACCCCCACCCCCCCCCCTCCTGTCGCTTCACATTATAATTCTGTAGCTGTCAATTACGTTCTTCCCTGCTGACTCCTTCACATCATCTCTACTTCT
Source organism: Thunnus albacares (assembly GCF_914725855.1). Taxonomy (NCBI): domain Eukaryota; kingdom Metazoa; phylum Chordata; class Actinopteri; order Scombriformes; family Scombridae; genus Thunnus; species Thunnus albacares. Next base: position 35,673,457 of record NC_058111.1, read on the forward strand.
GAATCTCTCCTTTCTCTCTCCCTTCCCTTCCTCTGTTTCTCTGTCTCTATGCCAGTCTCTCTTTCCACCTCACAGAGTGCACAGTCTGTGTCACAGTCCTCATATATACAGATAGGTTGACAAAGACATTAACTCGACTCAGAATTATAGCCTTTCGCAGCTTTTTCAGCAGCCCTCTGAAATTTACAAATAATTCTGGCTTAGCATGCATGCAGCTTTCTTGTCCCATGAGGGATTGTTAGTGACATTTCAGTTTGACCTCCAAATAAAGTGAATTGGATAATCTGGTTAAACTATTGGCTTGTTTCCAATCTGTCTGATGGTCTGACTTCTGTTTTTTCATTGTAGCCATTTCAACATCCCCAGATCTCAACAATTGCTTTGGTGAGTACAGTGCTGGACAAAACTATGACATTTTGACACAAATTCTGATAAAACTGAATTATCCTCAGAGGGTTTACTGGCAATGTGTGTGTGTGTGTGTGTGTGTGTGTGTGTGTGTGTGTGTGTGTGTGTGTGTGTGTGTATGTGTGTATGTGTGTATGTGTGTGTGTGTGACAGCTGCAGCTCAGGAGGTAGAGCGGGTCATCCACTAATCACAGGGTTCTATCCTTGTGTCCTTGGGCAAGACACTAAACACCAAATTGCTCCTTAAGGTCAGGCCAGCACCTTACATAGTAACTTGCAGTGTGTGTGTGTGTGTGTGTGTGTGTGTGTGTATGTGTGTGTGTGAATGGATGAATGTTGAGCCCTTTGGATAAAAGTGCTATATGAATGCAACCATCTACTATTTGCAATGACCTTGTTTTACCATACCCTGTAATGATTTCAAGTACTCAGTAATTTGAAAAACACATACAGTCTATTTCTTAATCTCCCTTAAACACAACAATTATATGATAATTTGTGTTTTACATGTGGGCTGTGATTTTATTAAAAAAAAGCGAAAACTATAACTAAATTCTTGCAAACCATACCAACTATTATATAGTTGGTATGTCTTACACAGAACAACCAACATACTGATGGTTTGATATTCCTGGAGTTTTTCCTGACTGTTTTTAGAGAAAAGACCACACCGTCATCTGTATTTTTCAGTGTGGTGCTAGAGGAAAGATTTAGTGTCCAAAATAGAGAGGTTTCATCCTAAGGGAACCACAGCAAATTTTACTTAAATACTGTATGACTGTTTTTATCTGGAGTGGAGCTAGATAAAAAGTCACAGGGACCACCAAAGTCATTAGCTATCATTCTCCGAGGACCATCTATCCATTGGCAGATTCAGGCTGTCTGAGGGGCACGGGTGAAAAACTATAAAGGGCACCTGATACATTCAATGGGCCCCCATCACCAGAGAACAACAATGCATGTTTGGTAAAAAGGCTATATCCTAAATTAAGATGAACATTTTATAAGGTGAGTCAGAATAAGGAAAACAACAATAATAAAATACAGAGAATGGGTACATTTTAAATATTTACTTCTCAAACACATCTGTAGTAAAAACATGGAACTATTAGCATTTTGAGAACCAACTGTTTTGAGCAGTATTGTCAGGGAAGTGAGAAGCAAGAAATCAAAGCAGAATTCTTTTGGCCATGAATTTGTAAATGCTAATGCCCTTGTTATGGTCAGTCCCTGTCAATGGACAAAGGCAGAAGATATGAGAGCCTTCCTTCTCCACATCTGTGTCTAAGCTGGGTCTTCATCAGCTTCAATTTGGAGAGTGATCACTCAGCTGATGCTATCACTGGCAATGTAGCATTTATTTTGAGTTTTGTGTGTTAGCAGGGCTACTCAAAATGTTCTCTTCCAGACAGTTTTAATGGGATTAATAAATCTCATGCATGATGCACCAAAAAATTGTAAGTGTAAACTGGCATGTATTTTTCATAAGACTGGGCAGTTTTGACAAGTACATAAGGGTGTTGATATGTCCTAGAAAGCCTGCCAGAAAAACCAGCAGTAATCTGGCAACTCACTGCCACTAACTCACTGTAGGAGACAGACCCTGCTCTGCTGCTTCTCCAGCAGCCACCAGTAGCTCAAGCAATAAAGATTTTGTTAAAATATCTTTCCATGCTCTATTCACCATCAACTCTGCATGCACAAACATCATCACTCCAAACTTTCACATTAACAACAGGGTCTGCAAAAGAACATTTGAGGCCCAGTCGCACCAGTATTTATAGCAAACTGTAACATTTCTGTCAGTGCAAAATTAATTAATTTAAATGGAATCGCCATTATCAGTGGTAAATTTGTGCCGTGTTTTCACATAGAAAGACAACCAGAAAGTTCAAAATGGAGAAAGCTATCATAATATCATACCTGCATGGTCTGCAGCAAGTCTGTGAGCTAGTTCAGTCAGCTAACTCGAGTCAACCACTATCAAACTTCTCAGAATCATTCCTGAAAGTTAACATAGGACTAAAAATACTCCTAACTCAAAGTAAGACTTGAGACTCATTTATGAAGTGTCCTACGCTGACTTTCAGTAAGGAGATGGACTACTCTCATGGAGAGAGTGTGATGTTGCTGTTTATGACACTAAAAGTAGTGTCACCAAGTAGAAAACTATGATGAGGCGTTCTCTCACATCTTGCTTTGAAATATTAGACAGTGGTAAAGGTGGTAAACCTCAAAGTGAGGAAAATAGCACCATTAATTCAATGTAGGTTTTATGTGCATATATAACTTTTTAAGGTTATATATACAAAAATATTATGCCAACATTAATGTGTGAAATGACATTTTCAAATAGGCCTATGGAATTCAGCCTTCATAGACTGTACACAAAGCTATTATTGTATTGTATTGTATTTATTGGGACCATGTACAATGTTAAACATAAATGTTAACATTTGATGTACTGCACAAGATTTAGCTTGAAGCTAATTTTCATCTGCAGTTCCTTACAATTAAAACATATAACAGCAGCAGTAACAGTACAAAGCAAAAAGCACACAGGACACGTTATACAAAATACAAAGCTATACACAATAGCACATGCATCCACGATGTCAACTAGAAATTAATAATGTAAGCTTGTCAAATTAAAAGCAAGATTATCAGTGTTCATGAGAAGACCATGAAATGAAATTTCAATTCAGTGTTTACAAAGCTGAGTAGTTTTTAGCAGATTTTTATAATTTGGTTTTAAACATACTGATAGAACTGAAGCTCTTCATATCATCAGGCAGGACATTCCACTGAGTTGTGGCTTTCATGAAGAAAGCTGACTGCTCAAATGCAGTGCGACGAAATGGTATGGTACAATCTTGTATAGAGGATATTGTGGAGGATCTAATAGAACTTACTGAGCGAGTGTATACAAAGTCACATAGTGGAGGAGGGGCCAAACCATTTAAAATTTTATAAACTAGGCACAAATTTGAGAATAATCTAAAATTCTCAAAGCTCCATAAATTGTATTTCTTCAGTACTCTACAATGATGGAAATACATTGGCTTTTTGTCCAGAGTTTTTAGAGTTTGTTTGTATAAGGACTCAAGAGGTTTTATGGCTTCTCCAGCCTGCCCCCAACATGTGATGCAATATGACATATGGGAAAGAATCATGGCATGCATAAATATCTTGGGCCCTATTTTACGCCCGGCGCAGAGCAGCGCTAAGCACAGTGCAAGTCTCTTTGCTATTTTAAGATAGACACAGTTGTCATTTTCCCGTCCAGTGCCCACGTTGTTAAAATAGCAATGGCACTTGTGCCCATCAGAGCGCCCATGGGCGTGTTGGTCTAAAAGTAAGGTGTGGTCAGGCGCATTGTTGGCGCATTGCTATCTTGAGGCAGCAGAGAGCGATTGCGCTATTGACCAACTAAAACCTGGTCAATGGCGTAATGTTTCACTGTTATTTTAAGCGCGCGTTATCAAGACAGTAATGTTCGCCTACACAGGCAGGTGCACAACATACACTCTGCTTGTTATACACACAGGATGCGCAGCAGCGCACAAACATGCAAAAGGTAAAAAATAAAAGGATTACAATGTGAAAGATTATTATTGTGTATATTAATATGTTTTGAAAAATACATGTCATAACGCTTAGTCATAAAATTTATCAGAATTAACTAATCGCAGTAATGATGGATTAAATTGTTTAATTATTTGACCAAATCGTGGCAAAACACGTAGGTATTTAAACAGGCAGACAACAACGGATCAGACACAGATCGACTTTCCTGCAGCGTCAATACATGATGACATGAGGAACACATGAGGAAATAAATGAGGTGAAAACAATTATTAAACTAAAGAAGGAAATAAATCTGCACAGCCTCTAGCTGCTGCCAGCAGCAGGATCAGCACCTCGGAGCAGCAGGATCAGAACCTTGGAGAGCTGATCAAGACCTGATAACTGTGTTGATGATTCTTTACATGATTACAATTTATGATTTTATTTTTGAACAATATTTGACAAATATTCTTTAACATTTTTGAGATTACAGTGATCAGGTTTCCATACTTTCAGCAATTAAAACCCTGCTGATTTGACCTGTCACTCCATGACTGAACAGACGATATTAAAGAAACCAAAGCTGTAATTAAAAAAAATAAACCTTTTCAAAAACCAAACGAAGATAAATTTGCAACAAATTAATGAACAGGATCTTAAACTGGTGGTCTAAAAATACAGCACCACCTACTCCTCAAATGAGTTTAAAAAAATAAAGGTAGCATATTACATAAATTAAAATAGTAGGTAGGCTTAATTTGAGTCAGCTGTGTGAAATCAGCCCCATTCAAAAACATTGTTATACAATTCCTATAATATTGCAGAATGCAGCATATATTGCACAGTCACACGCTGCTATGGTCAGCACTACATGACATCTTCCATTGTCCAGTACCCATTTAACTACACCTCCAGTTAACATCTGTTCCTTACATGAGAGGGACATGTATTATTTCTGTAATGTCACACACAGTCTTGGAAAATGCACCTTGTGAAAACAGCCAATATCTCTCAAAGATGATAGAATCCGCTATTATTTTAAATAGCCTTGATAAAAAACAACAAGATGTTAGACTTTATAAAAACATTTGACCTGTTGTAATAAAGTGGAGATTCATTATCCAGCCAGGAGGACATGATTGTGTTAATATATATATTCGTGCACTCTCACTGGGTGACATGCACATTATCTGTGGGATCAAAGTTTATATAATATGTTTACTCTCTTTTGTTTTATAAGCTTTCATAAAACATCTCTCCTTTCACAGAATATATCTGCCTGAGCCATCTCTTGGAAACTCCTAACAGGTCAGGGCACCTCTGGAGCTCCCAAATATTGGCAGAGATAGGAGTGTTATCAGTTAAGAAAGTTGATAAAATGCTGTTACTCTTAGTCCTAAAAGTAGGGCCAAAAATGTGTCACTGAGAAGCTTGATAAATAATGCCCTTGATCTATACAGTGATGGCAGATCTTTTACCACCAACAGTTCTCCAATTGAACTGAGCCCTATATAGCAGGAGAGCAGCAGTATACAAATACATTTTTATTTATATAGCTCAGAATCACAGATCACAAATTTGCATCAAGGGGCTTTAGAATCTGTACAGCATACAACATCCTGAGCTTCTGAGTAGAAAAAAGACTAACCCAGCTTCACCCAACCTGCAGACACGGGCAGCTGAAACACACCACAAACCTCAAACAGAGCTTTCAACTGTCAGTGAATTCCACTTGAAGTTCAAAAATACCAGCAACACCGCTGCAACAAACACTGACTTGTCATTTGTGGTGCGAAATAAAGATTTTATAGTCATCTCTAAATGTAACTGTCTTGTCCTTTCCTTTCATAAACAACGAGGCTGTGGTCAGACTATCATTCCCTACTGATCAGAGACATTAAACTCACTGCATCAGTGCTTTGATTTGGATCCATGAATTTTCACTCTTTAGTGCAAGCAAGGCCAGGAAAATAAAGATTGCACCCATTTCACTTCACACCAACTGCCTCACTTTAGTGTGGCACATGGAGATCCTTAGAAAGGTCACAGGAGGGGAGGAGCAGATAACATTGTGAGAGCAGAATTGCTGTCAATAGGATGATAGCCTGGAGAGATAAGTACATCCCTTTCTCCACTACCATACACAATACAAGAGGTGTGGTGTGTGTGTGTGTGTGTGTGTGTGTGTGTGTGTGTGTGTGTGTGTGTGTGTGTGTGTGTGTAACTGAACATCCTCCTGCTCCATTCTCCTCTGCCTTTGTCCTGGCAAATCGGACACCACTGATCAGAATAGAAGCTGAAACATGACAACAAGGCTTTGATTACAGGGGAAAATTGATTGTGTGGATTGGAGGACAAGCGTCTCCACTGTCTCTGTGGTGAAGTGTAAACAGGTGGAGCGGTGCTGGGCAGGAAATATACCATAACATTATTCATACTGATACATAAATGATGTCCCTTAACAGATGGAAAGTTTGAGCTTGTGAGAAGAAGAATGAAAGCTGGTTAGTGCAGTCATGTTGCAGTTTGGGTTTCAATAATGAAGGCGATGAATGAATAATTGATTTTACATTGTGGCTTTTAAAATGCAGCCAGTGTTTACAATCCTGGAACATAACCACATCTTCTATTAAAGAGCTGTTAACACATGTATATTTATGCTGTATATGGATAATTCTGCCAGTAATGCAATAAAAAATTCTAAATGCTCTTTTGAGAATTGAAACTTGACCTTCTCTGATTTCAAAATGTAACCGCTGCTCTGAAGGTAAATTCATCATACTGAAGATTTCTGGTCCAAGGAGGTCCAAAGAGGGGAAAAAATGTTTACACCTCCAACCAGTGGAAGCCATGTTCATGTCACTCTTCAATGCCAGTTACTAGACTGTTTAGCCCAACAACATAACCTTACTCAGCAGTATGTCATGCAGTTTATATTTTTGTTTACCTAAAATTTCATAAACACATCAAAGGCTTGACAGACTCCAGTCAGTAGAGATGCAAGACAGCTTATATTAAACATTGTGACATTAGAGGAGAGTGTGGGTGGATATTAAGGAAACTAATGTTAATGTCATTTATGAAAACTATGACTAAATATGTTTGTCAGCTACCTTTTCTCCATTAAGCGACGATGATAAGACGGCATGATGATGATGTCATTAAACACCAACTGTGACTATATCAACATGCGATATTGTTGACGAAAAAAGACGACTAGAATGTAGTTAAAAAAATAAAAACTTTACCAAACTCTCTTTATTTTTGTAATAAATCAGGAGGCATAGCCTGAGCACCACTTTAGCAGAGCAGCAGCAGCAGTGAGTGCTCCATCTGTGTGTATACACTGGAGTCACTCAGGTGTAGTGTTTGATGTAGGTCACCCACATTTGGAAGCACTCAGAGCCCAACACACAATGACTATAGTTACACACATAAACGGCAGAAAATAGACTTCAGGTCATGTTTATGTGTATACAGTGCAAGTGAAACGCAAGCCATTACACGGCCTGTGTAGACAGCTGTATTGATTAAAATAGCAGTGTATAACCTTTCCTTATCATGGTGGTTGTTATTCTAGCAAACGTTGCCTTGTTTAACCTTTAATATTGATGCCATGTTAACTAGCTTGCTAGGCAGAAATTTTGTTAACCTTATGTCATTATTAAGTCCATGAGGCGCAATTTTTTTTCTAATCTTGTAAACACCAATCTCAGATCTATTTGTTTTATTTTTTGATGCAGTGGGATTGCAGTTGGTGTGTGTACAGTATTCTTTTCAAATTTATTAGGCTAACTACTTTTATTTCCATTGTTAAGAACAGAAATGTAAGTTTGTACTCTGAGCAACCAAAAAAACTGGTTTCAAAACATTTTATTGTCTGTACAGCTCTCATTATTTTATCATTTTAAAGAGAGTATTGGGCCCCAGTAGTTGAATCATGTTGGTTCAAAATAAATATGCAAATCAGAACATGTTCCATGTCTGGATGTATTTCTTAAATTGATACCATCAGATCAGACATTTTCTGCAAAGCTGCATTCTTAATCATTCAACCTGTGTTTTTCATCAGATAATTATAGATACAATCTTATGTGAAATAAGTTTTACTAAAATGACACAAAATCATGGTTTTGGCTATATTGACTGAAATGTTCAATATAATCTGATGGCTACTAAAGAATAAAATGTCAACAGTTTTTATTTACTAAAACTATACTAAAATAGTTATGGTTTTCTTTGGTTATGATAAGACTAAAATGCCCAGACTTTTAGTCAACTAAAACTTGACTTAAATAAACAGGATAAGGTTGACTAAATATGATAAAAAAAACTAACAAGGACATTTAACACAGGACTGACTAAGACTAAATTGAAAAATAGCTGACAAAATGAACACTAGAAGAAGCACACAACTGTGCTAGAAAAAACCTGGGAGCTGTAACAAATTAATTGTTGTTAAACTTCAAACGTCAAAATCACATAGGACTAAAATTCAGTGTCTGTAGTAGATATTCATTTAAACCCAAGGGATATGTCCTAGTTTTTCAGCAAGACATATGTAAGAAATCCTCTAGTCTTGCACTGAGTGGAGCAGAGGCTAGCCCAGGGATGATGTCAGGTCTTTGGCTGTATAGTCTTAAATTTGAACATGAGTAAACTACAGCTTGCATGAAATTTTTCCAGCACCATCAGTAGCTGTGTTTCCATTAACATATTTTTATAAGCATTTTGAAGTATTGCATTAAAGAAGCTTAATGGAAACACCAGAATTTGAAAAAATGTACTCAATTTTGCATAAAAGTTTTTACGTTTGCAGATTTTAGAAATGTGGAAAAAGAGTTTATGCGCAAAATGTGTAATGGAAACAAATTTGTCATATAAATAATGACGTAGCAAATGTTTAACTCACATGACTGATCAGCTGTTTCCACTCTTGGCATCTTCTGGCCTCTCCAGATAGCATGAAGCATTGTCAATATTAGCTGACATGAAAGAACAATGACACCTTGCCCAATTGAAACAAATTCCTGAAGACCTCTCTCCATTTTTCTCTTGTCAAGGCAATATTACTATTTGTTTTGTTTTGTTTCCCAACCTCTACTTCTTCTACTCTGTTTACTGGCGGATTATTTAAGTCTATACCACCATCTACGGATGAAACTATGTGTTGTGTAGCTTAATTTATTCGCTTCAAACCAATTGATGGAAACGCACTTAATTCGCATTTTCCATTTTGCAGCATTTCAAAAGTTCACTTAAAATTATCTTGCAAATCTAATGGAATCATGGCCACTGCCTGTTATATGTCATTGTAACTGTATTTCTTATATCTATGATATCCACCGAAGCTCAGCTTTTTAGTTTGATCTTAGCTTAAAATAATAAAATAAATATATAAGATAATTTTTTTTAAAAATATCCTTCCCTGTTCTCTCTGTCCTGCTGTTGTTAAAACCACGTCTGCATAGCCACTTCGTCTTCTGTCGAGCTGCTAATGTTTATGCTTGTGGGAAACTGTGTCTCTTACAGGCTATTAAAGGATAGGTTCACATTTTTTCAAGTGTCTTAACCAACCCAGTCTGACATCAAAATATGTAGTAGTAATAATAAAGTAATAAAAAAATTCTTCTCTATTGGCCTGCATTCACGTCACGTGACTACCAAGTTTCTGTCTGCTCAAACAAACAAAACGGCTGACAGTCCTTTTATTCTCAGAGGAAAATGCAATATTTTAAGATTGTTTCGGCATTAAAATCCATTTTGATAACATTTCTAGCAAGTAAAGTGCATTTTATTTTCATAATCTTTGTTCAGTGAATGTATATGATGCTTAGTTTGTCAGTTATTACAAAAAAAATTTCAGGCTTTCTATCATTGCTATGGTGGTTGCTGTGGTTGCTGCAATCGCTAAAACCATGTAATTGCATGTTGTTTGAATCAATATCTTTGCATTGTGTAGTTATCTGAGCTATTATGTTATTTGTGTTATTTTATGCAACTGTTTGATGATGTTCTTTTAATTAAACAAAATGTAGATTTCAGAGCATCCCAGGGATGAATTGAATTTGAAATCCAGAATTTGAAGCTTTGCGATTGGCTGACTGGAGGACCCGCTCGAAGTATTTTCTTCACTGTCACTATGTTAAGGTTTCCCTTTAATATCTTTAACATTTCTCAACACAAAACACAAACGTGTCCTTGGTAGCTCAACAATATGATAATGATGATGATGTTAATGTTAAGGCCATCAGTTTTAATTATTTTTCCTTCAATTCTGAAAAATAAAGTTATATCTGAAACAAACCAACATCTTTACTTTTTCTAAACATAGACTTTTTCTAAACATAGATCATCTAGATGCAGTGTAATTACTAGTTTGGCTGTACTAGATATTTGATATATTCAGTAGATATATCTTTTTACAACCATATTTAGAACCCTTCTTTGAAGAACTACAACTGTGGTGCTGATTTGTATCAAGCTGCATGTGGCTCTACAGAATAGTAGTTTTTAAAGTGTTTTTATTAGAAGTGGAAGTTGTAAATACAGAGTACACTGAGGAGTTTAAGGGGATGGTAAACACATTTGTGTTATCACATTTTAAATATCTCATTGTTAAATGGGTAAAAATTAATTTTAACCATATTTTACCCATTTTCGACAGTAACCCCAGTTGTTGACTATACTCACATGATAGCTAAGGTCAAGAGCTTTCTATACCAGTTGGTCCCATGTAGGGCTGTCACAATATAGATTTTCACAACACGGTTATCATGGCCAAAATAATTCACAATAACAATATTATCACTATATCTAGAGAATTTTAAAAAATGCTATCAGTCAAATCATCTTAAACTTTGTTTATAGTGTGTTTTGCCTCTTTTCTGGCAAACAAATTATACTCAAAATACGAGTGTATGGAGTTGGAGAGAGAGTTGGTAACCATAATTGTACATAGTTTGAAAGAAGTTTAAACACACTGAAGTATAAGGTTTTTATTTATGCCTGAATAGTAAAAAACAGGTGCCTGCAGATGAGCTACAGCTGTGACTTAGCTGGAAAACACAATGGGACCACAGTATGGAGCCTTACCTAGTCCAAATTCAAATTCAGTAACAATACCCCAGAAAATGAATATTTAACACATGTAAAGGGTGTAAAATGGGTAAGGGTAAGGGTATGTCTAGGTGTCTTCCAAAAAAGGGCCATTTAGAGACACCAAATAACCACTGCTTCAGGATAACTGAAGCATAAATACATTATAGTCCTTTGTTCCCCTGTTGAAACTAAACATTGTGCACATAAATGAGTCAAAACATGTGCTATGGTGAAAAAGCAGTTCATATAAAAAGTAAATCACAGCAAACTATTTATATTTACATAATTTCCATGTTGTGGCTTTATAAAAAGCAATAAAGCAGCATATGGTCATTTTCAGAGCTTCATGGGGTATTTGAAGCACCAGTTATTGGCAGAATCTGTTCCTATTGGCTCAGTCTTTACACGAAAGAAGGGGGGCAGGTACCTCCTTTCAACACGGACTCTTGTTGGATATTGTAGTCTGTGGACAGGACACAGAAGCTCCTATTGGGTCAAGTGAGGTGTCAATCAGAAGGTCAGAGTGCAGCTGCCATTTTGATACCAAGATGTGGCTAATGTTTACATGCCAATGCGAGTTATGATGGAGAAAACGTTGGAAGATTAGGACGGAAAATTAGAAAGATTTGAAATGATGCAACAGACTTTCGTGGATATTTATTGATGCAATTATGTGTTTTGGACTAAATATTTTACTGGATTGGATCATCAGGACCTTTGTCAATGTAAGAAGACTGTTTTTGTTGGAGCTGTATTAGCCAGTGGAGTAATATGAGGCTTCATAGGTGAGTAGCATGAAATTTGTAATTGTTTGTTTGTTGGTGGTCTGACAGAGGCGTTGATTGTACCTGCTGTTGTGACTGTATCATGAAATGGTTTGCATCAATCGAATCACAAGAATCTTAGTTTTCCAAAGGTGTGCCACATGAGTACCCACTTAAAGACAGGAACTGTGTACATAGTATAGTTGTGTACTTAACGGTGTGACGGCCTGTGGACGTTAAGGGGTTTTCAGAGGCACTGGATTATTTCCATGATATTATCATATGTGTATTATTAACATGATATCAGTATTTCTTTTTTAAAACATCATGGTTATCGTCAATACCGGTATATTGCAACACCCCTAGTCCCATGTCTGTAGCCCTTTTTCTTGCTGAATTTCAAGCCTTCAAACATGCACCAAGGTCAAGGTTCAGAGGTCAGTATTTCAAAGCAGAAGCCATGTGAATCTATAAAACTGATAGCTTTCACATATCATATTGTTGAGTTATCAAGAACACTTTCATGTTTTTGTGTTGAGAAATGTTCAAGATATCATTAAAAGAAAACCTTAACAAGGTGAAAGTGAGGAAAATACTTCCAGGCAGCGGGTCCTTCAGTCAGCCAATCGCAAAGCTTCAAATGCTGGATGCCAAATTCAATTCATGCTCTAAAATCTACATTTTTTATTGAAAGAATATCATCAAACAGTTACATAAAATAACACAAATAACACAACAGCTCAGATAACTACACAACACAAAAACAACGATTCAAACAACATGCAACTACGTGGTTTCAGTGATAGCAGTGTCCATAGCAACTACCATAGCAACAATAGAAAGCCTGAAAAAAATTTCATAATAACTGACAAACTAAACATCATTTACATTCACTGAACAAAGATTATGAAAATAAAATGCACATTTCTCGCTAGAAATGTTGTCAAAGCATATTTTAATGCCAAAACTATCTAAAAAATATTTCCTCTGAGAGTAAAAGGAATGTCAATGTTTGTTTTCATGGACAGAAACTGGACAGTCACGTGACGTGGACGCAGGTCAATAGAAAAGAATAGGCCAAAAAACACAAGATCCCCTTCAAATGTGCTTTCATTGTAACTGATGGGAGCTAAGGCTGTGCGATATGACCAAAATGTCATACCCCAATATAAGTCGTTTTATAAAATTTGACGATAAGGCTCCTCCAGACTTTCCAATTTACTTAATTACATGTAAAACTCAGAAATTAATACATTATATTGTGTTTGTTTAATTAGGACAAAAACAGCAGTGTAAACACAACAGAGCCAGGCTGGCTGTTCCCCTGTTTCAAGTCTTTTAGCTAAGCTAAGCCAACGGGCTGTAGCTTCATATTTATTCTACGTATATTTTCTAAAAGCACCTTTGCTGCTCTCAACTCAGTTAATTCTGCTATATTCGTCATTACTGTGGATAACTACCCGCTGTATACTTACGCTAGTTCTACTCAAGCACTCTTAGCTTTCTCCTTCTTTTATCAACTTTTCTCGTCTGCCCCCCGACCACTTAAATCAGTTATCAGCAGACCAAAACCATGACAACCCAGAGTTGAGACCAGGAGGCAGAGCTGCAGTCCTACACGCTTCTCTACGCTTCCATTAGAGCAGTTACCTACTCAAAACCACATAGAAATTGTGACTGCCCCCTGACCACTTAAATCAATTCAATCTAAAATAATCAAAAGAAGAGTCATTCATAAAAATCTAATAAAAATTAACACCATCTCTGCATTTGTACAACAAAATAGGAGAATTAAATGTGGACTCATAAACATTAGATCACTGTCATCTAAAGCTGTATTAGTAAACAATCTAATCTCAATCATCATATTGATTTATTTTGTCTTACTGAAACCTGTCATGAAGAATATGTCAGCCTAAATGAATCCACTCCTCCTAGTCATATTAATACTTACATCCCTCGAGATACTGGCTGAGGAGGTGGAATTGCAGCCATCTTCAACTCAAAACTAATTATCAACCCTAGAACTAAATTTAATTATAACTGATTCGAAAGCCTTGCTCTTAGTCTCTCTCACCCAACCTGGAAAAGTTTACAGGCAATTCTATTTGTTATAGTGAACTGTCCTCCTGGCCCGTACTCTGAATTCTTATCTGAATTCTCAGAGTTTTTATCAAACTTAGTCCTTTGTATGGTTAAAGTAATTATAGCAGGTGATTTCAATATTCATGTGGATGTCGATAATGACAGTCTTAGCACTGAGTTTATCTTATTATTAGACTCAATTGGCTTCTCTCAGAGTGTAAATAAACCCACTCACTGTCTTAATCGCACCCTCGACATTGTTCTGACTTACGACATCGAAATTGAACATGTAATGGTTTTTCCACAAAATCCTATTTTATCAGACCATTACTTGATAACTTTTGAATTCCTATTACTGGATTACACACCATTAGACAAAAATGTCTTCACTAGATATCTATCTGATAGTCGTGTAGCTAAATTTAAGGAAGCAATTCCGTCAGTAATCAATTCAGTGCTATGTCTCAATACTACAGAGGACTCTTATGCTAATTTTAGTCCCTTCCAAATTGATAACCTTGTTGATAGTGCCACAGGCTCACTGCAAAAAACACTTGACTCCATCACCCCTTTAAAAAAGAAAATAATAAAACATAAGAGGTTAGCTCCATGGTTTAACTCCCAAACCTGCAAATTAAAGCAAACATCATGAAAGTTTGAAAGGATTTGGCATTCCACCAAACTAGAAGAATCTCGCTTAGTCTGGCAGGATAATCTTAAAACATATGGGAAGGCCCTCTGTCATGCCAGAGCTGCCTATTACTCATCATTAATAGAAGAGAATAAAAACAGCCCTAGGTTCCTTTTCAGTACTTTGGCCAGGCTGAAAAAGAGTCATAACTCTATTGATCCATGCATTCCTCTAGCTCTCAGTAGTAATGACTTTATGAGCTTCTTTAATGATAAGATTCTAACTATTAGAGATAAAATTCATCACCTCCTGCCCTCAACGGGCACCAATTTATCCACAAACACCTTAGAACCTTAGAAACAGCTGTAAAACCTGATATATATTTAGACTGTTTTTCTCCAATTGACCTTCCTGAATTAACTTCAATGATTTGTTCAGCCAAACCATCAACATGTCTCTTAGACCCCATCCCAACTAGGTTGCTCAAGGAAGTCTTACCCTTAGTTAGCACTTCTTTGTTAGATATGATCAACCTGTCTTTAGAAAGACTATGTACCACAGTGATTTAAAGTAGCTGTATTTAAACCTCTTCTTAAGAAGCCTACTCTTGATTCAGGCATTTTAGCCAACTATAGATCTATATCTTATCTTCCATTTCTCTCTAAGATCCTTGAGAAAGCAGTCGCCAATCAGTTGTGTGACTTTCTACATTACAATAGTTTTTTTGAGGATTTTCAGTCAAGATTTAGAGCGCATCATAGCACAGAGACAGCACTGGTGAAAGTCACAAATGATCTCCTAACTGCATCAGACAAAGGACTTCTCTCTGTACTTGTCTTGTTAGATCTTAGTGCTGCATTTGACACAATTGATCATCACATCCTATTACAGAGACTGGAACATTTAATTGGCATTACAGGAACTGCATTAAGCTGGATTAAGTCCTATTTATCACATCGATTTCAGTTTGTACACATTAATGATGAATTCTCCAAGCATGCCAAAGTTAGAAACGGAGTACCACAGGGTTCTGTGCTTGGACCAATACTATTCACCATATATATGCTTCTTCTGGGTAATATTTCGAGGAAATACTCCATAATTTTTCATTGCTATGTAGATGATACCCAATTATATTTATCAATGAAGCCAGATGAAACCAGTCAGTTAACTAAACTTGGCCTTGACCTGGAAGACCTGCAATTTTCTGCCGCTAAACTCAGACAAAAATTAAGTTATTGTGCTTGGCTCTTAACACCTTAGAAACACATTATCTAATGATAAAGCTACTCTAGATGGCATTGCCCTGGCCCCCAGTGCCACCGTAAGGAATCTAGGAGTTATCTTTGTGAGTTATTTCAGGATATGTCCTTGAACTCCCACATAAAACAAATTTCAAGGACTGCCTTTTTTCACTTCTCATAAAGTAGCTGGAAGTCGCTAGCTTAGCTTTAGTACACTTCCATTGTCCTGCTTTGCTCATCATCCAGCTGAAATGCAAACTCTGACTACAGAAGTTATGTATGCACTCAGCATAGCAGTGGCCTCATGCTAAAGCTTCCTGCATGATTGATTTGATTTGACTGTTGGGTGTGATGTAGCATCAAGTGCTGCGTCAACACTGCTCGCTCCTGAGCTGTTAATTTCAAAATTTTAAATAACTTACAAAGATTGAGGAGATAGAATTGAGTAATTTTACAGCACAGGAGGCCCCACCTTCATCCAACAGTTTGACTGATTACATTTGTGTGATACTACAGTATTACACATACAACAGCACAACTCCCAGTTAAGGAGTAAACAGAACAATTACAGAGAAACAAAGATGGAGGCTGCAGTAATAAATATAGTATATAGTATATATTGCTAATGCAATTAAAACTACAAGCACCCCAAAAACAATGATGCATGGCTCTAAAATAAGCAAAGGTTGCAGTATGTCAAGTAAGACATTAATAATTGTTAATGCACTGACCTGGTGACCCAGAACCAGAAAAATCTGGCCAAGGATTACATTTTGACAGGGCCCAGTGAACCAGTGACTGGGGCTTTTGACCTTGGGGGCCCCAGCCCTCTCTGACTCACATGAGTTGTTCAGGCTGCTCCTGCAGTGATATGTGGGATGTTAGTTGAGAGAGTGCAGAGGGAGCATCATGGTTTTGTCAAAGCAGTCTCAGTGGTCTGTTTCCCCCCTAAAAGTGTTGGGCTTTGTTATGACATGGTATTGTGTGGTGACACGTGTGCTCCTTGTCGCTCCAACTCAGCAAGAGCAGAAACTCTAGGAATCTGAACAATGTGATGAACTTACAGACAGAAAAAAGGCAGAGGGAGATGAGGACGAAAAGGCCATGGGGGAGGAGAAGGTGTGCGTGTGTATGTGTGTTTGTGTGTGTGTGTGTGTGTGTGTGTGTGTGAGAGAGAGAGAGAGAGAGAGAGAGAGAGAGAGACAGACAGACAGACAGACAGACAGACAAACAGACAGACAGTGACATACATACAGAGAGCAGTGTAGCAGAGATGACTGCAGACAATGCTGGAATAAATAACAGCCTGAAGAGAGGGGAGAAGAAGCTGGCCGTTACCTGAAACCTCCTGAAAGCCTCTCAGCTTCACACTGTGCTATCCAGGACTAATCAGAGGAGGGAACACTGCTGAGGTTCCTTAAAGTGCTGCAGTGGACAGAATCACACCAAGCCCTTCTCTGCTCTTTCTCTCTGCTGCTGTGCTCTGTCCCTGTTTATTTACCTGCAACAACACAATTAAAGACTAGATCTTCACAGGTCCAAACCATTGTACATGGTTCAAAAACACCTATGATGTATCAACCCAAACACAAGATGAACCTCTCTATTTAAAAAAAAAAAAAAATATATATATATATATATATATATATATATATATATACTGGACCTGAGCTGACCCACAGGGAACAGAGTCTGATTGATGCCTCATCAAGTTTTTTTTACAGTTGCAATACAATTCCCAAACTTAAATTCCTTCTTTGTCAACTATTACAAGTTTTCATTCGACAAGTTTTTATGTCATTACTGTTGCCAAACTAGAAAATAAAGTATGCCAGAGGAAAGAGGGGACAATGAAGCCAGGGGACAGGTCCATATGTATACAAGTTTGCTTTATTTTTGAATTTGCTGTTGATGGACATCACAAATGGAATGGAGGAACTACTTTAGCAAGTCCCTGTTTAGCTTTGCCTAAAAAAAACAACTATATTATGGTTATGAAAATCAATTAATATGACTGTTTTCTGATCTGCCACTTCTATGGTTAAGATTTGGTTAAGTTTATTGGTAAAAAAGATAGGTTCACAATTTTCAACAAAACAGAACAGTCATGAATATTGAAATAGGCTTTGCATGCTGATCATTGGTTTCACTCCAGCCAATGTAGCTGTGGGCAGTGGAGGACTAAAAGTTATAGAGGTGAGCTTGTGACTGGAAGATTGCTGGTTTAATCTCTGGACGAGCAGGATAAAAAATCTGGAAAATTAAAAAAGTAGCACTGTTGTTCCTGGTTCTTGTTGGGTAAATATATATAAAATTAATATAAAACAATAGTTTTGCATTTATGCTCCTGGTGGCCCTGTGGTTTATTACCCTGAAGAGCTTTACAGTGAGCAACTAGGTTGACTTGTAACTCTATTCTGATGGAGTGTGGGTGACATCAGAAGCTATGAATGTAGAGTAGAGGTGTTCAGCTATGAAGTTTTCATGATGCATTTTGGCATTTCCTAACATTGCAGAATTTGAATGACTTTCCACAGCTTGCTTAGAAGCTCTAATTAGCATTCACTAAAAATGAACAGAGAATGAACTTGACTTCAACCAAGGAGTTTTTTTTATTTTATTTTTGTATTTATTCAAGCAAGGGCTGTGGAGAGTTGTGACGATTTCAATGGTCCTAATCAAGTTCTTGAGCATTTAGAACAACTATTGTTCATAAAACAACTACAGATCAGTAGGGGATCTATGACAGCCCACCTTTTACAGTGTAACTTTCTGTCATTTACCATGTTTTTATTAGAACTTATGGTGTAACTTCCTCATGTTATTCTGTGCAAATAAAATACTCACCAGCTCCTACTGGTACTTAAATGTAGGTACAGTTAAAGAAAAGACAATGAGGAACAAGGGAGTGACAGTTGGGCATTTAGAGTGTAACTTCCCGACATTTACCATGTAATTTCCCGGAACTTATGGTCTAACTTCCTTGTGAGAATCAGTATATACATTATATGGATGAAATGCAATAACAACAAATGCTTTTGCCCTTTGCTCATGACAATCATTTTTATGCATGAGAGTTTGACCGGCAAGTTTCACCCACATTCCAGGGATTTATTATGTTTATGTCCTCTACTTCATTGATGAATTTGAATACGAACAAGTTGAGAAATGGGTCCATACTTCTCAAAATTAGCTCCTACCAGACATGTTGGTCCAGCACTGCAGCAGTTGTGGAAGTGCATATCTTTAATTACACAATAATAAGGTATGCAACGTGTTATAAAATTGTTTTTATTCTTTAATTATACAGAAACCACAAGGTATGTGCTGTTCTCCCATTCTTACTGTCTTTCAAACTCAATATTTTGTTACTTTCTGTTAAAAGCGTGTTCTGAAAAACAACCTGAAAACTCCCGATTACATCACTATGACATTATCAGGATTTTTTTTTTTCAATTGACAAAACCCCTCCAGAGCCACAGAAGACATTATTCAACTATTTCCACAGGCTGAGTATCACTCACCATGAAGAGGATACTGTATCCTGCTTTATTACCTGATACTGTAGATGGGCCCCTTGACAAAATGTAGTTTTATTTCTTTTGCGTATATGTTGCATATTCCAAAAATTAATTTGTATTTAATTAAATTACCACACAACAGACATGGGGCCGGTTAGTCTTTCAGAAATAATGTTCACATTGTACAAAGATGGCAGTGGGTGACATTTTTCAATCATTCTAATTGCACACTAATTTTATCATTATTATATTGATTAATTTCCTCTTATTTTATCAATATTATATTTCTCCTACTACTAATATTTACCATCCATATTTATTTATTTTTATTTTCCCTCTTTTGTTCCTTCAAACATCCACACATTTTCCCACACAAACACTTTCCCACACAAATGCCTTTATGTAACAGTTTGTACAGTTTCACATAATTTCCCATTTCAAAAAAGTGTATACAAAAGCTGTGCACAATATTTTTAATATTTTTTCTTGTTCTTTTCAGCTTCACATAGAGCTGTTACATAATATCTGATGTTTCTTTCTTTTTTTACTAATAAATTAATCTGCTCTGTGTTTATTTCCTTTGGATAAATTAACTGAGTACATTCAGTCATAGACAGTGAATAATATTCGGTGATGTATGGTGAGGTTAGAGGCTGGGCAGGCACTGACCATTATGAAAGCTAAATTTAGTCATAATAAATCTGGATGATAACAACATCATTTTGGAATACAATTTCTCCACCAATATAGCTCTCATGCAATGCCAAGCTCTGATGAGCACAGAAGTTACTGATGATAAGCACATAGCTCACTTCACACCCACACCCACACACACACACACCCACACACACACACACACACACACACACACACTAAACACACACAATTTATCATATTCAGTTTAGATCAGGTTACATTGGAAGAATACACTCATATTCATTGCAAGAAATCCATCAATGTCACAAAGATGTGAACCTGTGGCTGAAATAAAGAAGGGCAACACCTTCGTCCATGGTGCTGAAACAAACAAGGCAGATTGAATATTGTGCTATTCTAATTAGGGTAAACACTGCAAATACTGAGGGTGAACCGATTTAGAAGAGAAAAATTAAAAAAGAAAATATTATGTAACAGTTTGCCTCCTCAACAAACAAATTTCACAGCAGACATTTTGACTTGTCAGAAGCAAAAGTTAACGATAACAACGATAGTTCCGTTCTATTCTCATGTCCCAGTAAGACATGGCAGAGCAATACCAGGACCATGAAATTGAAGCAGCTAAATGGAATTCAGCCATTATTCATTTTATTATTTATACCTGTGCTTGTCCTACTGTGACACAATGTCTTCCGTGAAAAGGGTCTGTACATCAAGTTAAAGTTTGCTTTCTTGGGAGTTGTCCACACATTTATCCTCACTGTAATGTACTATGTATTCAAACTAAAATGGAATTTGTCTCTATTTGTTGTCTTTTAAATAAAGTTATTATTAGTGTGGCAAGATCTGGAGCCAAAAAAGCAGAGTCAGTGCTTTTAGACATTAGCCAATAAAAAACATAAAACATCAAAGCAGTAGTACATTTTCAAAAAGCTGTTGAGATCAGACTGTTCTCCCCGATCACATATTCAAAATGTAAACAGGTAATTTGTTGCATGAAAAAATATGAAAAGTAAATTTGGTGAAACAGCAACAGTTGTACAATGAAAATTAGCAGTGAATCTGGCTCATACCATTTGCCATCACTGTTGGTTGATGAGAAGTCATCACCAAAGGCATCCTGGAAAAAATGGCTACAGCAGGAATATTGCCAATCATTTGGAGTCTTGGCTAAATACAGACTTTGTACTGAAACAGCACATGATCCATGACCAATTACTTTTTAAAATAACACAAACTAAGGCCTATTGGCTTTGTTGTCAAGTTAAAGAGTCAGTTCACTACAAATAAACATATCTCACTGAGCTCTGGTGGTATTTGTCCATGCAGACAGTTTTAGTTTCATTTGTCCAGGTTTTGAGATATCTATCTCAGATACCCCGTTTACACCTGGCAGTAAAATGCAATCTGTATCTGGATATGTAAGGGAAAACGCATGGAAAGGCACTCAGAATGCATTGTGATCGGAATAAAATCGAATCGGCCAGACCACATTTGAAGGTGGTCAGGCTTGCATTATGATCGGATCTCAGCAGGTGTAATGTACAATCTGTATAGTACGACCACATTCATAAGAAAAAAATCGTCCCAGTAAGTTGAAGGCTACCTAGCTCCGCCTCTTCCTGCCAGCTAAAGCAAGCAAAGACTAAGGGTCAGACCTTCAGGGGGCAGAACGGAAAGAGACAGCATCCAAGTTGCAGATGACTTCGATGTTTGCTATTTCAGTTCTCCTTGATCAAGTGCTTCAATAAACATTTTCAGCTTTAAGACATCAAAGGCTCGTATCCACTTTTCTCCACTGAGGTGCTGACCATCGTTCAAAATATCCACAACAATTTGTAGTAGCAGCAGTATTTGGTTATCTTTCCTCACAAAAAGTGATTTAAAAACGAATGACATCCGTTCATGGCAGCAGTTTCTTTTACCAGGGATGCAACATGTTTGTTGATAAGAAGCTGAGGCTCCCCTCTTCCCAGCTCCCAAGAACCACTGGCAACAAAATTCCAAACAAAAAGTAAATAAAAATACTACTCTCTTACCTAAGCTCCTAACTCACACACACAAAAAAATATATCCACCCCTACAGATCTCAGAGTCCCTACCTACTATTTACAATACATTTACAATATATTTACAAGGTGTGTTGGAAATAGAGAGAGGAGAGGCTGGAGGAGGTCAGCCTTTCAACCTGTGGCTGTCAGCCTGTTCCTCAAATGTGGCTTATTACAACCTAACAGGATGTTATCAAGCTAAAATGATCCTTCTAATTATTGTCAGAAATTAAAGACCAAATTCTCACAATGTGACTGCAGGAACTCATGTCTACAAACCAATCAGAATCAGCGTTGGTGAACGATTTGTTCAAAAGAATGAATCTTTTGGGTGAACGAACTGAACTGAATCACTTCCTGAAATGATTCATTCATTTCTCAGTCAGTTCAGTTGAGCTTTCTGTCAGTTGCGTGCAAACGTGATTCATTCACAGGGATACACCCACTCACTGAGAGAGTGATTCAAGTCTTTTGTTCGCAGGAGGAATGGGGTGTGTTCAAGTTTAGCAAATACACAGTTGATTCAGGTTGCTAACATTTAGCTGCAATGATTCAACGACACTGGTCTTGGACTGCAATCCATATATATGACATTATCGATATTATATGCATAGGCTAACATTTAATGTTACTGCATGCAGTGCCGCACACACACATACACACATAGCATTACTGTTAGGATACACTCATTGAATGGAGTGTGTGTGTGTATGTTTGTATGTGTGTCACTGCTAATCTGTATAAAATAAAGGAAAAATGTAAACAGTATGGTATATTTTCAGAATACAAGACAGTCTCAAACTTGGAAGTATACCACTAACCAGTCACAACATGGTTATTTTTCCGCTTTAGGCTATGTGGACTTATTACCACTATGGTGATTGTAACCTTAAGACTATGCACATAGCTTACAGACAAGGTAAGTAGGTAGGTATTTTATTTATCCTGGAGGAAAATTACTTTGTGACAGCAGCAACACACGTACAGTACAACACAACACAACACGTCACAAACTTCCAGTTTGCAAATGGTATCTTTATCCAACTAAATTCTCAACTCAACACTAGTTAGTGACCTGAACTGAATGTTCAGCCGTGTTTCAGTTCAGTGAGTGGGACTACGCAGTCAGAGCTCTGGTCAAGCACAGAATGATTCAGTGAACAAATCTTTTTAATGAACTGATTCTAATAATTCAATACACTGAAAAGAACTGCTTTGCCCATCACTAATCAGAATCCATGAGATGATACAAAATATTTTAGGCGGTTTAAGTTTAGAAAAACACACACATTCTCATCCATTGCACACAAACAAAACAATGGAGGTGAAATGAAAAAGATGTTTGTGTGACTTTCATGCATTTTGAAAACATAACAGTGTTACAGATGGATGATGCAAGCTAATAACATGCTTCTGCTTTCTACTTTTTTGTTACTACCTTTTTTGTTAGTTATGAGTGAATGCAGTTAAAACTTGAAATATGTTAATCAACTTTAACTGCATGGCCACTGTTACGTCCCCAAGGCAATGTCCAGGGGATAAAGGGGAGAAGGAGGCAAGAGAAACGGATGTTTTCACAAAAAAATAATTTATTTACATTATAAACATGAATGTCAGGCAGCAACTCAAAATGAAACTCCTCTTCAAAAAGGGGGGGGGGGACACCTTCAGCACTTACAACAGGTTAACAACAGTTAAAAACCAACCCAAGATAGACCAAAGTTAAAAAAACAATCTTCACCCTCCCTTCAAAAAGAAGTAAACCGAAACCTGCCTATCCCGGTACACAAAGACATAGCACACAAGTTGCCAATACCGACCCCGGTGCAGAAGCACACAGGCTACCACATGGCCCACTGGCCCTGGCTGGGCTCCCTCTCTCCACCTTTCAGCTGTTAATCAGCTGAAAGTTAATCAGGTTAATCAGCTGTGCATGATTAACCTGCTCCACTGGAGAAGGGGCGGTACCTGAGGCTCAGAAGAGAAGACGCAACGCAAAAACAACCAATCCACAGCACTAGGGCCATAAACTTTTTTTTTTTTTTTTTTTAAATCACATTTTCACCTTTCGCACCACAAGCAGTTTCAGGTACTTTACCCATGGGACAGTGCAGCAGCCATCACATTGTCAGCTCCTTTTTTGTATTTAATCTCAATGTTGTAACCCTGTATCAATAAGGCCCAACACATCAGCCACTGGTTGTGGTTGTACATTTGAGCCAAGAAAACAAAAGGATTATGTCACGTCCTACTGGGACTTTTTCCGTTTTTTGGACTATGTGTTTTTGTTCTTTTGACTTCCTTGGTTTTTGTTATCCTTCTGATACCCTCAGACTTTTTCTGTTTTTAATTGGACTTTTTGAGGGACTCTTTCATTTGTGTTGCATTTGTTTCCTGGTTTTGGTTTTCTCTGTTCCCTTGTGTGTTCCTCCTGTGTTTTTTGTGTCACCTGTTTGTTTACTTTAGTCCCTGTTTTATTTTGAAATATTTCCTCCTTGTGTCTGGTCACTTTACTTCCTGTGTTTGATTATAGTCCAGTTTTCAGTTCAGTCTTTGTCGAGTTGTCTGCTTTTGTTCAATGTTCCTGGTTAGTGTTCCTGTGTCTCCTGCGTTCTGGTTTGTTCCTGTGACTTTTTTGCATTTTCATTAAATATAT
The DNA here is from genome assembly GCF_914725855.1 of Thunnus albacares. Classification (NCBI taxonomy): domain Eukaryota; kingdom Metazoa; phylum Chordata; class Actinopteri; order Scombriformes; family Scombridae; genus Thunnus; species Thunnus albacares. The sequence continues at coordinate 35,698,142 of NC_058111.1, forward strand.
CTGCATTGGATTTTCCCTGCCTACCGTCTCTGCATTTTGATCCACCTGCTCCACTCACCCAGCTCCTTGACAGATTATGGTTAATGTACACAGTAACCAGTAGTGCACTGGAACCCACATACACCTCAAAATGCTGCAAGGCATGGGTTTCTTTTTTGATGGTCGAACAGTTCAGCTGATGACGTTTGAACTTAGCAGGAAAGAAACACAGTGCTGGCTCCAGAGGCACTATCATCAACCTTCAACTTGGAAGGAAGAGAAGAGTTATGGGTGGCTAGGACAGGGGCACTACAAAGGAGAGACTTGGCAGCTTCAAACAAGTGCTGACACCCGGCAGTCCACACAAAAGGATCATTAGGGCAACACAGAGTGGTGAAGTGTGCAACTACCACTGAGATGTTTATGCAAACACCAATAGTAACCCATCATGCCCAGAAAATGGCGAAGTTCATGCCTGGCAGTGGGAACTGGGTAGGTCAACACAGCAGTGATTTTGGCTCAAACTTACATTTGGCAAGACTGAGAGTCAGGTTTGCATCAGCAAGCCATTGGAACACTGTCCTCAGACAAGAAACATGGTCTGTCCAATCACAAGAGTACACTACCATATCATTGATATATACACTGCAGTGGGGAATGTCCCTTAACACACACATTTTTCAAACTGAGTGCCATCACAGTGTATTACAAGTGATCATAGTTTTGTGATTAGAGGTAGTGGGATCGATGCTATCCACACAGTCTTCCATGCGGGGCAGTGGGAAAGAATCTGATACCGTAACTGTATTAACTTTTCTGAAGTCAGTGCAGAAATGGGGTGTCCCATCAGCCAACAGAACTCCAGGTGTTGTGACTAGGCATAGCTAACCCGTTTCTCACCAGACCTGATGTTTTTCAACAGAACAGCGGTAGGCATGCTGTTTGATGGGAGCAGCACAGACTACATCAATGTTGTGCTGTAAGACATTAGTACATGATGGCACATCACTAAACAAAGTGGGAAACAAGTGAAGCAGATGAAGTATGTCACTCCACTGTTCAGTCAACATCAGACAGAAACCTACCACTCTGTTGGCCACCAGAGGGTGTGTTGAGTCCATCATCAGCTACACTATTTGCACACACCAAGTAAGCAAATATCTCAGAGCTGTTCTGTTCCACCTGACAAGTGTTTCTGGGGAAGTAAGGTTTTATTATGTTGACATGACACAACCGTGTCTTCCTTCTACGATCAGGATTGACAATGACATAATCTGTGTCGGACATCTTCCTCTCCACCACATATGGACCCAGAAATCCAATAGTGAGGGCAGACCCAGGCACTAGCAATAACACAAGCACTTGATCACCGCGATGAAACTGACGCACCACTGCTTTGCAGCCAAACCACTTCTTCATGTTATCCTGGGAGGAGAAGAGAGCCTCCCTCACCAGGGAAGTTGCATTATGCAACTGTCTACACTGGGAAGTAAAGCCCAACACATTAGTTGGAGGAGGAACTAGACATAAACTGTTCCTGCAACACCTTCAATGGACCACACACATTGTGACCAAACACAAGTTCAACAAGTTCGACTCTTGTTTTGCATCACGTATGGCAAAGCACATGGATGGCAGACCTTCATCCCAATCTTGTCCTGTCTCATAACAGTACTTCTGCTGCATAGACTTTAAAGTCTGGTGCCAGCGCTCTAGCGCACCTTGTGACTCAGGATGGCAAGGGCTACTCACCGAGTGTGAAATGACTAAGGACTGCAGGGTTTGTTTGAAGGTTTTAGACAGAAAAGTTGTACCCTGATCAGTCTGTACCCTACACGATAACCCAGGAGTAGTAAAAAAAACTTGATTAACGCCCTTTTAAAAACTGGAGCAGTAACTTTCCTTAATGGAACTGCCTCAGGAAACTGAGTTGAAACACGCATCACAGTCAGTAGGAACTGGTTACCAGACTTAGTTTTGGGCAGGGGACATACACATTTACAATAATATGCTCAAAGGGGGCACCAACAGCTGGAATGGGATGCAGAGGGGATGGAGGCACCTTTTTTCAGAGAGAGAAATGTGACAGTCATGTGACATGGACACAGGCCAATAGAGAAGAATATGCCAAAAAAATGTCAGCCTGTCACAATTTTAGAGCTGTTATTGTGAAACTAATAGGTATGTGTTGTACTGTGGACCAATGAGCTATTATACATTTGTATTTGATGTGAGACTGGGTTGTTTCCTGCTTAAGACATTCAGGACATTTTTATTTTTAAGTATCTGAAAGTCCAAGATAAGAGAGAGAGAGAGAGAGAGAGAGGGAGAGAGAGAGGCATCAGTGTACTTGCCATGCCTTAAAAGCAAGTCAAAATTGGGACTGAGAGAAAAAGGGAGAAGAAGGAAGCTTGTAATTTTTATAGCACTTTTCTCAGTTGCTGTGGCTTCAGCGAGCATAAAACCAGCTATGTCAAACATGACAAGGAAATGCAAGGCTTTCTGCACCATTTACTGAAAATAATGATAGTGGAGACAAATGTATGATTCAAAGGTCACTTCATTTTGCCCTGTTGTTATCCAGCAGATCCATTTAAAGATCAACATTGCTGACTGAGCTGTACATAAATCCCTATTGGAAAATGTTGACAGGGATAATGGTCATATAAAAAATAAAGCTGAGTATGTGCTGTGCCTTTGTTTTTAAAGCACATGAACAGGAAAAAGAGGGGCTCAGTCTTTTAACTGAATTGAATGAACTGCTTGATAACAGCATATTGTGAGCTCAGCTTTATGAGGCTCTGTCTGAAGCAACAGTTAGGCCTGAGGATGGCAAAATCTGTCAGTCCATCAGACTGTCAGTCTGCCTGTCCATCTGATACAGAAAATATCTCAACAACTATTGGCCAGATTTCCATGAAAAATAGCTATGGATATTCATGGATCCCACAGGATGCTTGCTTAGACATGCCCATGACTTAAACATAGGTAAAATGATAATTGAATATAATTGAAATTAGCCTGTTCCACCAGATCCTTAAATCTTGATTTTGTGTTATTGTACACCCACCTAATATTGTTTTTTCACCCTCTAAGTCACAAAGTAGATTGTAGACCCTCTCCACCCATCAGATCCACTCCCAACAGTTTGTTTTGGGAACCCAAGATGCTAACCCATCTGCTGAGAAAAAACTGAAAGTCATATTATAATTGTAAGGGTGGCTGATGAAAGCAGTTAGTTTCCTTTTTAAGCAGGTGTGATCAGCTTGAATTCTTATGACAACGTACTCTAATGGTTTTCACTTCAGGTACAAGACATTCAGCCAGCAGCCTGAGGAGGGTCCCTGTCTGCCTTGATAATGTATCCACTAAAACTCCACAGTTAGCAAAGGAGATTCATTCAGACCTGGTAGTAGCAGGATTCCTGTCTGGAATATTCTGTCATTTAAGATAAAATTTAAGATTAAACTTAAATGTCATTTAACTTAAAACTTTATAGGTATGTTCTACGCTCCCTGTCTGTTGCTTTTGCTTCTGTTTTTATGCAGGCTATACTTTTTCACTTAGTTCACTTAGCAAAATTTAATACAGATTGTGCAACCAATTTACAAACAGTAGTTTTAGGAGATTTAAGCAAAGCCGATATTTGTAATTTTATTTTGAAAAGAATTCTTAATAAAATGTCAAACACGCACACAGGTTAATATGTCTGACTTCACAATACTTGAATAAGAAAGACATTTAAAGAGAAATTGCAAACCCTGACATTCCTAACAGGATGGGAACAACTTAGCTTAGAGAAGGATGGGGAGAAAAGGAGAATATATTATTTTAATCTACTAAAATAGGAGGTAAGTGTAAGGCACTAAAAGTAAAGTGAGGAAGCTGTCAAAAATAATGCCATGAATCATTTTTATTTATCAATTATAACTTGGTAGAAAGTTGAGTAAACAGAAGAAACCTAAATGAAATCAATATTTGGTGTGAGCATGTTTAGGCCTTTAAAACAGCAGCAGTTCTCCTCAGTACAACTGCACACAGTTTTTCAGGTACTTGGCAGGTCAGTTGTTCCTGCATCTTGAAAAAGTTGCTGAATTGTTGTTGATGAATTCTTCTGTGGATTTAGGTGAATCAACTGCTTCTGTCTCTTCATGTAATCCCAGACTGACTGCTGAATAAATTTGGGACCAATCAGACGCCTGTGTTGTATTATAGATCTAAACATCTAAAGTAACTAAAACATTTGCACAGTACTGTACATTATGTACCCATACCTGGGTACGTATACGTATGTTTTAAGGTATAGTAAGGCTAAGCAAAAATAAATTTCATAGAAATGTTCTGGGACATAAAAGATAGATCCATCAATGTATATAGAAAGTCAAATTGATATATAAGTAGGTGCTGGTATGCTTGTACATTGGTACATATGTACGTATATGTATACACCACCTGTGATTTAACATAAATTGTAAAAGTCCCCTTCCATTCAGAAATGTGTTTTTCTTCTTGTTCCTTCAGTTGGATTATTTGAGGTTCTCTGTGTAGAATGATATATGAGCAGTTTGTTTTCACATTCACTTGCTCAAAGTGGATTGTTTTTCTGTGCTTAAACTTAAGTAAAGTACCTATGAGCACGATTTGTGACATCACAAGTAGTTTGGAGCCAATCGTGGTCCAGTATGCAACTTACTCATATGTGATATGGAAACTTGGAGCCCCCAGTGCACAAACACTAGGAGGAGACATCTCTTGTCCAGCATTTAATTTTTTTCTGAAAATAACGGTATTTGTATTTTCAGAGATTTTGGATTTTTTAATAAGGGAGAAGGAGTAATTTTTGATTTTAAGGCTTTTTAACAAGGTTGTTCAACGTTTTTGTGGAAAAACCAGATCAGACACTAATTATTAGTCAAAGCAGAGTATTTTTAAATGTCTTATAACATGTCTAGAGGGGATCTGTAAATTCTGTTTGTATTTTCATGATTCTTCCCGTAATGGTTTGTATGAATGCCTGAGTGAAATTTTCAGGTTCCCTCCAATAGCCACTGACAGTCCCAATTCAGGGTTAAGTGAGTAAACTGATATTTATTCAATAGCAGCCAAGAACAGGACACTTCTGATTTTTTTGGAGTCACTCTCAGGCCATGTTCTTTAGTTGATGAGGCAGGAGGCCTGCAGGTTTTTCCCATGGGAACGTAACAGTGTAATGCGGCCCAAGATAATGAATTAAGTCAAGGGTGTGTAGTTTGTCATAATTAAGCATAATTGAGAGTCTATTATTTATTTAGATATATTTGAGGTTAAGTGTCCTGTTTCAGTCAATAACCATTAGGGTGTAATGGAGAAAGGGTTCATGTAAACATCAGCTTCTCAGTTCTTTCCAGTTCACATACAGTGTACATGTAGGATCACAGGAACTCACCTCAGGATACATATACAGCTCGCCCTGTCACAAGAGAAAAATGCCCACATTAGCTGTTATAAAGAGGCTGAATGAATGCTGGTTTCCTGCAAACATAACAAGCAGAGACATGAAGGGATTATTACTGTCAGAGTAGTTTGGCAGCTGCCGTCACCCACCTATTTGGCACTCCTCTGCTGTATTTTTCAGAGTTCACTGGCAGTAGAAAGAAGCTTTGGGAGATAGAGCCACCACTCTCCTAGTTGGCAGTGATTACTGAAATATCTCTTAAGAACATTCACAGACTGAAAGAAATGCTCAAAAGTACATTTTATATTTCTTCCAGTCCTCCATAATATTGAACTGTAATTAAATATCCACATAGTTTCAGTGTCACACAAATGACAGAGTACTGAGTTATTCAAATAAAGCCACATATTTTTCTTTTTAAATTTCAGTGTCTTTTCAGTGGCACAGAGTCAGATACTGAACTGTCTCAAGACCTGGACCAGAAGCTGTATTGACTTTATTCTTTTAAATAATTAATTGACTGCTCCATTTTAACATTATGTGCAACAGATTTTGTCAAAATATGTAGGATTAAAAAATATATGCATCCAAAATCCAAGAAGTGAAAATATATTTATTGTTGGGCTGAGCCTGACTGCATTGGATGTCAGTAGGATTTTTTTACGCAACTTGCTGTTCTTAATACTGCTCTTGTACTGGCTGCACCACCTTTCACTGCTTTAATTGTAATACATATAGGTGTAACACGCAGTGGTAATGTGGCTAGTTGATTAAACTCAAGATCACAATTATTTTCACATCATGCATACTCTGAGACACAATGACATGATTTTCCTGTCAAATGCATACCGTTTTGTTTTCAGCCTCCCCACAAGGTCACTTCATTGAAGAGGAATTCTCAATTTTGTTCTCATATTTTTGAAATATTGGTTTTAATGTGTAGTCAAATCAACAGACACAAATATACATACTGTATAAATGGAAACATGTACAAATACATAAAATATCACAAAGCAATGATTATCAAGAACATAATAAATATAATAAAATATGTTTTAAAAGAAAGAGAGAGTAGCTGGATTTCTTTAAATGAGGTGGAGTTGGTGCGCTCCAGTCTTTAAGAGTCATCTTCTTGGGAAAAACCCTGCCAATTGTTCAGTTTTCCTAGTATGAGAAAGGGAAAGGCTATCATTAGATATCACCACATTTACATAAATATAAATGTATTAAAATAAACAGATAAGTCTATATTAAATTTTGTTTTATTTAATTAAGCGTCTTCCCATCCTCAGAAGTCAGAACTTTTTTAAGTGCCAATACTTGTTTCAGTGCCAATACAACGTTTTGCAGTACAAGTGTTTCAATGCCAATGTTTTCTTTTTCAGTTCAGGTTTTGTTTTGAATGCCAAATTTTATTTTCGATGGCAAAATGTAAATGTCACTACTCTGGCCCCATAGAAAACAGTTCATATAAAAAGTAAATCACAGCCAACTATATTTACATAATTTCCATGCTGTGGCTTTATAAAAAGCAATAAAGCAGCATACGGTCATTTTTGGAATTTCATTGGCTATTTGGAGCGCCAGTCATCAGCAGAATCTGTTCCCATATGCTCAGTCTTTACACGAAAGAAGAGGGGCAGGCACCTCCTTCCAACGCGGACTCTCATTGGCTACTGTAGGCTGTGCACAGGACATGGAAGCTCTGGTTGGGTCAAGTGAGGTGTCAATCGAAAGTTCAGATTGCAGCCACCATTTTGATAGCAAGCTGTGACTAATGTTTACATGCTAATGTGAGTTATAATGGAGAATAAGTTGGAAGATTAGGACATCTGCTGGCTAATTTGAAATGATGCAACAGCTATTCGTGGATATTTATTCATGTAATAATGTGTTTTGGACTAAATATTTTACTGGATTGGATCGACAGGAGCTTTGCTAATGTAACAAGACTGTTCTTGTTGGAGTTGTATCAGTCAGTGGAGTAATATGAGGCTTCATAGGTGAGTAGCATTTTGTAATTGTTTGTTTGTTTGGTGGTGGTCTGACAGAGGTGCTGATTGTACCTGCTGTTGTTATCGTATCTTGAAATGGTTTGCATCAATTGAATCACAAGAATCTTAGCTTTCCAGATTTGTCACATGAGTACCCAAGGTTAAGGGGTTAAGAGGCACTGGATTATTTCCACGATATTATCATATATGTATTATTAACATTGTTGTGGATTTTCGGAGCTGATGCACTGGCAGTTGTCAGTTTGAAGAAGAGAAGACCAAACCAAACTTCGTATGATGATTCTGGGAAAACTTTAATGAAGAACCTTGCAAGGGAGAGCGACTCAAGGGACACCTCCTGTTCGTACGGTGTCCCCAAACTCGTCTGACCCTCACAGTCCAAAACCAGCCTTTAAGCCAATCATAGAAACTAGTTCGTCAGTTCCGAATCATAAACCTATGACCTAAATCTGTATCTTTGGTTTGTCTTGTTGCGTCTGATGATGACCTGCATTCTGGCCTTGGTTCGCCTGTGAGGCTCCTGGTTTATTAAACAACATGTGTTATCTTCTGTTTGAGAGAACAGAAGAGTACAGCTTGACATTCTGTTGTCCTGGTCAGTTATGGAATATCCATAACAATCCCCTCTTATTGATCAAAAGATCAATACAAATTACCAATTTATGACTGGACTGGTGGACTGTAAGGGCACAAACAGAGTAGAAACAACATCCGCACAACAGATAACAATTCTCACACAAAAGTAATACAAGAATCAACAATTGCATTGAACAAAATCAAAAGTAAAATCATCAAAACACATAATCATTTAAACACATAATGCAATAACAATAAAAGCAAACAATCAGTAAATTAGATAAAAAACCCCTCTTATGTACCCCTTTAAAACAACTGTCATGTGACCCATGAGTTCTGTCTTCCAACCACCAGGGGCAGTAGTGAGGCAAATCCTCAAAGAAGATCTCCTAGAACACCAAAGCGTTAAAGGAGGTCATTGACAGAGGTCACCAGTCACATGCGCAAACAACCTAAGACAAGACACTTCCTGCCTCTTACTAGATGAAATCCTAGCAACTTAAAGGGGAGTCATACAAACATTTGATTACATCATAACAATAAAACAAATCAATCACAAAGTGAAGTCTTCAACCCATGCACTTTGCGTACAGTAGAGGGCCATCACCATGGGATGCATGGTGATGTGGAATCCATCCTCCTTCGTCGACGTGGATGAACTCTGCTTCGTCTCAAACAGTGTTTTATCATATGTAGACCACCGCCATCTACCTCGAGAAAAAGTAACTGGATATGCAATATTACAATCATTCATTTTACATCTGTCAATAGGACATTTAAAAACAATAGAATTCACAATTCGTTTAACTCGGGAGAGAGCTGGTAAAATATGTCCATCAGTCTTTTCTGACTCTTTTTCTTCAGACTCTCTCATTGCAGCATTGTCAATGTATCTCACTGTTTTGTCAGGACTTACAGTGTTGTAGAGTCCCAATGGGCTCATTGATTTGTCCGTATGTCCAAGATCTGGCTCTTGGTCTGCATTTTCTGGATCATTCTGCAAAGGGCGCCCCTGTCCATGGGGCACTGGGTTCATGGCACCGACTGTGTCATGAGAAGGAAAGCCTTTCCGCTCTCCTTCGCCTGGAATCAGAGAGACTCCTGTCTCTCTCTCATTTGGACCGACTTGACCTGTCCCCTGCCCGAACCTACTAAACAGGAGAGAAAAAAGGAGTAACCATCCGGTTACCTGCCAGGGCTCTGCTCTCCTCCGCCAGTGGTTGGGGGGGCCAGTCTGCACCTTGTGGCGTGGATCCATTCTGCTCTGCCTTCGACCTTCAGGGCCGTCCTAGTAGTCAGCAGCACCTGGTATGGACCTTTCCACCTAGGAGACAAAGACACTTTTTCCAGAGATTTGATTAATACCAGGTCACCTTCTCGAAAGGAATGAATTGGTTCTTCCGATGGTTTGGGGAGTCTGTCAGCCACCTGTAAATGATACTTTCTCAAAATCTCTGTTAGTCTTTTCACATACTCAGTCATGAACTCATCCGTCCAAAGCAGAGTAGCTTTGTGTGGTGTCAGTGGGGGACTTGTCCCTGTGGACATTGGTCTTCCCATCAGCACCTCGTGAGGACTCAGTCCTGTAGTTGCACTTGGTGCACTCCGAATGGAGTACAGCACAATCGGCAGTGCATCAGGCCATTTCAGGCCTGTGGCTAGGACTGTTTTGGTCAATCTGTCTTTGATAGTTGCATTCATTCTCTCAACTTGACCTGAACTCTGTGGATGATAAGGAACATGTAACTGCCACTTAAATCCTAAGATTTCTGACAGTCCCTGAGTGATTTTTGACACAAAAGCTGGACCTCTGTCGCTATCTATTCCCTGCGGCACTCCGTACCTAGGGATTACCTCTTTTAGCAGACACTTTACAACTGTTCTTGCATCTTCTTTTTTCGTTGCAAAAGCTTCTACCCACTTCGAGAACCTGTCGGTTATGACTAGCAAGTATTTGAAGCCTTGTGAGCTTGGCATATGTACAAAATCTATTTGCATATTTACAAAAGGACCTGATGGGGGTTCTAAGTGGTCATGTTTCACTGTGCTATTCTTTTTTCTGGTCTGTTGACATATCATACAACTATCCACAAGTGTTTGTGAAACTTGAGTAATGCCTGGAGCAAACCACTGTGAGCGAATAACATCATTCATCACCCCTCTTCCAACATGCGCTGGACCATGCGTCACACGTGCCAGTACATGAAGGAGAGCTCGAGGGCAAACCGGTCGACCATCAGGGTGGAGCCACAAGCCAGACTCCGCGTCAACTTTACAACCTTTACGCAACCAAAGACTTCGCTCCCTGTCATCAGCGTGATTTTGCATTGTCACGACATCATTAGCGGAAGGAACTGGAATTGGATTGGTAGGTTGTGTGGAGGCACATTGAAGTACCAAAGAGGGAGAGGAAAGTGCCGCTTGTTTGGCTGCAGTGTCAGCCATTGCATTTCCTCGTGAAACAGGATCAGTTCCATTCGTGTGAGCAGCACATTTGATGATTGCAAGCTGAGATGGGCGCAAAATAGCATCTAACAGGTCATTAACCAAAGTGTGATGCTGTAGTGGTTTTCCAGAAGATGACACAAAACCTCTCATCTTCCATAACTGGCCAAAATCATGAGCAGCGCCAAATGCATATCTTGAGTCAGTGTAAATAGTAGCCACCTTACCAGAAGCAAGAATACACGCTCTAGTTAGAGCATACAGTTCTGCTGCTTGAGCAGAGGTACCTGGAGGCAGTGCTTTTGCCTCTACTACCCCCCAATCGTTAACTACTGCATAGCCAGCTAGATGTGTGCTATCAGATGGTCTGCTAGCTGAACCATCAGTGTAAAAAATCAAATCAGAATTGGGTATTGGTGTCTGCAACAAGTCTGGCCTTGGGGATGTACACAGGTCAATAGTTGTGATGCAATCATGCTCATCATCTGTGTCAATCAATGGAAGGAGAGTAGCTGGATTCAATGGAGGTGAGCGTTTTAAAGTGATGTGTGGACTATGAAGAATGATTGCTTCATAGCCTGAACGACGTGCAGCTGTCATGTGTTGGGTAGCAGATGTGTTCAAGATGTGAAGTACTGCATGTGGAACGTGCACAACACAGTCATGAGCCAGTACAATTGGAGAAGATTTCTCAATCATGATGGCAACGGCGGCCACCGCTCTTAAGCAACCTGGCATGCCAAGAACCACAGGGGTTAGTCGAGAGGAGTAGTACGCAACTGGACGGTAATGAGACCCATGTTTTTGCACGAGAATGCCTGTAGCAAAGCCATCTCGTTCATGTACATGCAGATGGAACGGCTGATGATAGTCCGGCAGCCCCAATGCCGGAGCCAAGGTGAGAGCATGTTTCAGGTCCTGAAAAGCTTTGTTCATGTCCTCAGTCCACTGCACCTTGGGAGGAGCTGATTGCAGTGTGGCGTTTCGCAAAACAGAGTCCATAGCAGCATACTCAAAGATCCAATGTCTGCAATAATTCGCCATCCCCAAGAACGAGAGCATTTGTTTCTTGGTTGTGGGAGGAGGCATGTTAACCAGCAGTTTCAACCTCTCCGGTGACAACAGGCGCTGTCCATTTTTCAAAACATGACCCAAGTATGTCACCTCAGACCGACAAAATTGCAGTTTGGCAAGTGATGCTCTATGACCACACTCAGCTAGTCTCTGTAGGAGCAAGATGGAGTCCGTTCGACAAGCTTCCTGTGATGGTGAAGCTATCAGGAGGTCATCTGCATACTGTAGGAGAGTGGAGCCCCCTGGAAAGTGGAGGTCATCCAAGTCCCGTTTCACTGCTGCTGCGTAAACTGTAGGACTCTCGACAAAACCCTGAGGCAAACGCTGCCAGGTGTACTGTTTTCCTTTGAATGTGAATGCAAACAGATACTGGCTATCTGGATGCAACGGGATTGAGAAAAAAGCTGAACTCAAATCAATGACTGTGTAGTGTGTTGAGTTGGATGGTAGTGAAGCTAAAATCGAATTTGTGTCTGGCACAATTGGAGCTGTTGGCACTACAATGCTATTAATAGCTTGCAAATCTTGTACAAAACGCCATTCATCTGGGCGGTTTGCTTTTGGAATGGGTAAAATGGGTGTGTTACATGGGCTTGTTGTTTGAACCAACACACCTTGATCCAGTAAAGACTGAATTACACCTTCAATACCAGCAATTGACTTGTGTGGCAAATTGTATTGCCTGACCATTGGTAGTTTAGCACCAGGTTTGAGTGTGACTTTGTGAGGTGGAGCCGAATTCACAAAACCCACATGGTTTTTATGTTTAGCCCATAAAATAGATGGAACCTCTGAAAGCTCTGATGGAGGCCCATACTGTGTGGGGAGGGGTGGTTGTTGCAAAACAAACCTACTCTGAGGTAGCTGGATGTGCTCAGTTAAAGATAACATGTACAGCTCAAGGCCCAAGTGTGTTATTGTTTGAGTTTGAGGAGTCTGCGCAGCTCCTCTCAATGCCTGGCACTGTGCCACCATGCTTTCAAGCTGTTGTGGGTCACAGCCAGGAGAGACAGCTACAGTGATGTATGGAAATGAATCTTTATCATTAACCAATTTGCGCTGTGCGTCAGATAACCGAATTGGAATTGCACATCCCTGTGGACCAACAAACAAACATTGTTCACACTCCAACCCCTCTTGTGTATTCAAAAACACATCAGCTAATTGTTTGTACACCTCTGGGGGGTTAAATGCTGCTGTACAGTGACACTGTAGTACAGGCCTCATGGCAGACATCTGTGTTGCACATGCTGGTGAAATTTGAGCAATTTTTTGAATGCTAGATACTGTGAAACTGGAAGCCATGTTAAAATCAGTCAATGACCAACAATACAAACAATCAGCAATAGTTTTCAAAAACTGAAATGCATGAGCAGCCTTCACATCAGGTAGGCTTAAAAACAATCCATCAGGTGTGCATTGAATGGTGGCATGTAGCTTGCAAAGTAAATCTCGTCCCATGAGATTAATTGGACTTTTCTCAGAAATCAGGAAAGAATGTTGCACATCTGAACCTTCAACAGTTATTTTAGCTCTCTGTGATAGTGGCTCAACAACAGGAACGCCGGAAACACCCACGGTGGTGACAAAATTAGGTGTTGGTGTACATACATGCTCATCAGCTTTAACAGTGGAAATTGTGGCCCCACTATCTACCATAATGTCAACTCTACTACCATTTACTTCAACAGGCATTATTGGATCTTCTGAAGGATCTTTTGAAAGTCGAATTACAGCTGCTTGAATGGGAAATGTTTTTTCTGATCCTGCCCCTCTATGGCCTCCCTATGCTTGATTGTAATATTGTCCATGATTCACATTATCAACATGTGGAGGAGGTGGTAGTGGTTGTTGTTGTTGTTGTGGTAAAGCAAGGGGGGCTGTTTGTTGGAAATTCCTTGTTTGGTGATCCTGGAATGGGTAATTTTGCTTGTTCTGACGACGACCACTTCTACACTCATTAGCCCAATGTCCCGCTTTCCCACATTTGTGACACTTTCCCGGTTTTCGCTTGTTATTGTTTTTGAAATGCTGTTGTCCACCCCCCTGTCGCGCATGCTGTAACATTTGTTTTGGGAAGGAGGCAGATTTGTCTTCAGCAAAAACTTCACACCTATCTAGCGCCATCATTTTGTTTACCGTTGCTTTCCAGTCTTTGGTTTGCCAATCGGTGACAGACAATTTGTATGCAGCTGCAACATTTGGTTTTAGATTTTGCACAAAGGTTGTAACAACAAAATATTCATTTCCTTCTCGTCCTATTCCTGCATTGCTATCCCAAGTACGTGTAAATCTGTTAACAAACTCAGGTACAGTTTCATATGCATCTTGGACACAGTGAATTACTTTATTAAAGTCAGTGCGCTGTCGTGCACATTTTCTTATTGCTGTTTTTGCTTCTTCATTTAACCAGTCAATCATGGTTCTATGAGGAGGCCACTGGCCATCCTCTGTCCGAGCAGGGAAAAGAAATTCACCTTTGCACAAATCCCACTCCGTTCTGTATGAGCCAGCAAGTAATTGTTCAACATCAGGTATCAGACAGTTATACACAGAGCATACATATCTTAACCATCCCCAGTATTCATCTGGGTTTGTGGTCGGATTGGGGGCATTTTGTGTCATTCCAACTATCTCAGCAGGAGTCCATGGTTTGCAGACAGCTGTGTTGCCAACCATGATTTTTGGAGCATTTATTGAGGTGGATGTAATGTTTAGAGGGGGCTCTAAAATGTTAGTTTTCGATCTTGTATGTCTTTCCAGATGTGAATGTGTCATTCTAGTTGTACCTCGTCTCTGAGTTTTGCTACTTGCAGTGTGGGGTCGTCTCTGTGTCATCTTTGGCCTGACTGCAGGTTCTGTGTCGTCACTATGGTCTGTGTCAGACTCCTCCCCCTTACCTCTGGCTCCTTGTAACTCAAGTTCTACCTCACTTTCTCCTGAGCTGTCCTGAGTGTCTATCTCTGTTTCTTCAGCAACGGCAGCTAAATGTCTTTTCTTTTCCTTTCTTTTCTGGCTTTTTACCTGTTTGAATGACAAATTAGCTTTCTTTTCTTTTTCTGCAGCTTTCCTAGCTTTTTCTTCGTCGGCTCTATCTTTCTTTTCCTGTTTAACTCTTTCCCTTTCTCTAGCAGCCTGACTGTCTCTTTCCCTTTCTCTAGCTGCTATCTGCTCTTCTCTATTTTCTACTTCAGTCTGTAGTCTTTGTCCCTCAACAGCTGCGGCTAGTAAGAGAAATTCATCGTCAGTCTTTGCTTGTTGTGAAATGGTTTGATCAGTCATGTTAGCAGCTGAAAAGGGGTTTGAAGGTGAAAGTTGTGGAAAAATTGAAATCATTGTTTTGTTTGTGTGTGACTCTTGCAAAGGCACTCCAGCTTTGGATACAATGGTCAACAAAGTTTGTGGAGAGGGAGCATCAGTTTGCCGTTTTGCCCAACCGTATATGATAGCTTTGGAAATGGCCTTCACATTCTCACCATGCCTCTGTTTAATTTTCATCATTTCTGTAGCTCTGGTTTGCAACTCTGCTTCCAACATAGG
Source organism: Thunnus albacares (assembly GCF_914725855.1). Lineage (NCBI taxonomy): Eukaryota > Metazoa > Chordata > Actinopteri > Scombriformes > Scombridae > Thunnus > Thunnus albacares. The sequence goes on from NC_058111.1 coordinate 35,713,205, forward strand.
CAAGTGACATGCTGTCACACATTTAACACAGTTCTCCACTGCTGCTCTGAACTCATCAGAAAAACGATCAACTCTTTTTTCATCCAGACTCACTCCACACCTCTGACGAGCAACAGTTAACCACACATTTACACAATCTTTCATATACGCACTATCCCAAGATGGATTTCCAAAATCTGGGTTAACATTGTACTCAGCAATCTGAAGCTTATCTCTATCAAACGCTCCTTCGTATGGCCATTCGCCATCTGTCCACTGATTCATAAGGGAAGAAAATGGAAACACAAAAGTCCATCCTTTCAATCTACCAACAACTCCCGCCGGAGATTGTGGAGAAAACATCGCTCTATATTGTGCATCTGTGAGTGTGTGGGGGTTTGCTTCGGGAAGCTTATCAATGGCAGATTGACCTTTTACTTCTGAATTGGTGCGTTTGTTTCCTACTGAAACAGATTTGTTCTTTCTCTTGTGTTTTGGTGAATGAATTAATTTTGTAGTAGATTGTGTTCTACTCACTGCTTTAGACGTGTTGTTGCCCATTTTAACACATTTACATTAAAAACATCACACAAACAAACACATCAAACACAAAACAGACACATCAAAACTTTCCCAGCATCACCGAAGTTCTTTTTTTTTTACACCTCTCTTCCTGGTGCAATAGCAGTGATCTGAAGCCAAACCGACGAAGCAACTCTTCGTCTTGTGTACACTGTTTATTGTTTGAAAAAATTTTTACCGGCGCCCGACTCTAGGACTTAGAATCCCAAGTCTGAAAACATTTCTCACAGGACACAGAGTGGATGATCCCCGATCTTGGCTTAAACGAAATAGGCCAAATCCTACCCCGAAAACGTCTTTTCTATAGTTTAAATCTCAGGTGGGTCCCCCTGTGCCGGACGTAGCCCGAAGCTAGCCCAGAAATCCCAGCCACTTTTGTGGCACTGCAGGAGTTAAGACTCACTCAACTCTGCCTTTTTTACCTCTTCACAACCACATGCTTTGCACCTGCTTATCACTGCACAGTTTCAACACATTTTCATGTGTTTAGATTCTTTAACCATCAGCTTTTTGCTTTTTTTTTGTTCACTTTGTGACCACCTTTAAAGTGAAAGTGATGCACAGTTTCTTTGTGATTTCGTCAAACGCAGACATGGTAAGGCACAACAATAAAATAAAATTATGCACTTACCACGTCTTTGTTGTGTTGAAATCCTGTTCGTGACGCCAAATTGTTGTGGATTTTCGGAGCTGATGCACTGGCAGTTGTCAGTTTGAAGAAGAGAAGACCAAACCAAACTTCGTATGATGATTCTGGGAAAACTTTAATGAAGAACCTTGCAAGGGAGAGCGACTCAAGGGACACCTCCTGTTCGTACGGTGTCCCCAAACTCGTCTGACCCTCACAGTCCAAAACCAGCCTTTAAGCCAATCATAGAAACTAGTTCGTCAGTTCCGAATCATAAACCTATGACCTAAATCTGTATCTTTGGTTTGTCTTGTTGCGTCTGATGATGACCTGCATTCTGGCCTTGGTTCGCCTGTGAGGCTCCTGGTTTATTAAACAACATGTGTTATCTTCTGTTTGAGAGAACAGAAGAGTACAGCTTGACATTCTGTTGTCCTGGTCAGTTATGGAATATCCATAACAAACATGATATCAATATTTAATTTTTTAAATATCATGGTTATCATCAATACCAATATATTGCAACATCCCTTGTAGAAATATTTCAAAAATGCAATCTATTTTAACTTTTAAGAGGCCATTTTACATGCCTTCATCTCATCATGACTGGATTATTGTAACAACCTTTTTACTTGCCCTAATCAAAAATCTATTGATCAATTCCATTTCCATTTCCAATTTAACCAGAATCAAGAGACGTGATCACATCACTCCTGTTTTAGCCTCTTTACACTGGCTCCAAGTATGTTTTAGAATAGATTTTAAGTCTTACTGATTACTTTTAAGGCTCCTCATGGCCTCACTCCCTGCTATTATTCTGACCTCCACTGTACAAGCCGATTAGTAGTTTGAGATCCTCTGTCAGAGGTCTTTTATCTGCTCCAGAGGCCATGCTAGTAGCCATTTTATCCCCTTGCAGTCCAGCGCCCTCACAGAATTGACGTGATGACAGAAGTCCATGAGGGTAGTGTGCAGGTCCAGAGGGTGCAATCGTAAGTATGGTATGATTTATTCATGTTGGTGGGAATGATTCCCAAGTACGCCAATTGGAGGTCACTAAAATTTGTTTTCTCTGGGCCTCTGCCTAATCTGACCAGAGATTACATGTATAGCTGCATGTCGTCATTCAACTGCTGGCTGTCAAGGTGGTGTCTAGCAAACAACATCGGCTTCATAGACAATTGGTGGACTTTCTTCGGAAGACCTGGTCTGATTAGGAGAGATGGCATATATCCCACTTTGGATGGAGCTGTTCTCATATCTAGAAATATGGCAGAGTTTATTAGCAGACCAAACCATGACAACCCAGAGACCAGGAGGCAGAGCTGCAGTCCTGCATGTTTCTCTGTGCTTCCATTAGAGCAGTTACCCACCCAAAACCCCATAGAACATATGTCTGTCCCCCGACCACTTAAATCAATTAAATCTAAGGTAAACAGAAGAGGATTCATTCATAAAAATCTAATAAAAATTAACAGCACCACTGCAATAGTACAACAAAATAGGAGAATTAAATGTGGAGTCTGAAACATTAGATCTCTGTCATCTAAAGCCGTATTAGGAAACCATCTAATCTCAGATTATCATATTGATAAACTCAAGCCTAATTATCAACCCTAGACCTTAATTTCATTATAACTCATTCATCTAAAGCCTTGGTCTTAGTCTCTCTCAGCCAACCTGGAAAACTTTACAGCCAATTCTATTTGTTGTAATATACCGTCCTCCTGGCCCGTACTCTGAATTTTTATCTGAATTCTCAGAGTTTTTATCAAACTTAGTCCTTAGCACAGATAAAGTAATTATAGTAGGTGATTTAATATTCATGTGGATGTCGAGAATAATAGTCTTAGCACTGCGTTTATCTCATTATTAGACTCAATTGGCTTCTCTCAGAGTGTAAATAAACCCACTCACTGTCTTAATCGCACCCTTGACCTTGTTCTGACTTACGACATCGAAATTGAACATGTAATAGTTTTTCCACAAAATCCTATTTTATCAGACCATTACTTAATAAATTTTGAATCCCTATTACTGGACTACACACCATTAGACAAAAATGTCTTAACTAGATGTCTATCTGATGCTGTGTGCGGTAGCTAAATTTAAGGAAGCAATTCCATCAGTATTGAACTCAATGCCATGTCTCAATACTACAGAGGACTCTTATGCTAATTTTAGTCCCTCTCAAAACTAATAATCTTGTTGATAGTGCCGCATGCTCAGTGCAAATAACACTCGACACCATCACCCCTTTCAAAAGGAAGATTTAAGCAAACATTGCAAAAATTTAAAATGATTTGGCGTTCCACAAAACTGGAGGAATCTTGCTTAGTCTGGCAAGATAGTCTTAAAACATGTAGGAAGGCCCTCTGTAATGCCAGAGCCGCCTATTACTCAGCATTAATAGAGGAGAATAAAAACAGCCCTAGGTTCCTTTTCAGGCCAGGCTGAAAAAGAGTCATAACTCTATTGATCCATGTATTCCTATAGCTCTCAGTAGTAATGACTTCTTTACTAGATATGATCAGTCTCTCTTTAGTAACAGGCTATGTACCAATCCTTTTAAAGTAGTGTAATTAAACCTCTTCTTAAGAAGCCTATTCTTGATTTTAGCCAACTACAGACCTATATCTAATCTTCCCTTTCTCTCTAAGATCCCTGAGAAAGCAGTTACCAATCAGTTTTGTGACTTTCTACATAACAGTAGTTTATTTCAGGATTTTCAGTCAGGATTTAGAGTGCATCACAGCACAGAGACAGCACTGGTGAAAGTTACAAATGATCTCATAACTGCATCGTACTTGTCTTGTTAGATCTTAGTGCGGCATTTGACACCATTGACCTTCACATCCTATTACAGAGGCTGGAACATTTAATTTGCATTAAAGGAACTGCATTAAGCTGGTTTAAATCCTATTTATCAGATCGATTTCAGTTTGTACATGTTAACGATGAATCCTCCATGCAAAAGTTAGACACAGAGTTCCAAAAGGTTCTGTGCTTGGATCAGTACTATTCACCTTATATATGCTTCCTTTAGATAATATTATTTGGAAACAGTCCATAAATTTTCATTGTTGTGCAGATGATACCCAATTATATTTATCAATGAAGCCAGATGAAACCAATCAGTTAACTAAACTCCAAGCATGCCTTAAAGACATAACGACCTGGATGACCTGCAATTTTCTGCTACTAAACTCAGACAAAACTGAAGTTATTGTGCTTGGCCCTAAACACCTTAGAAACACATTATCTAATGATAAAGCTACTCTAGATGGCATTGCCCTGGCCTCCAGCGCCACCGTAAGGAATCTAGGAGTTATTCTTGATCAGGATATGTCCTTAAACTCCGACATAAAACAAATCTCAAGAATTGCCTTTTTCATCTACGTAACATCGCAAACATTGCAAAAATCAGGCACGTCATGTCTCAAAATGATGCAGAAAAACCACACAGTAAAAAACTCTTAGAGAGTTGAATTTAACTCTGTTCTAGATAACATTTGGTCCCACTCGAAATTAGAGTAAAATTTACTCTTGGCCAGTGTTAACTTTTCAGAGTTAATTCTACTCAATTCAGTGTCAAAATTAACAATGAAATGTGTAAAAATATTTAACACTGTGGTTTGTTCACACTGTTCAGAGTAATATGATTAAACTTTTTTGAGCTAATTTTACTATTTTAGTTTTAAAATGACACTCCAATGTGAATAATATTTAAATTTCATTTCTCTACAGTGTTATTTTTTACATCTAGGTCATATGATGCTATTTTACTGTGATGCTATACTGCTGTGTTCTAACCTATTAAATGTAAATAAACACAAACATACAAGATCACAGTAACAGCATTTATTGAATCTTGCCATACTTATCAGAACTGACTCAATCTGGTAAAAAAGAGGCATTTCAGATTCAACTTTGCCACAAATAACCAGATGTGGGCGGTAAACAAACTCATTGTGTTTAGCCCAATTCACTTTCATAACTTGAACACTACTGGGCACTTGCATTGCCATGGCAATTCCAGAACCTCCTTTTACCATTTCTAAAGACACCATTTTTCCTGGACCAATGTCTAACCGACTAAAGGTTATTGAAGATTGCCAAACGTATGTCATATGATTCTGGTGTTTTTTGGCTAGTGTTTTGGTGATATTTTTAAATGACTTGAGCTGTTTCTTTAAAAAAAATGTGTTTACCTTCATAGTGCATGCACCAACTATGAAGTACAGGTCCTATTTTCTGGATGCAGCGAGGATAATGGATATGAAAATGGTGCTTTGGTAAAAGTTTTTCTGGGGATACAACATCTTGAAAAGTTTGTGGTGTTCCACAATCAAATGTTTTAAATATACACAGAGATCTTGAGAGAACATGGGAGAAAATACAATGTTTACAGTTTGTTGTAATAGAAGAAATTGGCCGCAGTGTTGGTCAGTAGAGCTTACCAAATCTCCAAACATGAGCGGAACATTCCTCAATAAGCACCATGACTGAGCTGCATTCAGTCCCAGATCATTACTCTCTCCACCTAAATTCACAGTCAGTGGCCTACTGTTTCTCTCAATGACGCCATAATCAAAACTTTGTATTCTCGAATTCAGCTCCCCCAATGTAACATGTTGTTCTTTAAAATACACAAACAATAACTTCAATTCGTATTGGGCCACCCCTTCCAAAATGTCATGCATCACATCAACTGAGAAGTTCTAAGTTGTGCAAAAATATGTCAATGAATTCAATAAGCATGAACTCTTCACACCAAAAACGTAAGGAAGAAATGGATTACGAGCCATTTCTTGACAGTGAGCAGTGTGGGTGTCTTTGGTGCGCAACACTATTTTGGGAGAATCTTCAGAGAATTCTGTTTGAAAGTCATCTTTTTCAGCAAAACAAAACCTGCAACAGTACCTTGCACTGAAAGACTCCACCAGACCAAACAAACTATGTAAACCTAAACTATCACCTGTATCCTGTATCACACTGCCATGAACATGACCACCATATAGTGGAATTTCAATACCATCAGTCTCTAACACTTTAATGTCTCGAACAATAGGAGCAAGAATTTCACTAAAACTGTAACATTTAAGATCTTGTGCATGAAATAGGGCACACAGCTGTATGTTTGCCAGAAGAGAATTCCATTTTGGAGAGAAGTCCCTTAAGGTAAAATATATTGCACCCAATTCATGAATACCTCGCTTGGAACCGAGAGGATTTGCAACCTTGAAGTCATCATAGAACATCTGGATCTGCACTGTGTGCTTTTCAGTTGAAAACAGAGGGTGAGTCTTAAATAAAGATCCATCACAAATATCTCTGAGTCTTGAGTCATCAGTGGCTTTTTCAACATTTCTGTGATATGCTGACTTTTAAATATTGACTGCAAAGTAGATAAAATTGGAGCATACATGAATTTATCTCGAACAACTACCTGATCATATGTTCCAGTTTTTTTTATTTCGCCTTGTGTCAAATCTTGAGCCAATTACACATTCAACTAGTTCTACAGTTTCCCACTTGTCTGATAAAAATTTTGATCACTTGTATTCTGAATTAAGAACTGTGAAAGGATTCTCTAACTCCTCAAAACATGCTTCAACTTTCTTGCACATTTCAGTTTCTCTTTCATCACTAAATACACGCTTAATGACAATTTCTTTAGCATGTTGCTGGATATCTTGAACAATCTCTTCCATGGAAATCACAACAAAATTCACTACACTTTGGCCCACACCTTCTGCCTTTAGATCAGAAATTACAGCTGCACAACTATTTACAAGGTCTGCTGAAGATAATTCTAACTCAGGCTCTAAATATTCAGACGACGTCAACATCAGTGGCATTACTTGTATCAAGAACACTTTGACGAGGTGAAAAATCACCTTCTTTTACAGAATCAAATGAACCGCTTACATGGCACTTGTTCAGATGCTTTCTAAAGCCAGAAAAGCTACCAAAAGAACGTGAGCATCCCACTTGGCCACATTTAAGATAAAGAGTCTTTCTAGCACAGAGACCATGAATTACCTTAAGGTGCTTTATAAGGCTGTTTGGTCCACCATGGTCACTTTTGCAAAGAAAACACTGCATTGTTTGAATTCACGTGGGTACTAACATACCATTCTTGCTCGCAACTCTGCAACTCTGGGGTTTGTAGGAAAGTGAAGAAATTGGTCAGTGAAGAACTGTAGGATGTACCGAAGACATAACGGGCCTTAAAGAGTTCGTCAAGGGCTCCGACTGAACCTGTCGCCTTACATGGAAGGGCATGTTTGTCAATAACAATGAAGAAGGTGTGAACGCTGCTTCTTGTGGTTCCCTGAGTGAGGAGGTAGGGCTGACTGCTTTGGATGATGTTGTTCAGATGATGCTGTACACTGGTTCCAGCCTACAACAAAACACATTCATCATCAGTATTTAGTGACCAACCTCTGACAACAGATCAGATCACCTCAAACTGTGCATGAAATTGAGGTGATGGAAAGTATATTTTAAACAACCGTTCAGCGTACCCTTTGGAATTCGATGAGGTGATCTACAGCCTGAGCTACAGACATCTTTCCTGGCCTCTTTCATCCGTGTGCAGATGGTGGCAGGAGATGTAGCAGCAGCAGGAGAGCAGACATGTCACTGTCCCAGCCTACAGATCAACAAACATCAGGTTAACATTATGCTATAAATACATTAAATTGGTACAATTACCTATATAACTAAAAATGGTGATTAAAAACAGTCCCAGTCATACCATTCTTAACCTTCAGCAGCTGACTCAGCATTGTGCATTAACCCCAGGAGCTCTGTGGTGGGTACCAGTCCATGGCTTTCCTTTACCACTTTAGCTCTGTGGGCCACCTTTCCAAGAATTTGTGGGCAGTGAACTCACCAAACAGGAGTCTGAAATCTTGTTCTATCTGTAAAGCAAAAATACAGTGCATATAAACCAGTAATGAGTGACACTGCATGCTGCATGGGATATTTCAGTGATTCAACTACTGAAGATTTCTTACCAGTCCCGGTGTGTCCAGAAACCACGGGAAGACTGAGAAGACATCTGCTGCTTTCTTTTCATCGTTGACCATTGAATGACGATAGATGAAGGTAGCTTTCATCTTCTCACAGACAGTGTCTTCAACAGCAGAGTGTTTCAAAACAGCAATAGCTGCTTCCACATCCTCATCAGATAACACTTTCTCAGCAGTGAAGGGTCTGGATCGACCATGGCCTGGCCCACCAACTTAAGACCAAACACAATTTTATTGACTCCTTCATACAGATTTCATCAATATCATATGTAAATGATAAGTAAACTTACTCTTGGGAGATTTGCTAACTGAGGCACCTCTGCAGTTTTTCTTTGAATGGTCTTCAACTACCATGCAAGGTACTCCGAACCGCTCTCTCTGGATCATAGTAATGTTCCTATGTAATTAAATACATGCAGACTGACTATGCAATCAACATGTCTAAGGGCAATTATGTGTTTTAATGTTGCAAGGACCCTTTTACTTACATATCCATGTTGTGAATATGGGTCTTCCAGATATGGGAACAGAGCATACATCACTCTGACACTTAGACACGTGGGGGGGATGTTCTAATGTAAGAATTCAGTGATGATGTTCACTCAATTGGCATTGGACAACACAATTAAAAAAAATCCAATACTAACAATGTTTCTTCATAGCCTACATGTATGATTCTTACCCATGTGTTTCTGTAGCAAGTATGTTTATCATCCGTCTTCTGGTAGCATCTGTCAGAGATTTGGTTTTTGCATACTCTTGCATGATGTGGTCACCGCCGGGCTTTGTTGTTAGGATTTCTTCAATCATCTTAAATGGAAATAAAATATGCAGTCAGAAAATTAGAGAAACAGATCATTTTTTCTCCCATTTTAGCTTTGCTGCATTGGCTTCCTGTAAAATCCAGAATAGAATTTAAAATCCTTCTCCTCACTTACAAAGCCCTTAATGGTTAGGCACCATCATATCTTAAAGAGCTCATAGTACCCTGCTCTGCTCCCAGAATGCAGGCTTACTTGTGGTTCCTACAGTCTCCAAAAGTAGAATGGGAAGCAGAGCCTTCAACTATCAGGCTCCTCTCATGTGGAACCATCTTCCAGATTCGGTCCGGGGGGCAGACAACCTCTCTACGTTTAAAAGTAGGCTTTAAACTTTCCTCCTTTTTGATAAAGCTTATAGTTAGGGCCGGCCAGGCTTGCCTTGTATTAGCCCTTAGTTATGTTGCTATAGGCCTAGACTGCAAGGGGACTTCCCATGATGCACTGAGCTTCTCTCTTCTCCTCCTCCTCCTCTCCATCTGTATGCATTCATGTACCATTAATACATGTTACTACATGTTACTTGACTTCATCCCTAGAGTTTTTGTGCTTTCTCATATCACAGGAAAATCCTGAATCCGAGGGTCCTGTGGGTGTCCTGCCTTGACATCTTCTCCAGCTATTATTGCTTGTATTATTACTAGTCATATCAATATTATTATTATAATTATTATAATTATAATAATTATAATAATAATAATTATTATTATCATCGTTGTTACTGTTATTATTATTGTTATTATGCTTCTCTGTGTCGTCGTCCCCCCTTCTTTCCCCCTCAACCCAACCTGTCCCGCACCTAGAACCCTGCTCATGGGGGAATTGTTGGATCTCTGTCATTAAAAAGTACAGTCTTGACCTGCGCTATGTGAAAAATGCCCTGAGATAACTTTTGTTATGATTTGGCGCTAGATAGATAAAATTGAATTGAAATGAATATCTGGATTCAGCCTATTTTGAATCAAAGTACTGCAAAGACGAAGAAACAAACACGTCTATTGTAAAAAAAAAAAAAAAAGACAACAACTTTATAATAATTTTATTCAGCTTGCTTGATCTTGACAAATTATTCGAGGGGATGAAAGTACCATGGATCGACCAGCCCAGGTCTCTTACTGTGTATTTTCGTTAAGATACATTCAACTGAATTACATGTGATATAGGCCTACTCTGATTTCATTAAATGTATAAATTTTTAAATCTGTGCCACCAGCCCCGACCTCACCCATCAAAGGTATATTTGGTTTTGAATTACATTAATATTTCACTTAATTAAAGCAGCCTACTTAAAAAATTCGGGGCAAGATATCAAATCCGTGGACTCTCCAGTAGGCTGCGCTGTGCCCGCGCACTACTGCGCGCGACTAGTCCCCGTCGTGTGCGCGCAGCTCCAGCAGCAGCAGCAGCAGCAGCAGCAGCGATAGTGTAGGAGAGGAGCGGAGCGGACACTCGGTGAACACTCAGCTAGTCTCTGAGCAGCTCTGCTGGTGTGGATGGTATGACGGAGTAGGACGGACTTTTTCACCTGAATATTCTGCAGCATGGCCGGGTGAGTCCCGCGGGTAGTGCCGCAGTCCTAGCTGATATATGGCCACAAAGTTAGATGCGTGCGGACAAACGAGCGGTGTGAATGCGGGGAAGGGGTTTCCACAGTCGGTGTTGCGTTTTCCTCTTTTTTTATCTGCTAGACTGAGTGGGACGATATGGCTGACCTGAGCTATGTAACATCTGCTATAATACTATTGTTTGTGATGATGATGTGCTGCTGTGTGGCTCCACGCAGCTACGAGTGGTAGCAAACAGTGTGTGGGGGGAAAACAGTTGAGCGGTTACTGCTGATGAACAGCGAGCTGCGCGGCTTCAGCTGCATGGGACAACTGAGAGTCCGGACCTGCTGCAGCCATCCGGACCTCATCGCTATGTAGCTGTCATTGCTTTCTCCTTGCATTACAACCTGCATTATGAAATAGAATTTGGTATCATCATTGTCAGTTGTGCATTAATAGAAACGTTTAGCTTCATCCATGTTATGAATTTTCCACAGATGCATGTGCATCTCTGTTATCGACCATCAGATGCAGCAACTTAAATATCTGCTTTTGACAAAAAAGCCTCATAGAGCAGGCCTATCCTGCGCAGTTATGTTAATTACCTCCATAACACTGTAGCCTACAGTGGCACATCCACTGCCACAACTGGAAAGCCCTAAGACTGAAATAAAGAAATCATAATTAGTGTACCATTTCATCAGCTGGAAGCCTGGGAGCACTTGGAGAGGAAAAAAAATCCTTGAATCTTCTTTGTCCTGCAGGGTGAATGTGATGGCAGTGCAGACATGCCTGAGTTTAGAGGTGCATGTGTGTGTTGCTGCAGACAGACAGATGGAAGCAACAACGGGCTGGTCTGAAATGTCCTACGGGCCTTCAGTGGAAACAAGTGTGTATTGTGCATGTACGTGTGTGTGTGTGTGTGTGCGCGCGCGCCTACATGTGTGTAAAAAGGGAGGCTGCATCGTGAAGGTTACTACCAGTCACTGAAGGGCTGCTCTGTCAGGGTGGAGTCATTTTTATTGTGAGGTTTCTGCAAAAGCCATCAGGATACAGGAGACAATGATTTCAGATTAGACTGAAGGGGACATTTTGCCAGTGTCAACCTGTTTACCACACACACACTAATGCACAAGCACACATATAACTATGCACATACATTTGCTACTGTGTGTGTGTATGCATGCTTCCTCCTCTCACCTTTCAGCAAGCAGGAAGGCAGGCGGTCGGCCAAACAACTACACAGCTGTCCTTTCACTTTATGTGCCGGCCTCCTCCTCCTCATTTCTTCCCCCAACACCTCCTCCTCCTCATCACCTCTTACCCCTACACCTTCTTCTCTTTACACCTGTTGTATACTAGAATAATAATGATTAAAGCTGCAAGCAGCGATGATTGGGCCCTCACACCTTCATGCACGTTGGGGCCCACCGCAGTTGAAGTGCTGTTATTGCAGGGCAACATAATGCAGAAATACATTCACCATAGGGCAACTGACATAGATATACATTTTCATGAACATTGCATGTAGGAGATAACTATCACTTCTACATTATTATTATTATTATTTTTATTATTAATAATAATAATAATAATGATAATGATAATAATAATAATAATAATCAAAGCTGCAAGCAGCAGTGAATGGGCCCTCGCAACTTGCGTGTGTTGGAGAGAGCGGTAGCCGTGGTATCACTATTGGAGATCTGTTGACAGTTCTGAATTGTCAGGATCATCGGACATTGTGTGAATGGGTAAAATATTATTTCCTGTGTGCAGTATGTGGTGCCGGAGATGACTCATTAGAAACTGTGTATATGAACTATGTGCTAATTAGGCTTCACTTCCTAGACAATACTACATACGTGAAATATTATTGCAGCAATACGTTTACCAGAGGGTAACTGACATGGATATACATTTTCATGAATTTTGGACATTGCATGTAGGACATAACTATCACTTCCTGTGTCCACTATGTGGTGCTAAAGAACACTCACTAATTAGATGTCATGTTGCTCTATATCATGTGTAGACCACACCATGTAAATTTCATGTAAATTGGATGATGTCTGTCACATATGGGTGACTTTTTGTTGTCAGTAGGGGGCGCTATGACTTTGGCCCAATATTAACATGTAGATCTGTTCAGGCCTGGACTCTCATCAAACATGAGAAATTTGGGGCAGATTGGACAATGTAAAGTGGAGTTACAACAACTTCTTGTTTAATGCCCTGAGAATCCCCAACGAGAGCCCCCGCCAGGCCAAAAAAATTTTTTTAAAATGTCAAAAATAACACCAAATAGTCATTCATTCGCAAATCAATAGCATTTGGGAGCCTCTGAGCAGCGCTGTCTCGAAACGTGAGTTAACGTCTTTGTTGTTGCCTGGGAAACTGCAGGTAGCGTAACTCCTTATAAGGAAGAGGGCAGAGCGTAAGCGAGTGAGTGGTTAAGCGAGAGAACGAGCAGCAGAAAAATAACGGTTAATGTGACAGGAGCAGAGGAAAGGTTGGTAGTAAGTTGTCAGTGTGGCAGTAAATGTACAGTACAGACTACAGTGTGTCAGTTAATAAATGCTGCAGCTTGTCTAGACCATGAAAAGTCACATCTGTTGTTTAACCAACTGCTGGAAAAGTGAAGGGGTTAACTCCAAAGTTAGCCTTAGTAACCTAGCCTGACGACTCTAAACAGATAAATAGAAAACGGAGAAATGTGTAGCTGCCTGCTTATCTCCCCCCTCCCCAACCCCCCCCCCCCCCCAAGAAAACCCCCCAAAACATCGAGAGTAGGAGATACAGACAGGTGACAAATTAAAGGAAAAACCAACATAAGGTGTTAGGCCACCATGTGCCACCATAGCTGTTTCAATGCGCCTTGAGAATGTTTCTACAAGTCTGTGGAACTCTACTGGAGGGATGAACACCATTCTTCCAAAAGATATTCCCTCATTTGATGTTTTGATGGTGGTGGTGGACAGTGCTGTCTAATGTGTCGGTCCAAAATCTCCCCGAGGTTTTCAATTGGGTTGAGATCTGGTGACTGCAAAAGCCATAGCATATGATTCACATCATTTTCTTACTCATCAAAGCATGACCCCTCGTGCCATATGGATAGGGGCATTGTCATCCTGGAAGAGACCACTCCTATCAAGATTAAGATGTTTCATCATAGGATTAAGGTGATCACTCAGAACAACTTTGTATTGATTTGCAGTAACCATTCCCTCTAAAGGGACAAGTGGACCATGCCAGCAAAACCCTCCCTCACAGCATAACAGCCACTGGATCTGCCACTGTACTGGTCAAGCATTCAGACCTGTACCAGTTTTTCTTTTAATTTGTCACCCGTCTGTAACGATTGCTTTCTGTGCCCACTATGTGGCGCTAGAGAACAACCACTAACTATGCATCATGTTACTGTATATCGTGTAGACCACGCCATGTAAATTTAATATAAATCGGATGATATTTGTCACATAAAGCTGACTTCCTGTTGTCAGTGGGTGGCACTATGACTATGACTAAATATTGACATGTAGATGTGTTCAGACCTGGACTCTTATCAGTCATGAAAAATTAGGGGTAGATTGGATGATGTAAAGTGGGGTTACAACAACTTCCTGTTTAATGTCCTAAACATGTTTTGGACAAAATTGTCCGGCATGCCACGACAAGGGTGTTCCATGAAAACTAAAAAGCCTTGCAATTTAGCATTACAAAGGTGTTTAGATGTAACCTACCAAACTTGAGATTGCTCACCTTAAATCTTTAGGAGCAGTTTCTTAAAATACAACAATTGTCAATGGCTTCACTTTGCCAAAAAAAGGCAAAGTAGATTCAAAATGGCTGACTTCCTGTTGGACTTAGTGTATGGCTCCAAGAGCCTTTTTTTAAAGTCTGGAGATGTTATATTAGCCTACACAATTTCATACACCTACCTCAAATTTAAATGTGGGAGCTTTGACTTTGAAATTTTCTAGGGGGCGCCCTTGAGCCATTTTGCCACATGCATGCCCAAGACCCATATTAGAAATCAAGACGATCTCAAAACTGCAAAAAAGTGATTAGGTGCCCAAGCCCAATTGTGATACTGATTGAAATATATTTACTAGTTTGAACATAGGTGCAAAGTGTCATGAGTTTTTGTGTATCATAAAGGCCTCAAACGTTTGTAAAATGAAAATTGATGCACAAAATTCAAAATGGCTGATTGCGTGTCCGGTGAAAAAAATTCAAAAGATATTTTCTATGACAAGAATGATGAGAGCAATGAACTCACCAAATTTCATGAACACCCATGCAACTTTATCCTACACTGTGCATTGGAGACAGATGTGGAATTGCAACTAGAGGTCTATTGACACGGCTCTGAATTTTCAGGATAATTGGACATTGTATGAATGGGTAAATTATGTCAATTAAAATTATGTAATATTATGTATTTCCTGTGTGCAGTATGTGGCGCTGGAGATGACTTATTAGGAGTCGTGTATATACAGACGAGTGACAAATTAATAGGGCTGTAGTCAACCAAATAAAATCTTGGTTGACTGAAATCGTACATAATTTTCAACTTATCGATTAGTCGCGGGGGCGCTGAATTAAAAATTGTTGGATGTTATGGATGATGTTACAGAGTGAACTCTGCAGCCACACAGTTCTCTATTCTCTATTTCTCTGTTTAGCATCTTCAGGCTAGGCTAACCCATTGTTGATAATTTTGGAGCTAACCCCCTTCACTTTTCCAGCACTTGGGGAAACAACAGAAGTGACTTTTCTTGGTCTTGAGAAGCTGCAGCATTTATTAACTGACACACTGTACATTTACTGCCCCTACAGTGAGGGGTCAAGCATTCAGGCCTTAGAGAGAAGGGTCACTGCATATCAATACAGAGTTGTTCTGAGTGATCATCTTTATCCTGTGATGAAACATTTCTATCCTGATTGGAGTGGTCTCTTCCTATAATAATGTGTAAGTGAGTGAATAGTTAAGGGAGAGAGCAAGTGGCAGAAAAGTGATGGTGAATGCGAGCGGAGCAGAGGAAAAGGTTAGCAGTAAGTTGTCAATCTGGCAGTAAATGTATAGAACAGACTGCAGTGTGTCAGTTAGGCTAATAAATGCTGCAGTCTCTCAAGACCAAGAAAAGTCTCATCTGGTCTTTCCCCATCTGCTGGAAACATGAAGGGGGTTAGCCTCGAAGTTAGCAACAATGGGTTAGCCTAACCTGACAATACTAAACAGAGAAATAGAAAACAGAGAAATGGGTGGCTGCTAAGACCCCCCTTCCCCTCCTCCCCGCTGCCAGGCCAAGGCAGTCAACCTGGGGGAAACACAGTTAAAAAAAAGACATTGTTCGGAGAAGTTTGTATTGAAACTACTTTCTGACCAACAGTCAACAGGTGCAGTGACTTCACACATTTTGCTACTGGCTAATTAGGCTATTTATATGGTGTGACTGCAGGGATAACAGAGGGGCCAACCATCTTGGTATAATTTATGAATGCTCCCAAGCCGGAATAATGAGGTTTTTCTGTTCATCCTTCTCTGCAGGCATTGCATGAATGCAGCATTTGCATCTCTAGCTAACAGGTAACTAAGGCTTTTGATTTATTAACAAGCTTTAGAGTTGTCGGCTGTTTGTAGGATAGCTTTTCATATTTTTTGCACTTTTAATGGAGCATGGCTAACAAGTTTCCCCCTGCTTCTAGTCTTTGTGCTAAGCTAGGCTAAACACGTCCTGGACTTATCTATGCCTATACTCGACAAACAGAAATGAAAGTGATATCTCCTCATCTGACTCTACCAAAATGTTGGACTTCTCTGCTATAATGATGTTTTCACATCTGTTTGTTCCAACACTTAATCAAAATTATATGAGACTGACCCTGAGTTAAATATTCAAACTGTAGACATCTTTCCATCAAACATGCTAATCACATTCATGCTTGTGGATGACTTTTTCACATGTCGCCAAAATTTGGCCTGACACATCTGCTGTCTTTGGAAATGCTGAGCTTTGCACTTAAAATCAGGCTCTGTATGTTTGAGCAGTGCTCTGCTCCACACGAGAACCCACTGTTAGATATGAGAGGAGATAGGCTCTCCATTTGTCTGATAGACATTACAGTATGTTGTGAGGTGAGTCTTGTGGCAGCACCTCTGTGCAGCCTACAGTATCTGTATCCTGACTACATTACTGCAGATAGCATGTGCATGAAATTTTGCATTGGAGCTGCTGCATGGCCACTGCCTGCAGTGGCTGACCTCCCTGCCGGGCACAATGACCTCCACATGGAGGAGGAGGGAGGAGGGGGAGGAGGAGATGGAGGCCCTCCCTCCGTTCGTTTTGTTCTCCTTCTCCCTGAGCGCCTCACTCCACAGGCTGCCTGCTTGGAAATGGCATCGTTGCAACCCCTCCTCCTGCTCCTCCACCCTCCCCCTCACTTTTTCTTCATCTCTGGGGTCCCGAGGGCTTTGTGAGCGTCTGTTCGTGGCAAATGCCAGCACTCTGCAGGGCCCCCCTCCCTCCCCTCCTCCCTTCCTCCCTCCCTGTGCGTGTGTATGACAGAGAGAGAGAGTTGGGGGATTTCTTTGGTTCCCCTCTTCATCCATGCTGGGGGGGGGGTAGAGGCTGATGAGTGCTGTGAACTGGTGTTTCTTCCCCAGTGTTTGTGCAATTGGCTGGTGTGTGCTGGAGTGTGTGTGTGTGCTATTGTTCTCAGCGACTGCTGGAATGCTGTTGAATGGTGGTTGTGTCAGCCTAGATGCCCAGCAGTATTGTCTGTATTTGTTATTTTCATCCGTGTATGGTCCATTTTTTGCCTCTCATGTATGTAACCGCCTCATCTCACCGTCACACCGCCTCTCTGCTCTTAGCACGCTGTCTGCATGTGGACAAAGAGTTTAGTAGATGTCAAGGTGCTGTATCAGTTTACCATCAATAAATCATCTCCACATTAATTTTGAATCATGAGCATGAGATCATTGTCTTGAAAACTGCTGGCAGTAGACTCTAGTGGCTTCTACACTGCAGGTCAGATTTAGAGGGAAATCTACTTATATGGTACAAAATGGGGAGAGCTGAAAATAGGGCTGGGCAATAAAACGGTAACAGTAATTATCTCAGTATAATTTTCCTCGATAGAAATGTAACAAATGTTGGATAAATATTTGATATAATTAAACTGAGAGGGAGAGAGAGAAGCCAGTGTAGGGGCTATGTTTGGTCGGCTTTGCTGAGCTGCACTTGTTTTTCATGCATCATTTTTCTATCAGGATATTTATTTTGTTAAGGAAAAAGGACAGGACAAGGATTTCACTTCATTTTACTCATGCATATTTTGATGTTGAAAAAAAGGTTTTATCATTATAATTGTTTTGAATGTTCTACCTCAGATTTGTGAAATGTTTGCTGTTGGCAAGTGTTTGTCATGTTCTGACCATGAAGAATAGTTTAATTATTGATATTGATTGATAGGAAAATTTTATCATGATAACATTTTTGGCCATAGCGCTCAGCCCTAGCTGAAGAAGTGAGACTTGAGCCTTGAGTTGGACTTAAGTCACAGAAATTAGGTTTGGATTCACTTAACTTAACTTGAGACTCGACTTGAGGATTCAAAAGCCAAAACTTGAATAGATGAAACCTCAAAATGATGAGATAATGTACCACCTCAACTAGAGCTGCACCATATTGGAAAAAACTGACATTGCGGTAACTTTTTTTTCTGCAATATACATTGTGATATGAAAAAATACAGAAAATTTCACCAGATACATACAGTGTGTTATTCATGTACAGATATACAATTAATAATCATCATTTTCATCATTTGGGTAAAAGTGTATCCTCTTCTAACAAAACAAACTCCCACTCCCACTTCTACCACACTTGGTTCCCTCTGCCACCCTTCCAGAAATCAACTTGGACTCCTCCACTTTCAGTTTTCAGTATGAGACTCTTGACACTGGCATAAACAAGTGGAGAGAGAGGAGGCAGAGCGGTATTTGGGAAAAAACAACACGTTTCTTCACACACTTTACAAATGGACATGTTTGTCACACAGTTGTGTTATTTACATGTAATCTACTATTTCTAACGATGTTCAAATGCATGCTGAATCTGCATGCAGGAAGATTAACATGCCTCCCGGCATTGGCTGAGGATGGTAACACTCTCAAACTCAAGCAGCAAACAGATTGACCTATATGCCAGCCAGATGGAGGTACAGATCTGGATACTGCATGTTTTTGTGTGTGTTGTGTATGTTAAGCATTTCTTACATTAATACACAGACCAGCCCTGTGACAGTAACTTTTTCACCTTTAACCAGCACCAGGACAAGGTGCTGCTGATAACAGGAATACACACATTCAAAAGTGGCCTGGCGTAACTTACCACCTGACTCTAACATCCAATCAGCATTATCTGTGACAGTATTCCATGCATGTTTACAGGTGAGTGATACGCAGACTCTGCATGCACAGTGATCATGTGCTCCGGGGAAGGGGTCCGTTTATAAAACAGGCAGCACTTACTTTCAGGTTGTGGTAGGTGACTAGTGGGGCCTGCTGTCCAAGAACCCTTAAATCAGACTAAATGATGTAATATCAGACAGACTTTTTTTGTAGATTAGTCATGGAAAATGAAAACCTTGTTAGTTTTCTTTTTGTATCAATCAGCAAAAAAGTTGTTGAATGACATATTTGCCTTAGTTGACATTATTGCACGTCCTGCAATGTGACCATTGCACACACACGCACATCACAATGTCAGTGCTGAAACAATATATCGTGCAGCCTCAACCTCAACCATTAACAAAAATTCTGATTCCTTATTGTCTAATTAAAAGGCAACACACACCAGCAGGGTATGATGCTACCCTTGCTTAAGCGTCTAGATACCACAGAGCTTTTCATAAGCGCTGGCTGCCGGCCAAACAGCCGACTACTCAAAGTCCAGCCGGCTACTTTAATATATGAATTTTTGATTCAAATGAAATAGTTATGATTAACAAGTTACAATTCGCCATGCGTGTACATTTAAGACCACTAACCTCTGCTTCAAAACAATGCAAATGTTAGTTTGTTTTATAGAGCAGTACATAAGCTAGATAAGATTAAAAACATGTTTCCCCTTAAAATAACCTTGTTTATTTTCGTTGAATAAGAGTGCATTTATGTCTCTAGTAAAACAATACATTAACCATCATTGTGGCATGTCTTGATAAACCTTACAATGAAAGTGTCAATAAAAAAAATAAGGTCTAATGATTCTTAATTACAAAAGTTCTGTTCTATCACTAAAATTAGTCAGCAGTCTCCAATGTTCGCACTGACTCAGGTGGGATCATTTTTCTGTTTGTGTGGCTGAAAATGAGAAGAATTGAAATGATGGTGTCAGGAAGTGGAAGCAGTCTCATCTGGTCTCAGATGTTATGATGAACTGCATGTTAAGCTGTCATGGCTGTTGCATGGCCGCAAGCATTTTTAACCCCTGCTTGCACTAACAACGCTTTCACCATTTTTTCTTTCACTTAATTTTCACTCTGGTGTTTGCTACAGGCTCAGCTGTTTGCTAACATTTAGTGTGAGCACATGATGGCATGAGTGACACGCACAGTCACTGAGTAGCTACACAAATGTTTCACTACACACACAGTCAGGTGTGACCTTGAATGAACTGCTTTTACATGGTTTCCGGAGCTCAGTAGCCAATTAGCTGGCTCATGAGCCGGTTTGACCAATTAATGTCATAAGCAACACTGTCTCAGGGGTAGTTTGACATCACACCTACACACCATGTGTTATCCTGCGATAGAAGCTGTTAATTACCTGTACAGTTCATGCACAGTATGGTGTTTTTGTCCCTGCTGAGTCCCAACACCATCTCTTCACATGCAGTGTATGTAAGCTGAAATTGTGTCATTTTTACAGAATGTGTGCTGGTGCTCCTTGGTTTTTTGGGTTATTCTGAGCAAAAATCAAGCCAGAATAGTTATCCTGTACCTGCACTGTCCAAACAGCCTGCACACCCTGCCTCTCCAACACCAGGACTCACCCGACCACGAGCCAAACCTGGAAAGGAAGCTCGGCGTCCACCAGTTTCAAATTAATTACTGCATCGGCCATTAAAAGGAGCCTCTTTTCTATGACGACTGTCTAATCAGCTAGCAGAATAATTCACAGTAAGCTCTTTGTCATGTTAAATCATGTCCACCGCTATTCATTTACTGTGTCAGATTTACCTGACACGGTGCCAGGAGTTCCTTTTTTTTACGTCCACATGCTCAGAAAGAGAGATGAAGTTCTTGTCAGTGTGTGCAGAAAACATCAATTAAACATACCTTTTCCCCCCAAGCGACAGTGACTGCTGACACAAGTCATTAGTGGTGAATAATTTTACTCGTGCTGATATAATTGGAGAATCATTATTTAAGCAGGCATTTGTTTGGAGACTGTAAGGTACTCTGCTCTAGGGTTGAACGATTTTGAAAAAATACCTAATTGCGATTATTTTGACTGATATTGCAATTGCGATATTAGAGGTAATGATGATTTTTACATCATTATTCTCATTTTCATTAAAAAACAAATGATTATGGTGTGATTTTTGTGGGGATCTGTACCAAACAAAGATATTTTCTTAAGTCTACAGAACATGATGTGTAGACCGGAACATCTCTGCAGCATGACAATATTTAACTTGAAATGGTATTTTGACACACATTTCGCCTTTAATAAATATTGTGCCTCTTGTGATTTTAAATTTGCAGTAGGTCACATTGTCATTGCAATAAAATTTTGATGAAATGTTCAGCCCTACTCTGCTTTTCCACTCACTAGTCGTATTCCTGACGGTGGTGGTGGGCAGGTCCCACAGTGTGTATGATGTGAGCAGCAGGCAGGGCTCCTGTTCTGCTAGCTCAGTATGCATGTGCATACAACAAGAGGGCAGTTAAGGGATCATGTCACTGGCCTGGAGGTGTGTCTAATTGGGCTGAAAATCCAGCTCTCAAGTCATAAACAAGCGGGAATGTGAGCAGGAGGTGCCATGCTTACACAGTGTGAAGAGAAGTGGGGTTACACTGTCGAGCGCCCATATGTTTTGACAATTTGATTTTTGACTTAACCCTCATTATTTTTCACATCACTTACCTTCATTGTTTTTCACATCCCATCAGTTTCAGCACAGTTTCAAACCGCTTGCTGTGAATGATGAAATCCTTCCATTTTTTTTTCTGTTCTTTTTCTCATTTCCAAATCCTGTTACCGTTGCAACAACCATTTAAGTTCATTTCTGCTAACCCGACTAGTCGGAGTGCATCATGGTGCAGTGTGCACACTGACAGGGATATCTCCTGTGTCCCTACATGCCTGTCATGTCTGTTTGGCACTCGGTGCTGCCAGAGCAGATGGGTATTGATCCGGTGTGTGGCGGGTTAGTGTTGGCATGTCAGCCAGCCGCTTGCAGAGCTGCAAGCCAGAGGTGTCAGTAAAAAAAACCTTCCCTGCCATTTGGACTGCACCAACAGGGGAAGAAATATGCAAATACAATACTCTTGTCAGTTGCTTCGATAGTAAAATATTGTTTTCAGTATCTAGTTGCACACAAAACATATTACACTTACAGTGGTCATTGGCTGGAGAGAGTCTGTTTTTTTGTCCAACCAGTCTTGAGGCCTTAGGATGCCGGTGTCAGTTAAGTTTCAGATACTGCAGTTGTGTTTATTCTACACTGGGTGTCTGCATAGAGGCACACGTCCACGTGTGCAGATGGTGTTTCAACATGGTCAACGTGGTCATAAGATTTGTCCACGCAGACCCTGGCAGACATGTTCAGATGACAAACTGTACACCAGTGGGACCCTCACAGTTACATAGAGATAGAAAGTATCATTTATGCTTCAGGGCAGGGTTTTGAACCTAAATACTTTTTGGGTGTCGAAAACTTTCATGTACTGAAAGTTGTCTGCTCAAATTTGTCATCCTTGTTGAGTGTTGCCATGTTACTTCTGTTAACTGTAACTGCCTGACTGATACATGATGTTTGAGGCTAACGGTGAAATCAACACTGAGAGTTTAAAAAGTCTGATAACGACATATCGGCAGATATTATATTATGATATATATTTTTTACATAAATTCATACATATAGAGTTTTGTCAAGAGGATCTTAAATGAGTTTTTTTTATAGAATGGTGTGCAAGATGTACAGTAGTGGGACATTTAACAGTCAGTAATAGTGACACACAGTGATGAAATGACCTCAAACACCTAGTGATGTTTCTCGTTACTCATCAGCCAACATATGTGTCATTAATAATATTTTCTGATACGTTAACAGCCCGCTGATTTATGTGTCGGGCTTTATTAAACACGAGTATATAAGAACCCTCAACTAAAATATTCACTTACTCACAATATATCATTGTAACATAATGTAAGGGGCAGACTGCCATGAATTCTGCTGAGCCCATTAGTATTTTTGTTGCGTCCAACAAGATTGTGTTTTGAGCTTTAATGATTCGTTGATTGACAGAAACTTAATCTACAACTATTTTGTTAACTGAATAATCATTTTTTTTAACAAAAAATGCCAAATATTTGCACTTGGCTGCAGCTTCTGGAATGTTACCTGTTGATATAACTTTGGGCTCTAAGAAATGATAACGTGCATTGTTGAAAATGATCATTAGTTGCAGCCCTAACTGTATGAACAATGCAGCCTGTAGGGGCCACTGCTAGGGTTCAGACTTGATGTGAATCAGCGTTTGAGGGAATCTTTTCATGACTGAGCATGTTTTATAGAACAGTAGTTTGGCCCATTCCCTGGATTCAGACAAATCAGAGAGCCGTTGAAGTCCCGCCAATCCTCAACTGCATTTTTTTGTGTTTCTCATGGTAAAAAAAAAGCCCTCAGCCCTTCACATTATTAGAGAGAAATGCATTCCTGTAATAAGTTTGGCTGCTCAGTGGTGCGCTGCGCTCTGAAATTATGCTGATAGACTCGTGAAATGGAAAAATCCAGAAGAAACAGCTACGTCTCAGTGTAGTAAGTCTCTCTGTGACATCATTTACTGGCTAGCAGAGACTCTCATCACCCACTCATTGAGATGCACAAAACCAAGAGAAAAATGCATGCTGAAAAGAAATCCAGCAGCAGGTCTTCATAGTTTAATTTGAGTGCAGAGAGCTACGCGCAGGAGCAGAGCTGCTGCTTACTTTAACAAATAGACTCTGTGGCTGTCGTGGGTCGGCTCGGTGATACAGTGCAGGCCAAACTGCTTGTGACTCTTGCCTCTTTTTCTTCAGAGTAGAGCTGTTGTCAGCACCAACCTCTCAATCAATTTCTGGTTTGTTGCTGGCTGAAGGTGTTCACCAATCACCCGGCCCCTGCAGCGGGCCAGATCCTTTCCTGCCTTTGATAGATGTTGTTCAGAGCGGAGAGACCTTGTGGAGAGGAAATAGGAAAAATGCAACATTTGAACTGGAGCACAGTGGCGTTTTTTGGGGGATCAATAGCTCATTAAGGGAGCGTTTGATGAGCCTCAGTGTGGAAGGTGATTCAGCTACGAACTGAGATATAAACTCTGTCGCTCCTTTTGTCTTTCACTTCTTGACAAAAACATAAAAAAAAACAAGTGCATTGATTGTTGGAGCATGTTTTCCCTTCACTTAATCACTGCTATCCACAGAAGATGGCAGAGGAGTTATTGCGTGTGTGTGTGTGTGGGTCCCTGGGGGCAGCCAATGGCACGCTCAGACCAAACCTTAGGAGTAGAAATTGTCTAGTCAGCTCATTCCATTAGGAGTGTGAAGTTAGCTGGAGTTGTGTGTGTGTGTGTGTGTGTGTGTGTGTGTGTGTGAGAGAGAGAGCACTGTGAAGCCCTGACGTTGACCTTTCACTGGCTGTAATGTTTGTAACTAACTGGCAGTAAGCAGTGTGTGATGGTCCATGTGTCATTCTTATCTGTGTGTGTGTGTGTGTGTGTGTGTGAAGTAATTAGTTGTGGTTCTGTGTTAATCCAGCAGAGTCCTGTCAGCACCCTATTAGCACCTTGTGAGACCAATAACAGATTCAAAAGCAAATGCCTCGGGTTGTCATTTTTGCACAGCAAGACAATTATAATTTGAATAAAGAGCTGCAACAATTAGGTAATTAATTGACAGGAAATGAATAGGTTGCCTAACTCTTTTGATAATCAATTAAAGTAATATTTCAGTAAAAATCCAAATAATCTCTTGTTTAACCATCTCAGATGTGAAAATATTCTGCTTGTCATTGTCTTAACATTGTGTTAAATAGAATCTTTGGGTTGTGTACTGGACATTTGATCTCATTACTTTGGGCTCTAGGGAATTGTGATTACCATTTCTTTACTGTTTCTGATGTTAAATAGGCCAAAAAATTATTGATATTGAAAATAGTCGTTAGCTGAAGTTGTGTTTGAAGGCCTGGGCTCATCAGCTTTTTGTTGAATCTAAATTCAGTATCAAATCTGCTCAGAAACAGTTTTGAGCATTAGTTGAATTGATGCTGACAACCTGCAGCTGCTGAAAATGAGAAGATACTGGAGATCCTCATTTAGAATATGTTGAAATATTGATATGATAAATGAAATATTAACTGCATGATTCTGCTGATCGGCTGCTTGTTTCCACCAGATAAGACTCACAACTCTGTTGGTCTTGATCTACACAGAGTCCACATGGTTGATCTGTGGCAGACTACAGACAGTACAGATACACACTGGCTTGTAGAGGGCAGTTGAGTTTCATATTGGCTTCTGGGCAAGTTACTTAAGAACGTAATGTAAACTACTTACCGCTGATATAGCCTAATCTGCTGCAGGTGACGTTTGTCGTTTCAATGGGTGGAAGTGACGATCAGCTGCTACCAGAATGTTTTGTACACTGATCTTTGCTACTACAAAAGAGCAGGAACAGATAAAACATTTAATTAGAGATTTATTAAATCCTGGAGCTTAGGAAATCCAGGTATTTTACAGCCCTCAAACATGGAGATCATAAATAACAGAAAGGGAAGATGTCTTATCTCCAAAGTAATGAGGATCTACAGAGTGTGTTTTATCTTTCTTTATATGCTGCACATAAGAAAATACAGTTAAGTTTAATTTCCTTTTTTTTAAAGAACTGGTTGACATCATAACTGTTGTTTAAACATTAATAAAAAGACAACCCGTGTACTAATATTAATACAGTCTGAATGAATGCTGTATGAAAGATGGAATAGTCAGTGACATTACTGGAATACCTGCGGTGCAGGAACTACAGTATGTTCTCTGGTAAATTGCTGTGTCCATTATTTTGACCCACACCTGTACTTCTCTCAGTAGTGGGTTTGTGAAATGGGGGCAAACAGTCACAGCGTGCTCACTTCTGCACATGACTGTAGCACGAGATGACTCGCATGCGCGCGCAGCCTCACATCCATCATAGTACTTGCAATAATGGAAGTAAAAAGGCTTTTGCTTGACATCCGATGGCCATGATTATTCAGTGGCCCGTCAGTTTTGTCATCACTCTGTTTCTACTCCTTTGTTACTCTCTCCATTCTTGTGTCTCTCTTTTCCCCCCCAAACTCTCACACACTCACTCTAGCAGCACTGAAACCACTCTTGTTTGGCTCTATTATATCCAAAGCTTTATTTCTCTGTGTTAAGTCTGGTTTGTTTTTCTCGGAGAGTCAGCCTGTATTTTTTTTCTTTGGCTTTTGCTCTGGTTATTGCTGTCCAGTGATTTAACTTTGTTCTCTTTTTGATTATATTTCGATTTTATACGTTATTCAACCTCGCTCCTTCTTTTATGTGATATTGTCTGTTTTCTAGCCACTCACTGTTGTACATTGCTGGTTTGCAACTTTTCTGGGTGAAAAAGTTAAAAAAAAAAAAAAAAAAAAAAATGTGGAGAATGATATGTTTAGAGATAATGAAACACAGGCTCAGTACAAAAGTGGTGAAGGCAGTGTGATGTGTTTTAAAGCCAGTGCTGGTTGATAGAAGAGGTCAGGCAGTATGTCTTATGTGTGTGTTTGTCTCATATGTATGTATGATCCAAGTCTTGGTGGCTTTTCGAATGTAATTCATATTTTCTAAGAAATCAATGTATGTCTCCTTTGTGGGTTTTTGTGACCTATTTGGTAAAAAATGTAATGACCAAGAAGAAGAATTTCTTTTTTTAAATTTACAGTGTCAGTGCCCCTATATTGGTGTTCTACAGTGGTTTTTTTATTATTTTATTGGCGCAATATATGGGTGTGTGTGTGGGCACTAAAATAGGCTATAAGTGATATAACAAACTAACAGAGTTTTGAGCACGCTGATGCACTGGTTTGAACTGGCAGGTGGCCTCTGTTATCCTTTCCTTCCCCCAGCAGCTCTTTAACCCTCAGTACGTATTGTACATTTGAATCACAGGGTCACAGGATTACTGCTTAAAGACAGTCTGCTTGTTTGTTGTCACCACATCTGGACCTATGAAACAGAGGTGGTGGGTGAACTGTGTGTACATGAGCTGCTGCTGACTCAGCAGTAGTGGTGTAACGGAATGTAGTTGATCCGTCATCCGAACAGATCGCCCCCCCCCCCCCCCCCCCCCCCCCCCCCCCCCCCCCCCCCCCCCACACAGTTCGGTACACATGTGAATCACGGAGTAACTGTTAATTGTAATGTCTCATTTAAGACAAAGTAAACAAACTGCTGTAAGTACAAGTCATGGACAGACAGCGTGTCGCTAACAGGGATTTCGAAGCGCATTGATCAAACCAGCATCGGGTCAGTGGTGACATCTGCAGGTATGTTTACACGCTGTCTAATGTGCTGCAGCTGAGCAGCTAATTAGCTATCTAGCTGCTAAGTGATGTTAGCGGTGCACTTTTCCCTGGTGAATGTTTGTTTCAAGCTGAGCTGCAGGGCAAGACGTGTGTTCGTGTTTGTGAGTTATCATCAAGTTTTGATGAAGTTTCATTCACTACCATGTTTAAAGGAGGAAGGTATCATGCTTCTTATTGCAATTCTTCAATTTAACAATTGAGCTTTGAATATTTTTGATTTAATTTAAATTTAAATTTTTAATTATTTTAAGATTTTATTTAAACATTAGACATCTTTAATGTTGTTTTCATCTAAGGCTTATGGGCAAAAGTTCCTTGCTCTAAGTGTTAACAGAAGTTGAGAGCACGTCTCCTAGCAACGCTGGCTCTCAGTTGTCAGTCAACCAATGTCATGGGAAATGACCACTTCCAGGCCTGAAACTGAGACACTTTTTAGCCTTAATTGACCAATGAATTGAAAATTAAGTAATTTTCATAATTCCGATTTCAGTTTGACTTAAAATACATATTAGTGGAAATAATGGTTCAAATTGTGATAATTCAAGCAATAACTTTTGTACATTTTGGACATTCATGACTAGGGATGCCCTCAAAACTCGGTTCTGAATTGGAACTGGTTCTAAAATGTTAAGAACTAGGAGTGTTTTTAATGTCGGCTCTTTCATCTGTACTGTTATACGTTTTGGTGTAACTCATGGTCGCGCTGCAGGCAGCTTCTCCTCTTTGTCCTCTTCTCTGTTCTCTGTCTGTCTTTCTGAGGGTGGGGCTCAGCAGAGCAGGGAAGCTGTGGTGGAGACAGCAAACCAGGTGAAGTAAAGATAACTTGAGTCGAAGACACCTAAGCTTGTTATTGTAACTGCTATAAAATCTTTGCGGAAAAAAAGCCAATAAGAACTTTATCAAACCACCTGTTCAACAAGCATAAACATGTAGAAAAGTGATATTTTCATTTGCTTTGCCCGCAGTCTCCCATCCACCGCCTTTATGTTTCACACAACCACAGCGTGCTGGTTAGGCTAACAGCAAATTGTTATTAAACAAGCTAAAGCAAAAGCTGTCTGGGCTTTATTGTGTTATCCTAACTTTTCCTTTTATATAAGCACTCGATGCCATGGCAGAGCTGGTGTTTTTAAAATGAAATTGTTAAGTAAAATAAAAAAATCAATCAGTTTGTAACGTATATTAAAATGTGACAAATTCTTATAAACTCAGCTACTGGCTGAGATGGCAGCCCCTTCTCTCTACTAACCGTACCTGCAGGCAGGTCTTCTTTCTAAACTCCTCAGTATTTTTATGTCAGGGATATTATTTATTTTATTGACAAATTAGATTTGTCAGTGAGATATTACTAAGTTTATGTAGACTTTCTGAGGTAAACATTACTGTTGCTGCTCTAGAAACAATATTTAGTTATGTTTAAAATATTATTATACAACAGGTAGTTCGGACCAAGCAATCTGACTGGTCAACTAGACATTTAGAACATGATCAGATCAGCATGACAGCATATCTAGCCGTGCTCAAATGAAAAATGCCTCGTCACTAAAAATATTACTCGGCCATTCATTAGAACTGTAGATTGTGACGTCATGCTAACAACAACAGTCACTTCTGGGTAGACAACTGGTGGTTGATTTGAATTATGGAGATATGTGAACTTGGTAAACTTCTTTATTTCTGTTGTCATTTTCAGCCATAACTGTAACGTTTGAATATATATTGTTAAACACAGTGGTCCGACTATCTGATGTTTCTGCTGTGCTTATTTTAAGTACTGTGTTGCTTTGCTAGCATTGTTGGTTTGTTTTGTTTTGTGGGGCTCAGCGGTAAAACCCGGAGCGAATTTTGAATTGTCTTTTTTTTATGTATGTGAAACTTGAATGAACTGAACTGATTTGGGGTTGTGGGGAAAACAAAACGGACCCTTTGCCGAGTGGATTGAACTCTGAGACTGTGGGACAAATTACACATGCACAGACTCGCACGCACGAACCCTTCTCCACACTTCATCGTTACCTGGCACCCCCATACACAACAAGACTTAACCATTTTCCTTTCAGTTGAGAGTATATCTCAGCTTCCGCTCTGGCATCCTCCATCAGCTGTGCTAGTGAGTCAGTGACACAGCGCCACTAGCTTAAAAATGTCTATGAAGTTTGCGGACATAGTAGCTAAATCTGTCCATGGGAAAAAAAAAAAAAATTCAGCGGATATGTTAGTTACAACAATGTTGGGCTAGCAAAGCAGTTTTGTGTTTATATATGTAGTATTTATTCTGTTTGGGAAATGCCATGATCTCTAAAAAGCATTAGCTCAAGTTGGCTAGCTGACTCAACAAGGACTAGAAATCGTCTGTGTTGCTAGGTCGTTACTAAGGGTCGGCCTACTTGCTGGAGTAGTAAACTAGGTTTCATTACATAGGAGTCTACAGATGTAACTGATTGTTTTCCAGGTATTAGTCATACCCCATGTATTTCCATGGAAACAGAGATAACACTAGCAAGAAGTTTTTTACTTTTAGAGTGAATTGCCCCACAATATGAATACATTTTGATTATATCTTTTTTTTATTGTTGGTAACTGTTGTATAATCGCAATATTACATTTCAGGGTGTACTTTACTGTCATTGTTAGCACGACAGTGATGTGGTCAGGAATGAGGTGCTTGCGCCGAGTTCTGTAAGCATCACCCTCTCGTGTAATATTGCTTAAATAAATTCTAATCCTGTTCTGAATTTATTTTTTAAATTAATATTTAAAAAAAAAAGCAATTCTTTAGTTATGAAAAAGAACCATTAAGAGTATCGATAAAGAACCGGACCAATGCGGAGTATCGATAAAATCCTAACGGATCCTAACACACGACTCTCTAGGTCTCAGGGTGTCATGTGACCTCCAGTCCTGACTGGTCAAGATGCCAAGATTACCACACAGTGCTGTTCCTGGGGACTTACAGCATGGAAGCAGGTGGTGGATGTCAGCGGTGTAACAGCTCCTATCATGAAAGCAGCACACAGGTTCACACTTGCCAAGTTCCTGGCACACACTGATGTGTTAATATCAGATGTAGACAAGTAAAAGCAAGTTTATATACACATGGAATAGCAGTTGTCAATGTCTAAGACATTTTTAAAAAATCTAATGCTTTCAGGAAATAGCACTTGTGTTTTGACTGTAACTAAACATCCTGTGCATGAGCCTGTTCCTGACAGGGAATACATACATGACAAATTAGGAATTACTACTACAACAAGATTATCTCATAAGTATGTCATAATAAGGCAGATCACACAGTAGCCCTTTGACCAATTTCAGACTATTTTATTTAGTCAAAGCTCTTGTTGGGCTGCTTGTGTTCAAGACAAAATTTTACATTTATGATGTTTGGATTCTTTTTGTTCAATAAAGAATGGTTTACAGAAAAATGCGTATATATTCCTCAAAATATTAAAAAATATATAATGTTGGTATTGGTACCCAAATGAAACAAGCATAGAAAATGTTCACAAGATGCCTCACCCTGATTATGAGTTAGTGTCTCATTATTTGAAATAACTTAACTTAACTTAACTCTATATCAAACATTTTTATTATTATGTTGGGTATATTAAGTCTGGTAATAATTATTACATATCCATCATTATTTTAGTCAAAGTTATAATCATGAGATTATCATCAGGGCTTGGCAGTAATTTGTTATTAACATTCATCAAATTATTATCATTTATAATTTCAGCAAAATAATTTTGATATCCATATTAATATTGTGACAATGTGACTACTCATCATAATGAAATATTTTTGTTTTAATCACTGCTAACATTATTTTCTTGGCAGGAAGGGCTTCCATATTATTTGTTATTCTAAGATGACATTTTGTGTTTCATCCCTGTTTTTATTTCATTTGCAGTGTGAAGAGAAATACCAGACATCTTTATGACTTTACATTTTTGACCTGCTCAGACTTGAAAAGAGGACACATTTCATGCAAGTGTTGCCTGAAGTTGCATGTCCACTCCATGCACATTGTGCCAAAATGTAATCTGAGCCATGAGACAAGGTATACTGCTGGATTATTGTCTTTTTCCAAAGACATACAGCAGCTGAGTTGAAGACTTACTTTGTTTTATTTGAGCAGTTCACAAATGCTTTCATTTTCCTGATAATGTTGGTTGTTGGGAGCTTTGGGAGTACTTATGAGTGAGCCATAAATCTGTGCAAACCTGCAACCTGCCTCTGTGGCTGTGCAGCCTGTAGGCTGTGATGTTTCCTTTCACTTTGGATGTAATCATGTGGGACAGCAGCTGCCCAGAGATCAGATAGGCTTGTGACCAGGGGGTTGTTGGTTGCACTCCCAGGACCTGCCATTTTCTGTGTGTGTGTGTAAAACTGTGTGAATGTAAAGCAGGGAGTTGGTTGATGTTTAAAAGCCTACCAGTAGCGTCTCAGTTTTTAGCTGCCTTGCATCACTGCACCTCTCCTCAGTGTGTCCTCCTCATCCCTCTGCAGACCCAAGCAGCATGAGGTCTGCTGCTGCTGCACCACATCATTACAGGTGTGATGGATTACTACAGGGAGTGTGTGTGTGTGTGTGTGTGTGTGTGTGTGTGTGTGTGTGGATGAGACCAGAGTGTTCTAACCAGGCTTCAGGGACTGGAGATGAGACTTTGATGTGGCCAGGCTCTGATAACGGTAATTACCAATTGTTGGATTCTACTATGTGCTTGACTTGGCTATTGGCTGCCTCTGGACAACACGCAGTCCCTCACACACACACACACACACACACATACAATGAATAAAGAAGATTTTTTTCCCATTTACTAAACAGGCTGAAATAGGGCCAGCCAACCAGGTCAATCCTTGAGATTTGTGTAAAAGCACTGTAATTGGTCTGAAGTGACTGGGCCTGTCACAAAAATGAACATGTAATTTAAAAGTACTTAAGAACAGTGACACTTCCCAATGTACTTCATTGCCTTAAATAGAAAAATGACACTATTTCCTAACGCAGTATCATTTAATTCACCATCCCATGATGATGTGAACAATTCATGATATTAAGTGACATATTATGTACACATATTTATTATGTTTGCCCCACACATGCCTGTGTGGGCCACAACTTAATTTAGGAATGTGCATCATGCAATCACAATATGAATTGAAATAATGTATTAAAACTAGACACAGAGTCTCTTTACAAGACACTGGGTAATAATGCCTTGGTTAAAGAATAGGGTCGGCAATATTCTGTTTTGTTAGTGTCAACAATTCCCTTAAAAAGACCAAAACAAACATGCGTTAGTGCATCTCACACACTTTTGAGGCATTTTAAAGATTTACGTCTTCAGCCAAAGAGGAGATAAGTCACAATTATATAGTTTCATTTTTAAAAAAAGGTTCAGTAATTTCCTAAAACAGCTGGTCACTGTAGTTTTTATCAAAGATTACTCAAACAGGAGGAAATAGTGCATTTATTAGGGACTATTTTCAGTGGTGGATTAATCCACATTTGATGTTTAAGTGAGTATTTCTGGCAGCAAGACAGTGTGTATGTGATTGATTCAAAATCATTTTAATTTTGTGAAATGAAAACTATAACAAACTATGTTTGTCAACTACCTTTTTTGTCCATGACTAATACAAGACAATGACGAGATGGCACAGATGTCATTAAACACTAACTGTGACTATATCAACTTGCAATATTGTTGACGAAAAAAGACGAAACTAAAATGTAGTTCTAAAAACAAAAATTTGAACAAAATCTCTCTTTATTTTCATCGACAAAAAAGAGGAGACAGAAAATTATAGATCTTAGCCTGAACAGCATGTTAGCAGAGCAGCAGCAGTAATGAGTGCTCCGTTTGTGTGTCTACACTGGAGGTGTTTAGGTGCAGTGTTGAGTGTAGGTCACCTACTTTTGGAAGTGTTCAGAGCCCAATTCACAATGACTATAATTACATTCATAAAATGGAGGAAAATAGACTTCCTGTAACGCTGCATGTATATAGTGCTAGTGAGACGTAAGCCTCAGATCTATTTATTTTATTTTTTGATGCAAGCAGATTGCAGGGATTATTGCAAAGTGTTCAGGGTCCTTATGGTGGTGGGGAAGAAGCTGTATTTGAAACGGGATGTTTTGGTGGACAGGGATCTATAGCGCCTCCTGTGGGGCATCAGTTGGAACAGGTGGCGAGCAGGATGAGAGGGGTCAGACATTATTTTAGAGTGGTAAGAGATTATTTGAGAGGGGTTGTTGAATTGTGTTGGTTCAAAATAAATATGCAAATCAGAACATGTTCCATGTCTGGATGTATTCCTTGAATTGAAGGGCAGCTGCTCAGGAGGTAGAGCAGGTCGTCCACTAATCGGAAGATCGGCGGTTCGATTCCTGGTTCCTCCAGTCTGCGTGTCAAAGTGTCCTTTGGCAAGATACTGAACCCCAAATTGCTCCTGATGGCTGTGCCATCAGTGTGTGAATGTGTGTGAATGGTTAGTTCCCTCTGATGGTCAGGTTTGGACCTTGCATGGTAGCCCCTGTACCCATTTAGCATATGAATGTGCGTGAATGCGTGAATGTTACTCATAGTGTAAAGCACTTTGAGTGGTCGGAAGACTAGAAAGGTGCTATACAAGTACAGTCCATTTAGCATTCACCATTTAAATTGATACCGTCAGACCATCAGGTTTTGGCTAGACTACATTGACTGAAATGTTCAATATAATCTAATGGCTACAAAAGAATAAAATGTCAACAGTTTTCAGATAAAACTAAAATGCCCAGACTTTCAGTCAACTAAAACTTCACTTAAAAAAACAGGATGAGGTTGACTAAATATGATAACAACTAACAAGAACATTGGACACAGGACTAAGACTAAATAAAAAAATAGCTGACAAAATGAACACTAAGTCAAAATAAATGAAGGAGCATGTCACCCAGTGCAACAATGTGGCTCATTAACGTGTTTTTAATAGTTTTTGGATGAGAGTGTTCTACCGCCAACCTTATCTTTTGACATTTTACTTAAGCAATCAATATTCCCTCAAAAATTTGCATTGGCAATTAAATCAAATTACCAAAAACCAAATGACGCATAGTGAACCTGGGACTTTTGAGGCCCATGGACAATTGTTCCCTTTTGGCAGGTTGCTGGTCCAGCCTGGCCCCACAGAAGAAAGACCATCCATACCACTGTTGGGTAGAGTGTCACAACAAATTACTAGGTATATTCATGTTCCACAGGGGATGAACCATTATGTTTTTGGTGACCCTCCCCATATACTATATGATACACACCACTGTGATATGAACTGATATCATAATGGATAGAAATGATGATGATACTACAAAAATAAGACCCAAGTTGTAATAAACTGGAATTTCATCCAGATGTTGATATAATTTGACATAGCATAGTAACACAGCTGTATCATAAACAGAGATAAAGGCCTACCAGCTAGTGTGCTAACTATGGTAATGTAACATCACTATCCCAATAACTGGCCTATAGGCTTGCATTTAGTGCTGATCAAGTATGATAAATGGAACTGTCAAACACAGATTGATT
This sequence comes from Thunnus albacares, assembly GCF_914725855.1. Taxonomy (NCBI): domain Eukaryota; kingdom Metazoa; phylum Chordata; class Actinopteri; order Scombriformes; family Scombridae; genus Thunnus; species Thunnus albacares. Next base: position 35,748,235 of record NC_058111.1, read on the forward strand.
TGAAGCAGTGCTGCTAAACATTTATCATCTCTTAGCTACAGCAGACATAACATAACACCAGTGTTTTCATAGATTCCAATTAGCACCATGGTGAATAAGGCATTAAATGTGAGTGGTTTTAATTAAGCACCCAAACAAAAAATTGAACATAGTATTGTGAGTGTGACCTTTTCCAGTCTTCACAGCAGGAGACAAGGTTAACAAATAAAGATAAAGAGATAAAGGGAACAGTTAGGACGGGGGGAGGGGGGTCAGGTAACCAGGCTAATGGGAATCCAACAGCAGTGTCTTAGCAGAGCAGTGCAGGACAGCAGGACTGAAAACAGGATTGAGCAGAGTGAAACAGCTTAAATTACATCCTGTATTGAGGGCCTACAGGCTCTGCTGAGAAATGGGTCTCATTTCAACCTTTATAACCCCCCAACACTCACTCACTCACACACACACACACACACACACACACACACACACACACACACACACACAAGTCATAAAGTTCCAGAAGCAGCACACTTACCTGATTTCCCTGCTGTCTATTTACTCAAAGGTTTTGGAGAGTGGATTGGTTGAAAACTGAGAGATGACCATATGGAAGGAAAGGAAGTTGGATGAATTAGAGGAGAGCAGGAAAGAAAGGGATTTTTTTTGTCCAGGCAAAATCATTTAATGACAGTTACTATTTTAAAAGACAGTGCTGCCTTTTTACTAGGGCTGGATATGGTTTGAAATGTTTCTATACTGTGCGTATACAATACCTGAGTTTCTGTGCTGCTGCCAAAACAATACTCTTGTCAGTACTTTGAGAAACATTGTAAACATGTTTTTCTACTAAACCTTTTTTCCATTTAACAAAAGATAAGATTTAGAATTCTAACATGTTAAACATAAGCTGCCGTACAAGAACTTTGCCTAAATATTTGGATTTTAATCAATAAATCTAAATCTAATCTAAGAATCTTAATCTAAGAATAATGCTCCTTTCAAACAAATTATCCCAGACACTAGACTCAGGAATCTGCATCTAAGGAACTGTGAATATGGCGATGATTACGAGTATTTTCACAAACAAGAAAACAACAGTAAGTCATTGTGTTGCTCTTTATATCTCATGTTGTCTAACTGATGTTTGAATGGATGCAGAGGAGACTAAAAACTCTAGAACGTCTGTTGCCAAAGTAGACAATCTGCTGTGTCTTTGATGGTGATTTATTTCTCTCGTTAAGGAATCGTGATGAAACAATCAGCAAATTCACTTTTTTCACTCTTGTTCACTGGTTTTGTTCTCTTCATCGCCTGTCGCTCATGCTCTCCCTCAATTGCTCACACACATTCTCACTCTTTAGACTTGAGAAGTCAAACTGCTTTGTTTTTAGTGTCAATAAACATTACATGAAGTGTCCACCCCTTGTCCTAATATTAATACTAGTGGCACCCAGTGCTTGTTCTTGCACAGGAAATGGGCTAATGATTAACTGCCAGCTTTCAGTGCAATTCAGTTCCAGTTCTCAGTGCTAAACAAGTGATGACACTCAGGTGGTTCTAACTGCTCACAGTGGCATTATTGTTGTATTTATGCTTACAAGACCACTGGATTCATCTTTTCATTATGATTTAAAGAGTTAGTGATCTTCTTTTCATAAACCATTATATGTAGTGGGAGTCACAGACACATCTGTCTACTAAAGGAAGGAATCTCTGTATGTATGTAAGTATGTATGTCCTTTGCATATTTCGAGAACCGTTCATCCAATCTACTTCACACTTGGCAGGTCTATTGCAGGGGACACAAGGACGTGCAGTGTCAAATTTGGTGCAATTTGGACATGCAACAGGTTTAATATTGATAAACTTTGAATAAACAAGTGAACAAGCGAGCCGCTCAACTCTGTGTCTGAGTGCAGTGGGGGCTGTTTGATATTAAGACTGTCACATCACAGCAGGGCGGGGCCTCTGGGCTCTAACTTGCTGAGCGGGACAAAGGCATGCGCTCCACTCAGTTACACTGCCCAAGAGAGAAGAACGAGCATACACAGGAGAAAAAAAACAGAGGCGGAGGCAGTAAAACTAGCCAATAGGAGCACAGACATGTTTGATTGGCATCAGAATCAACCAATGGAAGACTGTAAACTTCTTACAACCTCAGTTGCAACCTCAGTTTAGTCTCACTGGTGAAGTTTCTGTCTGGATTTAAACCATTTAATTTATTGATTCCTTATTGTTTTAACTGATATGTTTGTCAAGTCATACATACATATGCAGTTCTCAAGAAATCATAAGTAATCACCCTGTTCCAAACAGATTTTGAACAGGCACTGCACTAGTGTTTTATCACACCAGGGTTACTGAAAAATCAAGTTGGTGCAAGTGGAGGACAGAGAAACTGGCAACATTTCTGCTCTGCCTGCAATTACAAGCACCTACATGTGCAGATCAGTTGTAAAATATAAGAATTTGAAGGATTTTCCAAATTCTGGTTTATTCAGCTCTAATTACAGGCCAGTATGCTTTTCGTGATATTAGCACAATGATCCGATCTACAGAGAGCCTTCTTCAAGAGGAGGACCCACGTTCAAGTCTGCACTCTACATAAGTGTTCTCAAAAGGACAATGAATCCTAAGCAGCTCTGGCTGTATCTCTCTTCTGTATCTGCCCCTGACCTCTGACCAGGAGAAAAAGGGATTTTCTATTTATATTCATCCATTTCTTTCAGTGCTTTGGCAGTTTCTAATGTGTTTGGGGAACAGAGATAAGGGCTGGTGTACATTGAAGGACATGAAAATGAAAATCGTGTGGGGAGGTTGGCTTCAATGACAGGCCATAGAGACGGACGGTTTCTCTAAGCTGTTGACATTTCAGTCTCACTGCACCTTCAGATAGTAATATTTCATACGGAGAGTATTTGAAAAAATGTGGACATTATCATCTCTTTGTTTCTGATAGGAGAGAGAGAAGTTAGAGTTTGTGTGTGTGTGTGTGTGTGTGTGTGTGGCTGTTTTTATGAAAGACCTGACAAGTGAACACAGAGGAATCAAAGCCTGTAAAGAATAAGAGACTTTATCTTTAATTGTAGAGAAAGAGGAGCCACAGCTTAAAGGGGTGAATTCTAAACACCTGCTAAACCCTGACAGGATGTAAAGGATAGTGAGCTCAGCTCTAAACTTGCTTAAAATTCTTATCTATTGTGAAATGTTCTTTTTCATGAGTAAAATGTATTAAAGACTCTTGGATCAAGACCAGATAATTAATCCAGTTAACCCCGCCAGAGTAGTAACATACAGAATATTTTGTTGTTATAATCAGGAATTGATTCAACGAGTTCTACAAAGCTCTGACTTTACCTTACCATTGCAGCCTGTATCCTACATTATATTCATGTTGATCTAAATTGCATTTGAAGCTGTTTTGTGGGAAACGCAATGCTGCTCAGATTACTTTTTTTTCATTTGGTTAAGGTTCAAGAAAGATGGTGGTTATGGTTAATATTTAAAAAGTCATTGTTAACTTGAAGCACTTTTTCCAATATTTAAACAAAACCACAGTCTTTCCTTGGCCTTTAGTAGCCTAACCCCAGCTACTGAATAGCAGAACCTTTTCCTCTACACTGCCTCAATATGATGCATATTAGGGCTGTCACTTTTTCATAAAATCAAGTTTGAACGAATTTGAACTAACAAGTAATTTGTTTGAATTAATTCGAACAAATCCCATATACTGTAATGTGTCAGAGATACAATTTACTCTGACTTTCATAAACGTATATGGCCAGTGATGTCCATCCGTCAGTGTCTTACCGTTCAGTATAGTCTTTATATTTTCTCGTTTGATGTCAGAAAACTGCATTGTGTGCCTTGAGATAGCACTGTGTCAGACAAGGTTGTAAACGTTGGAGGCATCAAACGCTCATTTGATGCCTCCACTGCCTCACTTGGGTGGGAGGCCAGCTGGTGAGTCCTCAGATTTGTTGTCGTTGTAGAGTAAGAAGCTGCTTTTTACACAATTGGCAAACAGCCTTATCTTTGTTGGTACTTTTGCCATCCATGATGAAGCCCCCAAAACAGTTCCACACGCTGTTTTTCAGACGCTTCGGTGTCCTGATTATCTGATCGTTTTTGGCTGGACCTGCCATGGACCAGCCCCATAACCCTGAATGTCTGTTCATCACGAACTCACTGGCTCACTGACTGAGTGATGAAGTTACACCATTGGTTGGCTGGCCCAGTGTTGGAGTTTCCACATTGGCCGTTACTCTTTCAAAATGAATCAGCACAAATAGTTTCTATTACGTTCTCAGGGGGCGTTTACAGCAGTGTGGTGTACTGGGGTGCTGGACTGAGAGAGCGTAGACCTGAAATAAGTTTTAAAACACACATTTACCAACCGAAGCATGTCACAAGGAGGCTCCAACCCTGATGGGAGCACCCATCACCTACCCGCAGATACAAAGAGACGCGACGGATCCATTTTACTAGCACGGCAGCTAGCAGCTAGTTAGTATGGCTTACATTGTTAGCATAGCTGTGCCAAGCAATGTGTAGTCCATAGACTGTATAAAAAAGTGTAGCTGGATTGTTTCAGGTTTGCTGGGCCGGTGACAGGTGTGTTTAACAGTGTTTGTGTGCTCTGAAAGACGTCACGGCACGGATATAAAGTATTGATTGTATATAAATATGGACATCATGACAGCTCCCGAAATGTGAGGCCAAAATATCTTGATCAACCCCTGGTGGCTGGCTGCAGTATAGGTCATAAATCCTGCCCCCTCTATGTTAGCAGATGAGACATGAGTACACGTCAAATAAATTTTTCAGTTTAGCTGACTTTGCTGCATTTAACACCGCAATTGAGAGTGTCAGAGCTCGGAGAAGGAAACAAAGTCACTCTGCATTGCGCTGCTGTCTGCCGCTTCCATCATCTTGCGCCGATTAATTTTGAAAGAGCAACAGCCAATGGGGAAACTCAACACTCGGCCGGCCGACCAACGATGTAACTTCCCCACTCACTCAGGCACTCACTCACTGACTCGCTCACTCCCTTCATATGCAGGAATTCACATTATAGACACTGCCACTGACTAACCCTATAATACACTTGCCACAATTTTGCACATTTACCATATATGGTCCAGCCATATGCTAGGTTTGACCTAGTCTTTTTATTTTTTAGCTTAGTTTACTGATAGGTCAAAGAGCATGGAATAGGTCCATTTTAAGAACACCCTCTGGCTGGACCTGCCATGGACCAGCCCCATCCTCTTCAAACATTAATAGACTGTAAATTTTGTATTCGAACAGGTAATTACAGGTCAAATATTTAATTTTCCCCCATGTTTGAACAAGTTTGAATATCAAATAAAAAGTGACTGCCCTAATGCACATGTATTCATATGTGCATATTTTGTTGTAGGGTTTAGTTTTTTTTTTAATTTTAATCAAGATCATTTCTAGCATGGTTGTTATTTATGTGCATTCATAAGATCTTTTTGGTGGGTATGGGTGGAGACTTTTATTTGTCTTTTGGTATAAACAATAATAAATTCAACTTTATCAAACTTCATCATGAAAAAAAATCTGATGGTTGAACAGCTTCAGAGACCCCACCCCCCCACCACATCTTTCTGATGTTAGAATTTGGGCAATTTGACAATTTTTGTAACTTTCCAAAACTGACAATCCAACAATCACACTCACCAATTAGTCAGGTGTGTGGAGGTGACAATGGTGGTGGGTTTTTGAACTTCCCTCTCAAGTATTCACACTTTACACAGCTATTTCTGTCACTTTTCATGTGTACAACTGACTGAAACACTATAAATGCCTAGAATAAGCAGAATAAGAATAAGCATATGTAAGAAGTGCTAGAATCACCGTCAGGGAACCACACACACTTACACTCACAAACACACAAAACTAAGCTGCTGGGTCATCCATGTCCATTTATATTCAAATTTGAGTGTCTGACCCCTGAAGTTCCTCCTGCAGCAGCCCTCTCTCTGTGTCTCTGTCTTTGTCTGAATGGATTCATCAGGCTGGAAGCTGTTTGTTCACATCCCACTGCCCTCATTAACATTTCACTGCCCCCTCTATTGCTCCCTCCCGCTCCTTTCAGCACAATTACACACACATGCGCCCGCACACACACACACACACATGCACACGCATACACATATGCCCGCTCTTTTTAGCACAATTGCACACACACACACACACACACACACACACACACACACAAATACACATATGCAGCCTGACGGTAACCATGGGCTCTGTGCGTCTGACAGGCAGTTGAACAACACTGCAGGAAAAGTTCCTGTCCTCCTCCTCCTCTCTTTCTCCCTCCTTTTCTTTCTCTGTCTGCCTCTCACAAATTTACTGTCACTAATCGCTGCTGTAGCTGCTGGAAATGTCTGTACACTGCAAGTTGTTTCTGTTTTGTTGTTGTACCTCTGTCATCTGTGACAACAACAAAACCATCAGTGTGACCAAAAATGTTTTGTCCACAACTCAAATTCAGTTTTAACAATACACATGCAGTAAACTAAATTCAAGAGCAACAGAATCAAAGGCTAGCAAGTAGGTCAGTTGGAATTATATAAAAGAATGTGAAATGACATTACAGGCAACAAACTGTGGTGCCAACAAAACAAGTATGTAGAAGTTATGAGAACAAAAACATAGAACAGGCTTGATGAAGTAGGTACATGACTGCAGTATGTTCCAAGCTCTATGCTTCTACCCATACACTGAGCTCAGTTGAAAAAGGAAGGTATGCTTGTTAAATCATGCAACACTACCAGAGTTCAGCTCAAACACTACTCACTAGGTATGACAGGCTGTAAAGGTTTGGTTATTTTAACATCACATTACATTGTGATTTTCTCTGTGCTCTTCTTGCTGGTAGGGCTCAGTCGGACAAAGGTGATATTTACATGCATTAATCAGGATTCAGCGATATTTGAATGAAAACATGATGTCAGCTGTGGGGTTGTTCGCTTATGTTGCTAGGCTAATATCAATCAAATCTTATCAAACTACACCCACACCCACACTGTCATAGCAGAGTTTTGAGTGTTAAACTCTTAATAAATAATAAGTAGTGCCCCTTGAGGCAGATATTTATTATCAGTTATCACTCATTCTCCACTTTGTTGACCTTGAGGGGAGGGCCAAAGTCTGAGCCTTGATACCCAATATAAGCTACTTACTCTTCATGTATTGTGTAGTCACATAATAACTGTTCTCAAGTAGTGTATTTGTGTAAATGATGTAAGGTAGAATAATTGCATATGACAGTGTTTTTGTGTTTGTAGAAAATGCATTGAAAAAAGAACACGTATTGAAATTCATCACAAAAATCTAAATCAAAACCAGAATGAGTCCGACTTTGTGCAAATCCAGCAGTTCGGGTGGGCTTCTCAGTGTTTGTCTCATATTGGCCATAACCTATAAATATTTGGCATTTTTGTCGTTATACCTGCAGATTGCTGGCTCCTCCACACATTACGTCCACTCTCTGTATGCCAGTTTACTGATGTAGTAGATGTTTTGTTGTTCATGTAGGACAGTAGTTCTTTCAAGGGACTGGTAGAGTGGCCAGTTTACCATCTGGTATTCAGTCTTATTCTGTTGTGGTGCCCGCATGTTGCTGTTTGTCTTGCTCCTGCATTCCCATGTGATTGTGGAACTCCCAAAAGCTTCACGCTTAAAGTTTTCATGTGACTTCTAAAGCAAAATGAAGCAACTGAGAATTAACAGAGAATACATGATAAAATCAAAAGTCCAGGAAACAGAGAAACACCACCAAACCAAGAGAATTTAAGTAGCACCTCTGTTAATCATCAAAAGCACAATTCAGATAGATGACAGCGTCCATGGAAGCCTGCAACTGTCCTTTTTAGATGCTTTACATTCCTGTGTTGTCGAGTACTTATGTTGACTCCCCTCTCCTGCTAGTTTTCACACAGTTTATCAGCAGGCACAGATGTGATCTGATCACATCAGTGTTTATTATGTTGGTGTGTTTCCCAGCATGCTGCTGCTAACTGGCACTGACAGCCCACATCCACTGAAGGCATGGTAGAAGTCTGGCTAATCACCACAAACTACACATACTGTGATGGGACTACCTCCAACTGAACGTGGACAAAACAAATGAACAGGTCATTAGCATATCATCACATCATTAACACTCCCCACACCGGAACCCCACCTCCATCCACAGCAAGACAGTAGTGCAGGTCAGCAACTTCAAATATCTTGGACTCACTTTAGACAATAAACTCAGCTTTGATCGACACACCATTGATACCACTGATGATTGTATGAATCCAGACTCATCTGTGCGTAAGTGTAACACACGAATCTCCCACATCTGTCTATCCAACCATCCATCCATCCATCCATCCATCCACGACACGAGTGAACTTCCCTTATGTGCCACTCTCGAAGCTAAAATGTCAGCTTTCACTTATAATATCCTGTATTTAATCTATCATGGAAGATTGCCATGAAATTCCCCGGTAAGCCTTTTAGAATAGTAAAATTCTTACACACCTTTCCAGCGTGGGAATTGAGGGAACTGTGTCTGCCAATTTTTTTTAGCTTTCTCAAACAGACAACACCACATTCAACTTCTTTCTCTGGCTCTCTTGATTCTTTACATAATTATTTTTCCAGGTGAACAACTGAGTGCAACACTCCGTCTAGGAGAGACAGTGTGACAGTGTGTGCTGTTATTGCCGTATTTAAATGATTATCACATCTCCCCTCTCTCTATGACAGTCGGCTTTTCAGTCCAGCTTCAAGTGTAGCCATTTGGAACAGCTATAAACACATTTGTCTTCCAATGTGGTCGGACAGCACAATTGAACAAACTAGGTCTTTTCATGCATATCACGGCCCTTATGTGTTTTGTCCTGCTCATTAATGCTTGTCTTATTAAAGTTATTGCCTGGTAACCTACAGTATAGGCAGATATAAATTTAAAGGTTTCTCCAGCAGAGTATATCACCGTTCCACCTAATGAATCATACACAATACACATACATTATCTGGTGCCTTTTTCATTTTTAATCAGTTTTTACACTGTTGCTAATTAGAAAATGTTAAAGAATGGAGAGATAAGCTTGGCCTGTGTATAGTCTGTTGTTGTTCCTGCCTGCAGGTTCTGTTGGTTCTTTCTGTCAGAGCAGTTCCACTGTTGTGTCTAATCTACAGTCTGATTGCCATCCCACTCAACCACAGATCCACAGGGCTTCAACGGTCAGGCACATCCTCACTGTCACTCTGTCCGCACCTGAAACATGATTTATCATTTGTGATAAAGGGTTCATGGTGACTGTTGTCTCTCAGAGGTAAAGTGGAAGTGTCTCATGTTCTTATAACACCTCTGGGGTAATCATTATACATTGTTTAAGGGATCATGTGACTTGCCTGAAGGTGTGTCTAAAGGGGCATTACTATTAATGCAAACTGTGTAAATAACACTGTATAAAAAAATAAAAAAATAAGACTATATAAAAATATGGACATAGTTACTGTGACGTCACTCGTTGGTTTCTGAAGAGCAGTTTTGAAGCTCAAAGTGAGCCGCTCCGGCCATCGCCATCTTGGCAGTACGTGACGCTGCCTTCTCCCAGCCAATCAAAAATGGGCAAAGAGGCGGGCCGAATGGCTGAAACAAGCCACCTAGCGGCTGGCGGACCTGTCACTCAAAGCAGCCATGTCCTTCATTATGCATAACTTTATGGCTTAACAAAATTTAAACAGGTGAGTTATAAAAAAAATTCACCCCCCGTACATTTGTCATGAAAGGAGAAATTAGCTACAGAGACCAAAACCGTTTTTTGTACCAGGCTGTAAACATGTTTATTTCTGCTGTAAAATTGGGCATTTTAACATGGGGGTCTATGTGGAATGACTCGCTTTTGGAGCCTCAAGTGGCCATTCAAGGAACTGCTGTTTTTGGCACTTCGGCATTGACTTCATTTTATAGCCCCAGAAGTTGCTGCTTGGTAAATAACAGTGCTTTATGGACAGATGGCTTTATGGATACAGTATTATTTATTATTTTATTTATTATATATTATTTATACTACATGAAGTTTAAAGCATCATTTCCACAACGACAGGGCCTAAAAATAGCTACAGAAGTGTTGACTGGGGTTGCACATTGTTTCAAATGTTTTGATACTCATGACAACACAATACCTCTTATATTTAGTACCTTCATTTTAGGAATATAAAGAGGTTTTAGATTCAAACAGAATCATGTAAATACAGTGTATGTATAGAGTATGTTTTTATTACGTTGAGGTGCAAACCTCGTCACTCCCCACAGGCTCTGCACAGTAAAGACTGTGGATTGACAATAATGCACAGCATACAGATGATAATGAGTGAGCAATGCATTGCTTAAGTAGACTACCTTATTGCAAAGGTCTGATGAATATAGTTTTAACTAAGGAGCTTGGCTCTCTTCAAATTTTCAGATACTTGTGCCACCTGAGTTTCAGCACCAATGCCAGAACTTTTTTCAATATCTTAGTTAGTTAGTAAGATATCTGATCAAAGATCAAGGAAACTAGACTAAGAGTCAGACCAAGAATTAATTTTAAAAAATTGATACTTTCAATATTTCTTTGGTCTGGACCAAATTTACTGAAGTCCAGGTAGGAAAACAGCAAAAATTCATTCAATCATTACTTAATTTTACAGATACATTTCAGTCCGTTCCGAGAAAGTATTTAGTATCAAGACACAGCCTGATACAGTTTACTGGCATTATCAGCATGCTAATAGTGCTTTTGATTCTGTTTTACATTTCTATCTGGAGCTACTCAAAGTGTTTTTTTTTTTTTTTTTACCTCAGCTTTTTAGGTGGTCAGAATAAACACTTAAGCTTCAGATAGGCAGGAGAACCCTGCTTATGTCCTCTCTATCTTCCCCTGCCTCTCCTCTTATCTCCCGCCCTCACTCCCTCTGGCAGTCTCACTCACACTTTCTCTATCCTGTTGACTCTCTCTGTGTCACTGTGCATGAGATACTTTCTTGCCCTTGCATGATGCTTCGCTGTTCTACAGAACTGTCAGGGGAGGCTGAGAGAGAGAGAAAACAGGGAGGATCAGGTCTAACAGGAGGAGGGCCAGCCAGCAGGAAGAAGAAGAAGATGACTAACTGAGAAACTCCTGCTGCCTCCTGGCTGATGGTGACAGATTAGGCCTGTTGGAGGGAGAGGGGCCGAGCATATAAATGAGATATTTAAGAAACATGAAAAACTGGCCCCAAATTGTAGCAAACAGCCAGTGGTGGGCCCTCACCTCACTTCATAGAAGCTGTTTCCAATCCATTCTGGAGGCTTACAATGTGCCAAAGGAGGGCGGCTTGTGGCTGTGTGATAAGAGCAGCTGTGGCCTCTGACCTGCGTACCCTTCTGATGTGGGCCTGTACCCAATGAGATTTTCAGCTCTGCGTGTGCTTGTGTGTGTGTGTGTGTGTATGAGAGGTGTCTATTACTATGCTTTGAGTGTATGAAATTGAAGAAAATACTGTTTGTGCAGGATGGATGTAGAAATGGTGTGAGGAATGAGGTCAGGGTTATGTCTGTGTACTCTGCTGTGTATCAGCATGCGTGCAATCCCAGAGTGCGAGCATCACTCTACAGTGCTTTTATGTTTCATCACATTGTAAATGTCAGCTCACTCAGCGCTGCATGAATATTGACATGGTGCCGCGGTGCATCCCAGCTCTCCAGCTTGTCGTGGATGTTAAAACAGCCACTTAGCAACTGAGAGGCTCCCAGCAGAGCAGGAGAGCAGGACTGACAGACAGTCAGCCTGGCTGGGCTGGCCTCTCTCTTCAAAATGCTCTGCTAAGCCACCAAACGTGATTGTATTAGTACCAGGGCATGAATTATGCAGAGCAGAGACAGAGGCCAAACGGATTGGAGAAAGTGATTTTTTTTTTTTTCTCCAAGTGAGAGGAATTTGGTTTCAGGCATAGTGTTGCCTGGATCATGATGTAAGGTAGTGAGATAAATGATTTTAAAGTTTTAACCAAGCAGAGTGGCAGAGTTCTAAGTATTTTATGTCTGACTTACACTGAAGGATTTAAGAAAAAATGTCCAAATTCTCTGATTCCAGTTTTTTCAATGTGAATATTTGCTGGTTTCTTTAGTCCTCTATGACAGTAAACTGAATATCTTTGTGTAGTTGACTGTTGGTCGGGACAAAACAAGACATTTGAGTATGACATCTTGGGCTTTGGGAATCAGTGATTGTCAGGAACAGTGTTCTTCAGAGTCAAAGTCACGTGATTTGTTGACCCATACATCTGCTCCTGACAGACAACTGTCATATTTCACCACAGGAGGTCCTTGTCAGTTGAATGTAAACATATATTTTGCTTTTGAACAAACGACTGATCTTGTAGGTTCAATTGGGAAGACGGTCTTGACTGTTGATGTGTAATGATTACTCCTATACAGCTCTCCATTTTAGCTAACATTTGCCTGACAGACTGACAGGATGATCTACCGCACTGATATCTGATACCATGATATGAAATCATGGCACCAGGACGTCACCATGGGACTGCAACCCCAACATGGGCCTTTATAAAACAGAAAATAGTCCCACTCAATCATCAAAACATTGTTAGAATACACTCAGGACATCTATGTGTATCATTTTATCTCAAATCGTCTTACAGTCAACAGCAATGTCAGGATTAGAAAAAGACAAAGTGTCAGGAGTTAAACAGTAGACCACATGGACTCTGGGGTGAACTGCACTGGCGCTCTGCAGAATGTTTATCTTGCAGTGCAGGCTGTGTGATAGGCAGGCCTAGAGCCCGCTGTGAAGTTGACTGAGTGCTGCAGAGGGAACACTGAATGTTGGCTCAGTCCTCTGAGGTATGTGGTGTGAATATTTAACCCTGAGAGGCTGACTGGACTGGACATGCATACTGAATTAAGCTTGGTTTCTCACTCTGTGTGTGTGTGTGTGTGTGAATGTGTGTGTGAGTGTGTGTGTGCGTGCACGTGTCTGTGTGTGTTTGTTGTAAATCCATGTGACACATGTCAGCATACAGCTAGTAACACCTGTCCATCACGTGTCAGAGTAGCTGTTGGCTAGTCAAGCCTCAACACATACTAGTCTGCTTTTGTTCCACTGGGGAGTGTTCTTAATGCTCTGCTTTGTGTACAGCAGAGGGACATGAAAACAGTCTGACCTGGTTCGTCCTGAGTCCTCTGAGCATCTTACTATCATAGACACTTGACGCACAAGCTTACAATCACTTCCTGTCAGCACTTTAAGCCTTGTCCATAGCTAGCTATGGATGACACACCCTGAAGAGAAGGACTATTGCACCTTGCCTAATGTCTGATAGCCACTAATGAAGATGAGTCAATCATTCCCAGTAAGCACTGATTTGGTTAAACAACATCTCGATGTTTAGGTCGAAACTTGGATGAATTTGATTGTTTTTTTTGAATGACTATATGTCTGTATGAGTAAGTACAGTCATTGAAACAAGTTACATGATATTTTGAAAATTTTTTTAGCTAGATTAGCCCATTTTGTGGTGTTTTGCCTTAAATTTTATTTATTTGGATCCCCATAATCTGTCATCAGAGCAACACAAGAAAAGGAAACAACTGCTGCAATTTCACAAAAATATATAAATCAGTTTTAAGAGTGATAATTATTGTTATTATTATTGGTTATTAATGAAATCAGCAGTACTACAACATGCACAGTGCAATCACCAATATAATACCATAAATTCTGAGAGTGGCTGAGGCCTTCACTTACCTCAACTGTAGAAAGAACCAGGCTAATATGAAACAGGCTTATATCAGAGATAAGTGTGTTTCATCATATTTTAGTGTGGTGGCTCCTTGGTCTGCTCCTGTTGTTGATTCAAGCTCAGCACCTCCTCCATGTTTACCTGTTGTCTTGATAAAATCAACATGATGTAAATTTCCACAGCAACATTCCATAAGTACAACAGCATCACTCTGCTGCTTCCTGGGTCTCTTCTCAAACAGAAACAGTTTTCGTTCACTAATTATTTTCAATCTTTATTCCTTTGCTTTTTTCTATTGATGTTAAGCTCAACACAACGAAACTCAACACTTCCTACAGAGATGTTTCATATTAAAAGCCTCCCAGCAACTTAAAGGTCATAATCCCTTTGCAGGTAGGCTTTTAATTTGAAACAGATGCAGGATGTGTTGAGTTTCATTAATGGTATTAATGGTCACAGAAAGAAGATGCATTAGAAGAGTTGGAAAGGGAATGGGAATAAAAACATTCTTGGTGTTAAATAGTGAAAGGGAGGCAGCAGAGAGGTGAGTAAGACATGACTGTTGTACTGATGGACTACTGTGGTGATGTACATTATACTGAATCAACCATGTGTGCCAGATGACAGATCATTTCACATCCTCTAAATGTTTTCTGCCTGGCCTTTATTTGTTTGTGCTTATCATTACTGGAGACTCGACTATTATTTGAATACAGGCTTTTATTTGAGACGGTACAGTACTTAGTGTGTTAGTCGACTGACTAGCAGTAGCTTACCTTAACTTGCTAACATATATTTTGCACAGTATACACATATTATCCAGCTAACCAGTCTAATTACTTCCAGAACTATCACCTGGTTTGTTTGTATCTCATAAAATAAAACCATTATTCTTTTTACATTTATAGCAGAAGACAAGGATGTGTACACTGTTCTGTATACATAATGTCTATTACCTGTCTGTCCGTCCTGGCAGATGGATCTCCACTCTGTTGCTCTCTCTGAGGTTTCTTCCATTTTTCCCTGTTAATTTTCCTTTTTTGAATCCAGGGTCCAAGGATAGAGGATGTATTGCTGTACAGACTGTAAAGCCCACTGAGGCTAATTTGTGATTTGTGATATTGGACTATATAAATAAAAATAGAGTTGGCTTGACTGAGACATGCTAGTGACCTATCCATTCTCCTTGCAGTTGCTCTCCATTGACTTTCACGTCAATGGCATGGCATTAAAAAAATTAAAAAAACCCAATATCAAATAGTGTGAAGTTAGCCTGAGCTTGCAGTACAAGCAGTTGCAAATGTGTCTCTATATTCTTCCTAATTTTTCCACAGCAAAAAATGCCATCCAATCCACCCTTGCTTTCTTTTTCCCTTTTTCCCGTTCAACATTCTTCAAGTCCTTTCTGTAATTTTCAGACTGACTCAAACTGAAACTGCTGTTTTCAGGGACCCCACAATGTTTAATCCACAACTGTAACAGCCTACAAGTCACTGGTCCATGTTTATCACTCATTATTTTCGCACATCCACAACTTAGAGAACTTCTTTACTTTGACCATTATCCATTTTATTGTGTACAACCCAAACAATCTCACCCTTTCAGTTTCTTGATTTCAGTTTGGGTTCTTAATCACTCAGTCAGACATTCAATTGACATTATTCATTCATTCCTTATGAATTATGTTAACGGGCTGTCACCCCTAATGGAATGTCTTTGTCTTTCAGACGTCTTTTTTGGTATCCAATACTGTATCCTTATTTAATTTCAGTTGTTTATAATCATCACAGGCAGTCTCTTCTCACCCTGGGAGTCATTTACGAGCCTTCCCCAGAGCAGGTTGACTTCCTGGGTCTTAGGTGACTTCACCAGCTGCGCAGATTTGAACTGTTTGGAGAATAGTTAAAGGAGTGAATGAGATTAGCATCCTGGATGAGCCAAATTGTCATGGCAATTTTCCCTTGCACTTGACTTCAAAGAAAAGAGACAACTCTCGATACAGTATTGTCACATTTTTATTTAATGCTCAGAGCATGGCACATTCACACTCGATACAGACATACTAGCTGCTGTAGAGGAGTGAGCTCTGAGCAGTGGGGCAAATACTTCTTAATCTGTTTCATGCCAACGTCTAGGAGTTGTTGTGACTACTGTATGCATGATTATACCCAAATAGACATGGCAGGATATGTTTCAGAATAAACAGATGTTGTTTCTTTCTCATTCACACAGGGACATACTGTTCAGACACACAAACATGATTTCTATGACTATCACTAAACATTTTAATCTTTCGCAAGTTCACACAGGAATTTATACATATTCATATAATCATTTTCCTCAGACAGCTTATCAATAAGAGCAACTCAGAGTGATTCTGTCAAAACAAAAAGAGCAAACACAGTGGGTGAAGTGGGTGTGAAAAATGAGCTTCACTTCACTCGAGGCTAACTACATTGAGCTGAAACTAAAGCAGTGTTCATCCTTCACAGGGTTTGTCCTGCATAGAGGAAATTTTGGTTTTAGCCAGCAGCAAAGGAAAATCACCAGCGCCAAATGATAAGAACTGAGAATAAAAATAGCAATTCAAATCCTCTCCAAATGTGTTTAATAGCAATTTATCAAACAGCTGTTGAACAAGCAAAATATAAACTTAGATATGACAACTGGTTTAGTTTATTAAAGACATTTTTGTTTATCAAGTGGTCAGAAATAACAGGAAAATGTGTAGATGTCTTTCGAATAAGGTAACACAGACTCATTGCCTTTACTGTACTGATCACGCTTACTGTCAGGAGTAATCACCCCCCAAAGGCCCGATCTGAGCCAGGAAAAACCTTGCTTCAGCAGAGATCAGAGCACAGAGACTATTAGGATGCAAGCTCTGCAGTTGTGAATAAGTGACTGAATTGAACTCAGCAGCAAGCTTTGATCTGAATCAACACTCTGCTGCCATGCCACAGCCAGGAGCGTGGCCATGCATACTAAACATGAGCAGAGAACAGCTCTTTACCCGATTCACTTCCTCACACTTTCATCATTCACTGCTGTCTGCGCACCACAGGTCACCTTTTCTTCAGAGGCCTGCAGGCTACAGTTAGGATCATTACCAGTGTCTGCAGGAGCACGCTGGCCGAGCTTTTTCACACATTTGTGTTCTTCTTTCTGTTTCTTTGTTAATGGAATTCTCAGAACAACCTGTCTGCACAGACACATTTAAAAAATGCACTTTTTTCTTTCATTTAGATGTTTCTGTATAGACACCAAACTTTAAGAAAACTTTTTGATACTGATATTGTGAATAGATAAACAATCTGACAACATCTGTTTTCAACTGTTATTGCTTTAGTGTGACATAAGAGACATGGCTCTATCAGCATGAAGAGAAATTCAGTACACCAAATGGTGATGGCAGTAATGATCAACATGCACTCAGAAACAGAAATACAAAGTAGGGCTCTTTTCTTCATCTTCCCCACCACAGAACTCTTGGTAGTGTTCTATGTTGTGCGTTGATTTGACTTTTTCCTCTCTCAATACTGATTTCAAAACCTAAAATCTGCCAATACCAAGATCCTGATAATGATGAATAAGGTATACCAGGGATGCTGTAGCAATATAAAATGAGTGAGTCATTCAGCAAACTGCATTAACTTCATTTATGTTACTACGTGGCTGTGGGAAGTCAAAATGAAAGGACACATTGGCATGGTTTCACAACAGTGTAATTAAAGTAGTGGCTCTACTTTGTGTTTACTGAATGATGAACAAGTCCTCCAAATTAAATGCAGAAATACGTTGTTGGTCCAGAAGGACTCCCCTATCAGCAGGATACATCATCTGCCTGTGCCTGTTGGTAAATAATTATGTTTAATGATTTGACAACGCTGTGATTAAGGTTTGGTTAGGTAGAGGCAGAAAAAAACACTTGATTAGGTGATTGATGTTTTGTTCACCCATCCAGCCACCCTGACCTCCAACCTACATTAACTTTATCTTCTGCTACTTGAACATAAATATATGTCGTTTTTGGGGAACTCGCATTAACGACTGATCATCTTGTTTTTCCTGGAAATAGTCTTGAATCATCTTTAATAATTTGGTAAAGTTTAAGTTACTGAATTCACAAAATGTCCTATCGTAATCCTATTTTTACATCCTGCAAATATTATGTAGCAAACTTATTCTTACATTCAGTAAATCTGTGATGAATATTTACAGAAACCTGCAAGTAGAGAACAGGGCTGGTTTTAGCCTGCTATATTTGCTATATTAGAGTGGGCTTCTAAAAATAATGGGTGGGCAACTTGGGTGCTTGGTAGTCCAGAGGTTAGAGAAGCAGACTAGTAGTCTGACGGTTGCCCGTTTGATTACCTGGCCAGATGGCAAATCTGGCAAAATGACAGCTGGAAACTGGAGGGTTGTCAGAGTGAAGATCAGATGCAAGCTCCTGCCATTGTGTCCTCAGGCCTCTCCAGCTTATAGCTGTGGGTTAAATGTGAGTGTGGTAGATGTGGGTTTGCTTAAAAGCAAAAGATTAATTCCAACAAATTCATCCATGCCTAGGGTATTAATTATTGATTTCTCATGGGCCAAGATCACCAAACTCCTTTCTTACATATGACATGGTGTGACGATATGGGGGTTAGGACTTGTGACAATGTTAGTCTCTGATGTGCTAGCACCAGCATCGCTAGAGGCAGAAGCAGCATTACGCTTGTTTATACCCTTAAAAAAAGATACATCGCACAGCAAGTGTTGTAAGTTGTCTTTGATAAAGTAAATGAATGTAATGTAATGTAGGTCAAACTATGAGCAGCACAGCATTCTTGGATTGAGAGAATGGGTAAACTAGAAAAGTCACCATAATTATATCTTAAAAACTACTACTACTATTCAGTGCTGCAGGGGAGGGGACTTTGGGTAGGGGTCTGGCAGACATTGATCATTCATCTCAGTTTGTCCTTTTCCTGTCATCGAATAAATTTGAGCTGATGCGAATGGACTGCTGATGGAAATTCACTAGTAGCTAAATCTGGTACAAAGCATCTCCTCTCTCTAAGATGACTGTTTTTGTACATGATCCCTGACAAAAATAAGCGTAATAAACAAAAACTTAACTAAAGCTAAACCAACATTTAGAACACTAATTTATTCCAATCCTTATAAGAGTTAGAGCAGTGTATGTGTTTGAGTGTATGTTTTTCACGAGCAGTGGGAAAATGTGTGTGTTTTTACTTGCTTTTTCTTGTCCTGTGTGTGTGCAGTGTGACCCATCAGAGTTCATAGTTGTCATAGCAACACTCCTCCCCGTTGGCATGCTCTGGGAGACAATCTGTGCAGCGGACGAGTCTGCTTCAGAGCTCTGTGTGTTTGTGCCTGAACATGACGAGAAGAGGAGTCGGGCAGTAGATGACTTTGGAGGCGGGCTGTAGGCTGCCGACCCAATCAGAAGTTAGACACAGTACTGGTATTTTCTGTGCTATTTTTCCAAAAAAAGTTCTTAACTTCTGATTGGGTGAGCAAGACACATGTTTGGGTGGGCTGAGCCCACCCCTACCCATAGCCACCGCTGGCCTTGGTAGAAAATAGTTTCTCAGATGTCATGTCACTTTGGGAACCTTTCTGGAGAGTTGACTGTGCAGTGGCTTTATTTTTTACATTCTGTGTTTGGTCATGACTGGGCTGGTGAGGTTACCTGGGTCTGTATAATAAAGGGACATCAGTGAAGTTAGGGTTAATGAGCAGGTCACATTGCATTTACTGCAGTTTTTTTGAAAACAGCAAATTACAAATGTGTGTTCCTGCTGAGACAAAGGCCAAAAACAGCAGCTCTAACAAGGTTTACATAACTGGTGTATATTAGTCCATTACATGAGAGCACTCCACTCCTGTCAGCACTTTGTGATTTAGAGAGGGAATCACCATCTGGCCCTGAGTGGAGGGCCATACTGATGAAACCAAGCTATGGAAAATCTCATTATGCCCAAGCCTGATGTGGTGATGTACTCTGCAGGCCTGTTTTCCTTCTCAGCCCCAACAAGACAGCTAGAAGGTGTCGATACCATGACAGCCTCATGTTTTTCATCAAACCTGTTGTAATGGAGCCACCTCATAAATGTCTTACTAGGTTTAAGGTACCGTAAACCTAGTAAGAAAGCTGAGCCTTGCTCTGAAAGTCTGTTTTAGTCATAATGTAATGTATAGTCTACAGCAGCTGCAACATTCTCCTATGGCTTAAGTCAACCTTTTAAAATCATTTTGAAAACCATTTCATGCTGTATATTGCTTTAGTAAATTGAACCTCTTTTGTATTTTTACATGGGGGAATTATGACAGTGAGTTATTAAAGTTTGCATTACTGCCGAACATTTTCCAAACTATGCAGCAGTGTTTCATTTTTGAATGAGTTCTTTCTGCCTTCAGGCAGCCATTGTGTTCTGTTCATTTCACAACACAATGAAAATCTACTTGCTCAGATTTGAAACTCTATAGCTGTTACGGCTGTATGTATTGCCTGTGATTTTTGTCCTTTTCCTCTCCTGTCTATTGCTCTGCCCAGGTCTCCTCCACATAATTAGTCCACAGTGAGGTGCACCTGGCCAGGGAGGAAGGATTAAATGCTCCAGGTTCCTGCTGCAGAGAGGAGGCTTCTTGTTTGTGGACTGCTGGACTTTCCTCTCAGCCTGGGATTTTGTTATTTAGTTTTTCTGTTGTATTTTGATTGTTTATAGCATTTATTTAGCGTCCTGGTTGTTTCGTATGTTTTTGTTAATAAATCCCATGGTTTGGCTGTTTTTAAAAGGCATTTTACTTTAAGTTTACTTTTTAGTTACTTTGAGTTTTACTTTGGGTAAATTGTTGTTTGCCCCATAGGGCCGACTAAGGATGGGGTGTAAGAATAACCACAAATGATTTTCACACATAATAACTGAAGACTTACCTATCTCAATGCAGAATCAAGTCTCTACATAGTTAGTTTGGCAGTAAATATGCTTAACCATTCATAAACGCTGGTGTGGTTTTGTGAGGGATAGAAACAGCAGAAGGCCAGTTGTTTTTCAGTGTCTCCACCTGCTTCATGTCACTCAGCTCCATGAACACAGAGCTGCCTCAATGAATTCAGTAGTGGAAAGAAGATCTCTTCAGTATGCATATTTATTAACATGTAGCTGTACATTTGGTGAAGGATTCAATGTTGAAAAGCAGCAAAAACGTGAACGTGAGAAAACGGCTCCAGGTTTGGTTTCCGAAAATGAATGAGTGTCTTATGTTTGTTGCTTTCTTCCTCTTCTGATGATGTTTTCTTGCTTCACTGCTGCCTGATTTGAAGCTGCTGCGTGGCATCTGCTTTCTCCGACCAAAATGTGTCAGAAATGACAACACTGTGTCTGTGAAGTCTCATTTTCAGGATTAGGAAAAACAGCATTATTTTTAGCTGGATGAGAAAACTTATTTAGCCTATTTCTTTGCTTTGTACACAGCCCCCAAAGAATAAAAGAAGCAAATAATCTTAATTTATCTTATGCACACAAATTATTGTAACATAGTTTTTTGTACTGTAGTTATGGCACAAGATGGTTATAATAATTACAGACAATGAAAAAAGTGTACAAGATAATAAAAAGTATAATCGTGTGCACAATAATAACTTGTGCAAACATGAAAATAACTGCAAAAAAATATAATTTCTCAGCAGTTTTGTAAGATTTTCTTCTAAACCTCCATTTAGAGTGGAATGTTATCTTAATTCTAATGTCAAACCTAAATCTAATTCTAACCCTAAACGAAAAGAAGTGGCGATTAAATGTGATAAACTGAAACTCAGACTCTGAAAGGCTCAAATTCAAACTGTTTCTCACAGACAAAGAAGCCCCAAAGTGAACACACACACTCACACATACTGCCCAGACTTCTGGTAACTCATGTGAACTGGATGTGGAATGATGATGTCATTGCTAAACCGTTAACATGGTAAACTGGGGGGATCCAGTCAGCCTTTGTCTGCTGGTGACTGTTATTGCAGTTGGCAAGAGGGGTAGTGTTCAAATGCCGGAATGCTAGGCAGTGGGCACTGGCCAGAAGAGTCCCTGGCATCCGCTGCCATGGCAACCCTCCACCCCCACCCCCCAACCCCCTAGACCTCCATTTAAAGCTGTTGATAGAAGAGAAGGTGGAGAGACAGACAAAGACTTGTGGACAAGCTGAACAACTGACAGAGACAGAGGTAAAATAATGGTCAGTTTGTAAGTCCCTCCCACACTTGAACTGAGGCAGAGGTGTGTGTGTGTGTGTGTGTGTGTGAGAAGCTGTGTGGTAGCCCTAAATCTCAGCCAGTCTTTTTCTCAGCCACTGAACTGCCATTAATCTTGGATGTTTGCCTGTTTGTTTGTAACGGATTATAAGGCGCCGGAACTAATGAGTTTTAGACCTGAACCCTGAGCTCACTCGAGCAAAGACAGGGGGAAGTGGAGTGTGGGAGGAGGTGGGTGAGCAAAGTAGAAAGCAAAAAATAAAATAAAAGCAATAGGATAGGATGGAGAGTCAGAAGGAGACAGAGAGTGTTGTAGGTGTGTATTCTTCAGCACTCCACAGCGGAGGAGTGGAGGAGCTGCAGTCCAGTGTGTGTTTGCCTGCAGATATTCAGAGACAGACATGAAGCCAGGAAGAAGAATTCCACTGGTCGGGAGCATCGTATGAGCCAGCACTAGCCTGGCTAAACAGGATTACACTCGATTTACTGTGTCCATACCGGACACCCATTGTTTTCAATCAGAGCATGACAGTAAAGTCAGTGTAAAGCCCTGGTCACACCAAAATTTATATCTGCAAAATTCAACTTTGGTGAATTTGCACCATTGATCATCCCTTTTCAGCAGCTAAATTAAATAGCCCAAATGTCCTACCTCTGCCAGCTCCGCACTGGTGATCCCAATTAACAGCAGATGCCAGAGCCTCCTCAACTGGCTCCTTTGAACATGTAGTTCTAGCTCTTTATGCAAAAAACACTCTTTTTGCTGCTTGTATTTGCGATGTCATTCTTTCAGTCATTACCCAAAGCTCATGACCAGAGGTGAGGGTTGGAATGTGGCGTGATTGGTGAATTGAGTTTCTCCTTTAGCCTCAGCTCCTGACACAGTCTGCATTACTGCTGATGCCATACCGATCTGACATTGATCAGTTGCAAAGCAAAGTTTTGACCTTTTTAAGGCATCATTAAGAACTAGAGAATCCAAAATGAGGAACAATATTTGTTTAGTAAAACGACCAGGAAATAGTCACTATGTCACCCATCTTCTAGCACCACCTATTTTGCAAGTACACACCAATGAATTTCAGTGCACCACTTTCTGGTGTGACTAATATACTTTAAGTATGGGTTTTAGCATTTGCATTATAAATAAACCCCACAGATTCTGCTGTCCTGCATCTTCAGAAATTAACACACAAAAAATACATTTATGCCCATGATCAGTGGGGGCTGAATATCAAGATGCAAAGAAAGAGCTGCAGCAGTGTGAACAAACAATACTGAAGAGACACTTATCTACGATGGCACCGCTGGCACTCCATGATCTTAACATTAACAATATAGAAACATCTCCGAGTGTGCCATGTGCCATGTTTACAATTTGCAAAATCAGAAGTTTTATCAACTTTCTAATCCCAGGTACACACAAAATACACAGGCAAGTACAATATATGCAAACAACAAAGCTTGCAGCGCACTTGTCTTTGCGTGCACATAGTTAAATTGAGAACTCTAATTCAGTGTAAAAATAAGAAGTATTAGATTGGTGCAGTCAACTGTCAAGCGTAGTGTTTTGTGAATTTCACAAAGGCACAGAATAAAGTCCTTCCATTAAACAATACTTAAAATTAATTACGTCAAAAATTGAGCACACAACTTCACATTTTTAATTTGCTTGTTTTGGAAAGTCTCACTGGAGCCCACTGGATTCAGGATGTAGCAGCACTGTATTTCCTTCCTAAACTGAAGTCACCAGAATTCATATTCATACAGCAGCTGTAGAAAACACAATACTGATTAATCAATTAATCGATTACTCAACCAAAAAATTCATTGGCAGCTATTTGTCTGATAGATTATTTGCTTAAGTCATTGTTTCAAGTAAAAATATGAAGTATTACTTCATTCCAGCTACTAAATTGTGAAGATTTTCTGCTTTTTTAATTAAATGTGATAGTAAAGTGAAAAGCTTTGAGGTTTTGGACTGTCGTTCAGACAGAACAAGCAATTTGAAGAAGTCACATTGGGCTTTGGGAGATTGTGATAGGCCTTTTTGACTATTTTCTGACATTTCTTGACCATATGATGAACTGAGGAAATAATCAAAAGATTAACTGATAATTGAAATAATTATTAGTTGCAATCCTTCATGACTGTGCAAAAGTTCATTGGGTTGGCTAGATTTTAATGCTATAACTGAAAAAAGGAGTGACCCGTGGAGCTTTAACCAGTAGCTAATGCTTAACAGCATGTGCTTAACGAAGCATCCAGAGAGGGATTAGTTATTAAACCATCTCCATTTTTAACTCGCCTACTTGTGCAGTATAAAAAAATACAAATTAATAAATTAAACTTCGGATGGATAGGCCATATGTTTGTAGTAGCTCTAAGCAATTTAACAGAGCAAAGGTCAAAACTGCAGAGGAACATTTCCTCTAATGATTTATTTGGCTCAGAGCTCTAACATGTACTTCTCTGTCACTCATCCATGCAGATGCTCTCCAGCTTGTTTTCCATTCACTCTCCTCGTAAGTGCTTCTCAGCAACACGAGCAGGAACTAGGCTGGAAATTGTCCCCTAGTTCCCAAAGTCTCCCCTGGAGGAAGACTGTGGTCGCAAGCCATGAAACCATGATAGATATGGCCTCACTGGTTCATTAGTATTCATCTACACAGTGGGCATATATGATTCATGAAACACTCAGGGAAGAGAAGCCCCAGAAGACAGTGATGGAGACATTTGGAATCAGGACTTTCAGATACAGATCCACACTGACATTCTATTGGAACATGAAAGTGAGGTTGGCAGGTGGTTGTAGTTCCATATTAAGATCTGCAATAAGTTAGTTGTGTAGAGGTAAAAACAAGTGTATTTAATTCATTTGGGTTTAGTTGTAGGTTCTGAGCAAAGTCTAGATTCCCACTGAGTTTTTTATATGAATTGTTAAAGGAAAATATGATATGAACTAGGGCTATGATGATATCAGATTTTCACAACATGGTTATTGTGGCAAAAAGAATTCACAATAAGAATATTATCGCGATATCTATAGAAAATTTGAAAAAACACCTGCTATCAGTCAGATCATCTTAAACTTTGTTTACAGTGTGTTTTGCCTCTTTTCTGGCAAATGAATTACACTCAAAGTTTATGGAGGTGGAGAGAAAGTCGGTAACCATAACTGTACATAGTTTGAAAGAAGTTTAAACACACTGAAGTATAAAGTTTTTATTTCTGCCTGAATATTTTTTTTTTTTTCAAATAACCCCTGTTTCAGAGTAACTGAAGCATAAATGATAAATGGACTGTACTTGTATAGCACCTTTGTAGTCTTCCGACAACTCAAAGTGCTTTTTTACACTATGAGTCACATTCACCCATATTCATATGCTGAACGGGTACAGGGGCTGCCATACAAGGTCCCAACCTGCCCATCAGAAGGAACTAACCATTCATACACATTCATACACTGATGGCACAGCCATCAGGAGCAATGTGGGGTTCAGTACCTTGCCCAAGGACACTTCGACATGTGGATTGGAGGGGCCAGGAATCGAACCGCCTATCTTCCGATTAGTGGACAACCCGCTCTACCTCCTGAGCCACATCCGCCCCACACATTATACACATTATAGTCTTTTGTTCCCCTGTTGAAACTAAATATTGTGCATATAAAAGAGTCAAAACAAGTGCTATGACAGAAGAAAAGTAAATCACAGCAAACTATTTATATTTACATAATCTCCATCTTGTGGCTTTATAAAAAGCAATAAGCAGCATATGGTCATTTTTGGAATTTCATTGGCAATTTGAAGTGCCAGTCATTGGCAGGATCTGCGGCTCAGTCTTTACACGAAAGAGGGGCAGGCACCTCCTTTCAACACGGACTCTTGTTGTCTATTGTAGGCTGTGGATAGGAAATGGAAGCTCCTATTGGGTCAAGTGAGGTGTCAATCGAAAGGTCAGAGTGCAGCCGTCATTTTGATACCAAGATGTGGCTAATGTTGACATGCTAATGTGAGTTATGACAGAGAATACGTTGGAAGATTAGGACATCTGCCGGCTAATTTGAAATGATGCATGAGCCATTTGTAGATATTTATTGATGCAATAATGTGTTTTGGACTGAATATTTTACTGGATTGGATTGACAGGACCTTTGCCAATGTAACAAGAACATTTTTGTCTGAGTTGTATCAGTCAATGGAGTAATATGAGGTTTCATAGGTGAGTAGCATGAATTTTGTAATTCTTTGTTTGTTGGTTGTCTGACAGAGGTGATGATTGTACGTGCTCGTGTGATTGTATCTGGAAATGGTTTGCATCAATCGAATCACAAGAATCTTATCTTTCCAAAGATGTGATGCATGAGTACCCACTTGAAGACGGGTTGTGTACATAGTGTAGTTCTGTACTTAACGCTTAACCCATGGATGGGCCGTCGGAACATTAAGGAGTTTTAAGAGGAGCTGGATTATTTCCATGATATTATCATATGTGTATTATTAACATGACATCAATATTTAATTTTTTAAATATCATGGTTATCGTCAATACTGGTATATCGTGACACCCCTAACATGAACACACTAATATTTAGTGGAGCTGCAACAATTAGTCAATTAATTTGTTAATCACAAACAGTTTTGATAGTTGATTAACTGTTTGGAGACATTCTTTAAGAAAAAAAATGTCCAAATTTTCTGATTACAGCTCCTCAAATTGAGAGATTGTATTTATTTATTGACTGGGACAGTGTGCAGTTTTAAACACAAAAGATGTACTGCACTGGAGTTGCACTCGAAGCTAATTTGCATCCACATTCTCCCACAATCAAAACATATAACAGCACAACAATAAACAGTACAAAGCAAAAAACACACAGAACACACCATACAAAATACAAAGCTACACACAACAGCACATCACATACACCCACAATGTTAATTAGAAATTAATAATGTAAACTTATCAAATTAAAAGCAAGACAACTTGCGCTAATGAGAAGACCATAGATAAAGTTTAGACTCAGTGGTCACACAGCTGATTGGTCTTTGGTAGATTTTTTAATTTGGCCTTGAATGTATTGGATATTCTGGATGATCTAATAGAATTTACTGAGTGCATGTACACAAAGTACAAGTCCCCCTCTCCCTCCCCCCTTGTTCTTTCTCTTTCTCAACCCAAGACAGTTTCTAATATGTCTAAAATTTGTTAAGTTGTACTTTATGGTTTTAACAGTTTCGTTAACATGTTTCTTAAAGTTCAAATTTGGATCCAGTGTCACACCAAGATATTTAAAATCAGTGAATATGTCCATTTTTTTTTACTGCAGGGTTTTGACACACAGTGGTGTCAGCAGCAGGTTTTGTGAGAGAGACACTGGACCTATCAAGGTTTCCACAGCCCAGTAGTGAAAAGTTATAGAGACATCATGCCTTGTGTTAACAAAGTTTAGTCTGTTAAGGGAGAAGCCCGGCTCAGAAAATTTCTGTTCATTCGTCACCTGCACCAGAGGAGTCCCAGACACACTCGGGCACAGCATCGAAGTTCTGCAGCACTCCAGGGGTCACTGGTCCAGGATTTAGCTGAACATCTCCGGAGGGCAGGATCAGCATGAGGAGGAGACCTGCTATTCTCCGAAATGGGGTGGCAGATGACCGGTCCACTGGATCTGTGATTCGCTCTGGTACCTGGGCTCGTCCATTCTACAGGCCAGAGGAATAGATTGCAAAATATCCCAGTAAGTTATGGTGAAAACTCATGAGCCAGCATTTGTCCCAAGCTCAATCACTTGGTGTCCCCATTGTTTTCCATTAATGTTGATTGCTCTGGCCAGACAGTCATGTAAAGGCAATACAGCAGTGAGTACCAACAGTAATCCAAAAAGCACTCCATGAAACACAGCCCAGGTGTTTTTGCTGATGAAACACTGCTTTGAACTTGACGCAGTTTTTGACAGGCATGCTCTGTGGTACGATAAACAGCCTCGGATGACAGTCCTATGTAGCAATCCCATCCAGGATCCCGGTGGCCAGAGGGTAGAAGCTCCTCTTAAGCCCCTGTGCACTGGCCCGGTGCACCCAGAACCTCCTCTCGACCTCAGTTGGGAGAAAAGGCCGCCATCTGAGCAATTAGGAACCCAAGAAGATCCATGTGGCCAGGACTGTTTCCTTCGATGCTGAGATGGATGTACAAATGGTACATTACTTGATGTTTAATCTGATGTTTACATTTGACTGGCCTGGCAGGGGGGTGTGCTGACCATCTCCCCATCCCGATAAGTGACCCCCAGTCATATGCCATCACTTCTTGAATCCAGGGTGCATAGAGAGGCTCCAGCATGTGAGGATTACATTACCAGCAAGGATCCTTTAAATTTTTTTCTTGTTTTAACTCTTACTCTTCTGTTAGCTTCTTTAGTGCTTTATCTCCTCTGGAATATTGGTAACAGCAGTTAGCAGTTGACAGCTAGCTAGTTGTTTTGATTTGAAAAATATATCCAAAGATGATGTTTTCTCTTCTGTTCTTGCTGATCAATGCTATTACTTCTTCTATAGAGTCCTTCCTGAACATTTTTGAGTGTTATTTTGCAAAATGTTCCACTTTTTTGGGTCCAAGTTTGAGATGTAAGCAGGAGCTCACTCCTGGTTTCTTTAGTCCTCTATGACAGTAAACTGAATATCTTTGGGTTGTGGGCTGATGGTCGTGACAAAACAAGACATATGAGGACATCATCTCGAGCTTTGGGAAACAGTGATGACATTTTTCACCATTTTCTGACATTTTATAGACCAAACAACTATTCGATTAATCAAGAAAATAATCGACAGGTTAATCGATAATGAAAATAATTATTAGTTGCAGCACAATATTTAGCATGCTAACAGTCATGCTCAGTTTGTCCAAAAAATATAGGATAATTAAAAAGATTTTAACCGAAGGTTTTGGGAGATATGTTATCCACTAGCTGACATAACCTTTGAAATCAGTTACCATAGTTTTGACCTTCCTTGATTTGTTCTCCAGATCTCTTTTCTTTTAATTTCATGGTAGTGTTTAGTGTGTTCATGATTTTTTTTTCTCTGACAAATCCATTGTTTTGGTGTCCATGATTTCACAAGTAGTGAAATGTTTTTTATTTATAGCTTAGAATTTTTAAATTTTTGTACGGGAAATTATTGCATTTAATTAAATTCCTCCACAGTTTTTTTCCCAACAAAACTAGGAAGCTCAGGTGGTACAGCCAGTAAGCCATTAATCACAGGTTTGGTGGTTGAATTTGTTGAACAATGCTTGGCGGTGTTTGCATTTGTGCTGATGGAACACAGTGGTGGATGTAGCAGGGTTGAAGAGGTTAAACAGGGAAAATCATGGTTCATGAGGTTAATGTTACTTCTAATGCAATGTTCTCTACAGTATTCCTCAGGCCATACTCTGTCAGATAGTTGCACACTTGCAATTTCTTAAACAGTTTGAACAGTCTTAAACAGAGGTTCTACTATCAGATGCCACTCTTTGCCTGATAACTATTCTTCATTTTCTTGTTGCTCCTCATCCAACCTGCTGGCTGACTGCTCAGATGGCTGAGTGTTTGAACGGTAAGCAGCAGGAATTATTGTGTCGTGGTTTTGTTGTGATTGTGTTTAAGCAACTGAGGATTACAGATGAGCCAATTCAAGCCTTTGTGTTGATATGTTGTATAATGTGGTGGCATTATGTAGTTTTATTTTATTGTGATATTGTGCGGTTGTGGTTTAGATTCTCCAGACTGCATACAGGTTTGAGAACAAAGACAGTCTTTCTGATCTGGAATCTGTTCCCGTCATGTCACCTTGTTGTGTTGTGGGAAAGATGATCTATGAGAAATGGAGGAGGTAGAGACACAGTTTGCAAATGATGTGAACACACACACATTTGAGGGCATTTGAGAGGGAAGTTGAAAGGAAACTCAAGGATTTTTTTTTTACCTGCAGTTTATATCCTGTCCAGATGTTTCCAGATGTTCCTGCTCAGTTATCCTCAAAGAAAACAGCTGTGTGCTAGTGCATATGCATCAGTGTGAATATATGTTTTATTATGTGTGTAAACCCTCAGGCGATCACGAAGAAACAGGATCTTTGTCCTAATGATAGCAGCTCCTTCAGGTCAGAACAAGAGTGTTATGTGCTATAAATACCTGCATGATTCTGCTCATGTTCCCTCATCAGAAGCCTGGTCTGAAGCCTTCAGCCTTGGCAAGATCCCACTGGGAAAATCCCTTGTTACTGCTGAGCCAGCAGGTATGGTGGCTCTAATTTACACTCAAGAGGATCTTGATGTCGAACCCTCAGATCTGCTCTAAATGCCTCATGGTTGGCTTATATATTGTTTTTTAGCAAGGACCAGGCTCAGCAGTATCTTGTTCTCTGCCTGTATCTTTTTCTCCTCCTCTTCTCCCAGCTTCTCACTCACTTCATCCATCTTGTATCCAGTCAGTTGTCAGCCAGTCCCACTTGGCCCCATACATCTTGTCTCACCTAACACATTGTGGCTGCTGTAGCTGCAGGCTTCCCTTCTGCACCAAACAGCCCAGTCAGAAATCCACCCACACTCAAGACTAAAATAAGCATGCTACTGCCATGCACACTCTCAAGACCTCAGACTGTGGAGGCTGGCTGCAGTGTCTATCTTCAATACCCGCAACCCAAGGTCTGTGAATGTAGAGCTTCAATTCAGTGTTTGATCTTTTAAAATATTGTGGTTTAGCAAATGCACTGTATGTATGTATGTATGTATGTATGTTCCACTGCAGGAACATGACAAAACATAACATTTTGGAGCTGTTCAGGAGAAGGTACTAAATGCAGCTTCCTGGCTCTATCAAGAGTGTTTTCAATCATGATTGGTCAAGAAGATGTGTCATCAGTCACAACAAGGACAGCAACAAGAAACACCACATGACATGCTTTGGTCAAAATACCACAAAGATCAAGCACCACAGCAGCCTTCTAATCCTGTCTAAACTGTCCTGTTCAGAACAGCCGGTTTGAGTGCCTGTCCCACCCACCTCACCCCCCTCTAGTGTGGGGTGTGCCGGCTACAATGGCAACTGCTGAGCGTGAACCAAGCAGCAACATCCGGGGCTGGAAAATTCAGTCAATGCAGAAGTGCCAAAAACTGTAGTTCCGCGAATGGCCACTTGAGGCTGGCTCCAAAAATGAGTCAATCCCCATAGACCCCCATGTTAAAATGCCCAACTTTAAAGCAGAAATAAACATCTTTACAGCCTGGTACAAAAAACGCTGTTGGTCTCTATAGCTAATTTTCCCTTTCCTGACAACTGTACAGGGGGTGAATTTTTTTTATAACTCACCTGTTTAGATTTTATTAAGTCATAAAGTTATGCATAATTAAGGACATGGCCACTTTGAGTGACAGGTCACTAGCCTCTAGGTGGCTTGTTTCAGCAACTAGGCTTCATTGGGCCCACCTCAGCTCCACCTCTTTGCCCATTTTTGATTAGTCTGGAGTTAGGCAGAGTCAGGCACTGCCAAGATGGTGGCGGCTGGACCCGCCCACTTTGAGCTTCAAAACCGCTCCTCAGAAACCAATGGGTGACATCATGGTGGTCCATAGTTTTTACAGTCAACCCCGAAGAAACATAGCTACTGGAGAAAACATAGTGGTGCAGCCACACAACACACACACAACACACCAAATGCTTTGCGTTATCTGCACGAGTTTGACCGCTGGATTATTTGTGTTTATTCTTGTTACTCATGCGAGTTTGACTGCTGGATCATTTGTGTTTATTTGCCCCAAACAGCCAGTGATCAACAGCAGGCACCATCTAGTCCCCAACTAGTGTGGTGATGTTAGTGAAGCTCAGCCTGAATGAACCCAAAATAAACTTAGATTTTGCTGTGATTGAATTGCAATAAACAGATCAAATGGATGCCGAAATTACTACATTTTGATGCTATTTTTTAAAAAGTCTGAATTCATGCTTTGTCAGATCTGTCCACAAGACGACAAGCAAACAACTTTTAAAATGCTTGTTTTCTGAATGGAGTTCAGATCAATCAGAGCTGCTAATGTTGTAGCTGCTCCATCCACACTCAAAATAAAGGCATAAATACGGCAGTGAATTCATTGTTTATACACATAGATATCTGCGTACTGTGTAACTTTAAAATTATATAAACTTATCTGCATTTAAGATGTTTATTATAGATGACAGCAGCTGAGGTGGTGTGTGACTCCAGTGTTGGCTCCGGCTAGGTTGAGATGTGAGATTGAAGATAAATCCACTTAATCCCAAAAGTTTAAAAAGTAAACTCCTCCAGATCAGAGCAGAATCAGGTGTTTATTCCTCCAGAAGATGAGACCCAGCTCTCTCCTCCAGAGCTGGCCAGTGCTCATCAGCTGTCTGTTGGCAAGTAGCAGCTCTATCACTGATTTATGTACATCCAATTTTTCACCCTTAGCTTAGCTTAGTTTAGCTTAGTTTAGACGGGTCCCAGCCAGCGCTTGCGAGAATAACATGGCAGACCTCAGGAAATTTAATGGATGGAGACTCAGATAGAGGCATGGATAGGGGGCGGTCCAATTTCAGTGAAGCCCCAAATGATGTACGGGTGGCATCAAATCTGAATGGCTTGTTGAATCACGAGTACAGAGCAAGCCAGCCCACACCAGATCCATTTATGGAGGGGTGGTGTTATTGGGCTTTCATATTTTTTGCTGTTATGTTGGCAATAGAGACAAGCATGTTGCATTATGATTGGCTGATCTGATGACAGAGTGTGTCTCCAGATGAAGCTATGTCTCCGAATACAATTGACTCATAGTTGGTGTTCCGCAAAGAAGCCCAGACAGATTTTAGTGTCTTATCAGTCGCACTGCAATGTATTATCACTTTATCAATATAATTTAGGCTTTTTGATTAAGAGAGACCCATTTGATGTCACAGTGAGCTCTCATTCAAAAGTGACAATACTGTACCACCCTAAAATGAGTAAACTGGTGAATGCCCACCACCCCAAGCCCTCTGGGAGTGTGTGTGGTTTTTGTGGGAAGTGGTTATCAGCGCAAGCATGTGCGTGTATGTTATGTGTGTGTGTGTGTGTGTTGTGTAAGAGCCGATAAAACAGTCAGGTCTACAGAGTGTTTTCTGACTCCTGTTAGAACACTAGGTAGACAGAAATCACTGGGACTCCATAGCTGTTAGCATGCTAACCTGCGCGCTTCCATTCATACTCATGCCAACTTTCTATTCACACGGCTGGAGTGTACTGTGTGTGTGTGTATGTGTGTGTATGTTGAAGAAATGGAGAGATATAGTGAGTAAGAGAAAGGGAGAAATCTATTTTAAGATTAACATAGGAATATAAGAGTGGAAATACAAGAGTGGATGTGTTCTTGTTTGTTGCTCCGTATGTGTCCCCTGCATCTGTTTATGTATGCGTGTAGTCTCCATGGCCTAAATTGATATCCATAGTGTTTGTGTTTATTGTGGTGTCTTAACATCAGAGCAGTAGACTTCCAGGATGCATTATTCATGGCCATAGATAACACAAAGATGCAAATTGAGTCATGGAGCCATGAATCCGCTACCAACTTCAGCTAAGACTCACCACGTTTCTCTGCTCACCAATATTAGCCCCTCTGCTTATCATGCCCAAATCCGCTCAGATCAGAGAGTGCTGCTGGCATTTGTTACTCTCCTCACTCTGTAAGAGTCACAGCTAGTCTAGATGGATGAACACACTCAAGAAGAAACCAGAGCTTATGGAATCAAAATTAGAGGCCATGAAGACAATGGGCCTGGCAGGAGCAGCAGAATGTTTAGACGAGGTGTCAAAGTCGAACACTTGTGACAGCTGATTCAGTCATTTGAGTCATCAGATATGCATAAAGAAATCCTGGGCCTGGAGAGTAAAAACTCATTTTGGTTGACAGTTAATGGACTGTTATATAAAAATATATAAAAAGCATTGTTTTGTTTTTTTGGTCATTGTCCAAAATCTTGACCCCCATTTTGACACAGTCTTGATTTAAAAACTCCTAGGATATGATCTTGTTTCAGACTCTACTTAAGTAACAAGCAGGGCCAAATGACTTGTTGAGATTTGAGAGCCATGTGCCTCAGTTTCTCTGTGAGTCTCTTCAACCTAAATAACAGAGATGTTGACATACAGTATTTCAAAAAGAATTACTGCACAAGGGCTTGCATGAGTAGGAATGAACAAGTGTGTTGCACTGTCTATGTATGAGTTACCTGCTTTCTGACTGAGCATAGACCAAGGACATGAACATCTGCTTCACTTCACCTCGATGCATGACAGAATCTAAGTACTGGGAGACATGTTTGTAGTTTTTTAGAGATTCTTTGAGCTGTTGAATAATATTCTGTGCCACACACAGTGTTCATTTTCATGTTTTTATGAAAGAAATAATAAAATCAAGGATTTTATCTGTGTTTATCTTAAATATTAAAAAATGTGTGTCAAAAAAATGTTTGAAAAATCAAAATGACCAAAATCTTGAGCTCTCGACTTTGCAGGATTATCAAGCATGTTTGATATTTTTGTGTATGGACAGTTTTTCACCCTGTTTGGCTAATTTGAGGAGACAAAACCATGTCACAAACCCTTTTTTTAATGTATTCATGTTACTGTGGACATGGTCTCCTTTTGTGCAGCTTTCATGCAGGCTGTCTCAAGTGTTGGTCTGTCCGTGGAGTATCAGATGAATGGTGGTAGGCAGCTCGTCTCAGCCCTTCTCTCCTGCTTTGATATCAGCGCTCTGGCAGAGCGGATGAATTATTGAGCAGTGCGTTGTTTATTGGTCTCAGGAAAAAATATCAGGGGGCGCCATGAAACCGATTCCCCCCTGTTTTAATCTCTAATCTGTCAAAGAAAGAAAAGGTGCTGAGAATGAATGATACATGACCAGAGAAGTTGGCTTGGGTGTGTGTGAGAGAGAAACTCTTATTCCTGTATGGAATCATAAAGGTGTGTTGCCATTTTTCTTTCCCTACGTTTTTTTTAATCAAGCTTCTTATATGTAGCTGTTGAGCATTGACTTTGAAATGACAATAGCCCTTAGTAATTAGCTTTGGCTAATTAACTTTATTTCCATGAGTTGGTCCCACTCTGGAACTGTAAGCTGTTGTCTGCTACATGCATTCTGCAAACTCTTGTGTGCATGTGCATGTGCAACAGCTACACCTGAACATTTTCTTAGAGGAGGAGACACTATTATGTATGACTTTAATAACTGAAAAGATAAGGTGGACTGTGTTTTTGCTGTTGAAAAGGACCACCAGACTGGTGAGTCATTCACTGGGTAAACAATATAGTCATGTCATTTTCATATTATACTAGAGCACATATTTCTGGCAGCAAGACGGTGTGTGTTGGATTGAGTCAAAAATAAACTACAGTATGTGTGTGTAGTTTTTGGACAACAATGGAGCCCTACAGCACAGAGGAATAAGATATATCAGGCTTTGTTACACACACAGCTACTTTTTTGGTTTTCTCCATCTGACTGCTTTGAAAATGAGAAGCCTAAATAGATATCTCTGTTCTGTTTTCCCCTCGTTACCATCAGATTCACAGATCTTCAGACTGAGTTTTGCACACACAAGTGTATTGTGTGTGTCTTGTGAGTGTGCTACATTAACATGTGAATTGACATGCTGTCTACTGACATGCTGTTGCTATTGACAGCCAGTTATGTTCCATTGCCCATTCATTGTGCTGGTACACTTACCATTTACATCAGTGTAGCATTTGTTTGGCCCCTGTGGGCCCAGCCAGCAGTACATGGCTGATCGTTTCTATATGAAAGTTTAATAGAAGCTGAAGCTGCTATATGTGTACTAGGAAAGCTGTAAGTGAAACTCTGATCTGATTTTAGTACATTCTGTAAAGCAACTTGGCAACTATTTTACCATCCACTTTAGAGGGATGTGGTCATTATCAGGAAATGTCAGGTTTCACATACCCATTAAAACAGAATAATATTAGGAATATTATAGTCATTTTTCAATCTCAGCTCCTGGGCTGTGCTGTAATTAATTATAATCTCTCATTGTGACATAGAATGTTGTAGAAATTTGCTCTGTTCCTCTTATAATTAGTTTTCATGTTTACCAATGTTATATGACCTATTTTGCATCACATTAGCGCATGTGGAGTAGAACATGCCCCAAATGCCAAATTTCTGCTTTACAAGGGTAATGCTCAATATGCTGGAACCTCACATCTGCACATTAGCAAAGTGATGCATTTTTTAATTAGCCACAGTAGTCTGTGAGAGAAGATCAGTCACTTGGTCCACCACTTTGGTCAGACTAAAGTATCTTTACAAATATTGGGAGCTTAGCACAAAATTTGGTTCAGAGATTTGTGGAACCCAGATCATGTATTCTAATGACCCCTCCTCTCAATTTGTCCAATACTTTGGTTTAGTTCCAAAAACCAACAAAACTAATGACATTCCCATCAGCCTCAGTCTCTGTCATGAGTCATGGCTCAAGTATTGTTTGAAGTCTACATCAAGCCAAGTATTATTGTGACACCAAATTTAGATTTTTATAGGAGAGAACTGTATATATTTTTGAATATGTGGTCAAATTGAAAATTTGCTTCAAGACAAGAGCAGACAGTCATTCTGGAACTAGCAGGCCAGTTTCTGGAATGACTGGGAGAACAGACGTCTCTGTGTATCTCATGGCAGTTGAAAGCTCAGAAAACATAAGTGGACCTTTGAGTTCAGATTTTTTTAACAATACACAACTATACAACACACTTACTGTATGTTGAAGTATAATCACCTGGCCCCAGGTGAGCAGGTGATGTCATTAAGAAAACTGTTGTCCAAAATCAAATGTACTGCCTCTTCTTCTTCTTCTTCTAGTTTGAACTTTGTACTTACTGTATTGAGACTAAAACAGGCTTATTAGCATTTAGCTCAAAGCTGTGGTGGATGTGCCAAATAGCTGCCTTGCAGAGTCTAGCATTTGTATACTCTTATGGCACAACAAAAACATCTACCACAGAAACTACACTGCAGTGATGGTTTTGTTAAGGTTGGATTTATTCTTTTTTTCATGGTGGATCTATGATTAATGATGTTTTCCTGCACAGTGTAGGACAGTGGTGAAAGGACACAAGTTGCTGATTTTGATCCTGTGGAATACAGTCAGCTCCATGCTTACATAGTTTTGTGCACTGAGCTGATCCATTTGAATGATTGGCTGCCTGCAGTGTTGCTCCAGCTTGTGATTGGTTGCTTGTTTCCATGCTCCAGTCATCATCAGACTGGTAAATTTAAATGTGTTCAGTATGTTGTGGGTGGCCTATTCACTTCAGCAGCTGCTTCTGCCTAAAGCTGCACTGTTGATCATTCATCAGTCCACTTTGGTGGATGCTTTGTTTGACTTTCCTGCCATTTTGTTACATTTGGTCTAATTTCTAGTTTGAGTGTGTGGAATTATCTGTCTGGAAAATTTTTGGAAAATTCCCCTGTCACTTTTTAATATTTGAAATATTACTTGCAGTTTGAAAGTCAACACATTTGCCCCCCACACACACGCACACACAGAGATGTCATTGCAGCCCAGGCTGGGTGGATGTCTGTCATGATTTAATTAGTTTGCTGCCATTTTGGAATGTCAGCAAGAATAATTTATTGCTAATTAGGTTAGAGCTGAACTTTTGACCTGCTACCCTCAGTGTGTTTGTGTGTGTGTGTGTATGCGCACGTGTGCATAGCCAAAATGTCATCTATACACAAGGTAGGAACACATGGTCCTATAAAGCAATCCAATGGCTGTTTAGCTCTCCCTCCCCCTATCTGAACATACACACCCACCTCAATAACTTCGGCTGCCTGCAGTTGATGTGTGTGCTGAACCAATCCCAGATTTAAAGGTGTGTATGATTCCAGGCTGCTGCTGAAGAGCCCATCAGATGACTGATGTACTGCTGAAGGTTGCTATTCACTGTAGTTCAGCCTTGATATCACCCTGTATAATATATCTGTAATATGCCGCACTTACTGTGAACAGGCATGAGGAGAGCAGTTAATGCTACTTTGATTAGCTTCTCTGTGAAAAAGCTTTTTAATTAGTCCTGCTTTTCATGGACAAATTATGACACACATTCAAGGTTGTGTTAGGATTTGATTCTAATTGATACATTCTGCATCAGAAGTCATATCCTTTCCTCTCAAATGCATAAGTCTGTCAAATCTGAACACACAAATGTCATACGAATAGTGCTGGGGTCAACGTGACTTACTTGTGATAGCAGTTTCTCAGATGTCCATCACAGATAAACATCCATAAGTCTGCAAATCACAGAAATATGATGTTCCCCAACATCATCACATCAAATTTAGTATTAAAGTATTAAAAGTAATCAAGTGATTGTTTCAAGTCAGGTTACACCCACTGGCTTTCAACCACATAACATAGCTTTTATCCAGCAAATGAAGCTAGCTCAGTTGTCATCACATGACCTAAGTGTGAAACATTGGTTATGTGGTTACAAGAGGTGGAGATTTAAGTCTAAATTTGCTAGTTCTATTATGTTGTCACGAACTATCCCTTTAACTGGCCGAATCAACTACATTAGTGTTAGTATTGGATTTTAATTTGATATTTTCAGCCATTTTTCCTCCGGTGTATTGATGTATGATATCATAGTTGTCCCAAAATATGATATCTCTAACTCAGAGTTATAACTAGGAGCCTGATGTGAACAGTTTTCTTGACTCAGCAGTGGTCTTAACATTATAACATGAATGTAGCATTGTATCAGAATTGCATTATCAAAATATTCTGGTTTCTGCCCTTATTCTGAAAAAGACAATATTCCTACTAAGCTGTTTACATGGCTAATGAAAATTAATATTCCACTAATATTCCTGATGACATGCAGCCGTGCATACTCACTACAAAATATGTAAAAGTGTAACGGCTGATGCTGTGTGCCATTTGCTTCTTTGCTTCAAAATAATTTTTTTTCAGAGTTTTCCTCTGGTGGTGAACTTGTTCAACAGTGTGAACACAACCTCCCTTTTTCATTTGATCAACCACCTTCTTGAAAAGGTTGGCTTTGCGATATTTGCTTATATTGAAAACCTGCTGATATCCAAGTCTTAAAAAATGTAGGTGTGTTTCTCCTTCCGACCAGAAATGCAGGCTTTTCTTTTGGTGCATGCATTTCTACCCCAGCCTTGCAAACTGTTTGCAACTGTAGTTGGTTTGTTTACAACGCACAGAGCTGACTGTAAACAGGCAAGAGGCTGTGTGTGGCAAACTGCAGTAAAAAACCCAACTGAGACGCATATTCCCAATGTGCTGTATACATGTCCAAAGAATGCTCCTAAAACCCGAATTATACAGGCATATCCCTCATGTCTGAAAATGCTACACTCGGAATAAGGCCTAATTTGGAATATCCAAACAGAATATGCTGTTAACATGACCTGTATGCATGTCTGAGCTACTGAGGGAGGGCATGGGCACTGATGTGTTCCTGAAGCCCCCACTCACTCAACGTCAGATTTTTTATAACCAGAAAACTTCCAAACAGCAGACACAGCTCCTCTTTTTTTGGGTACAAGTTCTTCTGCATCTCTGGTCTCTCTTTTTTCATCCTCCATCTCTCTTTTCTCTTTGTGAATGTACTGGAGTGACAGAGCCTCTCCCAGCTGTTAACAGACTGTTATGCTACCTGACTAGCTAGTTTAGCTCCGCAGTGCTCTTCGCAGCTCTCATTATTTTCCACGCGGGAGCGGCTGAGTCAAGTGTGACTGGACGTGGAGTCTTTCCCATCTCTACAGTACCATCCATCCCATATGTTGTGAATACTTTGTATTACAAGAGAGGAACTGGAACTGTTGATTCAGTGCACTCAAATCTTAAAAACTTCTTTTGTTCTGGCTTGAACAGTTTATCAGACATTCCTCCTCCTCCTCCTCTCTTCATCTTCCTCCTCACATTTCACCTCCCCATCCTCCCCCTCTTGTTTTCTGTCTCTGCTGCCCAAGACCTCTGGGGATGCCTGGAGGGACACGGTGAGGATAGTGTTACACAGTGAGCCCAAAAACAGAGATGAACCCACAACTACTATACACACACATACACACACATAAGCCTTAAATGGATCATAGCTCTCAGAGCAGAACAAATGGGCCCAGTAGGAACAGAAGCAGAGGCTAGGGGTGGTCTGGACTGAGGTGGAGCTCTCACGCTTATAGTGTATACAGCTCTGCAGGGACACACACACACACATGCACAGTGCCTGCTGCATAAGCCATAAGGACACACACACACTGAAAAAAAGGCCAGGTCGATTGGATTTACTTTCCTCTCACGTGGGGTGGAGCAGGGAAACACAAACTGTTTTAGTGCTTGAGGGGTTCACACACACACACACACACACACACACACACACACACACACACACACACACTGGCCTCCTCATGCTGTCCCCCTGCCTTCCTTCTGAGCCACTGAAGTAAATGGGGTGTCGGAGTCAGTCTTATGCAATTATTTCTGCTTCTCTGCAATGCACCCACTCTGAAGCATATGAAGTGTGTGTGTGTGTGTGTGTGGGCGTGTGAGATAAAAGGTATCTCCTCACATCATAGCAGTAGCCTACCCATGCGTCTCTGGTGAAAAATGAATGCTTTCTGCACCACTGCAACATGGTGAGTGTGGACCACCCCGTGCACACATACAGTAGCACTGCTAATATTGGTTAGAGGGAGCTGTGCAGCATTAATATGGATGAGTATGAGCCAGATTCTCTCCAACTGAACACATGTATGTATCAGAAAATTGCCTGAGTGAGTTTGTAATGCTGCTTATCCAGCTGCCAGATGACCATGAGCACAGATAGCACTTCCTCAGGCGGCTTCAAGGTCAAAGCTGCTTTTTCACTTTGTGTGTATGTGCATATTTATATCAGACACTTGAAATGTGTGTGTGTGTGTGTGTGAGAGAGAGCCACTCATCTTACTGAAGTATTTAGGAGATAGTAGCAGTCGTCCTTGGTGCTCAAGTATCTTCTCACATAGAGCAAAGCCTTGGAGACACAGATATGGTTGCTCATTTGGTTTCATTATCTGTGTGTGTGCATGTGTGTGTGTGCGTTTTTGTTACCTCATTGGGACCTTTTCTGGTATAAACCAGACCTTGTTTGGACCAGTATTTCTCATGGGGACCAATGTCTGGTCCTAATGAGGAAAAACGTCATTTCTGAGGTCCTGGTTTGGGTTAGGGTTAAGATGTGAATTGACTTTAGGTTAACGTTAGGTTAGGCATGAATTGGTTATGGTAATGGTTAAGGTGAGGGAGGCATTAGGCTGTCCACAATGAATGGAAGTCAATGCAATGTCCTAACAAGGATAGCTGCACAAACTTGTGTGTGCGTGTGTGTGTGTGTGTGTGTGTGTGTGTGTGTGTGTGTGATGAAGAGTGATGATCCATATCTTTTGATGGTCTCTGGCTGTTGGTGATGCCTTGGAGTTCCACTGCAGTCAGTATTTAGTAGCTCTTCCTTTGATTTGCTTTGTCCTGTAAGCTGTGTTTTGTTGTGTAGGACGAAGCTTTTAATGCCACTCACACGTCTAAAAGTAAGTGTAGCATTGTTTTCAAATTTGGGTGGTTAGGGGATGATGACATATACTGTGAGATTATATACTCTATATGTGGCAATAGTCTTTTATACTGTGGTAACTAAACATTTCATGTTTCTGGATGTATTAGGCCTTGATTTGTCAGGTATTTAATTTGTTGGGTTAGCCCAAAATAAACATTCCAGTCTGGTTTCTCAAATGATTTTCTAGAAATATATATATATATATATATATACATATATATGTATATATTGTACACTCACTGAGCACTCTATTAGGAACACCTGTGCAATCTAAAGCCTTGATTCCACCGGGCACAGCTGCGTCGCGTTCTGGCTGAGATACAGATTTGCTCTGTCCTGCACACGGCGTCATACCCCACGGGGAGTGTTTCAGAAGCGGAGTATTTTTCTACTTTTACGAAGCTTACACATTTTCAGTTTTTGCTGACATTGTCAAAAGGTGATAATTCTACTTTATGCTTATTATTAAGGTCAAGGGTACAAAATTAACTTTTTTGTCCACCGGCCAAAATTTTACCAGCCACTCAATAGTGAGTGAAGCAAATCTACCAGCCACTTGCATATTTTACCAGCATTTAGCTGGTGGCAGGTGCCGATTTTGTGCCCTGTTAAGGTCATCGTAGGTGATGGTGGTGGTGGTGTACTGGAGTGCATTATATTGAAATGTGTGCATATTAATTTTATAATAATGATATTTGTGCTGCTATGATAAAATAC
Source organism: Thunnus albacares (assembly GCF_914725855.1). Classification (NCBI taxonomy): domain Eukaryota; kingdom Metazoa; phylum Chordata; class Actinopteri; order Scombriformes; family Scombridae; genus Thunnus; species Thunnus albacares. The sequence goes on from NC_058111.1 coordinate 35,790,676, forward strand.
AATACAGGTAAAACTGTCCACATGTATGTGATTATCAAAATACCTTCAGCCTGGTGCCTGACCTGAGTTTTTTCCTTTCACATTCTTGCCTGAATATGACTGACTGAATCATTTTCTCTCTTCTTCTCCTAACTTGTAAAAATTCAGAAGGTTTACATTTTTCCCAACATTGTGTCATGCTGCTATGATTAATTACATCAAAGCAAATGTATGATATGAGCAATCAATTATTGTGTAGGAGAATAAATCTACATTTATTAATATAAAATCCTCGTTTTGGCACCACCTGCTTTAAGGGCAAGCTTTAATGTCCGGAGAAATATTAAACCCTTAATTCAATTCTCAGTTTGATCAGTCTCATAACTGTAAGTTCTTTTCAAACAGTGACTGTGTGCTGTGCTCAAAGGAATCACAACAGGGACTTTTTAGGATACATGAAGGCATTTACTTATAGCTAAACATTAATATAGTATAGCACGTGATAAAGTATAGAATAAAAAACAAAAAAAATAATAAGATCTTTTAATGATAACAGAAATAAAATAATAAAAAAATCGTTTAGAAATAGTGGCTCAAAGTGTGTGACTCGAGGTTGGTAAGGGCAATGCTAAGGGAAGGCTAACTTACTTCTCTAAAGAAATTATCCTCTTAACTTTAACCTTATTCAACATCAAACCTTGAACACAAAATCATGCTATGCCTTACTGTTGACAAGTTTCATTGTAGTTGATCTAGTAGTTGTCATCTCATCAGGTCCAGCATGGTTTGGGTTGAGCTGGAGTTAGCTGTAGTAAAACAGCTTCAGGCTCTGGTTCAAGCGTTGCTGTCTTCTTCAGAGCAACATGCTAGTTTGAGGATTCAGCCTTTCACTGACTTCTTTAAACCACAATGTGTATTAACACTTACACTGTACAGTGTTTAGCTGCCTGTGCTGATAACATAATGTTAACTGTTAGCTAGTGTAAGCTAACGGCTTAGCTGTTAATGTTTATGTTGACCTTACACATATATTTGTGGGAATGGGAGAAATCTGGTGCTACTGTTGATGCTCAGTGTGAGGATAGAAACACTTGGAAATGTTCAGTCTGTTTATTTGCTGCAACTTTCTTTTAAGGGACAATGGCCAGTTAAAAACGGGGCATGCCAAACTGGCTGCATTGGTAGTTAATTTTAGAAAGGGCATTACAGCCACATTCCAGGGCATCCACAGAACTGGCCGTTTGGCCGGGGTATTATTCCTGCCCTGTCCTCACTTTGAAATCAAGGAAGGTTGTTTTATCCTATGGAATTTAAGAAAAGGCCAGCCCCAAAAAGAGGCCAGGGAAAAAACAAGGGTGGATAAACTCCTGGTGCCTGTCATATAATGTGCATGCCAGTTAAACCTGCAGTTCGGAACTTTGTGTCCCTCTTCTGGCAGGTCAAAGTAATTACAGGAACACTGTTGTGATGTGTTTACATCGTAGCCTACTCCATCGGGTCGCTACTGTTAAATGTTGGGTAAATTGTTTTGAGTGTCACAACCCCCATGAAATGACTTAATTTGAATTTGATCCATTCCCTCCGATAACATTTGGAAAGTCTAAAGAGTTATTTAGAGTTAAAGAGTTAAATTATTTTATCCCCATTTAAGTTAGCAGAGGGTGAACCGGAAGTTAGCTGGCTTGGCCAGTGGAAGTCTTCGGTACAGACTACTGTAATTATTGGTAATGCAGTAACAAAAATTTAACAGAGCAAATGACAGCAGATCAGAAAACAAGGAGGCTTTGAACTAAAATATGAGCAAATATACTAGAAATAAAGGCCTCTGTCTAATATAAACCTGCTTCCAATAAAGGCCTGGTACCCTCCGCAGTTGAGGTAAATAAAGGCACCAGCCACTATTAGAAGAAATACAGTATATGGTTTGGTGTATTGCAGGAGCACTGAGCAGCATCAGCTGACTAGTACTTCCATAATGTGAGCAGTCAGTTAAAATGAAATTAAATGCTAATCATTTGGATTTCTATCATACTATACCGACTGAAAAATATTGAATGAGTAAAGGTAAAACAATGAGGAGAAACTTCCACTTAGGGCTAGGTATTGAACCTAGCCCCTAGTGAATACCTTTTTACATTTAAAACTTAATACCTGCATCTCACTTTGCCCTGTCCAACTTGACTCTTTCCTCTGCTGTGCTGTCCTCCTGAATGTATTGAAAGCAACAATGTTGATGAGCACAGAAATGTGAATGTGAATGTGAACTATCGAGGTGTTATAATGCAAGTCTACGTAGAGCCAAAGATATCAGCATTTGAACATCAATACTTATGGTCAATGTCTGGTTGTACTGAATTTTGTTTTCAGGGGAATATGACAGGATTTTCAAACAATCAGCCATTTACATTTTGTTTACATTTACACTGTACTGTCTCCTCACCTCACTTTCTGCAGCTCCACCTGTCTCTCTTCCTGCCTCTTTCTTGCTTGTATGTGCATTCTCTCTTTGAAAAATTTCAAAAGGCCCATGCCCTCGGCCTTGTTTAATTTTCTTTTTTTTTTGGCATAGCCTAATGTCAGCTGAAATGAACACAAGATACTGTATCAGAGGTTAGTAATGGGCACTTTGGCTCTTTTCAGGGAGCCGGCTTTGTCCCTCCCTTTGTCGCTCCCTGATGCTGCCAAAAGATCATACCCAGCAAAACCTTGACTTGATAATGAAATTTTCACTAATATCTCCTCACAATCCAACTATACCATACTTAAGGCAGCAGCTTGTATAATTATACAAAGGCAGAAAGTCACAGGTTTAATTCCTCCAACTGGCCTGAAATGATGTGTGAAAAACCAGTAACTGCAGACACACAGCAGCTGGAAGAAAGAGGAGGTCATATTATACTGAGAAATATTAGCTTTTTCTAAGTGAATAAATGTTAATGTGATTTATAAGGAGAGTATCCAAAGGACAATGAGAATGCTGAGCTTTCAAGTTTCATCAGGAGTCATTAATAACTCCATCAAGCATATCAAAATTTAAAAAACACACACACAAAGGGAAACCATTTACTGCATACTGCCGCTAGAAACTGAGTACAGTTAGCTGATAATTACCCTGATCAGCCACTGTCAGTAATCAATACAAATTATTAAACCATTCATCAAACCAATAACTAACAGCAGTCAACATCAGACAACCTTATCGTACTTTAACAGTCACCTAGTGTTTCTGTAGTGGTGAAAATATACATATTAGCAGTTGAATTAAACTGAAGCTCCCTGTGCTCTCCGAGGAAAATACTGTCCCTTTAACTCCCTTTAAGAAATATGATGTATTAACAATTCCTTACGTGTCTGCGAAAACACAGACCACAAGACAGAAGGTGTCATATGTTGACATATATTGTAGTATCAATATAATCTATAATGATAAACTGCATTTCCGTACAAACTTTACATTTTGTCGCTTGAACTGCTACCAGCCTCCATTGATTAGCTGCACTATTTTAGTGGGAGAAGATGGTGGGAATGAGGGGCGAACCAATTAGAAAATTAAGATTTCTCACTAAAATACATGCTGGTTGGTGGATCAGATACACAATGAATTAAACACCGACTCATAACACTGTTAATTCACCATCTATTGTGTGTGTGTGACGGTATTTGAGGAGTTTTTTCAACTGTTACCAAAGTAAGTACCCGGTTTGCTGCTCACCTTTGTCACTCACTCCTGTCCGGGTTGACAAACTGTGATTGACAGCCAAAGCATGCTGTGGCAAACGATCAGTGATGGGATCGAACTGAACCATCTCCGAGGGTGGTCTAAAAATTTGTGATTTTTTTATTACTAGTTTTTGTCAGTTGCTGAACATAGTAAAATGATCATTGATATAGGCTGCTTAAATATAATCACCTGATTGCAGGGACTTTATGATGATACGTTTATTTTTAAAAAGACAAAAATTGGGCAAGCAAAACCATAACTTTGCTCCCCCTAAATGAATAATGGGGATGCATTTGTTCCACTTGCTCCATTGCTCAGACGCCATGTTCAGGGTTAGACTGCAAGTCCATAATGCATAGTCTGTGTAACAAACTGAGCCTGTGGAATGACGGAAGGACAGAAACATTTACCAGACAGGTAGTCTGATGAAAACACGCTGTTTGTTGCATTATGGGTAATGTAGGATCCAGCTTGACCAATACTAAGGACTACAACTCAGGATATCTCAGCCTCCGCTTCTTCAATTTTGACCATTCTTTTTATAATATGTGTCTTGTGAGTCCCCTGGCATTATGTAAGTGCGGTATTTATTTGCTTGAGTACCCCTATAAATCTTTTGTTTGACAAGAGTTACTGGTATGATATCGGTTCCAAAACTCAGGTATAAGCAGATGGAGTATTTTGGTTATACTTTATCTTACTAGTCTATAATATGCTAATCATTTCCTTGTAAGGTTACTGGAAAGAACATAGTTTGGTACAAACTATAGAGATAATACAGTTTTAATTAAATATGAACTAGTGTAACCAAGGGAGTCTTAATTCTTTAACTGACAGAAAATACAGTGTGAAGTTTTGTGTGCAAACTACATATTAGTACATGTGCTACCAAATTACATAACCCTTTTAAAGACATGTCCTAAGAATTCACAGTAACACAGCAGCTTTAGGAAATAATTGAAAAATCTGCTTGCTCATGGGGGAATTGTTGGGTCTCTGTAAATTAAAGAGTATGGTCTTGACCTGCTCTATGTGAAAAGTGCCCCGAGATGACTTTTGTTGTGATTTGGCGCTATATAAATAAAAAATGATTGATTGATTGAAAAAACCTAATATGATAATATATCATTTGACACACAAAACTATGCATTGAAAATGGTAGATTATTTCTTTGTTGTAACAATGCTTCTTGGCAATAAATCATATACCATTGGAAAGCCTCTTTATTTCCCTTTTGAATGGTACCTCATTTGTAAGGAACATGCATTTGTGGGATGAGCAGCAGAGCTGAGTATGTAGGTTGCGCCCATGAAAAATTTGCCAAATCTTCTCTGCCAATGCCAAACAGCTTATTCTGCCATTGACACTTGTTTGGTGTTTGGTGAATTGGATGATTGAAGTTTGAAGAAACAAGACATATTGGCAATTTAACAATTTATTCATTTAACAAACAGGAGCCTCAGTAGCGTGTGGAAGAACCTTACACAGCCACAGCAGTCTGGCACCTCCTCCTCATGCTGGTCACCAGCCTGGTCACACACTGCTGTGGGATGACATCCCATTCTTCAACCAGCATTTGTCGCAAGTCAGCCAACGTGGTTGTGTTGGTCACTCTCGCACAAACAGCACGCAGAGTCTGATCCCACAAGTGTTCAATGGGGTTGAGGTTAGGACTGCAGGCAGGCCATTCCATCCTCTCCACTTCCAAATTCTGGGAGTAGTCTCTGATAAACCCTGCTCTGTGGGGGTGAGCGTTGTCATCTTGGAGTTCAGTCCCAGACTGTGGAGATATGGGATTGCCACTGGTTGCAGAATCTCATCTCGATATCTGCAGCTTTGCATTGGGATTGCCTCCAATGGAGACAAGCCTCGTTTTTCCAGTGAGGGGAGATGCCGCCCCACACCATCACACTGCCTCCACCAAAAGATGTTACTATATCGGTGCAGCAATCAGCATAGAGTTCTCTGCATCTTCTCCACACTTTGACCCTATGATCCAAGTGCCATAGGCAGAATCTGGACTCATCGCAAATGTTGCACAATTTAAAAGGGAAATAAACAGGCTTTCCGATGGTATAAGAATTATTGCCAAGAAGCATTAATACAACAAAGACATAATCTACCGAACACAAATTTCCTTACTTTTTATGCTAAGTTCATATATATTCTGTAAAACACTAACAGCAAGGAACTTTTGTCCATGGTCTTAAACGAAAACAACATTCAAGATGTCCAATGTTTAAATAAAATCTTAAGATATATAAAATATTCAATGCTCAATTGTTAAATTAAATTGCAATATGAGGCATGATACCTTCCTCCTTTAAACATGGTAGTGAATGAAACAATAGCCTGTGTCCACATCGCCAAAACCAGATGATGACTCATAAACATGAACACACGCCTTGTCCTGCAGCTTGTTGAACGAGCCACCCGACAAACATTCACCAGTGAAAAGTGCACCGCTAACGACAGTTAGCAGCTACATAGCTAATTAGCTGCTCACATTAAACAGCATGTAAACATACCTGCAGATGTCACTACGGACCCGTTAGATGCTTGATGTTTGGTGGTCGCTGTCAGTGACATGCTGTCTGTCCATGACTTGTACTTAAAGCAGTTTGTTTACGTTGTCTTAAATGAGATATTAAATTTTGCAGTTAATTCACGGTTCACATGCGTGCCGAATCGTGGGGGCGATCTGTACGGATCACGGATTAACTGCGATCCGTTGCACCGCTAATAAGAATAAATCAATGTTTACAGCAATGGTTAAGACAAGCAGGTAACCAGAGAAGACCCCACCCATTCATTTGGCTTCCTCCTCCATCCTGTCCTTCTGTCAAGCTGCAGGGCAGGTAAGTGATTTAGCAGAGTCTTTTCTTTCTGCTTTACATCTCCACCTCTCACAAAGCATTTGTTCTCTAATCCTCCACTGCCCATTCTCTCTCTCCTCTCTTTCAGAGAGCTGTGCTGGGTAAACGTGGGGGGGGGGGGGCTTCTCATGTTCCACAGCAGCTGGGTGGGGGGGAGTGACAGTGTGTGAAACACTACTTCATTCTCTGCTGCCATTTTGTCCTTGTAGCCCTACTATTTGATTGACATCAGTTTTGTGTGTGTGTGTGTGTGAGAGAGAGAGAGGGAGTGGAGAATGGGATTCCCCACATAATGCAGTTATGTGGTTTGTGACTGCACGGTTCACACACACACACACACCTCCTGTCAACCTCCTCTCCCTGGTTGGCTCTCTGTTAAACTAAATGCTGGTTCAACCAAAGATCTTAACCACGTTAGCCTAAAGTATTGTTACAAATGGAAGAGGATTTTCAGTTTCCTGTTTGGTTTTCTTCAGTAAGTGGCCATGGCATGAGCATGTATACAGAAAATAATAGGCAAGGCAAAGGAATCTTATACTCTGCTTCATGTCCTGTAACATATTAGAATAGCTCGTCCTGCATACACATATTTGTTACAAATATTCAGTCAAATTAAGATTGCCTGAAACAAAACGTTCATTGTCATGTAGTCAATATATGCAGAACTTCATTGATTCCTACTTTTGGAAAAACATATTTTTCAACTTTTTGTGATTTATGGCTAGCAGAGGCTAGCTGGCTGTGCTTCCCTGTGGCCATGCTGCGGCTAACGCTCCGCTATCCTCACAGCTAACGTTAGCCCCGGCTCTTCATGTGGATCCAACCAGAGCACCGAGCCCCGGTTTGTTATTCAGGTTAAAGTGGGAAGAAGCTGTGGGTTCGACGGATAGCTTGAGTGAAGTGGACCCTGCGGAGGCAGCACTGGGACCGTCAGGGAGAAACAGTCCTTCGAGGAGCTGCTAAGTTCGGCTGCACAGATAGGAAACACCTCAGCTGACAGGATGTACCACTCTGTTTGGAAAAAAAATCGTTTTGGTTTATAACGGCAGTTGGCAACCAGTGTGTTAGGTGCATTACTGCCACCTTCTGCTCCGGAGTGTGGACCTGAGATTAAATCCTACACATTAATCCTGTCTGTCTAATGAACTCAATGAAAACTCTACTGCTTCACCCACTTGGCAGGTTCATTAAAGTTTTAAGGCTTCCTAAATTCTTCCTTCATATATTGTCTTTCTTTATCATACTTTGTACAATCTATGCTTGCATGTATAATAGCTTCCTCAGCCATCTGGAAAAAAATATGTGCGTATATCGATGTCGGCGCATATATTGGTATCAGCATCGGCAATCAGCCACAGTGAGTTGGGAATATCGGCATATGGGATAAAAAAAAAAATCCAATATCGTGCATCCCTATCTTTTTTTTTTTTTCTTGTCCTTCCATCCACACCGAGCATGGGCACTATGGCAGGGCAATAATTCACAGGGGAGTCCATAGAGGCCATTTATGAGATCAGTGTAGATCCAAGGAGGAATAAAAAGGGAGGGGAGCGTGCTCAGAGAGAGAGAAGTAACTTCCCATTCATTTTCAATCTCATTAGTGGACTTTAGTGCTGCTGGAAGTTGTGCAGCTGTTTGCTGTGTTTAATACTTTGGATTTTGTTGAATAGTGACAGACATGACCTCCATAATTTTAAATTAAGTTATTATTAGTGTCTATCATTTCATTTTAGTAACTTGGTGTTGTTGAGGAAATCACTCAAGTCCTTGTTCAAAGTTTGCTGTGGTGGAAGTGATTTAAGAGCATTCCGGAAGTACTGACACAGAGCAGGTCTGAGACAGTAGACTGACCCAGAACAGAGGGCAGAGGGACAGATATACAGATGGTTGAGGGGTGTGATCAGACCATATACAAATACAGTTGTGGATAAAGGAGTTGTGATCAGATCAAAAGGAAGGAAGGAAGGAAGGAAGCATTTGCATTCAGACCTTACAGTGTGACACAGACAAGATTCAACTTAGTAACGGGGCGATGGGGAAAGGAAGGGGCTCCCAGACAGATGAAATCAAGGGCAGCAAAAGGAGGGGGCACTGCATTCAGACAGGATCAAAAAGCTGCTTTTGTTGAAGGTGCTACTTTAGTGTTAGCATGAGCCTCAGTAGCTAAACTGCACAGACAACAACTCTTCAGAGTACATCAACACGACTGCCACAGTGAGCAGATAGAGGCACCCTGCAATTTTTTCTTCCTTGGACAGCAGGGAGGTGCGTTTGTTTTAGAGTTTGTGCGGCCCTTATGGGCGGTCACTAAACACCCCAGTATCTCTATCTCATTGAAAGGTAAAAGGGCTGCACCTGGTGGCCCAACCGTACTACAGAAAACCTACAGAACATCTGACAGTTATGCACATCTCTCGTCTTCTGCATTATCGGTTAATATATCCTTAATCAGTTAAATTATTAACAGCACTTAACCAATAATCGATGACTCATTGACATCCCTACATGATATCATATATTTTCTCTGTACCAGTAGGCCCATTTTGCACCATATTCAAGCCTATGTGAAATGTCTTAACCTAAATGCGGGTGTAGGTGGATGTGTTTTAAGGCCAGACACCACAGTTGAATAGGGACAAAATAAATCTTGTTCTTCAATCAGAATTAAACTTATTAATATAGCCCCACATACAATATATTTGTATTATAACCTTTATTTTTTATCATGAAAATATGCAAATCAGGCAAACACATGAAATAAGTCAGGACAAATATAGCAATTTCAGGTGTGTTGTCTTCCCTTAATCTTATGTCTATAATAATAATGAATTAATAAGAAAAATAAAAACATATGCACTAAGAAATTATGTAGATGGTTGACTATTTGAAAGAGTTAAAACTGAGACAAGCTTTACAAAAAAAAAAGTGGCATGGATATGATAAAAAAGAAAACTGGCAATAAAAAACCTGTTCAAAAGTATCGTCTTCCCTTAAAGCACTATCAGTTCTCTCATTTCATTTCTCATTTTACATATTGTGTTATTTGTTTAGCAGGCGTCAAGTAATATAACTTTCAACATGTTTTACAAATTGCAGATGGGTAATATGACTTGGCTGTGGCTTGAAAAAGATTTTTTGCTTTAATGCCTGAATTCAATATTATCATTACCAAATCTTGCTCTTATGCACTTACTGTATGTCTTACTACATGCACCTGCAACCTTGTTGCGCTTGTGTCAGATTGAACAAGGAACTGATTGTACCTCATTTGTGTGTCGCTTTGGACAAAAAAATCTGACAAATAAATGAATGTAAGTGTACATAAACTTTACAAATGTGTTGTATTGCTGTTATCGAAATGAATGATTCTGAGCCAGCTGTAGGTAAATCCTCACAATATTAATTGTTACTTGTATAAGTGACGCATACACAGAATTTGATCTCATGTAATACATGAATGTGTAACAGAGTTCATGCTTTAATGATTAACAAGTGAATTATTATCATTATTATTATTATTATTATTATTGATTTTGCATACATGTTCCATATGGCTATACATACATACATATATATATATATATATATACACATTAATTATTAATCTGCTGCTGAAAATAGTTCTCAACAAATGTAATATTTCCTCCTGTCTGAGTAATGTTTACTAAAAACTACAGACTCCAGCTGTTTTAGGAAATGATTGACCCTTTTTAAAAAACAAAAAAACAAAAAACAAAACTATGTATTTATGAGATGTTTTTCAGATTTATGTCTTCAGTAGGAGGCAGTGGGATTGAAACACGCACAGAAAGTATTGAGAGGCAGACTAACACATTATTGGTTTTGGTCTTTTCAGGGGAATTTGTTGAGTTCAAGAAACATTTATTGTAGAAAATGCCAAGCTTTTTCTTTGAGGTTAATTTTATTTTTTTCTTCCAATCTCAGCATACTGCCCTCTACTGGGTTCAGTGTGTGGCTGCTGTACAGATGAAGTTCATGTAGAGAACATGAGCAGAGTTTGTCAGTTGCAGTTTCAGTTCACACTGTTGTTTTGAGAGCAGCCGGATGGAAATGTGACCCTCCTCCTATTCAACCCTCCCATTGATTCTGTGAAGCCTCTAACCTCCTTCAGTGGGAGGAGGGGGTGAGCTACCTCATGGTAATCAGAAACACACACACACACACACACACAGAGAACTCATTTGCCCTATGACAAAAGTGTGAGAGAAACAGAAAAATGAACCCTCGGCATTTTTAAGTACATATTTCTCCACAGAGTGAGAGAATGGGTTAATATCTCCTGCTTTCACACACATTGAAAGTTCTCTACCACCCACACTGACACTCTCTCTCTCTGAGGTGGAGGAGGGAGTTGGGTGAGCGACAAGAGGAGGAGAAAGAGGGGGAAGGTGACAGAGAAGAAAGAGGAAAAATAAAGAAAGCTGGAGGTCAAGTTATATGGACGGAGGACAGAAAGGAAGTGGGGAAGGAGAAAGTAGAGAAGAATGATAGGAGAGACTGAGGGAGCAGAGAAGATGGGGAAGATAAGGAAGGATGGAGGGACAGATGGGGAAGGACACTAAAAGGAACAAAGGCAAGAGGTAATGGGAAGGAAAGAAGGAAGGAAGGAAATAAAGAGTTGAAAATAACTGAGGGAGGAGGAACATTGTGGGAGAAAAGGTAGGAGGGAAGATGGAGGAAGAGAAAGGAAGAAAAGAACATGAGAAGGAGGGAGGAGTGACTCCATGTGTGCTACCATGGCATGAGAGCAGAGGAACAAAGCTGACAATACAAAGTGTTAAAGGAGCCCTACAGGGTTGTGTGTGTGTGTGTGTGTTTGAGAGAGAGAGAGAGAGTGCTGACAGAAGGAATTCTTCTTTTGTGCCTCTCACTGTACCAGGACTGAGGAGCTGGCTGGCACCTCCCTATTGGCCAAGAGAATGTTCAGAAAGGGATTTTTGAATGTGATTGGTTGGCAGTGTCCAGCCCTCTCTCTCTCTGAGAATCCACATCTTCTCACATCTTAATATGTGCACACTGTTGTTGAATCTCTGGGTTTTCACCCAGTAGTCCAGGCTGAACAGAATTGAATAATTTAGATCATTCAAACTTTTTTGATATTTAGTTATAGCAAACATTATACCAACTATATACCATATTCCCTGCAAATAGGTTTTGTTGTATACCTTCTGCAGTGACCATATCATATGGTAACAATAAGACTTCAAACATGGATATCAGACCTTCAGAATAAATGTGGTGGGATAAATAAAATCACAGATTAATAATCGTAGTCAGAGAAATAGAAAACCATAACACATGTCCTCTTCTGTGTGCTGCACATAACATAGTGATCATCAGCCAATGAGAGCAGAGTATGTTTCATTATTAATGTATAATTTACATATGAGGATGAAGTACACACAGACTTGTTTTCAGTCTGTTAAGTACAACATAATGGTATATTAAAGCATTTTAACAGTTATTAGCCTGTAGTTTCATTAGTCTGCTATGAATATTAAAAAAATGAATTTGAGTTTTTTAAAGAATTATAATTCCCCGGGTTTACTGAATGCCAGATGCAGAAAGCCCTCCTTTTAAATTTCCTCTTATCTGTTCACTTGATTAAGCAATCCAGATTTCCATGCCAGTACCGTTTTTTTCTGATATATGATCCCTGGGAAGCTCTGTATGTTTTAGAATAGAATTTATTATTGTAATGGCTGGGTTTATCATCACTTTACTATTCTTTTTTTTTAGCTAAAACAGATGCCTGCAGTCACTGAAAATGAGGTGTAGGAGTGAGGCTGAACCAAAACAGTAAAGTTCTTGGTTGTAAAACCAAAACAATAAGCTGTAAGAGGTTAAAAAGCTCTAACGAGCTGAGGGGAACTGCAAAGTTGGTGTAAAATTACACCTAGTCATCTGATCCATTTTTTAAAATTTAAAATCTTAATTAGTGAATCTTTAAGAAACAACTGGTGATGAGAGAACTCGGTCCCCCTGGATTATTGTTGTGATTATTATGACCAAATTGCTGTACCTTTGCAGCTTTTTTGGAATACTTGAACGTTGAAAGTCAAGACAAGTAATTATTGTGATTGTTTGGTTTTTTTGCATTGATAATCTGAATATAAAAACCAGCATTCCTGTAATAGTATATACTGTATCCAGCCAGGAAAATTAATGTCCTTTAGAGATTTTTTTTTTACCAGACCTGCCAATTCTGGATTAATTCTCTGAGTAGCACTTTGGTGGCCTAGATGTGTCAGATGCAAATTACTGCTGTTCGCACAATTAATTATAGTACATAATTTGCATACATACGCATTACAGTACATAATTTGCATACATACAGCAGTCAAACAGCCAAAAATTGGGGGATGCACTGATATGAAAATTCCTGATACCAATAACAGGTTGTTTACAAAAATAGTTGGTCATTTATTCCTGTGTTTGTTCATCTGTCTTTCACCTGTCTAAACATAGCTTACCAAGGAACACAATTTCACTTAGGCCACATACTAACCTACCACTACTGCTGGATTTATATGATTTCTAATGTTTACTCCTCCACAATAATCAAACTTTATGCCAATTTCATTTTCAGCTAATTTGAAAAGATGATGACAATGTAGCTGTTAAACCCTAACCAGCCTAAACAGACTATTTTGTGGCTATGCTGAAATAAATATTTTAGAGCTGGTTAATACAACTGTTCTCATTACAGGTAGGCTATTACGTAATGGTATGATCACCTAATAACAATAGGCTGAATATGAACATGGCTGTTGAAACTGTAGAAGTAATCACATCCTTCCTAACATATTGTACATAATTTGCAATGGGGATGTTTCCTTTCCTTGAAATTCTCCTAGAGTAGGCAAAGTTATAGACTAAACAGTTCCAACACACACACACACACACACCGCTCTCTCCCCTCAGTTCTCTTCTTCAATATCTCATGGTGACTTTGCTTTCTTCCTCTCCTCACTTCAAAGTGTCCTCAGTGAAAAGCTGACCAGGTTACTTCTCATGTGTACATGTAAGTAGCGAGTTTAGAAGTGTAACATTAATAGTCATGGTGCAGGTCTGCACTCTGCTCTCATTTATTATATACTTCCCTTTGCTTGTGTCACCATTACTCCAGGACTAAATGTACTTGTGTGTGTGTCTGTGTGTGTGTGTATGTTTGTATGTATGTATGTTTGTATGTTTGTGCACGTGCGTGTTGCCCACTGCTAGTCTGATTAAGAAGGTGTCATTTACCTTAAACCACAGAGGCCAAAAGCCGTTAACACATCTAGTATTACACCCCCAAACACAAACACATACTCATATTATGAATTCAATGACAGATATGCCTTAACTTGTTAACTGTTAATGGAGAAAGGAGGGAGGCAAATACTGGATTTTCAACGCTGATACCAATATTGATATTCAAGCGTTTAACATTTTCTAATAAAAATATATCATCCCATATTTGTTTTTTAACATAAATACAACATGAAATGATAGTTTTGATAATGATGCCTTTGATGTAGTTATAAAATAACTATAACAATATTTTTAATATCTTTTTATAGAAGTGATCAGCGTTAGCAGATGTCTGTGCCTTACTGACTGCCCTCTGGGTTTGAAGCATTTTTTAAGTGATTTTTTTTCATAATCCTTTCACTCCTTTCACCACCTGATATCACCAGAGACTGAGCTTTAGCTCTGTTTGCTCTGAGAAAACAGCACCCTCTTTATGTTGTCTCCTATAATGGACTGCAGTTGACTGTGTGTCAAATCTAACGTGGTGATATTTAAATGGTAATCATGCAAAAGTGTCAGGAATAATGGTCATTTTCTATTGATGGTTAACCTCTTTAAAGGTAGATTTTAAGACACTGCCCTTCAAAGAAATACAACAGCAGCAGTCATTTATTCAAATTCATAAGTGCCTACTGTTGGTTTGCTGTGCATTGAACTGACCTGGTTCCTCCGTCAAAGGAGGAAGGTGACCTTAAAGACCCTCAAAACCCCATAAGGAGGCACCCAGGGTGAATGGATGGGTAAATAAAGCAACAGACTTCCACAGGGAAGGCTGCTGTTCATTTCCAATTTCCTACCAAAAGCCAAGATTGTTTTTTTAACCATTAACCAAGATCTGTCTCTTATGTTAACCAAGTAGTTCTTCTTTTAACCATGATGACGAGGTTCCCTAACTTTGACAAAGTAGATGTTTTTTTAAGGCACTGGTCCTTCTGATAAGGGAGTCACATCAGAAAATAATATACTTAAACCACTCATAATTGCAATTGATGTGACATGATCCCTCACTGGCTTCCGACCAGTGAACACCACTGATTTTGTTGGATGCAACACCTAGCCAAGCTTGAAACTCTTCAACCAGGAACTGAACCTGAGCTGATTTCCCTCTGCAGCAGCCTTATATTGAAATACAAGAAACACAATAGTATTTAATTTGTGTTTGCAAACTGATAAGGCAGAGTTATAAGTTTTTTTCTGTTTCTATTTAGAGATTTTACTTGCTCTGCTCAGTCTGAATACAGTGTGTAGGATAACCCCAAGACAAAACAACTCAGGCTAGGCACTTACTTAACCAGGCAGTTTGTGTGTGACTTGTTGACTAAGCAGGTGGATATTTGGTGACTGGCTTTGTTCTTTGCCTTTTTAAGACAAATATATTTACTTTGCATCACACACACACGCACAGGCAGGGGTGTACTGTATTCCTGAGCTCCCACTGGCACAGATATTCTTAGCCTAAATGAATCAGCAATGAGGATGCAATTAGAGCTGATTGCTGCAAGGAAGGTCATCGGTTTGTTTTCAAATGGGTGGAACACTGTTAGGGCTGCCTCCTAACTGTTGATAATTCAAATCATCAGTTGAGAAAGCCACCGATTCAACCCTCATGTTGTCATTCAAAGTATTTTTTTGTTTTTTGTCCACAGAGCAACACAGAATACCAAACGTATTTCAAACCTTGTCTTGTCTCAAAATGACCTGCTCTGAGCTGCTTTGTTAAAGGTCCAAAACACTGGATCCTACATTTACCACTATGCTGTTTGTTAGACCCTCCAAGCCTGTTGAACACCCACATCTTCAATTGGCTGTTTTACTTTAGAAAGACTTTGTTGGCATGTAAATCCATGTTAAAGCATTCCCTCTTTATTTCTGTCACACTACAGCGCTGCTCTGATGACACATCTTTGTATTAATATTTTCTAATTGTTTGGGGTCCCCTACCACTGACACTCCTACATTTGTTCAGTTTTTGTCTGCTGATTTCTGAAAGTAGGACTGCTCCTCAGTGTGAACTTCTTTTTGCTCTTTGGTAACATTTTTGTGAATGAAACTTGCCCACAATGGAGTAAAACATGGAATTTACATGGCAATTTTAGGGTGTTGATGATACTAATGATGAAATCTCACAAACGTTATCTACTCACTGACTCATGAACAGGTAGCATTCATCAAGCTGAATTGAGCAACTCGTAACACTTTCAGGCTGTTAAGAGAGTTTGTTGAATTCGACTCGGAACACTTGTACGCATAAACCCCATAAAAGAAAAAAGTCAGAGAGTTTTAGGATAAGAATATGAAAAGGTTCTTACATGAGGCTCAATGTCTTACTGTGTACACACACCAGCTCACGCTCTGTAAATTGTTTTATATAACAACTAATTCAGTTTTTGCTTTGTAGACCAAAAATCATCTGAAGTGGTTATACTTTGAGCGGCTGATGCATTTTTTAAGCAATTTCTTTTGAAATGGTAGCAGAAAGACAAATGATGGATAGTGGGTAATTGAGTTTTTCTGGCCCAATGGACGCCTTTCTGCTGATTGATGTGTTAACCAGAGCTGACAGTCATGATTATAGGCGCCATTCTGCTGCAGTTCTCTGTATGGATGAGATAATACACACTCCCCCTCTTTCTTCCTCGCTCCCCCCTTCTGTCTTGTGCTGTTTGTTTTCTCGTCCACCTCTCATGCTCTCTATTCCCTCTTGTCTGCCAGTCGGCCTTTCTGCTTGTCTATCTACACTCCTTCCAGATCGATGAGGCTGTAATTATCACAGTAGGATGGAAAACAGTCCCAGTCTTTTGCTGCATAGCAGTGAGGCCTCCTTAATGACAAAACACAGTTTTTTACTCAGATGGTGTGTGTTTTTGTGCCTGGTGATGGTGGTGATGTTTAAATCACATGGCAGCCATACTTTACATCAAACTCAACAAACAGCAGTTCAGATTTAGACCTGTTGTAGGCTCTGAAGGGCAGACATGATGGATCAGGCACTAAAGAAGATGTTTGATTGATTTCCTTTATATATTCTACAGTGGGTATTTTTTTTTAAAACAAACAGATCTTGTAGTGAATATTGAAACTAGCAGTTGATTAATTGTAGCCCCCCTACAGAGGGGCCTTCAGCATCTGACATGTTTACTGTTGTCTTCACAAACGCTGTCTGTGCTGTGAGTCATAATGCGTGGGTAAGGAACTATTTTCAGCCTTCTGCTATACGTTTTGTTGCTTCTGTCAGCTCCTCTCTATGTGTGTGTCTGTGTGTGCTGTTTTTTCAACATGTCAGCTGGTAACAAAGGCAGGATGAAGCCAACAGCCTCACCAGCAGGCTTTCCTCTCTCTGTTATCTGTTAACATATAACTGTGTGTGAGCAGGGTCTTAGCCAGCGGTGGCAGTGGTGTGTCCGTGGTGTGGAAGCTGCTGGCTGCTGTTTGCCACACAATTCAAGGCCAATTAGCCTATAATGAAAAGCTGATGAGAGGGTGTTTAGAGCTGACAGTAAGTGGGGCCTCTCAGTAGGGAATGAGAGTGTTTTTCTGTGTTGCCATCCCGTCTGTGTGTGTGTGTGTGTGTGTGTGTGTGTGTGTGTGTGGCAAACATTGCAGACACAGGCTTGTTGGGTTTCCTTGTATAGAAACAACGTGGCAATTATGCACTTAAGAGCAGGGTAGCAGAGGAATTTAAATTATTTCAATTTCCAGAGTGTCTGCAGTTTCTTCATAAGAATATACAGTTATAAGAAAAATTATTTGCCACTTTAACTCTGCTTGAGCCACCAGTGTGTCCATCATTCCAAGCTCATGTGGCATAGCCAAGCATTGCTCACATCAACAGAACTTGTTTCCAACAATTCAGTGTCAGGCTTAGCCTTAGGGAATGCACAAGACATCTAGATTGTTTCAGTTTGATGGAATGGTGCAGCTCACTGGTAGGTTGGAATATTTCAGTCAATTTAAGACTCATATAAAATACCTTCACTGGACTGCTGGAACAAGCAGATACAGAATATATATCTGATATTGTTATATTGTGTTAAAAAAAAGTCACTGTAAATCAGCGTAAAATACATTTTAAAGGGGAAATAAGAATGAGGGGATAAATTCCAGGCCTTACAAGTAATAATATAATCTGATGTTGTATTTTAGCCTGAAAGAATAAGTTTGGTGATATTTTTATTGTCAACCAATGCCATGAAAAGAAAAAAAAACAATCTCCATACTGTTAATGCTGTAATACTGTAATACTAATGTTCTGTCGTCAGACTCACTAGAGCACCAAATGTAGATGAATCTGCTGCTGAAAATAGTTCCCAACAAATGCAGTGTTTCCTCCTGTTTGAGTAATGTTTGGTAAAAACTACAGCAGTGTAGGTTTCACTTGGTGTCTTGGTGACATCAGGTCTTGCTGGGATATCTCTCTGGTTTGGTAGACAGAGTACACTGTAATGCTACTACTGTTTGGTTTAAATTTGCAATCAAAAGGTTTAAGAATGTCTTGAAAACTCTTGAAACATCAGTGTTTTTACATGGTTCAGTGTACTCATTGTCGAAAAGACAGTATCTTGAAACTGTACAGAGTAACACATTACACAGTAATAACAGTATGAGTGTGGTAATGATGTGAATCATATGCTATGGCCTTCGCAGTCACCAGAGGCCTGTACTATAAAGCAGTATTTGGGGTTAGTGAGTTAACTTTAGGTTTAACTCTGGGTTTTCAGTCCTACGATGGTGGTTCACTTCTTACTGGGGTACATCACCATGGTAACTCATGCTGAACAGCTAACCTGCTCCTGAGCAGGTTAACTTCAGAGAACCTGTCAACACTCCGACCACTGACCAATGAGATTGCTAGAAAAAAAAGGAGTCATCATTCCTACAAGATCCCGACGTGGACAAAAGTCCTTAGTTACAATAAAGTGACAAATAAAAAAGAGCAAAATATATTTTTATGGGTCAATGGAAACCAGGCTTTCTATTTCCACTCTGGTTTTAAAACAGACCTCCTAACAAATGGAGAGATTGTTTACGGCACTAAAAACATAATGATGATTTGAGCTGCATTTTAATTGTGCAAAGTTTATTTTATCCCCGGAGTGATAGCTGACAATGTGGATGATTTTACACTCTGATTCCATCACTACAGCTCAGAATAATATGAGACAACTCTATGATGATAACTAGAAATAAAAATGAAATATTGTCTTTTATTAGAAAAATAATCCACACATTGTTAATTGGCTCCCATGATTATAAATGCAACATTTGGGTCAGATAGACCTCATCAGTCATTAACTACTTTTCCACTCTTTGCGACGTTAGCAGAAACAGTCTGGCATTATTTTTAAGTTTCTTTTTTTATGTGACATATTCAGAATGGTTCCTTCATCATCCAACTAAATAGCAAAAAATACTCACTCTATACTTAAGTCACATAAAATAATTCCAACAGTATTTTAACCTTTAGCCAACTTTGAATATGTGGAAATTATTTCTAGTGTTTCTACATCTTCTTATTCTATGGTATGATTACAGACTGTCGTTTACATATCGTACTTTTTGATTTCCCTTAAACATAATTTCATTTCATCTGATATCATATGAAGTAGGCTACTTCATTCATGGTTCTGATGATGTCACTTGTAATTAACAACCTCGCGTCTTTCACATGAATGTGCTCACAGTTAGATAGGAAAACCCAGAGTTGACTGATCTAGTTGATAGCAGCTTCGTAGTACTGGTTATCTGGACGGCCAATGTTAGGCTCAGCGAAACCACATAACAAAAAGATATCCTGGGTATTTTAAACTTTCTTCGTAGTACAGGCCTCAGATCTCAACCCAATCACACCACTTCCTTTAAATTCTTCACAATTAAAGTCTCCTGTTTTTTATTTATTTACTCTGATTCGTAAAACTGGCCAATCAGAACAGAGTGGACTCATCGAGAGGGGGGCCCTAAGGAGATAGAAGCTGTAAGATAAATATGGAGTTTTATGAACTGTGAATTATGCAGAGCTACTCTAGTGGAGTCAAAAAATAAAAATAAAAATTTAGAGCTGAAATGAGCATAATAGGTCCTCTTAAATTTCATTTGTAGCAAAATGGCTAAATAATGCACAAAATACTGGTATGGTCTGTAAAAATTTACTGTATGCAGGCTACTTTATTTTGTCATGTCCTTCTACATGCATTTTCAACACACACATGCATACACATGCACTCACATAAAAACAGAAAAAGAGAAATGTGTTTTCAGAAACACTTTAGAGAAAACACAAGCCTTAGCACAAATTCGCCGCAGGGTGTGACATGGCAGCTCCAGCCTGCCGATGGCTTCTCTCTCTGGTAGATAGTCCTTGTGAACACTGTTGTCACTGATCTCAACAGTATTATATAAAGGGGAGAGCAGAGCAGCATATCAGGTACATGTGCTTGACGTCAACCCACTGTGCACTGCCCTCCAACCAGCCCTCAGGGCAAAACTCTACATGTGGGGGACAAGAATAAGTTCTGCTGGCCACAAGTGTGTATGTGAGTGTGTGTGTGTGGGAACACTTTGCCCAGATGTGTGTTTACGATAGTTCCAAATTTGGCTGCCTCTGGGGCATATGTGATTGTAACAACTGAGAATAACAGCAGGCTAAATTCAAGCTCCCTTTACTCTACAGTAGTAACAGCAGTGGTGCCACAGACTGCCACAGTCTAATGTCTCTTTTTTTGCACTCTATATTTCCTGACAAAACTAAGGCTCACTTTTTACTTCAGCTTGGGCTTGACATAAAACATCAGTGAGGGTGTTGTGCAAAATGTGTGAACACATAAGCATATCTAGCCTCTTGACTTTGTCAAAGTCAAGAGGTTGTAATATGTCGCACAACAAGACAGCGAAGCTCTGTAAGCAGTACTGTGTTCCTGTGCATGCGCAGTGGCATCTGCCATACAAAGAACTACTCTTCTGACACTGGAAATGTGATTGCTGTTATCACTCTTTAGATCTGTTTCTAAACAAACTACTGTGCCCAAACTCTTTGTGATGAAAGAACATATAACCCAGTGCAGCGGTGTGGCTCATTGGCACTTCTAATAGTTTTTGGACAACAGAGGTCTTTGTATACACACAAATTTCTTTTAAGTAGATAAATTCAGTGTTGCTTTGGCTCTGCACATGAGATTTGTTGACAATAAGAAAAATACAGAAAATTGCCAGCCTTATCATTTAAGCCTCAGAATGTCAACCCTGGAACACTAACACTGTACCTGTGGACATACAAGCAAAAAACCTAAACAATGTCAAATCCTAGAACGTATATGATACCACTCATGACAAATGATGACTAGTGACTATGCAATAAGTCTGTAAGTAAAGCATGGAAACCCAGCCAAACCAGGGTTAATCCAGTTGTTGAGGTGTCATTACTGTGCCTCCCTGCTGGCACTATTGTTTTCAAAGGAGAGATGTACTGACCCAATAAAGCTGACTTAGACTGCTCTGAGACTTCCGGGAGGGAAATCCTTGACAACCTCCCCCCCCCACCGCCACACACACACCTGAGGTGGCTGTGGCTCAGGAGGTAGAGCAGGTCGTCCACTAATTGGAAGATCCAGTCCCAAGTGTCCTTGGGCAAGATACTGAACCCCAAATTGCTCCCGATGGCTGTGCCATCAGTGTGTGAATGTTTGTGAATGTGACACATAGTGTAAAAAGCGCTTTGAATGGTCAGAAGACTAGAAAGGCGCTATACAAGTACAGTCCACTTACCATTTACCATTTACCCCCTGCCCACCCCCCACCTCCATCCTCACTGACTGAAGTTGACACTGAGATGACAGTTTAAGGTCAAACAAAAATTGCAGTGTTGTTTTTGGCATTTCACTCAGGTGGATTTGAGCCTTTCTTCCCTGAATGACTGTTGAATTGTATTTTAATGCAGGCTTAGGCATTGGTTTGCATTGTTTCAGCTGAGGTGGTTTTCGGTCACGCTCACAAAGCCAAATATTTTTTTTTGTTTGTGTCAGAAGTTAAGTCTCTTGTTTGTTTTTCTTGAAACAAAAAAGTTTGCTCTTCTGCAGAAGCTGTCTGCACGTGTGTGTAATTTTGTGTGCTGTGAGTTTGTAGATGTATCCGTGTGCCGTTATCATCAGTGTATTCGGACAACGGTCTGTCTTTTTCCGGCCCATCTCTCCATCCCTTGTGGTGGAAAGTACAGAGTCATCAAAATGCAGACCACTGTGGCACTCCTATGGCCACAACATGGCATTTAGCGGATCAGGCTTTTCTCCCAAAGCCCAGATTGGCACATATTTGTGGCTCTTTTTTTCTTTTCTGAAAAACAGAACAAAATCTGAACACAGCAGCTACTTGACTTTTAGTTTAAAACTATATCTGATTTTTGTCTGAAGATATTACATGGTTTTTAGAATCAGGGCTGCAGTTTTCATGTATTTCAGGAAAAGGGTTATGATAGGGTCATGGTTTGGCAGCCCATCATTTTGTCCTCGGCAGTTATTTTCTTCAGTGTTTGTTTTGGTGATGTAACACTCCTTTTCCGAACCATGCAATTATTTTGTTCCTTCTCAAACCACCTTTGTTTTTTCTAAAACTTGCAATTGACAATCATTGTCTAGAGACCACACAAGGATGATGTCAGCCTTCATTTTGGTTGCCCAGGGACTGTGCATTCCCTGTCCCCTCCCCATTTCCAATCAATCTCTGTGGTCCAATGGATAATTAGCAGCCAATAAGGCTCAGAGTTTAAAGGTCAACTTGTGGATATGTGGCCTTTTGCTGCTGTAAATCTCTCCCCCTGTTGCTAACCTTTCTCTCTCCTTCTCTTTCTGTTTCAGGATGGAGTGATGATGGGATGGATGTAAATATGGGCCAGTGGGCAGGCATGCGAGCCCCTCTACTTGGCCTCGCCCTGCTGCTGCCATTGCTGCTCTTCAAGCTACCACCTTGCCGCGGCCAGAACACCCAGGGGGCCCCTGAGGATGGACTTCACTTTAGCTTCACTCAGGCTGTCTACCATGCCATGGTTTATGAAAACTCAGCAGCACGCACCTATGCCAACAGTAAAGTTAAAATGGGTGTCCACCTGTTCCAGCACTCCTGGGAGATCCGCTACAGAATCACCTCAGGTGATGATGAAGGGTTTTTCAAGGCTGAGGAGTATGTACTGGGTGACTTCTGCTTCTTGCGCATAAGGACTAAAGGTGGCAATGCAGCTATCTTGAACCGAGAAATTCAGGATAATTATGTATTGACGGTGAAAGCCTCTGTCAAGGGAGAGGCCCTTCTTGAGACCTGGACTAAAGTCAGCATCCAGGTCTTGGATATGAATGACCTGCGACCCTTGTTTTCACCCACTACTTACTCCGTCACCATAGCGGAGAGCACCCCTCTCAGGACTAGCATAGCACAAGTTACTGCCACTGATGCAGATATTGGCTCCAATGGGGAGTTTTACTATTTTTTCAAAGAGAAAATGGAGCTTTTTGCAGTACATCCAACTAGTGGAGTGGTTTCCCTCAGCGGAAAGCTCAATATTGATGAGCAGAACCGGTACGACTTAGAGATCCTGGCAGTGGACCGGGGCATGAAGCTTTATGGAAATAATGGCGTCAGCAGCACAGCCAAGCTCTTTGTCCATGTGGAGCGTGTGAATGAGCATGCCCCGCTCATGAATGTGGTCACCCACAGCCCATCGTGGCTTGATAAAAATCCTGTGTATGCCATGGTCACTGTAGAGGACCTGGATGAAGGCTTAAATGGAGAAATAGACTCAGTGGTCATTGTGGGTGGAGACCCCTCAGAGCAGTTTTTCATAGAAAGATCTGAGGAAGGGGAGTTTGCCATAAAGGCCTCTGAGTCATTAAACTGGGAGACTCACCCTTATGGTTGTAACCTCACATTGCAGGCTAAAGACAGGGGCACCCCACAGAAATTCTCAGCCGTCAAGGTTGTCCATATTATGGTCAAGAAACGGCAGACAGCAGAAGTTAAGTTTGAGCAGGAGTTGTATGATGTTAGTCTGAATGAAATTTCACCACCAGGCACGATTGTAGAGGCCGTTAAAATCAAGCCAGAGCCTGATGATGCAGAATATATCCTGACACCTTTTGCAGATTCTGCATTTTTTCAAATAAACACTTTAACAGGTGTAATCTCCACCACTCGCTGGTTCACCCACGTTACCCAGGATGTCTTTAATCTAGAGGTATTGGAAGTAGACAGTGAGCTCAAAGTTAAAGTGCGGGTCACTATTCAGGATGCAAATGACAACACACCAACATTTGCTCAGACCTCTTATGAGGGTTTTGTCAATGAGAGTGTACCAGTTGGGACTAGTGTATTGACAGTTTCTGCAGTGGATGGGGATAAAGGAGAAAATGGATACATAACTTACAGCATTTCCAGCCTTCAGCCATTACCCTTCAGAATCAATCAGTTTTCTGGTATCATCAGCACCACTAAAGAATTGGATTTTGAATCCTCATCAGAGAGCTTTGTGTTTGTTGTCAGAGCATCTGACTGGGGGTCACCTTATAGGCGAGAGAGTGAAGTCAATGTAACAATTCACCTGGAGAATGTAAATGATAACCAGCCATTGTTTGAGAAGGTAGCATGCCAGGGGGTGATCTCTAGGGATTTCCCAGTGGATGAAGTGATTACCACAATGTCTGCAATTGATATAGATGAGTTAGAGCTAGTAAAATATAAGATCATTTCAGGGAACGAATGGGGATACTTCGACCTTAACCCAGATTCAGGAGTCCTTGCGCTGCGACGTCCCCTTGCCACAGCTAGTCCAAAGAATGGTGTCTTTAGTCTCAAAATTACTGCCACAGATGGTGAGAACTTTTCTGATCCCATGTTTGTGAACATCTCTGTTGTTCATGGGAAATCTCCTCCTAAAAGTTTCAACTGTAAAGAGACAAGGGTAGCCCAAAAGTTAGCTGAGAAGTTACTCAAAAAGTCCAAAGCTAGCACCAAGCCCAAAATCGAGGAAGGCTTTATTGACCTTTTCTCTGTCAATCGACAAACACCCCAATTTGACAAAGCTTTTCCCACAGATATTGCTGTGTTGGAAGACCTAAAGGTTGGTTCAACTGTTTTTAAGGTGAATGCCTATGATGGCGACACAGGTTTCAATGGACAGATTCTATACTCTATTTCAGATGGGAACACTGACAGCTGTTTTACCATTGACATGGAGACTGGCCTTATCAGTGTCTTTCTGCCCATGGACAGAGAAAAGAGAGATCGCTATCTCCTCAACTTAACTATCTATGACCTTGGCCTACCCCAGAAAACTGCTTGGCGTTTGCTTACTGTCTACATAGAGGATGCTAATGATAATGCACCCCAGTTTTTGCAAGAAGGAGGCTATAAAATTGTCATACCGGAAAACACTGCCATAGGTACAGATGTCATCCAGGTTGAAGCCACTGACAAAGACCTTGGACTGAATGGAGAGATTGTTTACTCTGTTTTGACCAGCACCACCCAGTTTGGTATTAACTCCACTAATGGCATAGTATATGTTGCTGGCCAACTCGACAGGGAGTTTGTCTCTACTTTTAACCTTAAGATTGAGGCTCGAGACAAGGCAGAGAAAGGGAGACAGAGATTTTCTGTGACCTCTTTAAAAATCATATTGGATGATGTGAATGACTGTCCCCCGCTATTTATCCCTAATGTGTACAAAGCCAGGGCTTTGGAAGATCTCCCAGTTGGAACTGTTGTGGCTTGGTTAGAAACCCAGGACCCAGATTTGGGGTTGGGAGGCCAGGTCCGCTACTCTTTAGCCAATGACTATAATGGATGGTTTGAGGTAGACAGGACCAGCGGGGCTATTCGGCTGACAAAGGAGCTGGACTATGAGACACAGCAGTTCTACAACCTCACTGTGAGGGCCAAAGACAAAGGCAGGCCCGTTTCTCTTCTCTCTGTCACCTTTGTGGAGGTGGAGGTGGTAGATGTGAATGAAAACCTCTATGCTCCATACTTTTCCCACTTCGCTTTGACAGGATTAGTTAAAGAGAATGCCCGGATTGGAACTACCCTACTCCAAGTCAATGCTAACGATGAGGACAATGGCAGAGATGGAGAAATCCAATACTCTATTCGTGATGGGAGTGGGCTTGGACGATTCGCCATTGATGAAGAGACAGGTACATTTCTGTTAAAAATGTTTTATATGTACAGTATCATGCTTTTGATCTTTGTTGCTTTATTCTGGGAATTAAAACATATACAATTTTAGATTAAAGAGAGTGGAAGACAGCACTGGACCTTATAAATCTTGAATTAACTTTGATCAGAAAGTTAGATGTCCTGGACAGCCAGTCCACCTGTTGACAAAAAGTCTTAATTAAGGCATCCTTTAAAAGGTGTAGGACTGTGATTAATGATGAAAACTTGAGTTGGGGAGATAGCCTCGCTGCTAGATCCAATGATCTAGCAGATCCCATAAAACTCTGTTTTTTATATTCATTGCCATTTTTGGCCAGAGCTTTAATTTCCCCTCCCTTTTTATAACATATTTCTGGTTCCAGTTTGGAGAGGCATGGAGAGTTTTGACTGGGACTTTTTGAAATGGGGTAATTTTAGAAAAAAGCAGTACACAAAGTGACAACACAGTGAATGGAGCAGTTTTTGGCTTTGCAGTGAGATGGTCGCTGTTTTGCTTTGTCTAAGCTGCTGCTTCTACACATCAACAATTTGTGGCATTCACTATAAAGCAAGCATCACTGCATTACCACTGCTGCTGCTTAAATACAGTATTTATTCAGCCCCACCTCCACCTGTAGTGGCTGGTTATTGTCACTCCCCAGTCTCCCAGATAAATGTGATTCACCCCTTTTTTCAGTCAATGTCAGTTAAACAATATGTAATGTTAATTATTATAACCTTACACTTATGTAGAGTTTCTCCCAAAAATTTAGTTGAGGTGGTAAGCATTTATGCAATCAACACAGACCTGCTGACATTAAAATGGAGCCCAGCTGGTCAATATGTAACTATTGTTTTATTTTTCCTGACCGTTAGTATTAGAGTAGTAGAGATAGTGTGTCAATGCCCAGATTTTCATCACACGCATCTCTGGCAGTCATGCAGAATTCTCAGAACCGCACTTACATACAGATGGGTGACAAATTAAAGGAAAACCCAACAAAGTGTCTAAGTAAGGTGTTGGGCCACCATTTGCTGCCAGAACAGCTTCAGTGCACTTTGGCATTTATTCTACAAGTCCCTGGAACTCTACTGGAGGTATGAACACCATTCTTCCAAAAGATACACCTCATTTGGTGTTTTGATGATGGTGGTGGAGAGTGCTGTCCAACATGTCAGTCCAAAATCTCCCACAGGTGTTCAGTTGGGTTGAGATCTGGTGACTGTGAGACCAGAAATGTTTTATCATAGGATATAGGTGATTACTCAGAACAACTTTGTATTGATTTGCAATGACCCTTCCCTCTAAGGGGATAAGTGGACCAAAACCATGCAAGCCACCGGATCCCCTCACTGTAGGGGTCAAGTATTCAGACCTGTACCAGTTTTTCCTTTGAATTGTCACCCCTCTGTATATGCTTCTCAAACATATCTCCACCTGATTAGGACTCATTTAGCCATTTGTCTCTACTTTCCCCAACTTGTTAAAACTCAAAAGATTAATCATTGTTATTAGATGGCAGAATAAACAGTTGACTTACTCATTATATATGTGAGCTTTGCTATGTAATATAGTGCTCTGCTCTTTTTCTTTGAAGGTTAATGTATATTTGATAAACATGTAATAATTTCTTCCGATGACAGCGGGGACTGACTTGATTTCAGTTAAGATGGTGCACCTCTGCTACAAATTGCCTCAGGAAATCTTGCTGATTGCAACATTTTCTGTCTCAAATTGAAACATGCCAGTTTAAATGAAAAAATATCTTAACAGTGGTGGGGGATGTTTGGAATCTGTCACTGCATTTTCAGGGTAATTTGTGATAGCTGACATAAAAAAACTTAAAGTGGCAGACCTGGCAAGGTAGTTTAACAAAGGTGGTGATCATCTGGCTTAGTTGAACCAGGATTTTCATATCCAGCTACAGTATTGCTGTGTTCACATAAAAATGGGCAGGTTTGTAGATGATTTTTTGTTAAGATTGCAGTGTATGGAAGACAACATAAAACTATAATGGACCACAGAGAAATTATGGTGAAGTAAGCATAAGTGAAAATCAACAAAAGAACACAAACATTTTAAACAACTTTAAAAATAAGGCAATTCAATACAGTACTACTACAAACTGCACCTGTTAGCTATGAACACCTCTTGGATACAATATTGACAAAATCTGAACATCAGAAGCTTCACAAAGCTATCATTTATTATAAACCTGTTGTGTTACATTAGATTGTTAAGGAGTGTTTTTATGTTTGCTGAGTGTACAGTTGCCTTTGTATAAAAATCCAGTCTCTGTTCCAGAGACAGAAAGGTCAGTTTTCATTCTAGCAGACAGGAGAATGTTTTATTATTATATTTCACACTTGCTACAGCTTCATTTCTGCTCCCACGCTTGTGGCTGTTTACAACTTGTTTTGTTTTCTGTGTTGAGGTTTGTATGGATGATCCCAAAGGTTTTTTTTTTTGTGAATTAGATTTCCATTGCTGTTTTAAAGTAATTTTGTGTATTTTTGTGTAAGTGCTTTTCAAAAAAGTACAATAAAATTACAGTAAAAGCATTGTTTAGGATGCTTTTAAAAAACTGTGTCCAGGTTATGCCCTACTAGGCAGCTACTGTCAGTCAGTTCATGTGTGACATTTTATCAAAGTTAAATATTTACTGAGTGGCAAAGCATGTGAAAGTGCAAATGTTTGAAAACATGTTGGTGTGTAAATGGTAAGATGCAACATCTGACATTTGAGAGTGAGCTGCTAAATAGCATTCAATCCATGAGTAGTATTGTGACACTTAAACCCAGAAGAACAAAACTGCTCTGCCAAGGCTTTCTATTTCATTGACAGTGAGTATGATGACTTTTATTAGCTGGTGCAGTGTCAGTGTTTATTACAGGTTGAGAGTCAAGTTGTTGCAGGTGGGTGGGTGTTCATGTCTTTAAAAATTGAAAGTTGTCTTTGTTGGCTGATAACACCTAATTGTAACAACACTGTTATATGGAGATAGGGTGTTTGATAG
Source organism: Thunnus albacares (assembly GCF_914725855.1). Lineage (NCBI taxonomy): Eukaryota > Metazoa > Chordata > Actinopteri > Scombriformes > Scombridae > Thunnus > Thunnus albacares. Next base: position 35,819,757 of record NC_058111.1, read on the forward strand.
ATACTGAGTTCAATATGACCAAGATAGGCCATGGTCTTAAATTGGTAAGAAGATAAGTACATGTATTATGGCAGATACTAAATATTGTTCTGGTAAAAATCAATGGGACACACATGAGTATAAATTTCTCCAATTTTTTTTCGAATAATAACATTGTAGACCTATATCTTATCTTCTCTTTCTCTCTAAGATCCTTGAGAAAGCAGTCACCAATCAGTTGTGTGACTTTCTACATAACAGTAGTTTATTTGAGGACTTTCAATAAGGATTTAGAGCGCATCACAGCACCGAGACAGCACTGGTGAAAGTCACAAGTGACCTCTTAATTGCATCGAACAAAGGACTTCTTTCTGTATTTGTCTTGTTAGATCTTGGTGCTGCATTTGACACCATTGACCATCACATCCTATTACAAATACTGGAACATTTAATTTGCATTAAAGCAACTGCATTAAGCTGGTTTAAATCCTATTTATCAGATTGATTTCAATTTGTACACGTTAACGATAGATACAAAAGTTAAACATGGCGTTCCGCAAAGTTCTGTGCTTGGACCAATTCACATTATACATGCGTCCTATAGATAATATTATTTGGAAACACTCCATAAATTTTCATTGTTATGCAGATGATACTCATTTATATTTTTCAATGAAGCCAGATGAATCCAGTCAGTTAACTAAACTCCAAGCATGCCTCATGGACATAAAGACCTGGATGACCTGCAATTTTCTGCTGCCAAAACTGACAAATCTTAAGGTTATTTATCCCATTAGTTAGTTATGGTGCTTGGCCCCAAACACCTTAGAAAAACATTATCTAATGATATGGCTATTCTACATGGCATTATCCTGGCCTCCAGCACCACTGTAAGGAATCTGGGAGTCATATTTGATCAGGATATGTCCTTTAACTCCCACATAAAACAAATTTCAAGGACTGCCTTTTTTCACCGACGTAATATTGCAAACATAGCAAAAATCAGGCACATCCTGTCTCAATACGATTGCTCATGGGAGAATGTGGGGTCTCTGTAAAATAAAGAGTACAGTCTAGACCTGCTCTATGTGAAAGGTGCCTTGAGATAACTTCTGTTATGATTTGGCGCTATATAAATGAAATTGAATAAAAATTGAATTGAAATAGTCGATAGCCTGTGCAGAATACATCACTGGTCCCTGATTGAAGGAATGAGGGTGGCCAACAGGAAAATTTTGACTTATAATTCGGATATCTAACTCACACTGACACACAGATACACACACACTCTGACACACAAACAGTCATTAACCCTATGTGCTTGTCCCAAGGTGATGAACAGCAGCAGAGTGGAGGGTAGGATTTATGGCTCTTGTTAGCTGAGCCTTGGCAAGCCTCATAAATCAGCCCCAAGCTGCTGAGAAACACTACAAACACAATTACAACTTAAAGAGAATTATTCTGGCCATTTACACACACATACACACACTGACCAGCTCTGTAAACCATAATGTTGAACATTAAATTTACATAGAATCCTAATTTGATCAAATAGGGGTGGAGTGAAGGTAGGCTGGGTGGAACAAACAAGTTCCATGGCTGACTGTGACAGGCTGAGACTGCGGTCAATCAAGAAAACACATCTCACATATAGTTGTGAAGTGTAAGGGGCTGCTGGCTCCATTTCTGTATTCCAAGTACAAACTTTTCTGGAAACTATCTCCGCAGTATTACTTAACATCCAAACATAGGACTCTCCCAGATAATGGTATATGGTAAATGGACTGTACTTGTATAGCACCTTTCTAGTCTTCCGACCACTCAAAGCGCTTTTTACACTACGAATCACATTCACCCATTCACACACATTCATACGCTGAATGGTACAGGGGCTACCATGCAAGGTCCCAACCTGCCCATCAGTGGAAATCTAATCATTCATACACATCCACATTGATGGCACAGCCGCCCCTCCTGAGCCACAGCCGCTTGATGTAACCATCAAGTTTATATTATGATCATCAGTTTCAATTATTGGGGCGGCTGTGGCTCAGGAGGTAGAGCGGGTTGTCCACTAATCGGAAGATCGGTGGTTCGATTCCCGGCTCCTCTAGTCCACATGCTGATGTGTCCTTGGGCAAGACACTTAACCCCAAATTGCTCCTGATGGCTGTGCCATCAGTGTATGAATGTGTGTGAATGGTTAGTTTCCTCTGATGGGCAGGTTGGGACCTTGCATGGTAGCCCCCGTACCCATTCAGCGTATGAATGTGTGTGAATGGGTGAATGTGATTCGTAGTGTAAAAGAGCTTTGAGTGGTCAGAAGACTAGAAAGGCAGTCCATTTACCATTTATTTCAACCTCATTTCTGAGAAATCACATTTTGTACATGATTTTGGCATGGCCAACAGCTAAGTATTCTACATTACCCATGAGCATTGACTGCTGTTACTGTGGAGTCAGAGGCGCAAATCAGATTGAATGAATTCAAAACATTTCGTAGTCGAAGTTGTAAACAAAATGTGGCATCATAGTTGCTGAATTCACTCAAAAGTGACTGAGAAATTAAAATTGAACGAACTCGTGCTGCAGATTGGAAAGTCAATTCACAGTCTGGAAAATCACTGTAATCTTTAGCTTCTTCCCACCGTGCATGTAACCGAATATTTAGCTTTGTGATTGACTGTGTCTTGGGAGCCATAGTTAACTTCTTCCTGAAAGTTTTTTTATGTACAGTGTTGTGCCTTCCACTTTTCACTACATAGCCAGATATTTTCTAATACATCTGTTCATCTTTTGTAGTGATGATTTAATCAGGAGAGTTTCATGTAGATCTAAGTTGTAGAAGTGCACAAACTGTGAGTCACGTTGTCTATAGGAAAAATGAATGGAACTTTTATTTTTGGAACTAGAGGTGCCTAAAACAGCTCCTCCCACTTCACAACTCTATTCATGAGGCTTTTAGCCTTGAGAATCATTGTAAAAGTCAAAATGAAGGACAATATAATTGCATCAAAATTCTGTGAATAGGAGTTTTATTGAAATCTCTTGTAAATGATTTGACCTTGCCTATTACTTATCCTTTCAAAGTCCAGCAGAGAGCCACAAGCTGCAGAAATACACTGACTGGAAGGACTGATCTGGCTGATCCAAGTCACTTCAATTTACAGATGTGTTATTAGCATGACCTCCAAAGCAAACACAACTAGGGCTGTAGTCTGCTGGTCGACTGGTCGATTAGCTGGTTGATATGCTCTCGTCTGACTGAATTCTCATTGGTTGTATTCAAAACACCTCCGCTGTTTTCACAACTTTGAACTCGCCCAACCTAATGGAGACTGTTGGGTCTAACTGTACTCAACGTTTACTAAGCGTTTACTGAACGTACCGAACATTTACTGAATCAGTGTTTCTCCCATAATTATCACAACAAAAACCCCGCCAAGCAAAAAAAATATTTTTTAATGCCAAAATTAACACCAAATATCCATTCATTCGGAAATCAATAGCATCTCTGTGAAGCACTGTTCGGTACGTGAGTCAACCTCTGTGTCATTGCCTGAGAAACTATTGGTAGCGTAATTCTTAGGAATACGGCATTGTGTAGTATGTTTGCGTAGCGAGTGGGAAAGAGCAAGTGGCAGAGAAGTGACAGTGAGTGCAAGCGGAGCAGAGGAAAAGGTTAGTAGTAAGTTGTCAGTCTGGCAGTAAATGTGCAGTACAGACTACAGTGTGTCAGTTAATAAATGCTAAAAGGTCACGTGTGCTGGAAAAGTGAAGGGGGTTAGTTCCAAAGTTAGCAACAATGGGTTAGCCTAACCTGAAGACACAAAACAGAGAAATAGAGAACAGAGAAATGTGTGACTGCTGAGTTTACTGTGCACTCCGTCCCATTTTAGATTATAGCCTGATTGATGGAGTAGCCTCTCTGGATAGCTAGATACAGAAGTTAGGTTTTACTAGCTTATAGAGTCTTGGTTGGCAAAATATAGTGGCAGATGTAGAAGAGTAGTAGAAGATGAATGCAAATTTCTGTATTAGCTGACTGTTTTATGAATGCACACATTTGCTACAGCAGTTTGAATGACAAACACTGTGGGGCCTTGACAAGAGCCTTTACCCAGATGAGGCACAACAGAGTCCTCAGAGTGACCAATGGTCCAGAGGCAGAGGAGCACATTAGTTGTGTTGGAGTGAGAGTCTGACCATGGCCTGAAGTTAGTACTGGTTTTGAGCTGGACGTGAGCTGCAATGGGGAGCAGAAGAGCAGTGATGTGGGAAAACTTTCAGTAGTGCAGGTGGGGTAGACTGTATCCCTAGAATTTACAAGCATTATTATTATTATATGAATCTGCGCCTAACAATTTACATTCAGTGCCAATGCGGGAAGTAGTGTGCTCTTTATATTACGAGGCAAGAGGTAAGGGTGTGGAGGTCGGCATGGTGGATGGACATGTGGTATGTCTGGCTTTTATACAAGAGACCAGAGTTCATGTCACATCACTGACCTTCAATTAATATTCACCTTTTTGTTAACCATAACCATGATCTTTCCCTAAACTTTACCATAATGTATTTGCCATGTGCAGATATTGGAGAAAGTGAGTCAGCCTCCCAAGTAAAGTAGAGGTGAATCCTTCTGATGTTTTATAGGAGGAATCTGCAGGAGCGGCCTACAGCTGCAATGTTTGCGGAGAACAGTTCATCATTCAGGGTCACTCTCTGGTTCCTGGTTGTCTGAGTTGGCATCACCACAGTATTGTCAACTTTGATGGACAGCTCTTTACGCTGGTATCCTATTCTCTGAAGGAACACAAATTACGGCTTGTCCAGGCTGAGCTTTTAGATGGTTCCTTGACATCCACTCTGAGATATCTGCCAGGCAGACAGTGATGCTTTCCTCTATTTGAGTTGGATAGCTGGGTGTCATTAGCATAGCAGTGGTAAGAATGTAGTAGCAGTGATAGCCAGCATCAATCACATGCAGGGATGGCATGAAAAATGTGAAATTATTTAAAAAATATTGAACTCTGGAACCAGTATCAGCTATTTGCTGCAGCAGTACACACACTTCAACATCAGTATCAGGCTTCAACAAACCTTACCATATATACATCTGCTTTCTTTGTATCTACTTGGTTTGGCCTCTGGGCTGGGCTCTTTACTTGATGTTAAAGCGTGTGTTCAACATTTATATGTATTCAGTCCCAAAGTGTGTTGTGTCTCAGTGTAGGCGTTTTTCTTCCATTTCTTTTCTGATGTTTCCCAACCTAAAATAATGACGTTGTGGGCGGCTTAATGCTGGAGAGAGGAAATTGTAGCCTGTTGTTGTTGTGTGTGTTGATATAGATGTGTTGACTGCCAGTACCTGCTGTAACTGGATAGGCTTAACATTAGACTCCCACCTTCGCTTCCCACACACACACGCGCACACACACACGCGCACACACACACACACACACACACACACACACACACACACACACACTTACTTCAGAAGCCTAACCTTTCCATGTCATTCTCCCGCCCACTGTGTTCAGCAGAAAGCTCTTCACATCAAGACTCTTAATCACAATGTCACTTCTCCCTGGAAACCACTGGGTTTTGGGAGAGAGAGAGAGAAAGAAAAGAGGAGGAGGTGAAGAGGAGAATTTTTGGCTCCCAATTCTACAGTGATTAATTTCTAACAGACAGGGAGGCCTGCAGCTCTGTTCCCCAACAAAACCAGCATTGTGGAGAGTCTTGAATGTGTAGCGAGGAGTTAGCACAGAGGCAGATAGATATGGGGAAAACATACACACACACACTTAATAACTGCCATTTGAGGTTAACATAGGGTTTACTGTATGAGGTAAATTCTAACAGACCTGGTGATCTTCTTGCAGCACTCTAGTGCCTCCCTTAAATTTTCTACTTCTGCACAGTCTTCCTGGAAATAAACTGTGTAGTGATTTTTTTTCGTCTTTTTGTAGTTAAAAGCATGTTTGGTTGAACCAGTGTCATCAATTACAGTGCAAATACATTATATAATGTTATAAGTCTGAACTTAGTCTTTCAAATGATCAGAATTTTTCTGATGTCAGTTGAGGATAAATGTCCATACAAATTGTAGAAAAAGGTTCTTCTTATAACTTCAGATCTTGCCAAATGATTTTCATGTTTAGTCTTTTTCCTTAGTATCAGAGTAATTCAGCTGATTATTGTCTGTTCATCTGTGCTGACCGTGCAAAAAGGAACTGCTATAAGCTAATGCAGCATGACTCTCCATGGTGCAGATTCACCAAAATGTAAAGAAATGTAGTAAAAGAAATCTTGTTTGCATCACCCAAAGCATTAAAGGGGCGTTGTTGACTATGCCATAAACTTGTAAAGTTGAAAATGGGCCCCTTCTGAAGGGAGAGTAAGCTAATTTAGTCCAGAGCTAGTACTGTCAGGCTGGATGTAGTTTATCTGGAGCCTAGTGAAACACGTCTAGGTAAACTTACTATACTAGTACAGATGGAAGCTTGAGACTACTGCCACCCCCAGGCCTCAAATTTCTTCAAGGAGCACACTGACCACCAGCACACACTAATCACACACTCTGCACATTACACAGAGCTACACTCCTTTTATCACCATAATTAGTGGATTAATGGCTGCATTTATTATAATTGCAGGCTGAGAAGGATCAGCAGTGTCTTGTTGAGTACTTTGCAGTGTTGGGGTGTCAGCTGTTATATGGATAGAGACAGAGTGTGTGTGTGTGTGTGTATATAAAGGCATCAGTTGAGAATAATCATGAATTATGTTCAAATGCTTTGTTGTTTATAGACTAGGGATCAACCCTTATGGGCTTTAAGCAGATTTTGATATTTTGCCAATATTCGTTCACTTTTTCTTTTACACTTGCTCTTGTGTAAAAGAAAAAAAAATAAAAATGTAGCAGCGATTTGACTGTAAAAAATTCTTCCGCTGAATATTTAAGGAAAAAGATGCCATAGTATCAGCCGCAACTAATTGGCAAGCAATCTCTGGAAAGTGACAAGTGAAAGCATCACAGAGAAACACACCATCACAAAGCCACAAAGATGGACTTTTTTGAAGTTCAGTACAGACAGAGATTTTTTTGAAGCCAGCATCTTGTGGTCATTAATGCTGAAGCATCTTAAGACACTTCCTCCTCAGCTTTGACCACGGTGGTTGCAGCTTGATGTTAATGCAATTTAATGATGCTGAGCACACTGTGGGTGGCATCAAGAAAAACTGAAGAAACAGCCTCATGTGACAGGCTTGTCAAATAGCAGGAGAACTCAGGTACAGAGTGGGTCGTGGGTTTGATTGGGGAACTGTAGTTGCGCTATATATGCCCTGTAATTAGAGTAACCAAGATGAGAGTTTTCTTTTCTGATTGAAAACAGAAATCACAATACTATTTAATATCTAACTTAGTTTTTATTAGTGGAAGAACTACTGCCCAAATGGATTCCACCAAGGGGGATAACAAACTAGAGTTTCAAACAGACTAAAAAGCGCAGCTGTGAAAATGCCCATAGTCTATAGTCATTCTAGCAACTCTGTGAGGCTATAATTGGGCACAGTAGTGTTTTATCCTTAATGCTAACATGAGCATGTTAACATGTTCACAATGACAATGTTAAAATAAGTTAGGATTCATCCTCTCTGGCCCATGAATTTATGTACAGAATTTCATGGCAGTCAGTCCAATAATTCAGTCGACCAACTCACATGTAATAGATGGTTATGTAAATATAGTACAGCAATCAGACTTCCCACTTTGTTTCCCTGGACAGTACCTCTGCTACCTCAGGAGGAATAGTAATACAAAGAGGGAATTTTGAACTGAATAGACTGTAATGTTGGAAAATATCCATTTGATTTGGCTAACTAAGACTGGTTAAGCCTCATGTTAACTTCAGACAAATTTTGGTATATATTTTTGCACAGAACAAGCACTGTGATTTTGTCCTCCATCTCTTACATTGAAAGCATGTAGGAAAAGATGTTTTGATGGCCAGTATGAACAGGAGGAACAATTACAGCAAGCATTAACTTCACTCTTCATATGGGTACCTGACTATTGTTTTAAGACAGACATGAAAAATTGTGAACTTATCCTTTAATTGCAGTTCTCTGACAGAACGCAAAATCCCATCTCCTGCATGAAGGTCTTATATACTAGACGCCCATCCACCATCCTGACTTCCACACATCCACTACTTCCTGCTTTGGCACTGAACGCTGGAATCAGACATAAATTGTGCAGAAATGTCCAATATAAGCCTAGTTCCTATGGATACTGGGTACTGGTACATACCACCAGAAGAGTAAGCCAGTAGTAGTGGATGGATTAAAAGTGGTAAATTAGGTGTGCTCGCTTTGATTGCTAAAACCAGTTTTTTGGTTTCAAATTTAACATGAGCTTTGTTTTTAGATTTCATTGGAATATCCAACATGACTAATATATATTTAACCAGGAAGTGGCCTCCTGTCCTTTACTAGATCTTTCTGTGTGTGCTGCATCCCATGGTTCTTTTAGGCTGAGGTCAGCCCGCTTGTGGCTGGGCCTTGTGGAGAACAGGGCTGGGCCTCTGGCTGCACACACACACACACACACACACACACACACACAGGAAATTTAGCCTACCATTCTGCCACCAGGCAGAATGTAGGCTACATTTCCTTCAATGAGAAAAAAAATAACATTGGTAATGATAGCCTGTGGCTGCCCTTAGTGAGGGGGCAGCCAACACACACACACACATAGACGCATGCTGTGTACTAGTAGTGTATAATTTCAGTGACAGAGCAGTGCAGCTTGGAAAGCAATTAGGATTAAACCTGAGTGAATAGCCTACACACCTCATGCTCATCACAACACAAACACATACAAACACACACACACACACAAACACACACACACACAGTGCAGTGCACACGTACACAGGAGGCACAGGCTCACTGTAGCATTGACGCTTTTTCCTGTCCCACAACACTGTGTCCTCACTTCACCCACAGGACAAATAATCCTGTTTGGTCAGAGAAGTGTGTGTCTCACTGACTGCTCTCTCTTTCTTTCTCTCTCTCACACAAACACACATTGTACCTTTGTGCTCCTGCCAGCAGGAACAAACCTTTAGCTATGGTGTCATGAATGTTGCATCAGCGAACGTGAGATGCTGTTTTTGTCTTGGTTAGGATATCAAGTATACTGTATATTTTTCTTGTGTGTGTGTGGGAGAGTGTGTTTGCTTGTGTGTCCTAGTTTTTAGTTAAAAATTAAGCTATCAAGCTCAATGTGTCCCTGTTGTACTATCTGGACATACAGTGTTTCCCATATGTTGAGAATTTACTTGTGATGGTGGGTGGTGCGGTGTGTAACTGATGTGCATGCAGAGACTCAGGCAGTTTAGAGGGGGAGAATATAATCCAGGTTATTTTCTGTAGCTACAATTTACAGATGTCTCCTAAATGCCTCACATGGAGAGTATTGCAAGAGCTCTGTCTACAGACGGATTTCTGTCAAAAGTGAATTATTTGTTCCATCAAAGTCTGTTTATTTTACCGCTAACGCAAATAAAGATTTCCGCTTTTCACTTTGTCTATGATGACATGGCAAGGAAAAGAGACGCTCGTTCCAGACATCACTTGTTCCAGCTTCCCGCAGTTGTATATGCATCCATTTATATGTCTATAGGATGGGATAGGCACCGAAACCCAGTATTAAACGGGTCCCAGGGCTAAATTATTAAAGACTGTAGTATTGATAAGCTCCAACGTTACTGGTTCTTTTACTCTTTCTCTCTCTCTTCTCTTCTTAATGTTTTGGTGTAATTTATTCTCACGCTGCAGCCTCTCCTCTGCTGTCTGTGTCGGGGCTGAGCTCCTCCACATACACACACACAGACACACAGAGCAAAGTCAGTAAACAGCAGAGCACAGGTGAAATGAAGATTACTTGAGTTGATGACAACTACACTTGTTACTGTAAGTACAATAAAACCTTCACAAGTAAAAAGCCAGTACTTTATCAATATACTGAACATGTAAAAAAGCAACATTTTTACACAAGGTAGCTGGGTAGGTTAGCTTGGGTAATAGTGAATTTTTACGAACAAGCTAAAACGAAAGCTGTCTGTATGTAGTCTGTTTAGCTTAGTTTGCCACGTAGCTTGAAATGTGGCACATTCTTGATAACTTAGCTGCTGGCTGAGACAAACTAGTCCCCTTCCCTCCAAACCAGTCCCCCCTCTCTCTACCAGCAGTACCTGTTGGCAGTGAATCATATCAGCAGCAGAGGGAGGAGGACAGAGGACAGAATGAATGACTGATAGTGACTGATGTCTGTGTTCTTCATTTTTAAACTTCACTCAGTGTTTTGATATCAGTAATAGTATTTATTATACTGACATTTTAGATTTGATTCCAGTGAGATATTATTGAGTTTATATGGTGACTTTGCTTTTGTAAACATAACTGTTGCTGCTCTAGAGACAACATTTAGCTATATTTGAAATATAAATAAATTCTAATCCTGTTCTGAGTAGAGATTAGTAGTGATTGCGGAATGATAGCGGAGGACAGCAACACGATGCAGAGAGAGACGGTGTTTCCAGCTCCGAACCCCGTGTTAAATGCAGCAAAGTCGACTAAACTCCTGTTTAAACAGATGTGTACCAGTGTCTCTGCGGCTCCTCCTCTACCACCCAGTGAGTGTGACTGACTCTCCAGCTGGCAGCACTGTGCGACTCAAAAGCTGTTATATCAGTTTAGTGTGGAGCAGCTGCTCTGCGAGGTGCGCTTGATTTGACTGCAGAAAAAAGGCACATAGAGGCATGACGGAGTTAAAGCACAGTTAAAGTACCCCAAATAACAATCACTCTGACAAAACACTCAATACAGTGAAAAACTAGAGACATAATAATAATTAGAGTAGTTATAATTAAAAAAAAACAGTTGTCTTTTAAATCAAACATCCCAAGATATGAGTGTAAAGTATTGTTCTTGCAACTGCATTTATAACCTTTTTTATAACTCAAATGTAGCTTAACCTATCATGTGATACACTACTTTAGCACACTTAACCAGTAAATATTACTGGGACCACTACAGAAAATTGCAGACAAACATTTAATATCCAAGAATTCACATTATAGACACTACCACTGACTATCCCTGTAACAAACTGGCCATATACTAGGTTTTGACCTAGTCTTGTTATGTGACTCTCAGTTTTGTTTGCAAATAATTGGGCCCAGGTTAAGTGAAGGTTCAAGGCGGGAATGTTGCAGCACTATTCTGCCTTGCTGTTCTGTATAAAAGGTACAAACACAGAATGAGGGGGCATTGTTGTTCCGCTATTAAACCGGCAGCAGAGGTAGTCATGTTGCCAGATCAATGTTTGTGTAAAAGGATCAGCTGACATGGCGGGACCACACACACTAGATGCCAACACTGTTGTGTTACACGTCACACCTCTGATTCTGGAATGCCGGCATGCTATCTAAAATCACACAAGGGGGTGGTATTATGCCAGCTTTGTTTTGTTCAGTGTAAAATAGCAAAGCTGGCATAATGACAGGTCTTCTTTATGGCAATATTACAGTATCTCCGTATAAAAGGGGCTAACGTCACTTTTCAGCGTTGCAAGCACCACAAACTGAATTGCATTCACCTCCATTGTGCTGGAGTGGAGAAAGAAAATCTCAGACACATATTTAAAAAATTAAACAAATACAACCAGAATTATCCATGATTTGGGTGAACCAACACTGTAAATCCCCATGGGAACATTGTTGCAGATCAAGCCTTTTCATTACGCAGCTTGCCTCTTTTCCTCAATTCCTTTAACATTGATTGTTTTATAGTTATCGTCTTTTTTGTGGTTACCCTTCTGAAGGCACCCTGCAGTACAGCAGAGAATGAGGAAAAGAGGAAGTCTTCTCTTATTCATGTGCTAACCTTTACCTTCACTCACCTGCTGTCTTCCTCTCCCTCATGCTGATAGACTGCACCTCTCTCCACATTGTGGCCCAGCACTTTATCGCTCTAATGCTAGTTGGCTAATGAGGGTTTTACCTGTGGGGTCTCAGGTGCTAATCCCTCCTCATAGCTGAAGGACTAGCTGAGGACTCATTATAACCCTCAGAGAGGCCAGCTTAAAAGGAGTCTGATAAAGGCTTCCTGCTGCTCATTTCTCACTAATAGGCTCCTCACAATCTGACATGGCTGACCTGCTGACCTCTCACACCTACAGCACTACATTACCTTGCCAAACTGCACAGAAAGGATGTGGCAATTTTACTGATGCAGGACCTGCCCTGTTTACGGAAGTTGAATGCTGGAACTGCTGCTCTCACTTTTTCTGTCTTGCTCCTTTCTTTCTTCTCTCTATCCTTCAAGCTTTTCCCTCTCCTTTGGCCTTTCCTGAATGATGAATGAGGAGAAGCAGAAATAAAAAGCTGACTTTGTTGGATAGTGAGAGAGACAAGCTGTGTCTGTGAAATAGGGTGAAACTGTACTGCTGTAACCTGAATGTTTGTCCTGAATGACCTTTCTCAACGTCAGCACTACTCATGGTCTGAGTATCCACACACAAAATAGCAAGATGTATAACATTACGGTTGAAACAGGCTGAAGCTCAGTGGTGAGGCATACAATCTGAGTGGTTTCCAAGTAGCACTGTTGCAAGGTTTGGTGTCTTTGCCCTCTCCACAATGGCTCATGCCAGTGCAAATCAGTTCATGTGTAGAGAGCCTAATATATAACATACCTAGAGCAGAATATCTCTACAGTCACAGGCCAGATTGTCATGGAATCTGTTAGGGATACTCATATTTCAGTCGACAGAATACCACCTGAAGTGGATTCAACCCACACAACAACTAAAATAATGAATCAAATTTATTCTCTGGAGAATAAGTCTTAAATGTGATTTTCTGGTGCTTGTACATACATGGGTATTCTGAAAAGTGAGATTTAATTTTAGATTAAGTGAGAAATTGAGACAACAGTTTGGCTGACACTGTATTGACTGCAGAGATTAAGATCAAACTAGATTTTTATTGTTTCCACTCTTTCCCAAGCTTCCTTCATAACCAGCCTTCATACCTTCCTTCTGTGACCTTTCTCTTCCCTCGTCATTGTTAAGCCAGGCAGAGATGAGTGGAGGTGCATTGACAGCAGGGATGGAGGGGGGAGTAGATATCGGGGCAAAAATTTATTCATCTGCATCTTTATGTTTTCCAGCCTGATTTTTCTCTCCAATATTTGATTTGTTGTCTTGTTCTTGGTGCCTTCAGACCAAGCATGTCTGTCTTATAGATTCCACATTTTCCTGTAGAAACGTCTAATGCTATAGAGTGTTCAGCGTTTCCCTTACACAGGCTCTACTTGAGTGGCCCACCCAGGTAGATTAAGACCCGCCAAGGTAGATAAAATCGGAATTTTTTTCAATCAAGATGCGTAAATGTCATTTCACAATGCACACAGACCAGCAGACCTTCAGCCCCAGAAATGCCACGTAGAAATATCATAACACTGCTAATTGTATGTTCAGTTTGTGCCTCACAGAGCTGCTGATACAGTAGCATTAGCAAGTCTGATAAAAGACAAGAGAGAGGCGATGTTGTGCTAATAACCATAAGATTTATTCCTTTGTTGTGGCAGTAAACACAACACACGACCCACCGATAACTAGCTGCTATTCTTAACAAGATATTGAGGTCTGACGAGTGATGACGGCAGGCTAAACATTAACACGATAAGCAGCGGGGTTACATACTGACACTCCTCCACAGATACACACACACACACACACACACACACATACACACACACCGGAGAGCCTCTCGTAGAGCCGCAAGCTCAGCTACAACACAGGTACCACACAGAAACTTTTACAAAGGACCTTGAATGTGCTTCTAGTGACTCCAGCAGATTCTCTGTGTTTCCAGCATGGATGTATTATAAGAGCTGGATACCAGACTAAAAATGGCACCCATTCAGTCCTATAGGATTTGCTCGGCTGGTGTATACGCCAAAAATGTTTCTAGCTTCTGGGTTTGATTCCTCATTGTGCAGCCCACTGAATATATGCAGTAGTCTTTCCCCCGCTGGCCCTGCCCGCGAGTTCCCACTACGCCCATAGACTTTACATTGTGATGACGTCATGGATTTTTAGATTGCTTTTCCCAGCTCAAGTTTTACAAATATAAAACCTCCATGAATCAAAAGTTCATAATAGAAAGAGTCATAATTGACGATGTTTGCAGTTTGACGTGTCCTGTCAACAGTTTTACAGACATCACTTTTACAATTTTGGTCTATGGCGAAAATGCTTTTTTGGCCGAAGGGGGATTTTTTGCTGCAATCCCGCGAGTGATCAATGGGAAAAATTGGCTGCAAGGCTGAGCTGCGGTGCTTTATCCAGCTCTTATTATACATTCATGGTTTCCAGCGTGGACACGGAGAGTCTGACAACAGCTTCTTCTTCTTCTTCTTCTTCTTCTGTGAGTTTTTACGGCAGTTGGCATCCATGACGTTGTATTGTTGCGACCTTCAGGTTTCATTCTCCCTCTCCATTCATTTTAAATCCATCTTTCCAGTTCAGCTGTCCTCAAAAAATTAAATAATAATTTCTTCCCTTCAGCACTGTCTCTACATTCTAGTGTACTTTTAACCTTGTCCTCTACCCACCCTGACTTTTTATCCAGTTTTTAACCAGTTTTATGCCATCTATTTTAATATATTTTTAGATATTGGTCGTTTTAACTCTTTTAAAGTGGACATGAAACATGCATGTTTTGGTGCTGGTAGTGTGAAAATATATTTAAAAAAACACCTTGCCTAAAATTTGATTTTAAAATGTTAAAACCACAGATATGACAAATTTATTTTCGTAATTTCTACCTTGCTATCTAGCTAGTGAGCTGCCATTTTGAAGTGATGTCATTGCCTACGTAATGGGGTTGGTTGGTTCCGTTGGCCAGTGAAGCATTTCTGATACGGGTTGAACACACACTTTTTGTAAATGGAGGAAGATGAACTTGAAAGGCCTGTTGAGTCTGTGACAAGTCCCATTGCATACACATTCAAGCCTATAAGGCATGGGAACCGAGCAGTGGTACAGGTGGAAGAAGTCGTGGAGCCGGTGATTTGGGGTCAAGGGCAGGTCGGCAATGTTACTTGGTGTCAGTGTAGTTATTGTATGCCGATGCCCATGTGCCAGAGTCTGTCTGCTGTTGAGAGGCTAGTTTGGACCATCTTCCACGTGACTACTCCTGCATCACCATGGTGCGCACATTCAGCATCCTGTGCCTGGAGGTGGATGTGTTGGAGGTGGCAATGCTTTCACTGTAGGACGTCAGAGCTGAGACACTGGAGCGTCCTGTCAACAGCAGGTAAGTCAAGCTAGCTGTAACCACGGGTGAATGAACCAATAACCTTATACAGTAAAGAAAACAAATAGGCTACATGCTACATGGTGTTGTCCAGAGACAGGTGTCCACAATGCACGTGGACAGTGTTTCCACGTGCAGTTTGTTTACATATAGTTGCTGTCTGACCGAAACATCTTTGTTTATGTCGTTTCTCCGGTACTCATTACTAGCTAACCCTTAGCGTTAGCTAGTTGACACTATCAGCTGTTAGCGATCATGAACTAAAACTATGAAAAAAAAGGTAACTTCTGCGCACTTAAAGTTTAATAATGACAACGTTTTGATCCTACTTGGATCTTCATCAGGTCACAATGTTCAAAAATGGAAAACATACCTATATTTATACATCATGCACATGTGCAAACCACCCAGGGTGATAATCATCCAAAAACAGTTAACAATTCAATAAAGTACATAGAAAAAAGCAGTAATACAAAGCCATACTTCAAAATATCAAATATACATTTTATATACAGACTATACATATTATATCAGATTCATCATCCCATATATCAGAATGTATCACCTATGTTCAAAATTTATTGTTTACTAAATCTAACCAATACATTTCCTTTCCATCAGTCTCTTTAGGTTGACTGCATGCAGGCAGTTTACCCTCTGGGCCAGGGGCCATTTGGGGAAGAAGAACCGGATCCCGATTCCAGCCATTCCATTTTTTTCTCAAAATTAATTCTAATTCTTAATTCTTATAATAATGGAACAATCATAGTCAGTTGAACTTGTTAAGGAACTTATTATTTAGTGTTACTCTTTCTGCTCTTGCTCAGTGAGCTGTGTTATGGTGCTGTGAGGATGTAAATCTGCTCAGGTGCTTGGCAACAGACAGTGCCTTCTCCGTTTTTTCCCCACCTTTGTGCAGGGCCAGGGTGATAAGAGTCTTAGTTTTCAGCTCCTGTAATGTTGCGCGGATGGATGTGGACTTACACCTAGTGATCACTCCTGCCACAATGTTCTTCCTGAACAAATAATCTTTGTCCACTTTCCTTGGGTTCACCACATACTGTTGAGCAGCCTTTGAGTACTAGTGTTTATGTTGCTCCTCACCTTCCTTTGTTTTAGCTGTCTCCCTGTTCACGCTACTGTTGTGATCCAGTGCAGCAACACACAGACGTGCCTCCAAACTCTCCTTCAGAAATTTCTTCCTCTTTGTTGCGTACTTTGTGTACAAACAGTGAAGACTTTCCAACTGTCCCGCGTGAATGCCCAGAGTGGTTTTTTCCTGTTTCTTCAGGAGCTGCTTATCAAGCACTATCTTCTGCAGGTGCTGAAAGGCAGCAGAGCTAGGGAGGAGCCATGGACGCTGACTCTCTTCCTCAGGGGTGTAGGTAGGGTGCTCACTTTGTGATTGTCTCACCAGACAACCAGTGGTGCATATTGGTTATGTGATGCAGGACTGAGATCCACTTCCTTTAACCTTGTCACATTTCCCTCACATGTTGTGACAAAAAACCAGAGATGGTTTGTGATCACTCTGATCCACTGGAACAACTCCTCGTTGTGGCAGCAGTCATTTTTTGACAGTAGGTTGCCAAAACAGATATGGCCACATCATACTCTCCCGACTTGGAAAGGCACTTCTCCAGACCATCCACCTCAAGCCAATTACTGTTCTTCAACTGTGACTTTTACGGTTTCCTGTGCGACCACCAACTTTGACTTGATGTCCAGGAGCAAGTAGATGCCATACGAAGCATTGTGATGTGGGCTGTCATATCTGCAGTCTCCCAACATGATTAGTGCCTCATCACATACGGCACTCAGCACAGCCTCATTGTGTACTGTGCAGGCATTGTTGACCTCTGGGATGATGTAGGCTTTCTGTATGTTGAACCATTGTCTTTTTGAGATGGTTTCCAGACCAATGGTGTCACACATCTCCATGAATGGACTGCACTTGTTTCCCGTGACAAATACAGGAGCAGGGACAGAAATATTGCATTCCATTATTCCTCTAGTTAAAGGCTGAAAATGCCATATATAATCATGACCATCAATGCATTCTGTGTTAATCCTAAACCCAAAGCCACTTTTGGTGACTGTTGGTGGCCTCACCAAATATTTGCCACAACCTTCCCAATGGCTCCCAATGGTCCTGTTGACACAATACTCTTTCTCTCTTTTGAGACATTTGGTTCCTCATCCTCAACATCACTGACACTTTGATCCTCATCACTGATGCTTCCCTCACCACTCAACTCAAATTCATCATCATAGGCATTATCTTGACTCTCTTCCATTGAGCTTTCTTCATGTCTGTGCAAATGT
This sequence comes from Thunnus albacares, assembly GCF_914725855.1. NCBI lineage: Eukaryota > Metazoa > Chordata > Actinopteri > Scombriformes > Scombridae > Thunnus > Thunnus albacares. The sequence goes on from NC_058111.1 coordinate 35,837,462, forward strand.
ACTGCTTATTGCCTCCCTCTTCTGTATCCTGTTCCAACGGATCTGTCTGGATACTGACACTGACTGTCAGGGTGTGCACACTGCCTGTCTCCTGCTCTATCCCCTCACTGATGTCAGCCTCTGGGAATTTGCTGCTGGCCACCAAATGCATGCATGTCTGCCTAACCTGTTAACACAAATTTACTGTTTTTAGGTACCCAAATGATGTTATCAGCCTTAACATGAAAGTCTGTACTTACATCCTGACTACTGATTTAAAGGACATTAAAGAATCATATACCTAAACACTTTTTGTTGTGTTGTTATTCTTTCAATAACCATGCACAGAAAACTATCCTATGTTTCCTCTGTTTTGTTTCAGTGATGGTTGGGTGTAATTGGTTTTGGTTCAATGTCCATACCGGTTCTGGCTGTAGTGCTTGTTGAATCAATAAAATTACTCTTATTTGGTGTTTTATTATCGTAAGATTAATGTGTGTAAACACCAGGGATGTTTGCTATGCATCTGAGGGATGTTAAACAAAATTAACAAAATTATAATGTTATAATCACATTTCTTGTAGGTGCCAGGGTACAGAATGTAGCAGCCAGAATCATATGTCATAATGTCAGCAGTTTTTTTCCTCACTGACATATTTTCTTCTCTCACTAGTGCCTACAGTTCTACTAGTTATTATTCTTTTGTGACTATCAAAAGTATCAATGTGCGGTTATTTCTAATGTCCATGGACAATCATGCACCTACATTAACAATGTCCTCCTGATTAGCACTAATGTACAATGTATTATAGCATATTAACGTAACTGAACAGGGCATTCTCAGCAAATAGTATATTATAGTTATTATAGTCCAGTCTCTATTCTATTTTTATTTATGTATTATATTTAAGTTAGTCTGTTTAGTATTATATATAATTAAGTTTTTAATCGTATTGGTTTCTTTTACCTTGTTCATTGTTTTTGTATTTGAATTATGTCAAGCGACTGCTGTAACACTAATTTCCCTTTGGGATTAAGTACTCTATCTACCTTTTTTTATATTAATGTCTAGTTTCTCTTTTTGTTTTTACTAGGTGCTGTAGTGGGTAATAGTTACTAGTACTAGTTTTTAGAGACTGATAGTATCTGTCATGAAGTGTCTGTTGTGTTTTACTGCAGTCCAGGACCAAACAGAAAGTTCCAGTGCTATTTGCATAATATCTACAATATATGTTCAGTAAAAGGGAAAAGCTAGACTAGACTGAAATACTGAATAATTGCCAAATGCATCAACATAATTTTTGGCCTGCCAATAGTCCAACAACAAGGACTATTGGTTCTTGTTGTTGATTTATTAGTATTATGTAAAGTTGGTCATGACTAAATCTTTGCAATAGTGAGCAGGTAGTGCTAACATTGGCAAATCAAAAATTCTTATTTTGTTGTGAGCCAATTCTGGTCTGGTGGTAAACACAAAATCAAGTCAGGCCTCCAGTGGTTTGCTGGACGGTCAACGATCAACATTTTCGGTTGAAAAAGTAAGATATTGTTCCAAAAGTAAATTATTGTGCCTTACGTTGTTTCGTGATGACAACGACATATATATATATATTTTGTTTGTTTGTTTTGTTTTGTTTTGTTTTTTTAAATTTGCCACTAGACACGTGTGTTGTGTTGTCACATGTTGGGTGCTCAGTAGAGCGCACATTATAAGCAGTGAAATTGAAAACAGACAGAGCAGCTTCAGGCTGGTCCTGTGGACCACTAGCTTGCCCGACTCAAAGATCCCATCGGAGTGCTCTCTCTCTTGAGAGCCACTAGCCAGTGCAGCAGTACTGTTCTCCATTTCAGTGGCAGTTTATGGAAATGGACTGTTTTGTCCTTAGATTTAACCCTGTAAAACTCATTTTTACATCCAGGAGCAATACAGTAGTGGCCTCCCTTTTGTCGTCTTCTGTCCTGTGGCTCCTCAGTCTCCACTGTCTATCTCTATCTATCTCTATCTTTAACTGTCTCATCTCTCATTGTCTCTATCTTTACCTGTCTTCGTCTCTCACTGTCTCTATCTTTCACTGTTTATATCTTTCACTATCACTATCTTTCACTGTCTGTCACTGTCTCTATCTTTCACTATCACTATTTTTCACTGTCTCTATCTGTCACTCTACCACTCTACTATCATATCTCTCGAACTCCAAACTAACCAACCCCGTAATGTCACAGGTTATAGTACTGCAAGATGGCAACACCCTTGTCACGAAAGATATAACGGGGCTTCTTTTTTCTTTTATATGTTTTTGTTTGTCATGTTTGTTATATAATTGTTGATTAGAGTGGAAATCCATTTAGTAAATCACGTTAACTTGAATGACTGCTTCATATCCACTTTAACTGGATAAGGATTTTCAATCATCAGATGCAGATCTTAAGCTGTTTTAAGGATTTGACTTCTGCAGGTATACTCACGGAAGCGCAAAAGCTCACGTCTGAGAACACCACTGTCACCAATCTTGGATTACTTTTACTTGTTTTAAGTTTTACATCTTAATGATCGTGTTGTTTTGTGGATTATTCCTTGAGTAAATTCAGCTATATAGCTGTGTCTGTGGACTGCAATCATCGGTACTCACAGTTGAAGGAGGAAATCCACCACCTGATGACAGAACTTCAAAAAAAGGATCAGCTGATCAACAGGTTGCCCAGGCAAAGCATATTTCCTTTATGCAATCCTCCAGCCTTATTTCCCATGCGGCCTGATTGCTCTCCTCCCCGATGTCACAACTGGTATCGGCCTCTGCTTCCACCTTTCCTTGCCTGCCTTCAATGCACTATGGCAAGTGTTACAATAAGTGTTTGTGAATAAACTACCTTACGAAGGAGGTCCCCACAGTGAGTTGCGAAACGGAGTCTCCCAGTACATAGATGACTGTGCTTACTACTGAGCTGAAACTTTATTCATTGCCTCATCGCAGACAGACCTCTACCTTTTTAAACACCCATAACAAAGAGACAGCACAGCGTGTAATGTGTAGAGAAGAACTTCAAAGGCGATTATTGCTTTGCACTTTTCATTTATTGCCTATTTTTTACAACCTAACTTTGTGGAAAGGTGAAAGAGAACATCAGGTTATGGAGAGTCCTTTGGGAGCACTTTGTGTGTCAGTAGCTCAGCTTTATCTCTGGTGAACACCCCCACCTCTGGGAGTGATCTCCAAATTAGGAAATGTGTGTTATGTAGCAGGTGGATGTGACTCCCCTTGTTGAGACCTGCTGATAGACGTAACAGCCGAGCAGAGGAGTGAGACTGAGATAGCAATGTAACCAACCTGCGCACTGGTATTTGACATGTTTTTTTTTCTTCCTAAAAACAAGTCATTGTTAAAATAAATACTCATAAAAAACCCACTATTTGTGCTTTGCCGAATAACGTATTTGTATTCGGGCACACCCCTACTGCCTGGAGAGTCCTGCAGCCGAAGTGAGTAGCCATTCCTTCAAACAAAACCAGACACCACCACCTGCCGCTGCACTGGAACCACCAGCTGATCTGGAGGTCGGCATGGGAATGGCCCTGGTTCACAGCTCAACTCCAATACCATCCCAGCCATCGTGGGCTGAGGTGGTTCATTGCAGCCAAAAGAGGGATTTGGTTAGGGAGAAAGTCTCTCAACCACCTCCTTTCACTCTCTCTAACTAATCTGCAATCTAATGAGGCTCCAGACCATCCTGGTGATGCCTCTGCAGTCCCGCTGCAGTCCTGCTTCCACCCGAGCTGGCAGACTCCACTGCAGCATTCCATAATCGGGACGAAGCACCGTAGGATGCTGCAAGAGCAGACTGCGCAGACTCTCCAACCTGAACCACTGTCCTCATTGCAGTTGGAACGTCCGCTGCCCAGTCCAGGTAGCTTGTACACTTTACCTCCTTGTCCTCTCATTCCCCCCAGCACATTAATCATTGGAGACTCCATAACCAGGGACATCCGTTTCATTAATGCTATTACTTGCTGTTTCCCTGGTGCCACAGTCCCTGTTATTCTGGACAAACTCCTTAACTTGCTGCCCTCACTCCTGACCTCCATCACATGAATAGTGCTGCATGTAGGGATGAATGACGCTTCCTGTCAGGAGTCTGAGTGCACCAAAAACAATTTTAATCTACTTTTAACGTTTTAAAGGACACTGGAAAGTCTATTTTTATCAGTGGGCCTATCCCTCCTTTGGATGCGGAGCTGAGCGCTTCAGCTGCATTTTCAGCCTGCACACCTGGCTTCACTCTGCATGTAGTGCTCAAAACATGGGTTTTATTGACAATTTTAACTTGTGGGATCGTGCGTCACTTTTCATAAGAGACAGGATTCATCCCAACAGGCAGGGTAGTCAAATGCTGTCAGCAAATTTTCAGCATGTGGTCCAGTCTGCTCTACATGCATGACATGCCTAAAAGAGTTAGTGCCTCCCCCGGCGCTAAGTCTTTTACCTGTCTATATCCCGTTTCAGGTCCTGGCTCACTGATTCCCATTGTCACAAACTTCAGGCCAAAGAAATGTATCCCCATTCTTAAATCTACAGTAAATGGTAGCAATCTTATCCGGATTACCTGCAATCATAAATCTTCACTGCAGTCCATTCCAGTTAAGATGGTGTTAATCAATGCTAGGTCGGTGTGTAATAAAACTTTTATCCTAAGGGACTTTTTTGTTTCTCGTGATCTGGACTTTTTGTACTACTGAGACCTGAGTAAAATGTGGTGACAACTTGGCCTTGACTGAACTGTGTCCCACGGACTGTGACTTTGTTGGTGCTCCCAGGATGTCTGGTCGAGGAAGGGGCCTAGCTGCTGTTCTAATTGAATTTGATGAAGTTTTTATCTTCTGTGGTTGTTTAACTTGCCAAAGTTTTGATAGTTAGCGACTTCAATATTCATGTTGATGATGTATCAGATAAATTTGCCGCTGAATTTTTAAGCACCACTTAGTCTTTAAATTTAATGCACCATGTATAAGGGCCAACCCACAATCATGGTCACACTCTTGATTTGGTTTTCACCTTGGGTCTGAATCCTAATACCCTGTGCACTAATGACTTTTGTGTCTGACCACAAATGTATCACTTTTGATATTGTCTTCAATGCTGACACCCAATCCATCAAAAGCATGACCTGTTCTCGCACTCTCAACAACCACTCTGCAGACAAATTTGCTTCTGTCTTTGCAGATCAGTAAGGATATAGCTTTACCTACTCAGACCAATGACTTAGTCTGCTCCTTTAATAACCTCTGTTTGTCAAACCTAGATGTTGTTGCTCCACTTAAAAACAAAACTATCCGTACAGTTAACTAATCCCCTTAGATAAACAACAACATACGCTGTCTTAAAAGGGAGTGCAGACAGAGGAGTGAGGCAGGATGAAGAGGTCATGTGTATGGGTTTGGTTTGATGTCAGAGCATTCAACAGGTGTTTTTGGTTCATTAGGACCATACTTATTTTATTACTTATTTTTGTAAATAGCTCTCTTAGCTCTGGCTGTGTGCCTGATTATTTTAAGCATGCGATTATTCAGCCACTCTTAAAAAACCCATTGCTTCCCAGTAGCTACAGACCGATATCCAAACTTCCTTTTCTTTCCAAGGTCTTGGAAAAAGTAGTGTATAAACAACAACTTATATAAACAGCTTATACAGGTCCTGAAGGGTGTTCCATCAATGCAGTTTAAGAAAGCTGCGCTTACTTGAAAAAGCCTGGCTAGAATTAACGTCAACTTTCACTTGAGGCTCAAGCCGTTCCACTAACACAGCTTTACTGTGTCTAGTCAATGCTAAGTCTAGCCAGACTGGAATAAGCTTGAGGTGTGCGTGTGCACAGAGTACATAAGCAGCCCAGAATAGTCGATTGTTGAAAAGATGATACTATGTCGCAAAAATAAAAGAAAACTAGAACGATTTTCTTCTCAGCAGCAGAACAAACCTGCTGATGAAACTATATGAAGAATATAGAGGGGTTTTCACCAAAAAGGGCAAAACTGCTGCAATTAACAAGGTGAGGGAGATGACTTGGCACAAAATTGATGACAGATTAAATGTATACCTGTAGGTGGGCAGTGATAGCCTAAAGGTTAGAGGAGCGAACTTATTACTAGAAGAATGATGATTCAATCCCCGCATTCGGCTTGATGAGTCTGCACGGTGAAAGTGAAGAGCAGTGCTTGTTCCCACTCATGGTTTTATCTTTATTTGTTAATAAATGAGCATTCAGATTAGTGACTGTGGTTATGTTATCACTAGGCTAGATAATATCAGATGTATATTTAAAATTATGGTGTAGGCAACTTAAGAAAACCAACTTTCCAACATTATCATACTCTTTGACACATTTTCTCTTTCACAGGATGTCCATTTACAAGCATCACTGAAAGTTAAAAATTAACTGGAAACTTTAGAAGGACATAAGTTCAGTGGAAGCCACTTATAATGATCACGTCTGTCCGGGACAAATATCATTATAAGTAGATGATTATTATAACCATTTCTTTTTCTTTATTTGTCATGCAGAATACCATCTAATTGACATTTGTATATTTATTAGCCTACATGAATATAAAATTACTGAATTTTAATGACTGTTTCAAAATACAGCACAGCTGTTTCAAACACAGTGTGTACATTTTTGAAGCAGCGGGTTCTGACTTTTGCCAATGACAATTTCCTTATAGGTGAAGATAGCAGTGAAATTTACTTAAATTTCTTTCCCCCCTTTTATTGTCATAAGTTTCAGGGAAACTACGTTTGTCATTGAGAGAAAATGACTTTCTGTCTCTGTCATGGTTTCAGTGTACAAGCAGCAGCTGCTGCGCATCATGGGAGTAAAGTACAAAAATTTTATACATATGTTGTGATGTATGAAAAGACCCAAAATGAGTACTGTAGAAGGTCATGGTTTGGACTTTATTTAATTTTCTTTTTGTCTTCACAGCTTGAACAAAATGAGTGAATGAATAAATGAATAAGTTCAAAATAACGCTGGCACACTTTTATTTCTAAAATGATGAATACTAAGCTTTTAAATAAAAGGGTTGCAAGTGTTAAAAGACACTTGATGGAACTGTCCTTTGAGAGTCTGTTTCTGTCTGTAAGACATTCTTTGACATGCAGCTGAATTAAGCTTGACCATCAGCCTGCCACAGAGCTGGCTAGTTCTGCTGACTAAGTTACCATGGTTACTGAGTTGGGACTCATATTAGCCGCAGTGATGGAACGGAACTCTCACTTAAATTAGCAAGGCTTATCGAAATAAGCCAAGCTATCCCGTTAGCCAGCTTGATGGAACACCCCTTTGGACAGCAATGAAATCTTTTTCAGTCTGGATTTCGTGTGGGGCACAGTACTGAAACTGCCCTGCTTAGGGTTCCAAATGATGTTTTAATGCACACCAATCCTGGGGAATGTTCAGTTTTGTTACTGCTTGACCTAAGTGCAGCTTTTGACACTGCTGACCACTCAGTTCTCCTTAATAGGCTCCAGCAATGGGCAGGCATTACTGGGACAGCCCTTGACTGGTTGGCCTCTTATTTGTCAGACAGGAGTTTTTCTATAGCAATTGATCATTACATCTCCTTATCTGCTCGGTTGTCATGTGGTGTACCCCAAGGTTCAATCCTTGCTCCTATTCTTTTCTCCCTGTACATGCTCCCCCTTGGTTTCCTATTTAGTCAATTTAAGTGTATCTCTTATCACTGTTATGTGGACGATACACAGCTGTACTTTTCTTTCAGTTCAAATGACCTGAGCAAACTCTCCACCTTGCAAGATTGCCTAACAGGTATCAAGGACTGGATGTCAGCTAACTTCCTCCAACTTAACCTCTAACTTTTGTTTGCTCACAACCCTGAGTCGCTCGTTCTGTGTCTCGGCTCCAGTTGGTCCAAAATGCGGCCGCCAGATGACGTAGGTCACACCAGTGTTGGCCAACCTACATTGGTTACCAATAGAATGTAGAATTGATTTTAAAATTCTTTTAAATACCTATAAAGCACTAGACGGACTGGTTCCACCTTATATTTCTGAATTATTATGTCCCCTGGCCACGGTGAAATCACTGAGGTCTACTGACCATTGCCTTCTGGCTGTCCTGAAATCTCGGCTTAAGACCAAGGGTGACTGTGCTTTTGCAGTTGTTGCCCCCACCCTCTGGAACTGTCTCCCCCAAGTCCTAAAAAAGGCTGAGTCTGTTTTAAGAAGCTGTTAAAAACTCACCTGTTTAGCACTTTATCTCGTAATGTGTGATTACTCTCTGTGTTACTTTCACTGTTTTTATTGTTGTATCTGACTTGTGTGTCTGCACTCTGTGTAGTGTTATGGTTTTATTCTTTTTATATTGATATTTTGTGTTTTTAAGTTTTTTTATTTTATGTTATCTTATTTTATTTTTTTTAAATTTTGTTTTTGTCTCAGTTGTTTGCATTGTACAGCACCTTGTAACTCTGGTTTTGAAAGGCGCTTTACAAATAAATCACAATGTGTCCCTGACCACCTCCACAATCCGTCCTCAGTGCGTCTTGAGTGTATTTACACATGTACTTTCATGTGGTCAAGCACTATCTGATTGCAATCTGATCACCAAAAAATGCATTTTAATGCAAGGTGTAAAGGGACCCTTAGTCGTGTTCTACAGTCTTTGCAATTACACTTGGTCACTCTTGAGGTAGACAGACTTCTACCACACCAAGTTGAACAGCTCTGTGAGTGAAACCTATTTCATTCATGGCCGCTCCCTCTGTTTGAAACTCACTAGCTCTCTGTATTCATTGGATTTTCAGTGTGTGTATTCTTTTTCCATTATCATCTCCTGGTGTATACATACAGTATGTAGGTGTGTTTGGGGTGGGATTATCCCAGTCTCTCTCCCTGTGGTGTATTGTTTAATTCAGTGTTTGTACTTTTATCAGCTTGTCAGTGTCCCTGTCTGTCCATGGACTGTAGCAGTTATATGTGGAGTTGAATGCTCTGACATCAAACCAAACCCATACACATGACCTCTTCATCCTGCCTCACTCCTCTGTCTGCCACTTTCACTGCACTCTTTCATTTCTGTCTCCACTGGTGACCTCCTCTGGCTTTTTTGCTGACAGGGAAGTAGTGGGGTGAGGTTGAAATTTTCAGAATAAAGGGTTTTGTTTGACCTGGTCAGCAGAGTATAGTGTAGAAAGAAAAGTCCTCTGCTGAAGGGCAGTACTCCCAAAACTCAGCTGAATCTCTCAAATTATTGAAAGGTGAAACCAAGGATGGATGACCAGCTGGGCCAATGGAAGTTGCCAGGGGCTGCACTGTCAGCGAGGGCTGAAGTCCTGGGCCAAGGGGCAGACATATCAAATATGAGCCATGTAGTTAAATGTGAATGAAGAAATAGTGTAAGAGATGTTATCAGGGTCATTGGTCTCATGATGCCCCTAGAGAACAGGCTCATTTTTTAGCTCAGAGCCCTGACCGACTGAGTTTAGGCCTCCATTAGTTAATGAGTTTTTTCCATTCTTAATACCACTACTGACACTTTCTTGAATACAAGCAACAATAGTGGCTCCCAGCTCTTACTAAAGAACTGCACATCAAATTGCAAAACGAAAAGAAAGCAGAGGGAGCGGCCCGATATCTGCCCTCACATTCTGGATATGTCTGCATGAGTTTAGGGCTGTCCTGCGGTGAAAGTGCAAGCTTTCCACAAGTTGGCAATTCTGCAGACTCTCCCATAATTTATAATCACCCATAATTCATTGTATTTAATGTTAAAAATCAGGAGGAAATCAGACAGCAGCAAGTGTACACAGCAGCAAGTACTGTGTTTTTTATTCATGATTTTTGTGGTTTTATTCATTATTCATGATTCTTGTTTTCCTGTTCATTTGGATCCCCATTGGGGGTGGGCTATATCTCCCTAAAATAATTTCACAATATTTCAGGATGTTTCTGAAATAATGATATTCTTGATGATATGACAGGATTTTTGGCTCTCCTTGTACTCAACCGGGTGCTTCTGCTTGAGGTGGTAAAATAAATTTGTTGTATTGCCCCCTTTTGTTGTTACAGTCTTCTTGCACTTCTTACATATTACCATGGTTTGTTGTACATGTGATCTTTTGTAATCAAACCACTTCCACATTACTGAAGTCGCTCCTCTTTTTGGAGCTAACTCCTCCACCATTAAGCCAATAGCAATGTTACTTTAGCTTTCAGCCATGCTTGTTGTTGCGGTGTGTAACAGTATGATGTCATTAAATGAACAAGTTGGAATATCCCTATTATCACTGTATGTTTTTTTATCGTATTAAAAATTATACCGATATAATCTTGAACGATATGATATGGGACACTCCTAAGTTGTTACCATGGCAACATAGGCAGAAAGGTGTGCGGGTAGGCAGGAAGGCAGGCAGGCAGGCTCCTCATACACCCACCAGAGACATGCTCTTGATGCTAATTAGATTCAACTTAGACTTCAAAGAGCAATAATGGGTTGAGTAGTGGAGAAGCCTAGGGTTCTCATCATCTCTTGATCTGTACTTGGGTGAAACACTGCCTGTGTATGCATTTTTAAAAGCTTGACCAGTTGATCAGTCAACCGTTGAATATGTCTGATGCTTTATCTTGGTATGATATCACAGTGAATATATATAAACTTAGCATAAAAAGTAAGGGAATTTGTGTTCGGCAGAATAAGCTGTTTGGCATTGGCAGAGAAGATTTGGCAAATTTTTCATGGGTGCAACCGACATACTCAGCTCTGCTGCTCATCCCACAAATGCATGTTTTTTACAAATGTGGCATCATTTAAAAGGGAAATAAACAGGCTTTCCAATGGTAAGATTTATTGCCAAGAAGCATTGGTACAACAAAGACATAATCTACCAGACACAAATTTCCTTACTTTTTGTGCTAATTTTATATATATTTTGTATTATTTTTGCAGTTACGTGGCACTAAAAAAACAAATGCAATTAGCAAATTTGGTGAAAAGAGTAAAAGGGAATTTTACAGCTGCTTTATTTTCTTTTATTCTGCAATAATGCGTCAATATTCAACAGGAGTGTTAGTGACAACTAATACAGGTATAATGATGTTTGTGAACATGCAGGCTTCATCCCAATACCACAGTCATACATTGAAATATGCACAGCTGTGAAGGAATATTAAAGCAGATGAGACACTTAGATGTGGTTAGTTGGTACACACCACACGGATGACCTAATTTGGATTTCATTAAAGGCTGATTACTGAGAGGATTCTAATGCTGTATGAATTCCTAATGCACATAGACACACACATACTCATATACTACTCTGTGTTTACATGCAGCAATACTGCAAATTGGATGCATTTGCCTCCAGCTTTAGAAGACATGCAGACTTTGGAGTAGGCAGCAATAAAAGACAGTGAGTGCTTGCAGAGTGAATTACAAAGGGCCTCCACTCCCTTGGATTAGTGCAAATACTAATCAATGCCTTAATTAATCTTACCCTAATTCCCAATTAAGCCTGAGACTCATTTTGTCTGGTTTGTTGAAATGCACTTCCCCAGATACCCAGCAGCCCTCAGGCAAGTCAGGCTCAAGAGCCTCACAACTTACCTCAGCTAGAGTCAAGGCTGAAGAAGGTTTGGCTCATTTAGTTCAGTAATTTATCATTTTCATTTTATTTATTGGTCTCAGTGTACAGAATCACTGTTATAGGAGTTAGTAGTGTCAGTGAGGAGGACTTGTACGAGATGATGTTTCATTAGCTGGCTGGTCAGTATCCAAAATTGTCATAGTTACCAAAACACTTAAAACACTGTAGTTCTACAGCATATCTATTCTCTTATGTGTCATTGATTCTACTGAAACACAACTTTTTAAATGTTCTTAGAACAGCTTTAAATTGAGAAGAAAGACAGCCACAGTTAGAGAAAAATCAGTCACCCTTCAAAACCTGCCAGGAGCCACATATGGACCCTGGATTACCAGTTTGCACCAAATAACATTCAGACCAGAGTTAGCATAATTTGATAACAAAATCAAGTAGTAAAATAGCATGAGGTTTACAAAATATACAAGCAAAACAGAAATTTAGTTCCAGAAATTTAAAATATCTCATATCAGATTAACCTGTGCTCAAAAACTCTGCTTAGCTGTACAGTGCTATAATATGTGGAAACCAAAATCGGGAACATGATGAAATATTGTTGTTTGAAATCATCTTGAATAATAGAGTCTGAGGGCCCATCACAATAAAAGGCATGCTGTAACAGAAACTAGCTTTTAGGAACACGCACACAACACACCAAGGGACTTTGCACCCCAATATTTAATTTAGCAGAGAAGAAGCATATGAATGCCATTAGCTAAAAAGATTGCCTCTTTGTTTATTTTGGCTTCTACTTTGTGATAGAAGCCAACATGGACAGTCAACTTTGGAAGTAAATCTAATTTGCTGTAGCATGAGTTGAAGAAGTTGGAGAAGTTGCTCTCCATTGTTATCAGCTACTGTATATCCATTTCAAGATTAAGATATGCCAGTTAGGAACTCAGTTCCAGTTCATCACTGCTAGATGAAACTGGGGCTGTTGATGTCTGCTGCCAGCAGCTTGCAGCAGTAATGCAATGGACAGTGGCCAATAAACAGTGCTGACTGTTTGATGTCTCTGAGTGCTTATTGTGAATAGATGGAGAATGTTAAAGAGCACTAGATTTGATAACAGAGCAAGCACTCTGAATTAAATTGAAATGTTAGCATATTGTCCATTACGACCAATACATTAGCCTGGTTGATAGCCAATAAATCACAGGAAATTCAGTGCAGAAATCCCCAAAAAGGGCTGGTAAATACATAAAAATTAGTCCCCCCAAGTCAATTGTATTTTATTTCATTTTTATTTTAGAAATCCAAAATGTCCCACTCCATATCTTTCTTGGTCACAACACTTAACAGTAATACTGAAAACGAAGGGATTCTTGTCAAAAATGTTCTGTTCTGTTATGTGCTATGTTAAAGAAAAAAACACATATCAACCAAAATATCGTTATCAGATCTTTTTTTTACTCTTAAATATTGAGATCATTATCTAAATCAAATGTTGAGTGACTGTTGGGCTCCAATATCTACCAACAGTAAAAAAGGTGATATATGGGAATAAACAGCCGCTGTGCTTGTTAGGTGGGCCGTCCTCAACAGAAATACAACACAAAGTCAGATCTTAACATAAAGACAGCCCACCTGTCTGGACTGTTGACATAAGAACAACATGGCTCATAGCTGACAAACTGAAAACTGAATGATACAAATTGAAAGTATGGTGAGGACGTGACAGCAGTGCAGCAGCTCTGCTTTGTTTCTGCTCTGTGCTGTGAGGAAGATGGTTGGACGGCGATGCAGACTGTCACTCCCCTCTCTCCAGTGTGTTTTATGTCTAGCACTCCTGTGACATTTGTAGTTAATTCCACACTCTTAATTGGAAAGCAGTCTTGTAAGCAGGAGCTTAGGCTATTAAAAGCAATGTTCTAGCATGGTGCATGGCTATTAATTGTAGTGCAGCCAAGGGGCTGGAAGGAGGCAGAGATGAATGAACAGTGAGGCAGAGAGAACACAGCACAGGGCAACTCTGAATTAATTACAGCTAACCTTGAATATTCAATTGTCCCATAGGACAACGCACTGCTTGTGTGTGTGTGTGTGTGTGTGTGTGTGTGTGTGTGTGTGTGTGTGTGTAGTCTTGACAACATATCCTACAGTTTACCTCAGTGTGACTGCATGTTTATCAGAACATGCAGTAGAGAGAGAGAGCACCAGCAGTGTTTGACTTTGCAATGTTAAAGAGGAAGTCTAGTGATTTTCTACATCAGCTTGTTTTCCAGATGTTCTATGTGTTAAAAGTAGTATAAAGCCTTTTGTGTCCCCAGAGGGAGTTATGTGAAATCTGATAACTTTCCTTAAGTGATGTCACTTGAGTCAGTGTCGGTTGGGGCAAGTTTGACAATGGAAAAAAAAGGGGATGTGTAATTAGAGAGAAGTGAGGTTGCCAGACCTATGTAGCTTGTCATCTCTGCTGGAGGCTAGCAGCTCCAGGCTACATTAGCCGCTACTAGCATAACACACCGTGATCTCCAACAGAATTGTCGGCAGTCAAGTTGCATTGTGGGTAATGTAGGTAGGCTAACAGGTTTTGACCAGGAAGAAGAATGTCTGGGATAAAGAAAACAATATCTCTGGTTTTACCGCATCAACTGACAGAATGGCACTTCTGCTTCATTTTTTCATCACTCATGACCAACATAAGCAGCTCACTCTGTGATCTTTTTTTTTGTTTGTTTGTTTTTGGTGTTTTTTTTTTGGGGGGGGGGGGGGGGGGGGGGTCATCAACTGATAGTGTAATAAAATGATTGTACATATAATTTACTAACTTAAAATCCCTCTCCACTTAAAAGTTTGTTCTTCTTGTTCCTACAGTGGGGTGTGTGAGCTTCACTGTGCAGAATGATGTATGTGCAGGGTTTGACACTAGAAGGCTGTTTTCACATTCATCTGCTGAAAGTGGAAATGTTTGCTGTGCTCATTGAAAATCTAATTGAAGAGGCAGGCCGCCTACTAGCATGATTTGTGACATCACAACTAGTTTGGCGCCAGTCCTCGTCCAGTCGTCAACTTACACAAGTGCAATGTGGAAACCTGAAGCCTCCAGTGCACATACACTGAGAATGGACTTCACAGTAAAATAGGAGACATCATACATTCATAGAATTTTTAATGAGGAAGGAGTAGATGTCATTTTAAGGATTTAAGGTGGTAATTATACTTTTTTTGTGGAAAAACCCTATGAGACACCCATTATTGTTCCAAGCACATTGAACAAGTATTTTTTATGTCTTAATACATTTCTGGAGAGGATCTTTAAAGAAGTGGATTCTCAAAGAAGTGGATTAAGAGATAAACTACTCTCCAAGTACTCTTAATTTATTGATGTTACTCTCCACTGCTGCTAAATCCCTTAGTGACACTTGAAAAAGCAAATAGAAAAGGTGGCCACTTCTCCCCTCTTAACACACTCACATGAACACATACACACACGCTACGGACACACAAACACATTCACTCACAAGTGGGTTTATGTAGGGCAGCAGACTGTACAGTTCCTGTAGTGTTCTGTAATGTGTGTGTGTGTGTGTTTGTGTGCATTAGCCAGCAACACTCACACACACCCAGGAGGATTCCACATGGGTTGAAGAGAGTGATCAGCCATTTAGACAATGCACTGATCACTCTCTTCTCATTTAGACAATACATCATTCTGCACAGTGAAGCTCACACACCCCACTGTAGGAACAGTAAATGCAGTCACACAAGCACACACAGACACACCAGGCATATACAAATGTTCAGGCGGATGTTGATGATGGCTGCCACACACAGCAACACACACAACCCACAGGAGAGTAAACACACACACTGAGGTCAGAGGTCGCAGGAGTTTTGACTAGACTTTCTACTAGCTAGGCAACATGGGATTAGATCATATGTTTAACAGATTCCCTTTGGCTGTGATAGCATCCCCCCTACTTCACATTATTTTACAGGCCTGTATGAAAGCCTGAGGTTGGGCTAGGTGTTTACTCACCCAGTCTGTGTTTACATTAAAGGAATAAAGAATATAAGAACATGTTGTGGGCTGTGTGGACTCTGACGACATACCTTATTGCTGGAGATGTGAGTGTTGTGCTGTGTGATTGCAGACATTGTGAGCGTGTGTTATAATAATTAGCTGTAACTCTAGAGTCTCAAAAGAGATGAGAGGACTCCAGAGTGAGACCTCCTGCTGTGCAGAATAATTGTTGGCATGTGAAAGTCGAAATGTTTAAGGATGAAATCATCTGTTTTGCGGAGACTGAATGCTAAATTACAGATGATTGGATTTCCTTGTGACTTCAGGTTTTTACACCACATGGAACTAAACTCCTGGGTATCTGTGATAAAATAATAAACTCAAGGTTCACACATTGCTTTTTTGAATGGAATTGGCTCAAGTGTCAGAAAGATGAGCTGTTCACTCTCTCTACTTTAGACTCATTGTTGCATCAGGGCTGGCAATGTCTCGCTGCCCTCCTCCGATGCATAGTCATCTCCTTTGTTTTACTGATGTTGAGGGTCAGTTTTTTATTGTTGCACCACAACACAAAGCTTGCCACTTCTGTCCTGTAGGCTGTGCCTGTGATCTAGCCTGAGTGTGGTGTAATGCCAATATAAAGATTATGTTGTCATCCCTACAACCATATCCCCAGAGGAGTTCCAGTGATCATAAGCAGTGTCCTGAAGGTGAGATGAATGATTCTGTGGTCTGCTTTAGAGAAAGGCCAGAATCCACCTACAGAGGCTGGGCCTCAGGCAGAAGGTGTGGAGCTTGTTTAAGAGTTTGGAGGGGATGATCGAATGCTGAGTTGTAATCAGTGACCGGCATTCAGATGTGATTGTCCTTCTTTTCAGAGCGGGAGAAAGCAACACTATGATACAGCAGCAGGGACTGCCTCCTCTGTGCATCAGTTGGAATGATAAGTTGCAGGCACTGCAGGCAAACTACATTGTGTCTGGTATGTTGTTTTTGATGTGTGCCATAACTACAAGCCATATTGACTGGAGTGAGCATCAGTTTGGGTTTATTTCTCCCGTACTTCTTTTGGTATCCGTCCTGTCAGATGGTCTTTGTTTTTTATTTGCTTAGGTTTTGAGATGTCTGTCTCAGAGATTCCTACCTCCACCCCAATATAGTACAATGGAGGTGAATGGAATTTAGTTAGTAGTGATCACATAATTTAAAAAAAAAAAAAAAAGTATTAACATATCTTATTAAATGCTCTTATTACCCTGGATCATCTGCTGTGAATGTGTCTCTTGTTTCTACCAAGAAAATATTTACTGCCATGAAACCTATTGACAATATGTTGTGTGGATTTTACAGAGTAATGAGGACACACCTTTTCAGGTCAAACCCAGCAGCTCTTGAACATGTCTGATATCATTGTGTTAATAGTGGATAGTGGAGTGAATAGTATAAAACAGTGGATATACAACAGGCTAGATGATGTGTTGGTGCATTTCGGTGTGTTTGCACTGTAACATCCTCAGGCTATTTCTCAAGAAGTTGTTGTGTTGAGGACTTCTGATGTTAGAAGGAAATGACACAGTTAAATGTCTTTGTTCTGGCTGGAAATAGAAGTATTGGGCTGTGCTGCTGCAGTAAAAACCTGTCAAGAGATTACTTTGTATAGGATTATTTTCTTGCATCAGGTGTACAGTACAGCCACACAATTTCTTTTATCCAAGCCATGACTGGGTGATGAAACAATTTGCTCTGTTTGTGTCTTCCTCCACCAGGGGTGATCTACACCACAGACATGTTGGACCGTGAGACCAAGGATTCCTATTGGTTGACGGTGTATGCCAGCGACCATGGCGTGGTTCCCCAATTTGCCACTATCGAGGTGTTTGTCCAGGTGGAGGATGTTAATGACAATGCCCCGCTGACCTCGGAGCCACTGTACCGGCCCTCACTACCCGAGAACTCTCCACGGGATGTTTCTGTGATCCAGATCCAAGCCCAGGACCCTGACGCCACTCCCCCTGCTGCTACTGACAGGATCAACTACCGCATCATCAGTGGGAACCCACAGAACTTCTTTACCATCAACCCCCGAACTGGTAAGCAATGGTATATGTGTATTTCCGTGTGTGAAAAAGGCACGGAAGTAACCCCCAATTCATGGTGTCTAGCTATCTCAGGTTGAGCAGAATGTGGACTGAAAATAGTGATTCTTCATGTGTATCTTCATGTGTGGGTCGAATGACCTCCAAGGAGAGAGATCATGAATTTTCCTTTTACTCTGAGCTTTCCATTGTAGGGCAAAAGCAGCTGAAAGGGGGCTTAAATCAAAAAGAGTTTTTCTTTCTAAGTTATACTGAAATATGCACTAAAAAGAAATCAAAGAAAAAATCTAAATTTGGGTGACATGCGGAATGGAGAGATGAGGGTAACACACTCTGTAAACTCTACAGAGAAAAACATCAAACATGTTGTCAATAATGGTGATGAGAGTGACAGGCAGCAACTGGACCAGAAGACAAATGATTAAAATCCTTCTACACCACACACTGCAAGATTTTATCTGGAGACTGTCAGTATACCAATTGACCCAGACTGGAGCAGATTCTAACTTGCTCTGATCAGTCGTCACACCTAAACCATATTCATAACTGGTTCAACAATTGTGATGCGTGTTCCTACCGTAACATGCTGCTCCAAAATCTCCCTCGAGTGTTCAACTGGGTTAATATCTGGTGACTGTGAAGACCATAGCACATGATTCGCATTAATTTCATACTCATCAAACCATTCAGTGAGCCCTGTGGAAGTCTCTGCATTTGTTATGTGTCTTTATTCATTCATTAAGGTTGTTCCATCAGTTCTTTTAAACATAAACTAGAGACAGCAGCATAAAGTGGTAAACTGAGGCTGTTATTATAATGTAGATGGATAATGTGACATGTCTCCTCTCCATTCACCATGACATCATCAGCAGTTACAATTTTCTGGGGTTCATGAGGTTTCCTCATTACTGACATTCAGTTAGGTGATGATAAAACTATACGCATTTAATTAGAGGCATGTGGCATAGCACTAGTATAGAGGGAAAATGTTAGAATAATAGCATCTGTGTAGTGTGAGTGTGGGATGAAGGAGTGAAGAGGAGCATGCTGGGAGAAACAACAGCAGTTGCAGTATCGTCTGGGAACATGAACACACACACATCCATACACACATGCTCCACTCTGCATGCTGCATCACAGTTTGTTCTGCAGATAGGGCTCGTGGTGGAGAGAGGGGGAGATATAATTGGCTGCTGCTATATTTATCTTTCCTTTCTTCAAGATCCTTTCACTTTGAATTTGATTATAATCCACCCATTCATTTCAAACAACCCTTCCCCCCATTCATTAAAGAGATTCTTCCACTTTGCTTTTTTGTATTGTCATCTTTTTTCTTCTCATGTTCTCCTTTTCTGTCATCCTCTCATACTTTCTTCTTTCTTCTCTTTTCCACCCATGTGCCTGTTTCTCTCTGTCTCCATGGCGGATGTTGAATATTTGATTTTGTTGTTATGAAATATTGATGAGGGACTACAAATAATCCATAAACCTGTAGCACTCTTCCTCTGTGATTTACACTTTGCAGTTGTATTTATTTCTTGTCCATCTGCCTGATTGTCTCCTTCACTGTCTGTTTATACCCTTCACATCTGTTGCTTACCTTGTTTCTCTTTCTTTTGTACGATAGTTATCCACAGTTCATGAAGCACAGCACAGTGCATTTGGATGTTATGTGGTTGTAACTATAGCATCAGTTGACAGACTGGGACTGTGACGTAGGGGTGTGCCTGAATACAAATACATTATTCGCACAAATAGCGCGGGGGGGGGGGGGGTTACAAATATTTGTATGAAACAAATATTTTAAAAATTGATTTGTTTTTGTCAAATACCAGTGCGCAGGTCGGTTACATTGCTATCTCAGTCTCTCTCCTCTGCTCCGCTGTTACATCTATCAGCAGGTCTCAATGAGGGGAGTCACATCCACCTGCTATATGACGCACATTTCATAATTTGGACATCACTCCCGGAGTTGGGGGTGTTTGCCAGAGATAAAGCTGAGCTACTGACACATGCAAAGTTCTCCCAAGGGACTCTCCATAACCTGTTGTTCCCCCACTCCTTTCCACAAAGTTAGGTTGTAAAAAATAGGCAATAAATGAAAAGTGCAAAGCAAGAATTGCCTTTGAAGTTCTTCACTACATGTTACATGCTGTGCTGTCTCTGTGTTATGGGTGTATAGTTAGGTAGAGGTCTGTCTGCAATGAGGTGATGAGTAAAGTTTTAGTTCAGTAGTCTATGATCTCAGAGACTCCATCTTGAGACCGGGTGTGGGGACCTCCTTCATAAAGAGGTTTATTCATGAACACTTATTGTGACACTTTATTTTTTTTAAATTAAAAGCATAATGAAATTCTAGAGACATTTTATGAAGCTGGGTGCAGCTGCCTGAGCATGTACCTGTTCCTGATTTACTTACACTTTAACCAGTGCAGCTGTCTGCGCACACTGCATCAGGTCATCGCGCAGTCACACTTAACATGCATGAATGTTAAATGACCATGAACAGTAATCTGCCAACCCCTTAATTTCCGGTTTCCCCCTTTTTTGTCCATAAATAGCAAAATCGTCTTACACAGCAAGTTAATACACAGTATATATGAAAGTATCATATATATTGTGCACTAATGTGTTCAGCTCTTCATTAAATGTGTTTACAACACTGATTCGTCCCTCTGTCAGGGTCGGAAATTAATGGAGGCTCAGGTAAAATTGCCCTTGTAAAATAAACAGTTAAAGAAAGACTTGATACGTTTTGCAAAGCGCAGTTTTTCCCTGATATGCTTTCAACAGCGGTGCAGCACTGCTGTTAAGTGATGAACACTACTGCTGAATCACAATGAACGCAAACCAGCTGACTGGAGCTGGTGGTGAGAGAATGGGGATTGGTATCATGCATGTCCATGCTGCACCCTCTCCTCTCTGTCCTCTTCTCTGCTCTCTGTCCACACACACACACACACACACACACATACACAGCAGACAGGATGAAATGGACTTTTGGTTTTACTTTACTAGAGTTGACTACGACTGCCATAAGTGCAACAAAGACCGGCGGTAAGGTAGACAGTACAAGAAATTTATCAAACTGTTGGATAAGCAGGACATAAACTTAAATATGATGTCTTTGACTTCCAACAGCCAACTTCCACTCTCCTCTCATCAGCCCATATGTTTTATAGCTGTATGGAGCTCATTATGCTAACAGCGAACAGTTAACAAGCTCAAAATGGACGGTTTATGGCATGTAGCAATTTAGTCTAATTCGCTATGTATCTGCAGTACCTGCAGCAGTGAGTCTGACCAGCAGCATCAGAGGGAGGAGGACATAGGAGAGGTTTGGTTTGTGAAAAGATCATGTTTTGGGTTAAAATGATCATTTGAAACATGGTTAAACGTGGCAACTGTTGGTCATGAATACAGTAAAACGCAGTTAAAATGTCAGGTTAAACAGAAGTAAAATGCAGTTAAGATGTCCTGATGTCATATCTTCTTGCTGTCTCTAACTATCTAGCCAACCACCCAACTCCCTCCTCCTAACAAGGGAAAAATCATCTTATCAAGTCATCTTATATTGACGTCATCAATACTACGTCACATCCCTGGGTCATAATTATTATGGCCACTAGATGGTGTCTGTAAGTCAAAGGTGACCTCCACCTCACCAATGAACCTACTACTAGGTGTAGCAGGTCCCTTCTAATCCACATCTATGAGGCTGTTAATAACTGATAACGCCCATTCAATCAAATGAAAACTTTCAAAGTGGGTGTCAAATGTGGGTCCTAGCATTGTGGGCTCTGCGTGCACACAGGGACCAAAGCTGTTAAAGAGTCTATGTTGTGGGTTGGAGGATGGACTGGATTGCAACCAACATTATACAGTATCTGCAGGAGACACTGTGCTATACTGTGAGGCCTGCCGAGAGACGCCATCTTCCCCAAAAAAATCTTTTCAGGGAACAGTAGATAACTTCATCAGCGGCATCAAAAAGTATACTGCTGAACAACAGGGACAATCAGCAATGTTGTTGAGATGTTGAACTGTGACGTTGCTACATAATGTTATTAATAAAATATACACTAAATGGGTAAAAATACTCACACTAAGTTATAATCCTAGTTACAGATTATAACTGTGTGAGTATTTTTACCCTTTAAATGTTCTTGCATTATATGTTTAGCTGCTCCCTTTGCTTTTTTTAAATATTCAATGACAAGTCATTGAATACCGATCTGTCATGCAACATAGTCCCAACAAGAGGTAAGGTATTTCCCATCATTTGAAAAAAAAATTCCCTGGAATTTAGCCAAAATGCCCCAAAACATATTTCATGAGGGCAAAAAAAAGTCATTTAAAAAAAAGTTTATTTCACTAGGTGAAAGAATCAATCCCATGTTTTTTAGATTTTAGATTTACTATTACTTGACTTTTGCAGTGCCTATATTTTCTTTTATTTTATAAGTTTTGACCTTTATGAACCACAGCACCAAGGCAAATTCCTTTATTTGAAAACCTACTCTGCAATAAATCTGATACTGATTTTTTTCTGATTTCTGACAGATTTGGTATCTTTTGAAACTTCTCTCCTCTAATAGAATTTATATTAAAAAATCTGTGTGTTTAAACAATGTTTGGCTGCACTGCTTTAGTTTACATGGACTGACCCACTGCCTTGGTATGGGCATGTTGCTACAGGTACTGGTACACAGAGGTTTATAACCAACCCAGTCTTACATCAAAATGTGTAATAGCTATGTTGGTCCACCCTGCAAAATGCATTAGTTTCATTATAATGGCTCTAAAATTGTGAGATGCCTTCGTTTTTTGGTTGTTAGTTTTTTTTTGGCCTATTCTCTTCTATCACGTGACTGTCAAGTTTCTGTCTGTTCAAACAACAAAAATGGCTGACATTTATTTTATTCTCATTGGAAAATGCAATATTTTAAGATTGTTTCAGCATTAAAATGATAACATTTCTAGTGAGAAATGTGCATTTTATTTTCATAATCTTCATTCAGTGAGTGAATATGATGTTCAGTTTGTCAGTTATTACGGAGATTCTTGCAGGTTTTTCATTGTTGCTATGGTGGTTGCTATGAACACTGCTGAATCATTGTCTTTATGTTGTGTAGTCATCTGAGCTGTTATGTTATTGTGTTATATTATGTAACTGTTTGATGATGTTCTTTCAGTTAAAAAACGTAGATTTTAGAGCACCCCAGGGACAAATTGAATTTGAAATCCAGAATTTGAAGCTTTGCAATTGGCTGACTGGAGGACCCACCCTGTCACCATGTTAAGGTGTTTCTCTTAATGATATCTTTAACATTTCTCAGCACAAAACACAAAAGTGTTCTTGATAAGTCAACTGTATGATAGGTTAATGTTATGGCCAGAAACAGTGCTGTTCCTGGCACCAGATCAGTTTCCCCCGTGATTAATGTAGACTTTTCAAAATATGTTACCATAGAAACCACTGTGATATCAGTTCTAATTGCAGGAAAGTTAGCTGTTAATCTACTGCAATTGTTAACATATTGGTAAGCATTCAGCAGGAAGTTTAATACATACACGATGTGGCTGAACAAACATTTTGAATCCATAACAAATAAGCTCCTTAAACGTAGTTTGAAGCGCTGCATAACTCCTGCTGACACTGAACACCAACCCAAAACCCCATTTCTAGAGTACTAGCTAAAATATCTGACATTAACCAACATCTTTACTTTTTGTAAACGTAGATCATCTAGATGCAGTATAATTACCAGTTCGGCTGTACTAGATATTTGATATATTCAGTAGATATATCTTTTTACAACCCTATTTACAACCCTAAACCAGAGGAACTACTGAATTGAGAGTACACTGACTAGTTTAAGGGGATGATAAACACATTTGTATAATCAAATTTTAAATATGTAATTGTTCAATGGGTGAAAACCACATTTTACCCATATTTGACAGTACCCCCAGTTGTTGACTATACTCACATGATAGCTGAGGTCAACAGCTCTCTATAATAGCTGTTCCCATGTCTGTGGCCCCTTTTCTTGCTGAATTGTAAACCTTCAAACATGCACCAAGGTTAAGGTTCAAAGGTCAGTATTTCAAAGCAGAAGCCATATAGAATCTTCATACTGACATATGTTGCTTTCTTTGTTGAGACCCTTCCAACGATGTACTTGGTTTAGCTCTACAACACATTTTTAATTTTCTCATTTCATGGACACAAGCCATCCCAGGCCTAGTTTCAGAGAGCATTTTGAAAGCCCTATATATAAAGAAAATGAAGCTTTTTGTTTGTTTGTTTTTTCTTTTTTAGTGGAAATAGTGACTGAAATGAGTCAACTTGAGAGATTACAATACTACTGACAATCTAGGGCATTACTACAGGCTTGCAGGAAGGCCTGAAATGCTTGGGTTAGGGTTAGGGCTGAAAAGACCAACCCGTTCTCATTCATGCATAGGCTACTATTCAGACAACCCTGGATATTTTTTTATCTTTATAATTCTTTGTTTTGGGATTTCATGTCAGAATGACATAGTCCATTAAATCAGAATCTGTTTTATTAGCCAATGCAAGCATTCAAAGAATGTGTCTTGGTGTTTGCTCCCAAAAAACACAAAAGAACAAAAACAGCGAAGATAAGGTAATAATAATAATAATGAAATAAACAAACTAATATTGAAATTAAATTGAAATTTTAAAAGCTATTTACCAAATGGAATAGTAATAGTTTTGAAATGGGATGGTAAATGGTAAATGGTAAATGGACTGTACTTGTATCGCGCCTCTCTAGTCTTCCAGCCACTCAAAGCGCTTTTACACTACAAATCACATTCACCCATTCATACCCATTCATACACATTCATACGCTGAATGGGTACAGGGGCTACCATGCAAGGTCCCAACCTGCCCATCAGAGGAAATCTAATCATTCACACACTGATGGTGCAGCCATCAGGAGCAATTTGGGGTTAAGTATCTTGCCCAAGGTCACATCGACAAGCGGACTGGAGGAGCCGGGAATCAAACCACCGATCTTCTGATTAGTGGACGACCCACTCTACCTCCTGAGCCACAGCTGCAAATATAAAATTAATATATAAAACCGATACAAAATGGATATAAAACTTGAAATTAAATATTGACTGTACAAAGGAAATATGGACAAAGAAATGAAGTGTATGAAATATATGAAGGTGACCAGAGCAAAAATTAAATATGACATGTGCATAAGTAACTGATTTATGTAACTGAGGTTGAATGCAATGCACAATCTAAAGTCCAGTTTGATGAAATATATCAAAGTGACAAGTTCAGGAATTAAATGAGGGATGTGAAATGTAAAGTCCGGTTTGATAACCCCATCTTCAATGTGGCACTGATGCGTGCGCGCACACACACACACACACACACACACACACACACACACACACAAAACCAAATAATTATAAATGATCACTTTTTGTAACAATAAAGCAAGAGGGCACATTCAGTGAACCCCCAATCGTTAAGGGGATTGCTCTCACATACTTAAATTTTATGATGAGCAGCATTTTCAGTTGTGCATCATTTCATGATTTGCCATCTCCTCATTAAGAGTTTATGATGTGACTCATACTCATGTGACTCATGAAAAACACATTTTGCACTGCAACTTGTTGAAATTCTTCACCTCATTAATGAGCATCACTGAATTTAGCTTTTCATTTAATCACTGAGTTGGTTGAAGACTTTATTGGTTGAGGAATGTCATTAGGAGTGCCAGGACTGTCAGTTTCTGGTGGAGCAGGGAACTGTGGGATGGCAGAATTTCCTGATTTACCAAAGGACGGTATTGTGCTTTCTAAACTGGAGGAGATAAGGAAGGAACCATCCTCAACGACAAAGGTCCCTGAACTTTCTGGGACATTGATATAATCTATATCTCTAAAATGTGAATCCCAAACATCCCAGACTTCATTAGCTTGTGTAGTGGATGGTTGAGAATGTGATTTGAGTCAGTTGTGCCAACACTTTGTTTCATTGACCTTTATAATCCTCTGCTGTCTGCCTTTCTCCTCTTTCTGCACACTGTAAGTAAATTGTAGGTTTTGTTGAAGCCTTAAGTCCTTCATTCATCACACAGGCTTCAGTAAACCTATCTATATGGTAATCAACACACACACACACACACACACACACACACACACAAACATTAACCATTGCGTTCCATTGTGTGAGATTTGTGTTCCCATTGTATTTAAGTATTCCAGTTTCATCACTGCCAGTCCTTCCCTATCCATTCATTAGTCCCTTCCTGTCGTCATCATGCTACTAATCTCTTCTCTCTTCCTTTACTTCTTTTATCTCCTACACATGACAACTGTCAAATCCACACATAAATATACATGCAGTCCCCACTCTTGAATGTCAATAAGGAAATCTTTTTTGATGTCATTCCCCTATTTCAAAGTAAGAGCATGCAGTCTTTCTATGAGCTTTTTTTTTTTTTTTTTTTTTTTTTTAATAATCAGCGATAACTAACGTGCATTTATTGTTTTATGTTAATGTCATACAGTGAGTATTAGTGTGTGTTTATTTGTTTTATGTATATAGTCTAGCACACACTTTCGTATACATTTCTGTTTGAGTATGAGAGGCATGAGGATGCTTGTGGGCAACATTCAGCTCTCTAAAGCGGTGGCTTGGCTGCGTTTTGATTTGATTTGATTTGATTTATTTATTTATTTATTGAATGGGACAGTGTGCAGTTTGCAACATTAAAGATGCACTGCACCAGAGTTAACTTGAAGCTAATTTGCACCTGTAGTCCCTGACAAAAAACATACAACAGCACAACAACAAACAGTAAAAAGCAACCCCCCACCCCCCCAAAACAAACAAACAAACAAACATCCTTTATATTTTTCATTTATTCTTTCAGATGGGTAAAAGTCACAAAGCACTTCACATCTTATTAGTAGTGTACCCCCATAATGTAGGTGTAACGTCTGTGTAGAACTGCACCGTGTTTCGTTGGGTTACATTGTTTCAGTGAGGCTATTTTAACTGTTGTAAGATATGACAAGTGACAGCATCCTGGTTAAGGTCTTTGATAGAATGGCTGTTGGTGTTGATAGTTGCTTTTGTTTCCAAATGTCGTATTGTAGTTTTATTGTTCATTGTTAATATGTAGATTACGTCAAGGTAAAGTTAGCTACCAAGCCGGCATCTGTTGCCATGAAAAACTGTAAACATTGATGGTGAGAGCTGGGGGAACAAAAAGAGGGTGCAGGATTTCATACACTGCAAATATGATTAAGATGCATTGTAAATAGACCAGAAATCATACTAATCCAATCTGTAAAGAGGGCAACTGTAGAAGATGCTGGTGATTGACATCCAAATATCTCTCCACATCCTTTCAATGCAAGTGTAATTTGTAGAGAATTATGAGGTTTAACATTTAGACATTTTCAGCTCAGCATTTAAAAGATGACTACTTTTATCTACCATTTTATTGTTAAACAATAATAAAACATAAAACAGAATGAATACAAATGCCAAATATATGTGTACCTACATCTGATCTAACCCATACAGCTGAGTTTTCTAGTTTCAATAGAGCAATAAGGCATGACACAAAGACACTACGACCAGTATATGGCAGTACATTACCCTATATTTATATGTTATATAAATTTAACATATTTATATAATATCTTCGCATTAGGGTCCTGCATCACCCTGTCGGGATTCATTTCACAATAATGACCCGCTCACTGTACATTATCCCTTACTTATAACATACTCCTTACTATTATCACCTGTAAGACTCATGTGATACTTCAGTATAACTACCATTGAGAATTGTTTTGACCAATTGAATGGGACATGATGCTGGGTGTGCACCAATCCACACCAATGTATCAGAAAACACTTCTCCATATGCAACTTTTATAGTAAATATACAGTCAAAATTAACATAGTTAAATAATAACCTTGTTAATGTTACACTCATGAATTGAAACGTTGAGACATATTTTAGTTTATGTTAATTCTGAAAGAATAAGTGAAAAATAAAAGGGACAAGTTGGCTGGCCCTCAGTGGCTGTACAGGACTAACAAAGACAACGGCCAACTTATTATACATAAAGAAAATACCAATTATGCTTAAAACAACAAATGGGGTGAATGATAACAATAAATGCAATAATAAGTGAAACAAATGACACAAGTTATGTCTTTACAGGTTGGATTAGTATGACTTCTGGTCTATTTACAATGCATCTTAATGATATTTACAATGTATAAAATCCTGCACCCTGCTTTTGTTCCCCCAGCCGCAACATCAGTGTTTACTGTTGCTATGGCAACAGATGTTGGATCAGTAGCTAACTTTAGTTTACCGTAATCTACATATTAACAATGAACAATAAAACTACAATACAACATTTGCAAACAAACAGCTATCATCATCAACAGCCATTCTAGCAAAGAAGCATAGAACTGAGATCCACAAATGCTTTTTGATTCACAAATAAAAACTGAGTTCACAAATGCCTGTTCAAAAATTATAAATGTTAGGAAGATATTCACAAATGCTTTTCATTTATTTGTAAATTAATTTAATGTATTCAGAGATCATTTTTTTATTTGTGGAATTTGTTTGTGTATTTGCAGATCTGTTTTATATTTGCAAAATATTTTTGTGAGTTTACAAATCCTTTTTTTGTATTTGTGGAAGGTGTTTATATTTACAGATTTCACATTTACACAGCTTGTCAATCTGTTCACACAAATCATCTATCTCCATAAAATTAACAGTGTTTGTATTTATTGATTCATTGATTGTTTCCCCACCACTGTAGCAAGTGAGAGGAATCTGCCTGTAGTGAAACAGACAAGCTCACAGACTGGGAGACTTGATCAGTCAATGTGGATACAGTTAATAAGTTCAAAACACACATACAACGGGATATTTGTGTGATTTAAACAGCTGCCTGCCCAGATTATGTTTCAATAAACGTCACAGAAATAGACTTAGAGTGTAAAAAAATGCAGAGGGTCTCCATGAGACGTGTGTCTCTCACACGTCTCAGAGTCAGTGTTGATTGATACATTTAAATGGAAGTGTTTCTGTTCTTTGAGTCAATGAGTAATCGTGTTAAATAATCGCGATCGTGATTTTTGCCATAATCAAGCAGCCCTACATTCTGTACAGTGTATTGGTATCTATATATAATGGTGGATAAAGTCCAATAAAGGCATAGAGAGTTAGTCATATAGGAATGTTATAGGAATGAAAGTAATGCTCATAATGACAGGAGGTGTGGTGGAACAAACACACACCATGTTACTCTCCTCTAAGACTGAATTATATCCCTTTTACACTGATTACAATGCTCATTGGCATGAATCTTCCAGCTTTCTTCCCACATCTTGTCCTCCATTTTTGGCTATTACCCCCACCTACCTCATTTCTTTCCCGGGTCTCTTATCCTGTTTCACATTCCCAATCTCACAACAGCAATTAAGCTTCTGGCTGCCAGGGCGTTTGAGCTAATGTTGCATAATCACGTTGTTAATGGTTTCCTGCTTCATTCATAAGGCTGGTACTCACTGGGAAGAAAAGAGAGACCAGCTCGGAGAAGGAGAGAGGTGACGTGTTTGTGTGTGTGTGTGTGTGTGTGTGTGTGTGTGTGTGTGTGTGTGTGTGTGTGTGTACTTGTATGGCTATCATTATGAGAACCAATCTGAGTTTTAGACCTGGGAAGTGAGGACATTTTAGAATAGTGAGGACATTTTGGCTGGTCCTCACATTCTGACACACCTTCAAAGGGCTGTTTGAGGATTTAGACTTGGTTTTCGTGTCAAGGTTAGAATTGGGTTTAGGTTCAGTTTAGGGTAAGGCATCAACTGTGATGGTTAAGATTAGGGTTAGGGGCCAGGGACTGCATTATGTTGATGAATGTCCTCACTAAGATAGATATAAAAGTGTGTGTGTGTGTGTGTGTGTCCTGAATAGATGACCAGGAATAAGCCCTGAAAAGAGAGAGCTCTTTTTCAGCAACCTCATGGTTCTGTCTCTCTTTCTCTCTCTCTCTCTCTCTCTCACACACACACACACACACACACACACACACACTTCCATATCCACACTAGATGTGATTTTCATTAATTAATTAAATAAACGAATTTACATCTAGTAAAGTTACATCAGAGTGCAGCAAATGACCATTTATGATTTTAATAGTTACATGTTGGAACTATATATTGGCAACAATTTATCCCTCCTCCCAGTACACACACAGTTTTTTCATTCATAGTTATTTTTATTCTATGTAGATACTACTGACAGAGTCCTGAAGTCTCTGAAGATGACCATCTGTGGTCATCTAGGACAGGCAGTCAAGTAGGCAAATACGGGAAACGGGGTCATGGCCATGGCTCCACCAGGATTTTTGATCATGATGAAGAAAAAATACCAGGTAATTGGAGTCAACATGGAGACCTGAGGATGGTTGCTCACATGACCCTGACTTTTTCAGACCTACCCACTTTGACCACATTGGCAAATGACTTGGACATATTTATAGGGGCTTTATTTAGGTTACCCATTTGAATTGCTAAAATAGGGCTCAAATGCCAACTTACTCATGGATGTTGACTGAGACAGTGTAAGTCAAATGTCTACTCTATAATCTGCTTGCTTACTTCTCTGGTTTGTGATCGGTGACATGATGCTTAAGTGATTGCTCTCATTATTGTGGTTCTTACTGATTAGTGTTGATCAAGCCTCCAGTCAGTGAAATGCTAATGCAGTTTATACAGCTGCAGAGACTCACCGTCACCAACACCATTTGTAACTTACACACTGATGTTAACATGTGATCATGCAACATGTAATGCCATGCTTTTTCTGTGTGTTTGTTTGTGTGTGGGAAAATAATGTTGGTCTTTGTTAATTAGGTTTCTGTCAGTAGGGCATTTTACAACAGATGGTGTGTGTGTTTGGTGAGAGGGATGAACCTGTGTCTAAATATACTCAAGTTTTCTGTGCTTTTCTTCAGAATCCAATTATAGATGTGTGAGCATTTCTGTGTGTCTTGGTGTGTATTGTGTAGTGTAGTTGTTGAGTGCTGTCACATTCCCTTCCTTGTTAAAGCTAATAATATGGCACTAACAGATGCAGGAACTGCAGTCAGCTGCTCCTGGCTTGTTAGCACGTCTGTTTGCCTGGCTAATGTAGCATAAAACCCAACAGTTATGTTCTCATTTTTCTCTGATTGTTAAGCTTGCATTTATGATCAATATTGTATACCTGGCTCTGATGCTTGGACTCAAACCTTTAGAGGACATCATCAATTCACTTTAAAAATGTTATTAGAAGAAGAAATTGAAAACAAATCAGAAAATATTTTCTTCTTTCATACCACTATATGGGTTTTCTGATATTTCATATGAGAATACCAAAATGTAAGAAATGTAATAAAATATAAGAGGGATCTGATGTGATATTACCACCCAAAGAAAGCATTCTTTTAGCGTACACAGCTTGGAAAACTTGACTCAAGTGTTTGACCCACAATCTTTGAGAGGACATATAGCTGTCTGAATGGAGAAACAACAGTACCATGCACTGATTTTGTTACATGCATAGAGTGCAAGCTGACTCAAGGTGTGACATCTTTTAGGAATTATTTATTCTGAAAGAATAAATGAACAATACAATAATGAGTTGGCTGATCCTCACTGGCTTTACTGATTCAGGTGTTAACTGTCAGCTGAACTTAGTTGGAACCATTCAAATGACAATGTAAAACAAAAACTATAATATCAAAATCACAGTATTATATCAAAATCTCAGTATATCAAAAAAAGGTAATAGTAGTATATCAAAATAAGGTAATAACCATGCATTCAATAACCATGATATTTCCATTTAAAACCAACAGGCTAATAGAATCTCGATAAACATAAAAAAGCTGTTATATATAACAGTATGCTTTTAAAAATGATCAATTCTGTATTGAAAGTGCTTATTCTCATATGATTATTTTATCTACAATTCTTATTATTTTATTATTCCCTTAAACCTTGAGTCACACAACAGTTACATCAACAATATAATGTCTCTCATTCTTCCTCTTTGTTTACATGTGACATATTACAACCTGTGAGCTGCCTGGTTGCCTTGGCAATGGTAAACTACAGCACTGCTAATCAGCTGTCCGGGCACCGTCTATATTCTATGAACTGTTATAAACCGAAACAGAAAATAAACTTAATTTATTAACTATTAGGAGAAAACAAAGAAAAACAAAAGAAAATATAAACTACAAAACACTCAACATAACATTCAGTCCTACATATATATGTATATCAGTTAAGTCAGGCAAACGTTACAGCTGACTCCCTTTGACATGTTTTGACAGATATAATTTGACAACAAACCACTCATTGTAAACAGCAAGCTAGTACCAACGTGTCCCAGTGTAGGATACCAAGCTAGTGCAAATACCGCTAACAAACTACAAACTACATATGCTACAATGCATAACGGTACACTAAATAGCAAGCCTACATTACTGACAAACTGTGTAAATGCTTGTGTGACATTTACTCACCTGAAAGAATAAATGAAAATCACAATAGTGAGTTGACTGATCCTCAGTGGCTTTACTGGTTCAGGTGTTAACTGCCAACTGAAGAACGCTGCTTATATACCCACAGGTGATCCTGTGCCTTTTATACTCAAAATAGAAGTGCTTGAAACTGAATGGTGGGTTTCTGTAAACGTGCAAAATAAAGTGCATACATTATAAAACAACACATTTAAGTAAGTGGGCAATTACATATAAATATCCTATGTACCACACTTGCATGACAGTCAGAATCTGTATCTCCTTCAAATTAGCTCAGTCTAGAAAGTAAATATGTTGTTGCTACAGATAAAAGCTATATTTTAAATATTAATAGGAGGAAACTTGTTTAATTTTTGTGTCATGGACAGTAACTGGTAGAGGATAAAAGTTCAGTGGAAGACCAAAGATTATTTCTTGTGTTCTCTGTGGATTAATAATACTAGTGCAGTGCCTGTTCAAAAACAGTTTGCTTATTATTTCTTGAGAACTGCATATGTATGTATCAACTGACAAACATATCAATTAAAACAATAAGGAATTAATAAATTAAATGGTTTTAATCTAGATAGAAACTTCACCAGACAAAGGAGACATCAACAAAGGTTTAACCGTAGAAACAGTTTATGGCCTTCCATTGGTTGATTCTGCTGCCAGTCAAACGTGTCTGCACTCATAGAGTGCTGCTTGAAAGTTTGTGAACCCTTTAGAATTTTCTCGTTTTCTGCATAAATATGACCTAAAACATGATCAGTTTTTTATGTCCTAAAACTAGATAAAGGGAACCCAGTTGAACAAAAACATTAAACTTATTCATTTATTTATTGAGGAAAATTATCCAATCTTACATATTTGTGTGAGGCAAAAGTATGTGAACCCTTGCTTTCAGCCCCTTTTGCAGCAATAACTTCAACCAAATCTTTACGGCAACTGTTTTACAACCCTGCACGTTGGTTTGGAGGAATTTTAGGCCCATTCCTCCTTACAGAACAGTCTCAGCTGTTATTGAGATGTTGGTGGGCTTCTATGCATGAACTACCCACTTCAGGTCCTTCCACAGCATTTCTATTGGATTAAGGTCAGGACTTAGACTCGGCCATGCCAAACGTTAACTTTCTTCTGCTTTAACCATTCTTTAGTAGAACGACTTGTATGTTTAGGCTCGTTGTTCAGCTGCATGACCCACTTCCTGTTGAGCTTCAGTTTACAGATAGATACCTTGACATTTTCCTGTAGAATTTGCTGGTACAAGTCAGAAGTCATAGCTCCATCAATGATTGCAAGTTGTCCTGGTCCAGTGTCAGAAAAGCAGGCCCAGACCATGATACTGCCACTACAATGTTTCACAGACAGGATAAGGTTCTTGTGCTGGAATGTAGTGTTTGCTCATCGCCAAACATAATGCTTGTCATTCAAGCCGAAAAGTTCGATTTTGGTCTCATCCATCTACAGGACATTTTTTCAATTGCCTTGTGGCTTGTCCATGGGGTCTTGAGCAAACCGTAGACAGCAGCAATGTTCTGGTTGGAGAGTAGTACCTTTCTCCTTGCAACTCTGCCATGCATACCATTGATGCACAATGTGCTCCTGATGGTGGACTCATGAACATTGACCATAGCCACTGCAAGAGAGGACTGTAGTTCCCTAGATGTTACCCTCAGGTTCTTTGTGGCCTCCTGGACTATTACACACCTTGCTCTTGGTGTGATCTTTGTTGTTTGACCACTCCTGGGGAGGGAAGCAATGGTGTAGGATGTCTGCATTTGTACACAATCTACCTGACAGTCAACTGGTGGAGTTCAAACTCTTAAGAAATTGTTTAGTAACCCCTTCCATCAACATCAGCATCAACAACTCTTCTTCTAAGGTCCTCAGACATCTCCTTTGTTTGAGCCATGACACACTTCCACAAAGCTGTGTTGGGATGCTCAGACTTTGATAGTGAAGACCCAGATTTCTCCTATTTTCTCTAAATAAAGCAGGGCCTCCCAGACTCACACTTGATTGTCCTCCTATTTACTGAAACACCCTACTGTAATTTCCCTTTCAAATGAATTGATAATCCTAGAGGTTCACATACTTTTGCCACACACAAATATGTAACATTGGATCATTTTCCTCAATAAATAAACAAACAAGTGTAAGGTTTTTGTCTCATTTGTTTAATTGATGTCTCTTAATCTAGTTGTAGGACTTGCTTGGAAATCTGATCATTTTTTAGGCATATTTATGCAGGAATCTTTGATCCAGCAGTAATTTGGCAAAATCTACTTTGTCTTGTTGCTCTTCAGCAGCCTGAGTGATCCTCATATTTTTGGTAAGATGAAGAATCTCAACATTCCTCCACAGTTATGAGCTCTTAAAGCACAATCCTGCTATCTCAGTACAGCTACTATGTGGCACGTCGGTCGTGCAGTCCAGTCACCACTGGATACCACTGTGATGCCACCAAATGGTTTCTCTGAATCCTGCAGCCACTGGAATGTACGATCTGCAGCCTGTAAAGCACAGCAATCCATCATTGACACTTCATCCACCACCATGACATATGTCATTCTGATGAGTGCTGCAGTGCTATCATCTTCACTCATGTTGCAAGTGGACTCATCAGTGAGAATAAGAGGGCATTTAGTCCTACTATGAAAGGTTGTCCCTTTAGACAGCAGGGTTGCTGCAATGCCACTTGCAGCTGTTGGCAAGGGCTACTTTGCCCTTTGCACAGACTTTGTCAAGGATGTGGGACAATGTGAAGTCCCATGTGATCACCTGCTCATCCTCCAGATGAATTGCCAGCATCCGCACTGGTGGCTGCTTGCATTGAATGGGGAAGTCGTAGATGTGCCAGTATCCCTCAGGTGCAGTCATGTACCGCTCTAGTTCATATCGCGTCTCCTCATCATGTCGCAACAACTCTTTTGTCGCCTCATTTGGCACGTCCAGTCTGACCAGGCACTGATCTGTTCCCTTTTCAAGGTATTTGTACAGGTACTTCACACTGGTGACAGCACACAGCATCATACTGGAGTAGAATATATGGATTGTAAGGCACAACCCATACTTTGTTGACTGATACATTGACACCGCCTCTGATGGTCTTCATGATGGGAGCACCACTTGCTGCTTCTACCCGTCTCCTGTAGAGAGGATAAGATTTGTCAGAGAAACTTGTCTTGGGGTAGTCCTGTGTCCCCACATGGGCCATAAATTATGTGTGATGTGACAATGTGATGTAGTTCTGGATTTGTACCTTTGTCAGGAATCTCGACAGAGACTACGCAATCAATATCAGCTGAGGTCCTGGGTTTGTTGCGAGGCACCATTGTCAGGAGCATGTGGATATGTGGAAGATGGAGTTTTTGTGTTTCCTTAACCATCACATGGGCATCCATGTGCCCCAAGATGTCATGCTTGAGGAGGTCTGTGAGGAGTGCTTCCATCTTCATGTGGAACACTCGGGCAATAATGTCTGGTCTCTGATTGGCTGACCCTCATAAAGCGATCCTGTGATTTATGGCCACTTGGGGTTGCAGGTGAAGGTCCAGAAGAAGTCGGGTTTTCCTTTGACTCGGACCAAGGCCATTGCATCACAGAACTCGTTGGCATACCACTGTGGTGATCCATAAATTGACGGCGGCAGGATGGTCTGGCGTCCAGGTATCACCTCAGCATCACTGTTCAGGGCATCAACAATGACCTTGTACTTTTCAGCCTTGATGGAGCCTGCTCTTTCAACGTTAATTAAATGTGAAAGATATTTGAATAATGTTACTATTCTAACTAATTGTACCCCAAAATAACATACAAAAGGCCCACACAGCACTTAAAAATATACAACTGTATACTACCTTCTACGGAAGAGGAGAATAAAGTCAGAAATCTGGGTTTAAGGTAAGAATCCTGCATTTATTTTCAGAATTCTAAAAAAGTCAGAACTCTGACATTAATCTCAGAATTTTGACTTTAAACTCAGAACTCAAATACATTTTTCACATGTGGCCCTATCCTCTTCTGCAGCATACTTACTGTGTACTTCTACATTAGAGGAAAACATTGTACTACTGCATTTACCTGACAGGTAATACAAAAAAATAATATGGCAAAATAATATGGCAAATTTACACAAGTTGAGTTGCAATGACATAGTGGCACTATTCCTGTCAGCTATCTACTTGTGCTTCTTGACTCCAGGTAAGTGAAGATGAGTTCGGCTACCCGCTTGTGCTCCTTGACTCCAGGGAGGTGAAGAAGAGTTTGGTTGCAAGCCTCCAGTCATGAAAGTGAACTGTTAATACACTGCAACCTGTATAGGCCCGCTGCATATGTAGGTGAAGACATGCTTGACTCAGTCCACAGAGCCTGCCTCCATGGCTGCACAGATTCACTTGTCCACTGCAGACATAGGTGAAGACAGACTCGACTCAGACCACAGAGCCCTGAAGGCTACCCCCGGGTCCACAGCAATGCATGTGCCAGTTAGATAAGATAGTTAAGATAAATGAGAAGGAGAAATGCAGAGGAGAAAAATGAACTGTAATCGCTGTGAAACAATTAGAAAATAACATTGTATTTCTGTCTTTCACAGGCTTTCTCTGTCCGAGAAAGCTTCCCCCCGCTGTCTCTCCTCATCACCTCACCTTGCTCGTGTTCTCAGCTCGCTCAGCCTCTCTTTCTTTTTCTCTTTTCTTTTTTAAAATAAGTCAGGAAGCCGACAATAAAGCATTATTTTTAATGTTATATAACTAAGAGAAGTGTCATCCCCTCCTCTCTGCAGAAGGGGATGCAGTTGCAGAGCTCAGAAGGCCCGTCCTGCTGCTGCAGAGCTTGAGTGGCTCACTGACCGCTTGTTTATTCAAAATTTATTAGTAAACATGCTGAGTATCCAAATTGCTCCAAATTCAACGCTGCACTTCCCTGGGTTGCCAGCAATACACTCGTCAAGTGTGATATAGATTAGATGAAGGGTTCTCGAGATATGAACAGACAGAGCTTTATAGTTAAAAGAAGGAGAAATGCTGAAGAGGAAAATTCAGAGAAGCTAACAGTAACAGAACCAGTGTATATCTCCACAGTAAGTCACCTGTTGAGTGTTTAATGGTTGTTTATTTGTACTTTAGAACAAAATCGCTGTGAAACAATCAGAAAATAAGATTGTATCTCTGTCATTGACGGACTTTCTCTTTCTCATAGAAAACTCTGCAGTGCTGTCTTTCTGTCGCTTGCCTGCCCCCTCTCTCTCCTTTCTCTTGTCATGTTTTAAAATGAGTCAGGAAACCCACAATAAAGCCTGACTTAATTTTATCAAAGGAAGAAAAATATCCTCTCCTCCTCTCTCCCATGGCAAGGTTGTACAGCTCCATGACATGCAGCC
Source organism: Thunnus albacares (assembly GCF_914725855.1). Lineage (NCBI taxonomy): Eukaryota > Metazoa > Chordata > Actinopteri > Scombriformes > Scombridae > Thunnus > Thunnus albacares. Next base: position 35,875,159 of record NC_058111.1, read on the forward strand.
CCACCTCATGCTGCAGAGCGCAGCATCTCCCTGATCGCTTGTTTATTCCAAGTTTATTAATATTAACACTTTTTCAAGTCATTAACACTACGGATGTAATCCCACTTCCGCACACAACATGGATTGCAATGGCAGAGTGGCGCTGTCTGTATTTCCGCTCGTTGACTCCAAGGGCAGAAGAAGAAGCAAATCAAAGTTGTAAAGTCAACGTTGTCAATGAGGTATTTTTATATATTTCTGAACGTGTCTGAGACATCCAGTGCTAAGTCTTGCATGTAGATGCCGAGTTTCATTCACAGTAACATTACACAGTTCAACAGTAGAGCTTAAGTCTCTTAAACATTTTCAAGTCATTAACACTAAGGATGTAATCCCACATCCGACCACAATGTGGGTTGCAATGGCAGAGTGGTGCTGTCCATATTTCCGCTCGTTGAATCCACAGGCAGAAGAAAAAGCAAATCACCGTTATCGATCAATGTTATTCATGAGGTATTTTTATATATTTCTTGAGAACTGCTCACCCAAACAACTTCACACATCAACACTGCACTTCCTCGTTTCCCCAGCAATTCACCCGCCAGGTATGAAGTAGATCAGATGAATAGTTCTCGGAATATGCGAAGGACAAACTTACATACATACAGACAGAGAGATTTCTTGTTTTATACAGAGAGATGAACTGAAATGCCCGTTCAAAATCCGTCAGAGACATCCTACACTAAGTCTTGAATGCCCATGCCAAGTTTTGTTCACAGTGCACAGTTCAAAGAGGAGAGCTTTAGTCTCTTTTCTAACCTTTTTTTTTTTTTTTAACTTTTTCAAGTTATTATCACTATGACTGTAATCCCACTTCCAACCACAATGTGTGGCAGGGTGACACTGTCTGTATTTCCACTTGTTGACTCCATGGGCAGAAGAAGATGCAGAAGCAATGCTGTCTGATGAGGTATTTTTATATATTTCTTGAGAACTGCTCATCCAAACAACTCGACAATCCAAACACACTTGACTCTGCACTTCCTTGAGACCCCAGCAATACACCTGCCAAGTGTGAAGTAGGTCAGTTGAACGGTTGTCGAGATACGCAAAGGACACACATACAGACAGACAGAAAGACAGACAGACAGACAGTTTGGGCTCCTGATGTGAAGTGTGGAGATAGTTTGTTCTGCTGTGAGCTTATTTTTACCCAAGGTCCTAGTCACTGGAGGCCATTTTCTCTAGCAGATTGGAGATGTAGTACAAGGCAGTTGCCATGTCTCTAGCCATGTCTGGCACTAGCCTCCTGCAAGCAGACTACACTCCATCACGGAGCTGAATTGATACAATGTGCACTGTAGCATGATACTAACAGTCTCTCTGTAAAGGCAGATCATGGAAACATTTTAATCATTCACAATCTAATATTGTCATATTGCACACCCCAAGCCCAGACATCCTTCTTCCAAGCCATGTCCCCTCTCTCTTCCTTGGGGAATCCCCAGGTATCCCGGCCAGATGGAATAATCCCTCTAGTGTTTTCTGCTATGTGGTCTATTTCTAGGTGTCTAAGAGACATTCTTATTAGATGCCTTATTAGATGGTTGCTCAGAACTGGCTCTTATGACGTGCTGTCCAACCACATTGGAAATCTAATCTGTTTATGGTTGTTTGAACAGCTTTGAACAACTTCATTCAAAGGTGGAGTGAAAAACCAACTGTCACAGAGAGGGGAGGAGGATGTGACATCTTTTAAATATGGAGATAACGGTGCATATTTTCAGACAGTCTCTCCTGGAAGACATCCATAGTATTGCTCTCGGCTGTTCACATGGAAAGTGACAGAAATTATTGTGTCATGAGAAGAGCAAGAGAGAGAAGTTCAAACCCTGACTCCTTTCTAACTCTCACACAGCTGACCAATCACTGCATGAAGTGGGTGTGAATGTCTGCTTGTCTTGCTGTGAGGGGAGGGGATTTAACAAGCCTGTCTTGAGTAGTATACAGCTACCTTAACAGTGAGCACAGCCACCCTGAGAAGGAAACTCAGGAAACTCCCAACTTGAAGGGAGAAATCCACAGTACCAGGGCCTTGGTTGCAAACCACCATATAGATTATGTAACTCCTACTCCCATTATCATATACAACTGAGTGAAAAAAGTATATTTTTAATTCATTTTAAGACAATATGTTCTTTAAATGGAAATTGTGTATAAGCAGTATGTACTCCACAAGTAAGAGAAGTTGTAGTCTAGTACCAGCTGAAATCAGTGGCCTCCCAGCTATGGCTTTGAAGGAAAGATCTGAAGCATTTCTTTGCTTGGTAAGCAAAAAGTAAAGGTGTTTTTTTCTAAAAAAAAAAAACAACAAAAAAAAAACAGCCCCTGTTCGAAGTCTATTGGATGTGTGGGTCAACTACACTTTTTGACACCTAAGCGTTTCCCATCATTACACTGTCAAACAGATAGCTCTGCCTTCATCTACCCTCTTTCGTTTTTAAGCTCTCTTTTTGATTCAAGCAGCTAGTTAGCCCACCCCCACCCAACAGCCAGTGAGGACAGTAAAAAAAGACAACATGGTGTTGTGACATTTATAATACTACATAATCAGTGTGTATAATAACTGCATCTGTTTCTCCTTCTCTTTCTCTCTCTGCTGTTCTCTCATTCCATGTAATTAGAACAAGTCAGCAATCGTGTCTGACACCCACAACTAATTACCATGTCACTTCGCTCATTTGGCTTACTGGCACCACTGTATGTGTGTGTGTGTGTGTGTGTGTGTGTTCTGTCTCTGTTCTAATTGTTTTCTCTGCTGTTTTCTGTTTCAGGTCTGATCACCACAACCTCCAGGAAACTGGACCGCGAACAACAAACTGAACATGTTTTAGAGGTGAGGACGCAGTGTGTGTGTGTGTGTGTGTGTGTGTGTGTGTGTGTGTGCCCGCACGCAAAGTAATGGGCTTGACATATAGTAGGATAGCACAGGGGTATGAAGGTCACTGCTCTGAAGGGCCTTGGCTCAATCTACTGAACCTCAACAACAAAGCAAAGAGGGATTCTGTTGAAAACACCATCATTATTATATAATAGCATAGAATTCTCTTTCTATTCTGTTCCATTCTCGGAGACTGGCAAAATGAACTTTTTGTTAATGTTTTGTACATAAGCAATGACTCAACAGTGAGGTCTTATCACTCTAGTCTAAAAAAAAAACTGCTGATAGGTCATGTTCAGACGCAAGCCACTCAAAAGTTGAAATACTTTCTACTCTGCTATTTCACCTCACAAGTCTGTGTTTTCATATGACCATGCTACATCACCAAATTCTACAAGATCTCATGTTTAGGGCAGGGAATTAAACCTTAATACTTAAGTGTCACAAAGTATCAAAAACTTGAAAGAAATTAAAACATCCCAGTGTGACTCTCTTACATAGCTGGACTGTCAGAACAACACGCTGCTGTTTGACAACCAACTCCATGACAAATGGACTGCGAGACAAGCTAGTGTTTGGACCTTGAGTTAAGACTATTTTGCCAAACATTTGAGAATCTTGGCTAATTTTGTCAAATATAAAAGAGAAACATATTTAAATTTCTCAAAGCATGTATGGAAAAAAGTCTGTTGTTTTGGTATCAGGGCTAAAACTCAGGTATTGTATTTACAAATGTATCAAAAAATAAAATAAGAAATGAAATGATACCCAGCCCTGCTTGTGTTGCTTAACAGAGGACTCATAGAGATAGCTTGTTGACTCTGCTTTCTTTAAAAATGAACAGAACACAGTTGACATTGCCTAGTGTGTGTTAAATCCATGAACTCGTGCTCCAATCCAGAATCTGCCAGGAGTTAGATGAGAGCAAATCGCCTCTCCAATCTCCTCTAATCCTCTGCTACACACACAGCACTCTCCCCTCTGCTCTTTGCTGTCCTTAGTGAGATTTGCATTAGCTTGGTAATAGAGCTAGTCTGAAGATGATGAGTGTGCCTTGGTCTCTGTTAGACAATAATGGGAACTTGTCTCTACTCCACTCTAACCTGATTGGAGATAAATTGTGCCACTGGCTCTCTCATGAGTCATTGAGTTTAGGGTGTGAAGAGTGTGTGCTTTCTGTGTGTTTTCTACATGCTGTGTGTGGGTATGTTGGCTGTATGCTAACTGCATGTTATATGTTGAATTTGTGTTTACTGTCTTTTTCTTATCTAGTGATCTGACTATTTTATGACAATACAACTAGAGTAGATATTAGACTAGAGAATACTTAAGTTTGTGTCTCAGTTCTGTAAACCATGAAAGTGCAGCCTTCAGAGGACAGATTGCTAGTATGTTGAACCTGCGCACATGTCTATAGATTATTCACCATAGAGTCATCACCAGTTCCAAGCACATGTCTCACTGAGACCAAAGAGGTTCGCCACTAGAACTTTGCAATGGAAATCAAAAAGTAGCACATAAACTCAGCCATGTTCCATTGTATCAAGATTTTTTATTAACTTGGTACTTCCCATTATACTCTTTTTTGAAATATTGATATACAGTATTTTGAGTATTTTGTCTAGTCAAGTAACCCAAGGTTAGTTGACTATGACTTGAAGATAACAAAGCTAGAATGCTTAAATATTTGGTATTTTTTACTTGATTTAAATCAGTGAAACAGCTGATCAAAGTATCAAAACTGCAATTGAATAATTTGGTGTCAGTCGTTAAAGCATTTAGTCAACTTCATCATGGTTTCAGCACTAACAAAACTTTATGATGTGACATCAGTCATAATGTACATGTGCACTTAGTGAAGCATACTGCTGTATCCGTTTGACTTCTCAAGGACAAGGGGCGAGCAGCTGTGTAATGAAACATTGATTTTTCTCTATAGGCTGACACAGCACTACATTTAAGAATAGCAGTAATGACTTCCCCCCCTCCTGTTAGAGCACACTTCACTGGCTGCGGTCAAGTGTGTCAGGATATCATATGTATTGCCCTCAGTTATCATTATGAAATTTAATTTGTAAATCCAGTGATAAAATGAACTGATTTCGGCTTGATTTTGGCCACATTAGTTGCTTTGTTAGGAGCTGACATACCAAAAGAGATTCTACAGAGTTAAAGGTACAACGATTTTCTTTTTTAATACATCAAAGATAGACAAGTATACACACAGACACATATACCTCTGCTCTGTTAGGGCTGTTAAAAAACTGTTTATCCTACTCGTTGCTCCTTTTCTCTTTCTCGCTCTTATGGTCCATGACTATGTTCTCTCCACCTCCTGTTCCCTTCCATAGTCTCATATAGCCACTCTCTTCATCCCAGTTAAGGGATAACTCTGCAATCGATTATCAGCTTGTCTTTCTTCACAATTACTGCAGCTCCTCATTTCTTGGGTTTTCTAAAATGACAGATGGTATTCTTAAATGAAGCCAGCCAAGCACAGGGGGAAATGAACTGCTGCCATGTCATAAATCTGTGACAAACTGAAAAGTGATTACACCTCTGGCAAACTGTATCTGTACATAGAGAAAAGCCTGCTTCGTAGCTCTCATTGGCCAGCTCCACCTTTACAACAGCCCCTCAGTGATTACCTTCTTTATCATGTAGAAAACACAGAAGCTTAATGAGTTAGCTGTCAAAACACACAGACAAATTCTTTTCCTTTTCAGCCGAGAATGGCAGCAAATATAATGAACCTAGACAGATGCTGGTTACTTTTGAATGACGCTGGACTTAATTTATAGAGTGATCGGGGGTACAGGTTCAGCTTGGCCCTCAGGTCTTCCAAGGGACACTGTCATGGGTCACATCTTTGAAGGATCCAGTCCCTGAATTGAAATGCATCTTGTGTTTATACTGAATTTATACTGAATCTCTCATTCTGTTCTGCCCCTGCAGGTATTGGTGTCAGATGGTGGTCCTAGTCCCAGGCAGAGTACAGTGTGGGTGATGGTCCAGGTCCTGGATGAAAATGACAACAAGCCCACATTTCCAGAGAAGGTGTACCAGGTCAAATTGCCAGAGAGGGAGCGGAGAAAGAAGGGGGAGCCCATCTATCGGGTGTTCGCCTACGACCGCGATGACGGGCCCAACAGCGACCTCTCCTACAGCATTGTGGATGGCAACGAGGACGGGAAGTTCTTCATCGACCCCAAGACTGCAGTGGTATCATCACGCAAGGCCTTCACTGCAGGGAGCTACGACATCCTCACTGTACGCAAACTTCCATCAATTATTTTGAAAAACTGCTGATAGGATTTAGGACATAGACAAGTCTTTATATGGATGGATGCTGTTTTTGAGTCTTAAATTTGTTGCCGCTGCCAAGGCTGTAACAGTATGTTTTCCATTTGTCTGTTAGCAGGATATCTCAAACACTTAGTTAGAACTATTTCACGTTGCATTGTAATGGTTTTGGATTTATGTTTAGCATTTTATATTTCAACACTGATGTGTCCAAGGTTGGATTACCAACTGGGCAAAGCAATCAGCTGCCCTGGGACCCCAGAACTCCAGGGGCACTGAAAACTTCAGGCTTACTGTGTGTCAATAATTTAAACATTTGTTTGGGAATACACACCCCTAAAGCACAACTTCGGATAACAACAGATCACAAGATAAGGAGCTTAAATTGGGTCCTGCTTTATTACCCTGTCTTAAAAAGAGTTCAAAGTCTCGTTTCAGTTTTGTACTTTTGTTATTATTTTAATGGTGAATATTCTTAATTATCTTTAAGAATATCAGAGTGGTATGGACCACCCCATAGATCTCTAGGTACATAGTGTCATAGTGTCATGGGAATCTTTTAAACAAGTAAAAACATTTTCAATTCAAGAGATGCACCGTTGCCTGACTTTGTGCAACCTATAGAGTGAAAATGTATGAACAGAAATAACAGAAGTAATTGTGTAAAGAATGAAAAAGGAGATCTAGACAGATAAGTTCAAACCCTGGCTCCTTTCTCAACTCCACACAGCTGGCCAATCAAGCATGTGTGTAGGTGTGAATGTCAGATTGTCAGTTTCAGGAAAATTACAGAAATTAATTTACCTTAACCACCTTTATCTTTCTCGTACCTCAACCGTACTGTAGCTGTCATACACAGAAGTTGTAGATGGCAAAAAACATCATAATCCTATATCGACACACTTGTCTGGAGTTAGGGTGGCCAAATTTCACTTCACATTGCATTTAAGGAATAATTTCAATACTCAGGTCAGAAACATCCATGTGTCTTTCTTCCTTGCTTTACTGCATGCTAATTGTGTGTAACTGACTCTTTTATGAATCTTCTCTCTACTTTAAAATCCAACTTCTGGTGAAGTTGAATTTTATTTGTTCACAAATCACAAATTTGCTTCAGAGGGCTTTACAATCTGTACAGCATATAACATCCTCTATTCTTAGAACCTCTGTCTTTAGATCTGTGCTTCTCTCTTCAGATCAAAGCAACAGACAATGGTCGTCCTCAGAAGTCCTCCACAGCTCGCCTCCACATCGAGTGGATTCGTCGACCGCCTCCCTCAACTCTGCCGCTGCTGTTTGACGAACCTTTCTATAATTTCACTGTCATGGAGAACGACAAGGTGGCTGAGATCGTGGGAGTGGTCTCCATGCAGCAGAGCTCCGCCCCCTTGTGGTTTGACATCACAGGTAAAAAAAACAACAAAAAAACCTGCAAGTGAGGATGGTCCTCTATCAGCCAGTGGAGGACTTTGTGTGGTGTGAGGTAGGGTGTGCCCAGGCTCGGTGCATGACGTGTGTTGGGCTGACAGTGTCAGTGTGTGTTGATGTATATGAGGTGCAGCTTAGGTACTGTGGCCTCGCTGCATGATCTGTTATGCTCTGCCCATCCCAGTCACCATGGCGACAGCTTCTCCAGCTGCTACATCTGTAGTAGCAAAGATAATGAAACATTAGGCACTCTATAGAGAACTATAGTCTGTGGACAGTCTATAGAGATATGGACTAAGTTCAGAATTAAACTTGAAATAAAGTATTTTCATATGATTGTCATCCTGAAAGTTTTATTTTTTAATGGGACTGTCCATTTAAGAGATGTAGAGTTATTTATATATATATTATTCACAGGTTATTTAGTTCATCTCTTCCTACTGTCTCCGCTTTGATGAGGTGCTGGCTTGCTCTCAATAAAGAACATTCTGACAGATTTTAAAGCCAGTGTGACAGTCCCCTGTAAGTGGGAAATGCCCAACATGGTACACTTAAATCCCTTTGATCCATCAAAGTTCACTTTCACCCACTTGAAAGGCTTAACCAGATTATGTCATGCCCAGTGCACTAAGCTCAATTTATACGCATTATGTACAGTGATGATTCTAGTGTGGTAAAAGTGATTTAATAATTCTAGTAATCAGTACTTTTGATTCTGATTCTATTAGTTTTTAATGACATTCAATACTATATGTGTACTGACATTTCACCAGCTGTGATACTTGCACTGTGGGCTCCAGTCAGCCCAAAGCAGATGGAGTGCCCAAGAAGGACTGCAGTTTCCACAATGCACCATCCATCTTTCCTTTTGTTGTCACTGAGCAGTGACAGTCAGTTTGTATCCAGTTGGAGATACCTTCTGGCTCGTGCTTCTGGCTCCCCATAGCTCTGTCCGTCTCTCCCTTTCTTTCTCTTTCTCACCATGTCTCTGTCCATCTCCCCCCGCCCCTCTCTCCGATGACATTCTTTCTTAGTTCTTCCTCATGATTTCTCATTGGGTCTCACTGGGTCCACATCCTTTCTCTGGAATAACATCTATCTCCTTTCTTTTCATTAACTTATATAAATGAGACATTAAGATTCAACAAGTGGTTAATGTTTCTTACAAGTAATAATCAATCAATCAATCAATCAATTTTTATTTATATAGCGCCATATCACAACAGAAGTCATCTCAAGGCACTTTTCACATAGAGCAGGTCAAGACCGTACTCTTTAATTTACAGAGACCCAACAATTCCCCCATGAGCAAGCACTTGGCGACAGCGGTAAGGAAAAACTCCCCTTTAACGGGAAGAAACCTCAAGCAGACCCCGGCTCTCGGTGGGCGGCCATCTGCTTTGACCGGTTGGGTTGAGAGAGAGAAAGAGAGAGGGAAAGGGAGAGGGGGGACAGGAGAATAATATTAATAATAAGATAATACTTCCCAGATCACAGGAGATAAAGCACAAGAAAACAGACCAAGAGGTAAGTGGCAACAGGATACAAATAAGTAGAAAAAAATATATGCAGTGTTATCCAGTCTGTTACCCTAGACCAGTGTGTATAAGTGGACTTGAATATTGTTGAAAAGATATCAATGTATATGTTTTGAGAAACATTCAGAGCATGAGTATCAAATTACATCAATACAAAAGATAAAACAAAACTACAGAACCAAATTGTGTAGCACGTTTTGTGGAAAAATCTTTTAAAAGTACGTCACATAATATTACAAAATAATATAATAAATTACAATCATACGCAAAAGGCAAAGAAAGTCCTCCTACCTAAGTGACTAAATAGTTGTCAATGCCCTCCATAATGGTCAAATCAAAATCAATAAAAAAAACAGTTCACACAGGGGTTTCTTGATCTGCCACCTGTAAGTTTGGTAAGGCAACCAATAGTACTAGGTTATGGTTACACAAAAATGGTGGTCATGGTTAAAACGAACAAATGTTGACAGTTTGTAGGAAACAGGATGTGAACAGGGGCCTCTGATGTCAAAGTCAGACACTTTGCAAAAGGTCATGCTGTCTCAACCTTTGCTTCTAAGGAACAGTCTTTAGTTTAACCATTTAACCAAGAGGTCCTTGTCAAAAATCATAAAGATAAGTAATTTCCAGGATTAAAAAAAAACAACAACAACAAAACAAAAAACAATAATAATGATCTGGTGTCTGCATAGAATCATTATGTTGAGATCTTACAATAAGACAGATCTTATTCTCTTAATTGTGAAACAATTATTTTGGATTTAATTCACCAGAAAATATTTTCTGTCAGCAGCTTTAATCAAGTATCTGTATCAGTGTAGCATCGCTGAGCCAAAATGTCTAGTCATCCTCCTGATAAATTATAATAATGCTAACAACGTAATTTAAAAATGAATTTATAATTATTGAAAAGTAGATTCCATCCCGTGTACAAATAATTTCAGTACAATCTCAGCCAGTGGGAAGCAGTATCTGTCTCTGTCCTGTTTCATCATCTCCTCTCCTCATCATGTCATCCTCCTGTTGTCCTGTCCTCCTCCCTCGGGCCTGTGTGTCCTACCTGTCTCACCTTCTCTCTCCTCTCTCCCCTCAATGCTACGTGCCTGGAAGGTCCCAGGTCTTTCCGTGAGATGTTCTATATTCTGCAGAGCGCTTGTGGCAGGAACTGTTCCTCAGAAGGTATCTCGCTTCCAACTTCCACTTCTGCTCTTTGCTGTCTATTCTTCCCTCCCTTTTCTTCCTTTTCCTCTGCTTTTTCTGTTCCTTGTATTTTTCGTTGGTGCTCATCATCCACCTCTGCACCTCATCAGTGCTGCTCACATCTTCCCTGTGATTGGTTGGTTGGACGTGGTTGACTGAGGGGTTAACCGCACAGACGCTCAGGCTGAGTGTATGTGGGTGTGTTTGTGTATGTGTTTATCTTGTCTCAATGTGTGTGTGTGTGTGTGTGTTTCACATTAATGGACTACATTGTAGCCAAGGTTAATTTAAGGGATGAAGGTTTGGTAAAAAGGTATCACAACCTTTTTAGCTGCTCCCATGGCAACAACCCCTGGGTTACCTCGGTGACAGCTCTGTCTAATGACCTGCTGTTAGCAGCACCTGTACACACATTCCTTATGGAATTAATGCATGCCTTCATGTAGCAGTTTTCAAAGGCAGGTTCACACATGCACACAAACCTCACACTATCTGCTGACCCATTATCTAAAACTAATGGCTGCACTCAGCTGTGGGGCAGCAGGTTTGGGAGTGAAAAAGCACAATCAGTATGAGCACCTAACTACTCAGCAACCAGTGCCAAACACCCAGCCTGCAGTGTACAAAGCCCATCCCTCAATAATCAGCACGCAATGCTTTAAACCAAGCCCTCAGAATTCCCAGTTGTTGGTATGCAACACATTCACCTTCACCTTCACCACACCTTGCAAGTGAAAATTTGAAAAGTGAAAATTTGAACTGTGTGAATATAGAAAGTGTGACATTGAGCGGATGTGAGGAACCTAGACAGAGACGATAGGAGGAGGAAAAGAAACAGAAAAAGAACTTAAATTAGGTGTTAGGGAGAGCAGAAAATCAGCAAAAGTGTTTTACTGATTTTCTGGAAATTCTGTTAAGATTGCAGATGCGCTAGATTTGAGTGGAAATTTGGCATTAGAAATAAGGATGGTAATATCAGTTCATCTGTCAGTCTATCCAACACTTATCTTTGGCCAGATCTCTCAACATTTACTGGACAGATTTGTACATTTTTAGATGAGTGAGTTTAGATGGTGATCAGAGTTATCTAAATATTATACATTACCTATCACACGCAGTCATACAGTGCATACTCAGTACACACTTAAAACATGATATAATGGCAACCAAACATAAGCATGCACACACCAAATCCACTAAACACACACCAGGCATCCATTTATAGTCACAGTCACTCACACTCCATCCAGCAGGCTGAGCCAGACGGATGGACAGGTGGGTGGGTGGGCGGACAGACAGACAGACACACACACACACACACACACACACACACACACACAGACAAACAGACAGACACATACACACAAGAGTAATCAGACAAAATACACACATTGCTTTAGATTAAAATATCCTTCAGTAAATAAAGTTGATGAAATTGGGCCCTATTTTAAGGATCCAAACCGCACAGTCTGAAGTGCATGGCGCAAGTGCATTTAGGGTGTGTCCAAATCCACTTTTGCTAGTTTAATGGTGGAAAAAATGGTCGCATCGCCACAAGCATATTTCAAAAGGGTTGTCCTTAGTCTCCTAATTAATCATGGGTGTGTTTTGAGTGTAATATTCAATAAACCAATCAGAGTTTCATCTCCCATTCCCTTTAAAAGCCAGGTGTGTTTTCACCTTGGCGGATTGCTATTATAATGGCATATTTGCCAAGTAGTAAGAAGGAACGTTTCTCTGCAGAGGAAACAGATCTGCTTGTGCGCGAAGTGAAAGCGCACAATCCATAATGAGTACACTGGCCCACACTGCTCCTGGACCCTCCTGTGGCCAGACCCAGACCACCAGTTTACGACCCTGTTCATTAATTTGTTGCAATTTTCTTTTTGTTTGTTTTTTGAAAAGGTTTGTTTTTTTTTAATTGCAGCTTTGGTTTCTTTAAAATTGTTTTGTTCAGTCATGGAATAAAAGGAAAAATCAGCGGGGTTTTAATTGCTGAAAGTATGGAAACCTGATCATTGTAATTTCAAAAATGTCAAAGAATATTTGTTAAATATTGTTCAGAAATTAAATCATTAATTTTAGTCATGTAAAAAAATCATCATACACAGTTGGAAGGACTTGATCAGCTCTCCAAAGTGCTGATCCTGCTGCTGGCAGCAGCTAGAGGCTGTCCAGATTTATTTCCTTCTTTAGTTGAATCATTGTTTTCACCTCATTTATTTCCTCATGTGTTCCTCATGTCCTCATGTACTGATGTAGCAGGAAAGTCAATCTGTGTCTGATCTGTTGTTGACAGCCATTTGCTGGATCTTGACAGACACCCTCATCCTGACAGATCTGTTTAAATATCTGCTTGTATTGCCACAATTTGGTCAAATAATTAGACAATTTCATCCGTCATTACTGCGATTAGTTAATTCTGATAAATATTATGCCTAACCATTATGACATTTATTTTTTAAAATATGTTGATGTACACAATAATAATCTTTCACATTGTAACTGTTAAATATTACATTACAACTGTTTAATGAAACTGTTATAATGATCCAAAAATATATACAATAATAATATACCACTCACAGAAGTCTCCATAATGGCTATTTTAAGTACATTCTGCTGAAAATGAATACTTGTATACTTTTGCTTCAGGTTTTGAATGCAGTGGCTTAACTTGGCTTATTTTTTACATTTTTACATTGATATTTTACTTAAATTAAGTGCCTGTTTTTTTTTTTACATCATTCATTTTTCTCATATCAGGACACCTTATTGTTTGTTATCACTTTACTTTTCCATGGTCATGGTATATACTCAATTCTGATTGGCTGGTAAGCAAGGCCAGCAGAAGGGAGAAGAAAATAGTCACAAACATTTATATTTTTGTCTCTCACAGGACTGGCTCTGGACATCAGTGTGTCCAGAGCCAGTCCTGTGATCACTCTGCATCATTTTTTTCTGTCACTCTGCTCCCTGTCACAAACCTAGCACTGTAGGGTGAGGTGAGACATCACCTTGTTCTGTGGCGAGACAAAACTGTCCAGTTGAGCCAATGAGCATAAACTCAGCTTTAGAGAGGCAGTGAAAAGTAATTTTAGAGCAGAGCAGAGGGTTGGATTTTCTCTCTCTGTAATTTGGCGTCAGCAGACGGGAGGCTCCCTCTGGCCTCAGTGGTATTCTTGCCAAACCCTCTTCTTTCACATGTCCTAAATGAGGATGATTATGTTGGACGGTAGACATGGCTGTTTGAAGCTGCCTGTTCTCACAGTATGGTTAACATCTTTTTCTCTCATTATCTGATCAGTAATATTTCCTGCTGCACACAACAAACAGCACAGCCCAGGTTACAGAACATACTGCAAACTCACTTGAAAACCCACTTGAAAATTATTTCCTACATACACTTTACTGTTTGTCTGTTGAAATGTATTATTCTTCCTAGGGCCGACCTGAGTCAAGGTCAAGTTCTGCTTCTCTTTGATAAGGTAATAGTTCAAAAAATTGTCATATCTGCGTACATAATTAGGCAAAGCAGTAAGATACATTCTTGGTTTCTCTACTACTGGTAATTTCTTCCTGTGAACGCCAAGTCTGGTCAGGACCAACTGGTTCAAAACTTAACAGCCTGTGGTTATTGATTTCTGTCATGTCCTACGTTTCATTTTAAACAGCTAAATACATGGATTTCCACCACATAGGCCACTGTTTATAGGATTACATTTAGTAATGCGTTTAAATTAAACAAATCTGTGATTGTGATACATTGATTTGGTTTGATTGGAGAATAACCTTTTGAGCTTTTTGTTGATATTTTCACATTATTTCATGTATGATTTAGAATTTCCAAATTTCTAGTTTCCAAGTGGTATTGTAGTGTAGTGGTGGACACTGAGGCTGACAGCAGAGCACACAGATTTCATCAGAATAAATTAAATATTCTACGCATAGGGCCTTTAAATAATCTACTGAGTATTGCCACACATAGCAAAACAAGCAGTTGTTGTGGTCTTCCTTATTATTGTGCTACTGTATTCTGAAAATAAATACATGGATAATCCCATAGTAATCCTACACACAAATTATTGTTCCAGTATCAGACAAGCACACTGGAACACTGGAATTTTACTTGGACAGTCTTTGAAGCAGGTTTGTGTTCGCATAGCAGGTTCAGGTTGCTAAAATGCCCAGATTTACAAAGCTCCAAGACTAACAAATCTATTATTATCTTTTATCTCTGCTTGTTCTTTATCACTATAATCATCAGCTAATATTTCAGGTTTAAGTTGTGAACATGAATTAGGCTGCCAAATATGTGTTTCCCCCTATTCAGCATAAGCATATTAAATAGCATAAGGGGGGTTTATAAGAACTCTGATTCAATAAGCAGATTAAATACCATAGTCAGAGTCAATAATATGCTATTGAACCATTAACCTTACTGTGAATGTTCATCTCATTCATTTAGATACAGAAGGACAAAGTCAAGACAACATGCCACTCATCTAAGAGATGCTGCTGACTGGTGGGGACAGATTTACAGGTCAAAATGTTTGGACTCCTCAGTAATCACAAGAACAGAAGAAGTCTCTTGGATGAGTGACACTACACCTTCAAGTTTACAACTTGAGTCCAATGGATTATTCATTTTGTCTAGACAAGGAAATAGACAAGTGCAGATTGACTACCCCATTGATCCGGGATTCAAGTGTTCACTCATCAGAAGCTTCATCTTTTAGCAAACACTAATTGTAAAACAAACGCACCTCCCTGCCTTCCGAGGAAGAAAAAAGTTGCAGCATGCCTCGATCTGCTCACTGAGACAGTGTGTTGATGAACTCTGAAGCATAAAGTTATGAAAACTCCACCAAATTGTTGTTTGATGGCTATCCGATTTAGCTATCTTAAGCTCATATTAACATGAAACTAGCATCTTGAACCAAAGCAGCTGCTCAGTTAATTAGTGTCAGATGGCAGGACTCTAATTACACATGCTTCCAACAAAATCAACACAAAAGTGATGAACAGTAATAGTGAAACTCCCATTCTTGGAGTATAAATGCATTTAGACTGATTAACCCTCCCTCCACCACCCACCCAAATTCAACAAAAACTCATTGGATCTACACACATTACACAAATGACCTAATTTGGATTCAAAGTTTACACCCCTGTTTGTATTTTCATGGCAATCAGGCTGAACTCTAACGCTGCCATTCAGTGAGTGTTACCGCAGTGATTTCCGACTGCAGAGACTGCGTCTGGACTGCTCACATGTGCCACCTGGTGGTTGTTGATGCACACTGCAGCCAGTGCTGAAATCAGCTGGATAAAATACGAGTCCCCCCTCCCTATTTGCTGCCGTGGGGCCACTCTATCACCACAGTAACTGCAGCAAATGAAATGAGTGACATCTGTATTCAGCTCTGATTGAACACTTATTTTCTCATGTTGCCACTACAGCATACTGGTGCATGACAAAATAATTAATTTCCCAACTGATGTACGTATTTTGGTAGCTTGTTAAAGTTATAACATTGAGAATTGGGACACTGTTGATGGAAACAGTCAGCTTTCCCTCCATTTAGTTTGAAATATATTTGTACAGTTGAGTGGAGTTCTGTGTTTCCACTCCATGAGAGAGTCAAGTTGAGTGTGATTGGTTGTCACCAGGTTGTGCTCCTCCTTGGTTTTTCTTCTTGTTAAGAGGTTAAAAATGATCCTGATTATGTGATACTCTTAACACATGTGTGGCCATGTCAGAAAGTCTCATCACTCAAACGGTTTAAATAGAGGAGCTTGAAGGTGAAGGATTTCCTCCCAGCTTACTTGATGTTTTGAAATGCAACACACACAGTTCACAGTTGAATTACAAATCATTATCAGTGAGCCAGCAGGAGATTCCGTGTTTGGGGCACAAATAGGTGCTGGAACAACATCAGGGAGTGTATCTGTAATGAATGCCACCAGATCAAACACACATGAACACATATGTTTCAAATCCATTTACAGTGCAGTCAGTAATAGGAACATACACACTCACAAACACACACACACTCAGGTTATGTGTTGTTAGTGCTTGCATGGCTGGTGCTTGTGCTTCATTGTGTTGCTGTGATTATGTGCTTTTGACTGTTGGTTTGCAGTGTGTGGAGCTGGTGTGTGTGTGTGTGTGGGGGGGGGGGGGGGGGGGGGTCAATGAAAAGTGTGTGTGCAGCAGTGGTCTCCAGTCATGTGCTTTTGTTCAGTCTATCTGATCACTGTAGCAACACATTTCACTGACTGAGATTATACCAATTGTAAACACAACAGCAAATTTACTGTATGTGGAATATCAAAATAAATGGTTACACATGACAGAAAATCACTGGTCCATAATAAAACTGTCTGGTTTGTGTGTGTGTATATTTACATATTCATCATAACCAGTGTGTGTTCAGAGTAGGTCTGTATGATTGATTGCCTCCTACTGTCTGACCTTCCTCCTGTGGAGCAGGTGGGAACAGCGACAGTGTGTTTGACGTAGAGAAGGCTGTGGGCACCATCATCATCGCCAAGCCTCTAGATGCTGAGCAGCGCTCCTTCTACAACCTGACAGTGCAGGCCACTGACGGCACCAACACTGCATACACACAGGTACCACATGATCTTTATTTCACTAACCTTTTATTGTGCTGTGTTTTACAGTTATACCTTCTTTTTTTTTGGGATCAATTGAAAATGCTGATGCACCAGATGCCATGGTGTTGCTCCAGTGGGTTAGTGGAGGGTGGGAATGGGGGAATAGAGATGAAAATGCACTAAACATAATCCTGTTTAACTAACACATTAACCAACAAACATGACAACACAGTTTTACCAAGCCCCTCTTGTAGATTGGCCTGGGCCTTGTTTCCCCAAAGCACCTTAAGGCTATGATCTCAAAATCCATTTTATGAACCTTATTAGATTAAGAGGTGTTTCCCAAAAGCATGGTAACTGAAGATTGCTTTGAAGTAACATATACTCTAAGTGCCGAGCTGAAAAATTTAGTTTTTTTTCAATGAGCTAGAGAAGGATGAAGACATGGAGAAAGAGCTTATTACTGTAGGTGAGTAAGTACCCACATGTGTCCAACTGCTCCTAATACTAAGGATGGGTTAAATGCAGAGATCGAATTTCACTGTACAAATATATGCGTGACAAATAAAGTACCTTTACTCTTGGAAGAGGTAGGTCCTCAAGTGATTTTTCTAGGACAGAAAGGAATTCTGCTGACTGAAGCAAGTTCAGCAACTTGTTCCACGACCGAGGGACCATACAGGAGAAGAGTTTTGATTGAGATTCCCTGTTTTGCGGTGGCAGTAGGACTATTTGTAGTTCATTTACAGATTGTAGGGAATGAGAAGGTGCATAAACCTGTATGAGGGAGTTCAGGTAGGTAGGTGCTGTACTAGAGGCTACTCTGTAGGCAAGCATCAGTGACTTTAACTTAATGCAAGCAGCAAAAGGGAGGCAGTGCAGAGTAGTGAAAAGTGGAGTGACATGAGCTGTTTTGGCTGGTTGAAGACCAGACGTGGATTCTTTGCAGATTGTTACTGTGCATGCTGGCAGCCCTGCCAGAAGGGTGTTACAGTAGACGAGGTGAGAGGAGTTGAGTGGTGTACTCAGTCAGATAAGACCTGATGTTATTATAGTGTGAAGCGACATGACCTAGCACATCTTACAGACACTGATAGTTAAAGTTAAATGTGTATCCAGCATCATCTTCAGCACCACAGACAGCTGATGTTAAGAAGCTCTTAACACGTTAAACTTCTAAGCTCTTAACACTTAAACTTCCCATTAACTTCTGTGATTGTTAGTGGGAAATGAAGCCCTGTTTTAATCATTCAAAAATCCTGTTTTTAAAACACAAATCATAATGACTGAATCAATCCAATTTACCCATATATGTCCCACATTGGTAAAGAAAAGGTGAGAAAATATACAATACGGTAAAACAGTGAGGCTTATTCAGAACGGCTGGCGTCACGTATGGTCAACTTGCAGCTGCTGTTAGAAATACTTTCAATAAAACCAGGAAAATGTCATTTGATTAGTAGCAAAGAATTTAGATTAGATTTTAACTTACAAGATGAGTTGGATGAGATTGTTATATACTGAGTTACTGTTGAATATGAGAAGACCTACCGTACACAGACGCAAATACACTGATACACACTCACACACAGAGCATATGATATTAGCATTTTTATAGAGCAGGAAGAATTGTCCTGACATAAGGAATGAGTGAGATGCCTATTATTACACCCCCCAGTTAGTAACATGCATTAATGGGACATATATGAGTACAGATGGAGAGGGAAAGGAGGAGAGAGGAGCTCAGTGCATCATGGGAAGTCCCATGGCAGTCTTGTCCCAAGGCAAGCCTGGCTGGTCCCAACTTTAATAAAAAAAAAAAAGGTTTTAAGCCTACTCTTAAATGCAGAGAGAATGTCTGCCTCCTGGACTCAAACTGGGAGATGGTTCCACAGGAGAGGAGCCTGGAGATGGTCAGGACAGAACAGGGCAAAACAGAACCAATGATCCAACAAGACTCAACTGAAAACCAGACCTAAAATACAAACTAAACTAATCAGACAGCGAGGACCAGGTGACAAGACACAGGGGCAGGCTGGGAGCTGATAGGCTGGGAAGACACTGAGAGCAGGGCAAGGCTAACGAATGCAGGGCAGGTGTAAAGAGGAGTACATGAACACAGTAGGAGTGAAGGAACACACAAGGGAAACACAGAGTAACAGAAAACCAAAACCCAGAAACACAATACTCTAAATCATAACCCACCATAAATCAAACCGTCCCAGAATTACATTAACTTAAAAACCTTCTGTTCAGACAGGATGGAAAGCAAATTTGCAAAAGAGAAGCGCCTTTACAAACTGAGAGTTGAAATCCTTTATTTGTGAAGCTTTTACTGAATTAACTGTTGACATTGTGTCAGAGAGATGAGAGATTCTGTCACTTTCTGTTGTTTTTTGGACTCTTTGTGTTTTTGTGTTCTTTGGGGTTTCCTGTGTTACACCTCTGTTGTCAAGTCCTTCTGGTCATATGATGTTGCTTGTTATGATTTGGGTGGTTGGTTTAGAAGACTGCATTATTAGTTAGCTTGTAGAGTTGTGTGCTTAAGACCTCCCAACCAAGTTGGTTTTAATGATTTCTTTTCACTGAGTGTCACACACAAATTCTTTATTCACAAGCACATACAGATACAGACACACACACACCTGTAAGATGGGAAGAGGGTTCCCAGATGGAGAGTCAGCATGGCGTCATGCCGGCAGGGAAAGTGTCCACAGTTGAGCAACAGAAGGCTGACTGCTGTAGCAGGGTTTAAATTTAGACTCGCCGCCTGTTTCCCTCCACTTCTCTTTCTGTTTTCTCTGGATATGAGTCAGTACAAATCTCAGGATCCTTTTTCTCTGTTTGTGTGTGTGTGTGTGTAAAGTGTTGTCACTTTTTTCCCCAGCAAGCCAAACTGATGCTCCTGCAGCTATTTTGTACTTTGTAATCCTTACGGAGCTCAGTCGGTATATTTTGGCAGGGCTATAGTCAGAACAGTGGCTCAGTGGTTAGCACCGTCACCTCACCCAGAAGGTTCTGGGTTTGAAGCAGGGACTTGATATTTTTGTTGGTTTTCCCCCACACCAAAAGATGTGCATGTCATGTATTTAGCTTAAGTTATACTTTCCATGTCCACATCATCTGCCCATATCTCCAAGGGTCCATGTCTGCATGCAGCCCAAGATTTATGACATGCAGACTCACCGCACCAACCATACTTCACGTGTGAACTTGTCTGCCTGAATGAATGTACTCCTTCACTCAACTCATTAAATTAAGTTTTTAAAGAAATTCTTTTTTGTAGTTAGAAGAAAATGTATATGATTGAAACTTTGTGTCTGTTTGTCTGTAATACAAACAACAAGTAATTTCAAGACAAGTCATGGTTGTTTCTTTTCATAATAATAAAAACAATACAAATAATGATGAAGGTTATCCACTTGAAATTAACAAGGTCACTGAGAGTAGCCTCACATGCTGTATTCTTACGGACTTTGGTACAAAGTGGCTCCAATAGGAGCAGAAACAGTTGTAACATTTTTGTCACAAATAAGAAATTGACTCTTTAAACTGAGAAAAGGTAAATGGAAAGCAAATCTGGCTGTTTGTCAACATGACTGAACAGTTGTTGATTCAACTTAATACCTAAGGTTTATCGAACTTTTCTCTAGTGGAGTTAACTTGATTCAGTTAATTTTACATTTTCTGAGACAATTTCATGAGACAATTTTGAACTAATTATTCAACTTAAGTTCAGTTAACTCACATTTTTCAGGCTTCGGTGTCTCTAAATTGTACCAGCTTACAGTGTATTACAGTGCAGGGATAATACACCTCAGAAATGGAATTTGTCCCCAGATGGAATTTGTGATGTGGCTCCCCTCACCAGATTTCCAGTGCTTCTTTTTCTCTTTTTTTACCACAGGCTTTTTGATTCATGCAGAAATAAAAACACTGTGGTTTTTATAAACGTGACATAAATCACACCTCATCAGGATCAGTTTGCTGCAGAGTTTTGTTTATTAATTTATTCAAAATACGCTCCAAAAATCCTTTCACATCCTTCTGCCCTGATCATATGATCACATATGAGGTCCAGTCTTGTGGCGCTATCAGTGGGTGAAATCGCTGGACTATAATTTGAAACCTCTGCTTTATCTATGGCAGGGCAGAACCTCAAGACAATTATGTTTGTTTGTCCTTTCATTTGTCACCCTTGTATGCCTCCCTTCCTTGCAACAGCCTGCCCATCACTTTCCCCAGACCTACTTCCTCTCACTCCTGGCATGCCAATTTCTGTCTGTGCAAGTTGTTGTCATGAGTATGTTCTGAATATGAGTTTTTTAAAAACAGCATTGGGACCATGATCAAGTGTTATTGATGTACATCCCTCTCAATCCCGCTAATACATTTTGACACTACAATGGGGTAGGAAAAACTTCCTGCTTCTGTACATTTATACAACCATCATTAACTTTCTTCTCATTTATTTTAGGTTTTCCTTTGCTGTGTCATACTGCTACAGCCCAGTGTCCCACAGGGATTGATAAAATTCAATCTACACTTACTACTTTCATTTCCTGTCTTTCTGTCTCTTCTGTTTGCCTCTCTACCTGTCTGTCTCTGCCTCTCCTCCTGTGTTTTCCTGACTCACGCTGGGCCCTATCACCAGTCATCTGTGACTCAGGAACTGTCTATGAGTCATGACATGCACGAACCACAAACACACCACATGGCTTTTCTGCAGTCTGTGCAATGACACATTCAGTCATCTTCATTTTTGTACAATATATGTTCTGTTACACAATTCCATTAACACTACAGATAGTCAGTACAGTACAGTGATATGAGGGATGTTCATCAGAGTCTAAAGGAATATATGAATTTGCCTCTGCTCTACTCTGATCGCAGCAGTTCCCGTGAAATAAATTGATTTTGGTCTGACATTTTCTTGTTATGAACGCAGGAGTGACTGACTACTCATTCTTTTTTAAAGAGGGCACATCAGTTGTTAGTGACAAAACAAACACAAGCAAACACGTCATCCTGTTGTTTCCTGCAATTGTAGAGGAACTTCTTAATCTGCCAACACTGTTGGCAGATGAGGTAGATGAGCAACAATGGCTGTTGGCCCAACAACAAAAATTAAGGTTCCTGAGAATTGATTCCCCAGCCATGTCTCCTAAAAATTACACCCACACAACTAATCTGCATTAGCAAATATGTTTTGTAGGAAACCGGATCTACAAAATGTTCACTGCCAATATTAAATGTTACTGAAAGTAACTACAAAACGTCACTTCACGTATTCTGCTCATTAAGAACAAGAAAATACAACTCAGTCAATGATGTTCTCTTTCATCCCTCTCCTCTTTTTCTCTCCATCTTTCCTCCTCATGATCCAGGTTCACATTACTGTTATGGACAACAATGACAACGCTCCTATCTTCTCCCAGCCAACCTATGATGTAACCATTTCTGAGGACACACCACCTGACACAGAGGTGGTCCAGATTATGGCATCAGACCGTGATGAGCATCACCGGCTGACCTACTCTCTGCAGAGTTCCATAGACCCCAGCAGCATGCGTCTGTTCCGTATCCACCCCTCCCTGGGCACCATCTACACCACCCAGAGGCTCGACCACGAGGCCTGCGTCCAGCACATCCTCACCGTCATGGTAAGACACACTTTGATCTAGTGGTCTAAAAGTTACACCATCCCTGTGACATACTCTGCCTCTTCGAACACACTAATTCCCACTTTATTCCTACTTTTAATCTCAGAGCAGGTTTGTAACTGTAAGCGTTTACAGGCAGTCCAGTTTTTCTTGTATTGTTGTGTTAATAACACTACAGTCATATGTTAAGGTTATTCATTCCCCTTGGCCTGTTGATGGTTTCCAGACTGGCAAGAGCAACCAGCAATTATAGCTGCAAGCTATACTTAGATTTTATACTGTATAATACAGGTGTAATGGTACAAACAATTCACAGTTCGATACAATTCGGTTTGAATCACAGTTTGAGATATTTTCAGTACATCTGGGTAAACAAAAGACATTTATTTGTCAAATATGTTGTCATGTAAGAAAATGTGAATATGTAAATATTAAATGATAGCTCATTGGCCAATGTTCTAATTGGAACAAATATTGCGCTCAAACATTGGGATATGTTCATTATAATATGTTCGTTGTAATGATTATTGTTTTTACAAAAGAGACTAACCCGCCCATATCTCAAGTAAATTTATCCACTGTTAGAGCAGTACAGTTTAAGCTTTAAGCTGTCTCTTTCGTTTACCTCCTAATGTTATTTTCTCTGACCAATGAAAGATACTGATTCTAAAAAAATATTCAAACAGTACAACAAGGTTAATTAAAAGTCTTTCACCAAGTTAAACAGTGCCTAGATCAAGAAGTCTTTTCAGTTAAACTGTAAAGTGCTGTCATAAGATCAGGAAACTTCAATAATCAAAGTAACAGGTCAAATATCTGTGGATGTCAGACTCTCATTGGTTATTGACCTTGAATGGTCATAACAAGAGGGGCCCTTTCAGAGTAAAAATTTCTCAGATGGAAATAATTTCCGAGCCTTCTACTCTTGTATCTCATAAATAGAGCAGCAGGAGAGCCAGAGAGACAATCTTGCTGTCTGTGCTCTCACTCTACCTGAGCTCATTATTTAGCAATTAAGCTAATTACACTGAGCAGAGAGGCAGTATCTACACCTCATCAGAATAAAGAGGATGATTTTGCTCAGACTTACATATCCAGTAGTAAGCTCCTATTATTAGAAATGTGTCTGAATTATAGAAATTTGGAGAAATACATTCACAGAGGTGACTGAAAGTCCTTTAGGGCAAGTTTTAGTGTGATGATGTTTTTGTTTAATCAAATTTAAAATTGACACATGGAATTTTTAAAGTTTAATTTTTTAAATTTGTGGTTAAAATGAATGATTATATATTTTCCACAATCTTTGGTTTTGCATAGTATGCAGAGTATGTGTATATATTTTGAGTTCATGATGACCATTAAGGATGATGTTCTTAATATTTGTGGTTACAAAAAAGCCAATACATCGGGAAATTGAAACAATTTCAAAGACTCAAATTCACCACCTCTTCTCTTACATTAAAGAAATACAACTTGTGAGTTCCAGCACTGACAATAACTTTTTAACTCTTTTTCTCTCCACAGGTGAAGGACCAAGAGTTCCCCTACAGAAAGAACCTGGCTCGAGTGCTGGTAGAAGTGGAAGATATCAATGACCACGTACCTATCTTCACCAGTGCTCTGTATGAAGGCTCAGTCTATGAGTCTGCAGCAGTGGGATCAGCTGTGGTCCAAGTCACTGCCCTTGACAAAGACAAAGGCGAGAATGCAGAGCTACACTATTTCATTGAAGCAGGTGGGCACCCTTGACACCTAAATGTATGTTGAAATATTTATACCCTTTAGGTAACTGCCCTTAAAATATTTACCACATTGATAATATTTTTTATGTTTCTTTTTTATTTTCCAGGGAACACTGGAAATGCATTCCATATTGAGCCAGTTTTGGGTATCATAACTGTTGCACGTGACCTAGACTTGTCCAGCATAGGCCATTATGTACTCACTGTCAGAGTCACAGACAATGGCTCCCCTCTCCTGTCCACCACTACCATAGTGCGTATTGCTGTCACCCTCTCTGACAATGCCGCCCCAAAGTTCCCCCAGCCTGAGTACCAAGCTGACATAACAGAGAATGTGGTGGTTGGGACCTCTGTCACAACAGTCAGTGCAGTCAGCCAGTCCACCCTCACTTATGATATTAAGCAGGGCAACACTGATCGTGTTTTCCAGATAAATCAGTACAGCGGAGTGATTACAACTCAAAAGCCTCTAGACTATGAGACTACACCATCTTACACCCTGATAGTCCAGGCTACCAACATGGCTGGCATGGCATCCAATGCTACCCTTATGATCCAGGTAACAGATGAAAATGACAACCCACCAGTGTTTCAGCAGCTTCACTATCGTGGCAGCATCAGTGAGGCTGCACCAGTCAACAGTGTGGTCTTAAACTCAGATGACTCACCTCTAGTAATCAAGGCCACTGATGCTGACCGCAACCAAAATGCTCTGTTAGTATACCAGATTGTTGAGGACACTGCAAAAATGTTCTTTACAGTGGACTCAGGTACTGGTTCCATCAGAACCATTGCTAATCTAGACCATGAGACATTTGCCACCTTTCACTTCCATGTTCATGTGAGGGACAATGGCAGGCCACAGTTGACAGCAGACAGTCCAACTGAGGTCACAATTCAAGTCACTGACACAAATGATTCACCACCTCAATTCACCCAGAATGCCTATGAAACAGTCCTGCTTCTCCCCACATATGTGGGAGTAGAAGCTCTGCAGGTTTCAGCCACAGACCCTGACAAAGATGTCCCCACAGAGCTCATCTACTCTCTAACCGATGGGGTATTGGAGCATTTTGCCATCAAACCTTCCAATGGTATCATAATTGTCAAAAACAACAACTTTTCCAAAGAACGTTTCCGTTTCAGTGTCAAAGTTTCAGATGGGAAATTCTCCAGCACAGCTCTAGTGACCATTCTTGTACGAGAGGCTCTAGACTCTGGCCTCAGCTTCACCCATAGCCTTTACTCCTCCTCTATTCAAGAGAATGTATCAAATATCACCAAAGTGGCTGTGGTCAATGCTGTGGGAAACCGTCTTAATGAGCCATTGAAGTATACCTTATTGAATGCTGGTACACGCTTTAGAATGCGTCCAACTTCTGGTGTGATCCAAACCACCGGTATACCCTTTGATCGTGAGGAGCAGGAGTTCTATGAGCTGGTTGTCGAGGCAAGAAGGGAGCATGATCGTCTGCATGTTGCCAGAGTTATGGTGAGAGTCCAGGTGGAGGACATCAATGATAATGCCCCTGTGTTTGTTGGACTGCCTTATTATGCAGCTGTTCAAGTAGAAGCTGAGCCAGGGTCACCCATTTTCAGGGTCATGGCAGTAGATGGTGACAAAGGGATTAATGGAGAGGTGTCTTATTATTTCAAGGATGACCATGGTCACTTTGAGATCAACCGTCAAACAGGCAGTCTCAGCCTCAAGAGGGCCTTTGAGTCTGACTTGTCCAATGTTGAATACCAGATGGTGATATATGCCAGAGATGGTGGTTTTCCACCTCTCTCCTCTACTATTGAGTTCCCCATCACAGTAGTCAACAAAGCCATGCCTGTCTTTGACAAATCATTTTATTCTGTTACTGTAAATGAGGATGTGGCTGTGCACACACCTATCCTTGGTATCAATGCAACTAGTCCAGAAGGTCAGAACATCATCTACACTATTGTTGATGGAGATCTGTCTCTTCAGTTTGACATTGGTTTTGATACAGGAGTCATAAGTGTCATCCATTCTTTGGACTATGAAGTAGCATCGTCTTACCACCTGACCATCAGAGCAACAGACTATTTGACCAGTGCCCGTGCTGAGGTTGATGTAGATGTGTTTGTTCAGGATGTAAATGACAACCAACCTATCTTCCAGAAAATGTCCTACAGGGTAGTTTTGTCTGAAACAGCCATGATTGGAACTCCAGCTCTTCAGGTTATTGCCACTGACAAAGACTCAGAGAAGAACAATGTTGTCCGTTACCAGATCTTCTCAGATGCTCATAACAACACAGACCACTTTCACATTGATAGTAGCAGTGGACTAATCCTGACTGCGCGTATGCTAGACCATGAACTAGTCTCGAAGTATGACTTCACTGTCAGGGCCACTGATAATGGATTCCCACCACTGAGTAGTGAAGTTTCAGTCATAGTTGTGGTGAATGACATGAATGACAATCCTCCAGTTTTCAACCAGCTGCTCTATGAAGCATATGTAAATGAGTTAGCACCAAGGGGTCACTTTGTAACCTGTGTCCAAGCCTTGGATGCTGATAGCTCGGATTTTGAAAAGCTGGAATACAGCATTTTGTCAGGGAATGAAAGGATGAACTTTGTGATGGACAAGAAGACAGGAATCATCACATTGTCCAGCCACCGTAAACAAAGGATGGAACCCGTCTACAGCCTTAATGTGTCAGTGTCTGATGGGGTCTTCACCAGCACTGCACAGGTTCATGTTAAGGTGTTGGGGGCCAACCTTTATAGTCCAGTGTTTGGGCAGAATATATATGAGGCAGAGCTGAGAGAGAATGCTGCTGTGGGAACCAAAGTTATACAGGTAAGTACTACTGACATTCATTGAGTGATCTCAATAATATGTTACTGTAATTCTAAAATATTTGTGTCTCTTTTGACTGAGAGATTTTTTTATTCATTCCAGGTGAAGGCAACTGATGCAGACCCTGGAGTGTTCGGTCACATTACTTATTCCTTTGTTAATGATGTGGGCAAGGACCAGTTCAGCATTGATGCAAGTGGTCAAATCATCACGATAGAAAAGCTGGATCGTGAGGACCCCACCAATAAGGACATAGTTCTTACAGTGGCAGCCCAGGACTCAGGTGGACGTGTCTCTTACTGTACAGTACAAGTTACTCTTTTGGATGATAATGATAATGTACCACGTTTCCATGCCACAGAATACAGAGCTTCAGTCAAATCTGATGTGGCTAAAGGTTTTTTGGTGACACAAATTCAGGCTTATGATCCTGATGATGGCACTAATGCCAAAGTGACATATTCACTCTACAGTGAGGCACACATCCCTGTGGTAGACATTTTGGAGATAGACCCTGACAATGGCTGGATGGTGACTAAAGGCAGCTTCAGCCACTTGAGGAACACAGTATTATCTTTTTTTGTGAAAGCTGTTGATGGAGGCAATCCAGTTCGCCACTCTCTAGTGTCTGTCTACATCCATGTTCTTTCTCCAGATGCCTTCATTCCTTCTTTCAGCCAACATCAGTACTTATTTAGTATGCAAGAGGACACCCCCCTAGGTTCAGTCATAGGGACAGTACGCCTCAACACTCCTCCTGGATTTGTCTCGCTCTCTGCTACCTTTGCCCTGGTTAATGGAGAGACTGGAGGAAACAACCAAGATACGGTGTTTGTGATAGAAAAAGATACAGGTGTGATCAAACTTGATAAGCCTTTGGACCATGAGGTTATCAAAGGATACCACTTCAAAGTCACTGCCACTGTACAACAGGCTAAACTGGATTCTGTGACTTCTGTTGATGTTGAGGTCAAAGTATTGGATCTAAATGACAACAAACCAGCCTTTGAGGCCAACTCCTATGAAGCCATAGTTATGGAGGGAATGTCAATTGGAACCAGAATCATTCAAATCCAAGCACTAGACCCAGACTCAGGGGCCAATGGCCAGGTAACATATAGTCTTGGGGCCTTAATCCAGTTAGAAGGGGATTCAGACACTCTGGTTGGCACCTTCAGCATTGATAGCAACACAGGTTGGATCTCCACCCGCAAGGACCTGGACCATGAATCCAATCCATCCTACACATTCACAGTGGTAGCATCAGACCTTGGTGAGACCTTTTCTCTTTCCAGTACCACCACTGTGACAGTGGCAGTGTCAGACATCAATGATAACCCACCCAGGTTCCTGGAGCAACACTACTTTGGTTCAGTTCAGGAGAGTGACCCACCAGGCGAGGTGGTGGCTGTGCTGAACACCAGAGATGATGACAGCTCTGCTGTTAACCGACAAGTCAGCTACCACATCACTGGTGAGTACTCTGATTTTGGATGTTACTTTTATTGTTATTGAAACCCTATTGCCAGAAAATATATACATTTCTGTGATGTTCAATGACTAAGGGTTGTAAATAATCACTTTATAGAATATCTGCTAGGATATCTGTGAATGGTAAGTAAAGTATGATTAAGGTTAGGGACAGATTGCGGTTATGGCGAGCAAACTATTGTTAAAGTATGCTTAAGAAACTTGGTTATGGTTAGGGTTGTAGTTTATGAAAAGGTAAATGGTAATTAAAGCTCTTTGATGAGATGTGAACAGACATGCTACATGCTCATTCAACACCTCCACACCTTTAATTTCCACCTCACTACATAAAGGACACACTATTCCTGTATTGGCACTTAAAGTTGGCATTAGACATAAATTGTGAGGTGGGGAATCTGCCAATATCAACGTAATTCCCAGAGATAGTGGGCTATGTATTGTGGCCCATCTGTCTAATGTCAATCTACCATTGTGTTTTACTGAAGATACAGCAGTCCTCAGACTTGTTAGTATTCTGAATGTCCAAATAATTGCTACAGCCATGAATAAACATGAGGAGACAAGTTGTACACTAAATCAATGGTGTGGTTCAGTATACAGTTCGCTCATTTTCTATGCTTGCTTCCAAAGGATGTGTGCATGCATGCCAGAATTCCAAGCCTGACTGAGAAACAGGCAAGGAAATTTGATAATATTTTCATGGCTGAATAGCATTCAACAGCTCGTGACATTTACCCAGTAATTAACATTAAAGACTGCATCATATCTGATGACAGATGCAGTGATTTTTCTTCTGTCTCCTGAATAGATGTTAAAATTCATAGGCTTGTCTTTTTTAAAAAGTAAAAAACGAGAGAAGCAACAGGACCAGACAAAAAAAACAAAATATTGGCTTAATACTAGATGCATATGTGTAGGTGTGTGTGTGTGTGTGTTAATGTGGGTAGGTGAAGTGGGTAAGAAGAAGAAGAGAAAAGAAAGAAGAAAGCTACAGTACTGTTGGGGGGCATCTCCAGTTGGGTCCCAAGGATGGAGGGGCACCAGGATGAAACGAGGATGGGGCAGGACAACTGGGCCAGGGCAGAATTATATATATATATATATATATATATTTTCTCTTTTTTATTATGTCTAAATTATTATACTCCCCTTTCCATCCTCCTCTCCCTTCCTTGCTCTCATTGCTCTCTCCTGCTTTAGGTTGCTCCCAGACCCATAGACTGTTGCCGGCTTTTTGCAAGTCACATACCCTCTTGAACAGCCCTCACCCCTACAGGAGGGTTCCATTCATTTGGGTCTGAGGAGCATCTTTCTATTTGAAGGGGGGTTAAATGGGGATTAGGCCCTCAGACACCAAGCTGTCTAAACCAGTCAGGCCCCTGAGCCCCCTCAGCCACCTGGGCCCAGTCTGAGATGGTTGGTAGTTTGATGGACGATGGTTTTATAATTTATAAGTTGTGTTACTCATCATAGAGAAGGTATTTTTGCAGATTTGTGTCCAGAAGTTGGGGTTGGGAAGGATAGCCAGGTCATTTTCACATTTTGAGGTCATCTGAGTTGGATAATAGTTTATAAAGTTTAGAGATTTTTTTTTGAGTCTGTGATCTTCATGATTTCTTCACCTAGTTTCAAGGGGTTGAGTGGGTTGTAGGTTATGTTAATCTTATCTTTAAGTTGTTGGTACTGAAAGAGCTGATGTCTCCCAACTCCATACTTCTGGATTATTATGTTGAAACTTGGAAATGTATGGTTATTTTCAAGTAGGTGATGAAGGTGAATGATTCCTTTGTGTTGTCATGTGGGAAAGCGAATGGGAGTGTTGCTAGACATGAAGTCAGGGTTGTGCCAAATTGGAGTGCTTGCAGGGTGTTAGTGATGATTTAGTGATTTTGTTAGCTTTCCACCAGGCTGCCAGAGTTGTAGAGATTACTGTATTTTTGATGAGGTTGAGTTTTTTAATTGATTGGGGTTTAAAAGTTAGGTCTGTGATTGAGATATTTTTGCACTGGGTTTGTTCTAAATCTATCCATGAGTTATTGTGTTTGGGTTGTTGAATCAATTTGACAAGGTACTATAATTTATTTGTAGGAAGTAGTGGGAAGTTTGGTGCTTCTATGCCGCCTTGACATTTTTTCTTCTGTGATGCTGAAAGTTACATTTTTGGGTTTTTTAAAAAAAATTCCAATAGAAGTGGCTGATTAAAGAGTCGAGAGATTTGAACCATTTGTCTGTTGGGAAGTTGGGAAGCATAGAGAATAGATAGTTGATTTGAGGTAGGGTTTTCATTTTAACTGTTGCAATTCATCCTATTAGGGAGAGGGGGAGATTTGTCCATTGTTTGAAGTCATCTTGTATCTTTTTTAATAGTAGGGTGTAATTGAGGTTATAAAGGTCTGTCAGCCCGGGGGAGATGTTAATACCCATGTACTTAATGTTTCCAGTGTGAAAGGGCAGGAATGGGTCTTGTGTTGCAGAATCCCACGCATCTTCAGAGAGAGGGAGTATGATTGATTTATTCCAGTTAATTGTGTAATTTGAAATCTCAGAGAAGTTGCTAATTTGATTAAAAGCTTCTTGTAATGGCGTGTAGGGGTCTTGTAAAAACAATAATATGTCATCTGCATAAAGACTGATTTTATGTTGTGAGTTGTTACTCTGAATTCCTTTAATGTTATTGCTTTGTTGTATTGTTGCAGTGATAGGTTCAATGAAGATGGCAAATAAAGAAAGTGAGAGTGGGCATCCTTGTCTGCTTCCTCTGAAGTGTGAATCTTTGTGATGTGATACCATATGTGGTTATTGTTGCTATAATTGAGGTGTAAAGAATTTTGATCCAGTGGATGAATGACTCTCCAAAACTGAACTTGCAAAGAGTACTGAATAGAAATGTCCAACTTACTTTGTCAAATGCTTTTTTTGGCATCTAATGATACCACTGTTTTGGCTTTTGTCTGCTTTGATAGATTGATCAAATTGAATAGTCTACAGATATTATCAGAAGTGTGCCTGTTTTTGATGAAGCCTGTTTGGTCTGAGTGGGTTAAAATGGGGGTAGCTGTTTCGATCATGGTGTAGTGGTGAAAGTATGTGTTAGAAATGCTTATAGTATTCTGCTGGGAATCCATCTGGTCCAGTCATCTCATTTATAAAACAGTGTGTAGGATCCATACTAAAAGTGTATGTGCACACAAAAGCTGAAATTGATATGCGGCAAAAAATACTCAGATTTCTAAAACTGTGCCATATGCACATATATTTTTCCCTTTACAAATCACAGCCCACCTGGAAATATGTGTACGTGGATCAGCCTCATATCCAGCCCTCTATATGCCCACAAATATATGCCCTCAACCATAAATGCTCAATGCAAAAGTAATCATGAATATTGATGTGCATGTGTTTCTTTTGCCATACCAATGAGTCTCTCTGTCTTGAGATGCCTGACCAATTAGTTTCGAGAGTCAACGTATGGGGCCTTTAGCTCGTCACTTTCACCCAAGCAGCTGCAGAGGAAGGACCGCAACAGGAATGAATGGACTTTTATTGTTTTATTTCCCTGATTTCGAACTCCTCAAAGTTATGTGTGTAACCCATATACAACTTCAGCAAACATTCCTGTGATTTTAAATTCACATCTCTGATTAAGTTCTTACCACACCCTGTAGCAGGCCAGTTAACCACTTTAAAGTATTTTTTGCACCACACACTCAATATCTAAAATACAATAAACACTGTATTCATTTATTTATTTTTATTTATTCCAAAATCCAGCATACAGGTGTTTCTCTAATTTACACAGTCCATATATGAGTGCAGGAGGGGAAGATGTGCCAGTGAGGTGACTGGAGAAGGCAAGGATCTATAATTAACATTTGATAGGAAGTGAAATTAAGTGTGTGAGAGGAATTATTATACAATCTGGCTTCAATTCACTGCCTCACCATCTGCGTCACCAATTACCCCTGTCTCCAAAATGTTCGTAGGCAGTGGTCAGAGTTTATAGACAAGTGCGCACATTCTCCCGTCAAGTTTGTTTTTATAGATCACAACTTTTGCGTGGGAAGTGGTATATGCCTCTTTCAAGCCCCTTGTGCATACGTGACAGTTATAAATGTGACCCCAGGTGATTTGTTATTTGGCATTTGATTTAGGGCTTTATTGAGTTAACCGGGATGATTGATGCATCTTAACTATTAGCCAGTTCTTTTGATAGTGTGGGCGGGTCCAAGTTGTTTAGGAAGGATTCTATTTCTGATGGAGTAGGTTCATAACTGGAGGAGTATAAGTTGCTGTAAAAAGTTTGAAAGATTTAATTTTCTTTTTTGTGTTGCAGTTGATTTGCTAAATATTTCTGTTTTGTTGCTATTTTGAAAGTTGTTGTCTTCAAGTTGTTGGATTGGAAATTGTGGAGGTTTTTTTGTGTATGATATTGTCAAGTTGGGTTATGAGGTTACTAAATTCCTTTTTTATTTGTTCTGTGAGATTGTTGGAGTAAAGGTTTGTAAGATGTGCAATTCTTTGTTCTAAATTATTTGCCAGTTTTTGTTGCTGTTTTTTTTTGTACGATGAATATGATATGATTTTTCCTCTGATTACTGTTTTGTCTGTTTCCCATAGTAATGACGGTGACATTTCTGGAGAGTCATTCATCTCCATAATTGATGCCCACTCCTCACTTATTTAGTATTAAAGTCACAGTCTTGAATTGCCATCTCAGGGGGGGGGGGTCTAATATATGATTGTTTATGGTGAGAGAGGCAGGAGCATGATCGCTCATGGTGATGGAATTAATTGTGGTTTTGTGGCTGTTAGGGGTGAGTGAATTGCTGACAAAAAAGAGGTCAATTCGGGAAGAAGACCGATGGAGGGAGGAAAAATAAGAATATTCTTGTGATGAAGGGTTCTCATTCTCTAGCTATTGCCAAGTCCATAAATATTCATGTATTGTTTGATTGTTTCAGTAGAGTGCCAGTTTCTTGTATTACCAAAGGTGCTTGAGCGGTCAGTTGTGAGCTCTATAAAATATAACAAGATAGGTTTGTCTTGATACTAGTCAGAAAGTCAGCTTACCCAGGAAAATCTATAAGAGTTCAATACCATAACCTTTTCCAAATGTGCAGAAGATAAACTGTTGTTTGAGTCATTATATAGACCTCTCTGTGACATGAAAAACAAATGCTTAAGGCACAAAAGAAATATATCAAAGGCAAAAGAGGGAAACAAAAGAACAAAAAGAAGAAGGGAAAACTGGATGAATGCTAAAGTTGCACTAATTATATGAATGGTGATCAAAAGACTGACTTTGCTGATTTGCTGTCTGCTCTTTGACAAGCCAGTAGGCAATAATGACGTTGGGACGTTAGTCTCCCCAGGAGACTAAGACAGAGGATTACCATGCTGACAGAAGACAGAGAGCTAATGAAGGACTATTAATATGGAGGACTTCCTTCCTTTAATGGCATTGTTATGAGTATCAGTCAGACAGCTGGAATAAATGACAGGCATGTGAATGATGTAACCTTATACTTGACATCTAAAGAGGAAGGAGGCAAGGAGGTATGAGCAGCTGCTACACTACAAATACAGAAAGAATAAATATGTAGATAACAGAAAAGTTCGCAAAAAGCTAAGCAAATGAGCTGTCAAAATACTGACAAATGTGACCTTTCTCACTTTCAAGAGAGAACCACTTGATGTTACTCAATATAAAGGTGCAGCAGTAAATCAAGACAGAACAATGAGAAACATTGCTGTGAAAAGATTATTTCGGTTTCATTTTAGTGTAACTGATGTAGCCAGCTGAAAGGGTATTTGATTCAAATTTTGCAATTAGCTGTTTTTGACAGTATTATATTTTGTTTGGACTCTGGTTGTGCAGCTCAGCTGGCAACCTGGGCTCACATGCTACTACTGCATTATTCATTATGTGTTTCCTAGTCTGTCCTGACTTCTTTATCATTTTAGGAACAGTGTATACCCTGTGTTATAATACAATTTCTATGTGCAGCTGCATTCAACACTTGAAAGTATATCTTTTCTTATCTTATCATGGGCTCAGCAGTTTCTTTGGTATTTTCACACTCTGATGGAAATCAGAATTTTGGGATAGCTCTCCAATCACTAACATTCTGCCAAACTTGAAGGCTTGCCCATGATTTGTTTGTGTTTTCATGTCTACATGTGAAGACATCATGAATATTTCAACTGTAAACCAAAGTCCATAATATTGTTAAATAATGTAGTGTTGACATAACATACCATGCTACAACAGAGGTGCTTAGAAGTGCATTTGAGGTCTCTTTCACATCTATGGCTTAGTTCAGTTTGTTCATATAATAGATAAGACATTAAATAGTGTGCCCTCTGTCCGTTTTTTTCACACAGACTTTGACTTTGAAGTGAGTGAACATGAAGTCATATGTGGAAGGTGGTGTCATTCTGCATCATCAGTGCTTCATTAACCCACAGGGGAAATCAAACTGTGACTGACAGCAGGCCATGCTTCAATTTACAGAGCTGTATGTTCTGTAACTTATTATAAGCATCATTAGTTGAGACTGCAACTTGACCGATTAAACTATCTTGTCCTATGATTAATTTTTTAGGCTACCAATACTGATATTTGGCTTTTCTGTTAACAATACTGTGCTGCTTGAAAGTTTGTGAACCCTTTAGAATTTGCTCTATTTCTGCATAATGCATATTTGTGCATGCTGTCTATGGTTTACTCAAGCCCCATGGACAAGCTAGAAGGTAACTGGAAAAATGTCCTCTGAATGGATGAGACCAAAGTCAAACTTTTCGGCTTGAATGATAAGCATTGTGATTGGCGATGAGCAAACACTGCATTCCAGCAGAAGAACCTTATCCCATCTGTGAGACATTGTGGTGGCAGTATCATGGTTTGGGCCAGCTTTTCTGACTCTGGACCAGGACAGCTTGCAATCATTGATGGAGCTATGAATTCTGACTTGTACCAGCAAATTCTACAGGAAAATGTAAAGGTGTCCATCTGTGAACTGAAGATCAGCAGAAAGTGGGTCATGCAGCAAGACAACGACCCTAAACACACAATTGATTCTACCAAAGAATGGTTAGAGCAGAGGAAAGTTAATGATTTGGCATGGCTGAGTCAAAGTCCTGACCTTAATCCAATAGAAATGCTGTCGAAGGACCTGAAGCAGGTAGTTCATGCATTTAGAATAACCAACATCCCAACAACAGTTGAGACTGTTCTGTAAGGAGGAATGGGCCTAAAATTCCTCCAAACCAATGTGCAGGGCTGATAAATAGTTGACGGAAACATTTGGTTGAAGTTATTGCTGCAAAAGGGGCTGAAAGCAAGGGTTCACATACTTTTGCCTCACACAAATATGTAAGATTGGATAATTTTCCTCAATAAATAAATGAATACGTTTAATGTTTTTGTCTCATTTGTTCAATTGGGTTCCCTTTATCTAGTTTTAGGACTTGTGTAAAAATCTGATCACGTATCAGGTCATATTTATGCAGAAATAGAGAAAATTCTAAAGGGTTCACAAACTTTCAAGCAGCCTATATTTGTATTTTGTTTTTTTGTTTTTTTAACATGGATGCATAACATAAGCAAACATTTTTGATAGATTCCTTAAATTTAAGTGTTTAATAACCAAGAAATATTGCTCTGACATTTTACAGTTTAAAAATAAACTTGTCTCTAGTCTCATTGAGATTGAGATCTCTTTTTCAAGAGAGACATGAGAACAAGAAACATTCATAATCAGACAAGTAGCATATAAAACCAACACAAATGAGGCCACACTACCGCAATGAACAAAGAGTTAGAGAATGAATTCAGAATGTAATGAGGGTACTGTTTGCAAATGACATCAAAAAGTATCTTTGGTATTTCTTGCAACTTCTTGTTAGTCTTAGGTGACACATCCACCTGTATGGATAATTCCATGATAAACTGATATTGGCTGATATAAATATGATGAGATGGTTACTGTCCCCTAAACAGAAGATATGACTTAGTTGCTGTATTCCAGCTGCATTTTTTCTCACTTTATAATCTCCCAAAACATACAGAGTAGGACACAAGTGCACCACACCTGTGTTTAAAGTCCTTGTGCATCACAGAAAAGACCTGCACTCTCAGGCTGACGCACACATACATTACTAAATGATCTTGCATATTGATCACCTGGACAGATGCTTAGAAGTTCACCTTCTTGACAGTTCACATTCAGCAGATGGATTTAACCGTAGTTTAGCTTTTGAATCTATGCTACTGTAAAATCACATCTCTACTATTACAAAATCTTGAGGTTGGTCTGTTTTGCTTTCACCACTGCACCAGTGTGCTTGAAAGCAGACCAGACCCTCCCTGTCGAGTAGTCTTTGCCCAGTTGTTTTGGTCTGTACCAAAGTTTGTCCACATCAGCCTTAATTAACTGACTCAGTGGACCTCAGCCATAGGGACCCAAAGGGTCAGGAAGGCCTTAGGTTTGTTTGTTTGAAGGGATGTTTCTTGTTGGACAGCCACAGAGCTCAGTTAAAACTAGGGATGTCCTGATCATGTTTTTTGGCACTGGTGCTGATGCAGAATATTTTAATATTAAATATTTTCCAACCAAATCAAATCCAACATTTGTTTTTGTTTATTTTTTCTTCATGTTATAGCTACACAGCAGATTTAAGGCTACTGTAGTAGTTCATTAAAGTACAGTAACATTAGTAAAGCTATTTCAATAACAACCGGAATCAGAATAGCTCTGCTGTAAGAAAAGGCTTTCTTTGATAGATGCATGTTATGTTTTGTATAGTATGCTGTTGTATTTTTGTATAATATCTGTACAGAGGAGTGTCAATGTGGATCTGCTGTGGCAGTGGAGGTTACAGATAGGGAGATAGAGGCTCAGGTCCCTAAACAAACACACTTACACACTGCTGGTGTTTGTGCATTAATGCACAGTAAAGACACAGATTAATATATATGCTAGATCTACATGCTCCTCCATCAGTGTGAGCATAATTAAACAGCCAGACCTCCAGTCCCGCTGAGCATACAGATATCTGCCTGCAGCATCATGTTAAACAGCAGCCTGACAGTAGTTTCAATATGCTTAAGGTCGATTTTATTTGTACCACACTCACTGCCACTGTTTGAGTATTGCAATCAAGAGATGAAAATATAAAGCAGTGATATCTCTACCAACATGTCTTTCTCTAACATGACCTCTATAAGCAGTTTCTCAGTTGGTCTATGTTGCAGTCAGGGATGGGTGGACAAAATAAGGTTGCAATTGTTCTATCTTAACCCATGAACAGGCAGAAGTCGAAAATGAGTTGTAAAAAATAATTCAATGTTATTACTTATCTCATTTGCACCTAAGTAAAACATTTCAACACAAATTTTCTAAATATTTTGTATATTTTGGAAATTATGAGTTGTATCTCCCAGGACATGTTGCCCTATTTTGGTATGAAAATGAAAATGGTCATAACGGTAAACATTTTGATGTTTTATTTGATGAAGAGAAGTGATACATTTTTGTTTCCCTGGTCATTAACATCACACATACTAGTTTTTAAACTGATTTTATCATTTTTATCAAAGTATAGGCTACCACACAGTTCTACCAATCCAGTTCTATCAATTCTGCCAAAAAAAAGGACAAGGCACACTCAAATGAACAACCATCTCAACTGATTCAAGCCAGTGATCGAGTACTTGAACACCGGGCTCTGCTGGTGTACCTGTCCTGAAGGTGTACTGGTGTACCTATCTCTTTTCCCCAAAATACTGAAGCTCAGTGCTATGTTCTTGAGAAGAAAAACCTTAGCACGCAGTTTCCCACCTGACCAACCAGAAGCAACTGAGGTTAGCAAAATACCAGGGCTGTAGTCTGCTGGTCGACTGGTTGATTAGTTGGTTGATATGTTCTCGTCCGACTAAATTCTCATTTGTCGAATAATCTCTGTGTTATTTTCATAAGGAGAAAAGTGCTACATCAACAGCTTTCCACGAGTAATCCATTATTTCCTGCGGCAGGAGGGACAGACTAATCGATTAGTCGATAGTTTAAGATCATGTACGATTTTAGTCGACCAAGATTTTCTTTGGTTGACTACAGCCCTACAAAATACCAGACATGACTACCAAAACCGTGCCAACGTCATGGCACCAAGATGCACAATTTTACAAAATTAAAGTGTTACAATAAGTGTTCATAAATAAACTACCTTACAAAGGAGGTCCCCACTCCGAGTCTCAAACTGGAGTCTCCCAGATCATAGACAACTGCACTGACTACTGAGCTAAAACCTTACTCATCACCTCATTGCAGACAGACCTCTACCTATTTATTCACCCATAACACAGAGACAGCACAGCATGTAATGTGTAGTGAAGAACTTCAAAGGCGATGCTTGCTTTGCACTTTTCATTTATTGCCTATTTTTTACAACCTAACGTTGTGGAAAGGAGAAGATGAACAACAGGTTATGGAGAGTCCCTTGGGAGCACTTCGCGTGTGTCAGTAGCTCAGTTTTATCTCTGAGGAACACCCCCAACTCCGGGAGTGATGTCCAAATAAGGAAATATGCGTCATGTAGCAGGTGGATGTGACTCCCCTCATTGAGACCTGCTGATAGATGTAACAGCAGAGAAGAGTAGAGAGACTGAGATAGCGATGTAACCGACCTGCACGCTGGTATTTGACATGGTTTTTTTTCTTCCCGATAACAAATAATTTTTAAAATATTTGTATGAAACAAATATTCATAAAAACTCACGATTTGTGCTTTGCCAAATAGTATTTAGTAGTAGTATTTGTATTCGGGCCTACCGCTAATATAAATATAAACATAAATATACACACATACATATATACACATATATATACACACACACACACACACACACACACATATATATATAATGTATGTATGTAATTATATATATATATATACACACACACATTATATATATGTATATATATGTGTATGTATATATATATGTGTGTGTGTGTGTGTGTGTGTGTGTGTGTGTGTGTGTGTATGTATAAAATGAAATTGGTATATTGTCATAATACTTGTTTTTGCAGTGAACATGTCTTCCAGTTTGAAACTAAATTTTGAATATTACACATTGACCAATTTTTTTTTACCCCTAATCTGGCAACGTATCTCGTGGGATACATACATTTCAAAAGTTGCTGAATAACACCATGAACACCTTTAGACAATTTTTTCTTCATCAGCATATTAAGACATTAGTCATAGTTAGTGTTATGAATTTATATTGTTGTTTTATTGAAAATAACTATGAATAATATATAATTACTTACCACCTGTTAAGCATGTCCTGTACCACTGGCGGCCATGAACATTTCTGAACAGGCTGACTAAAAAACGACTGATAACCCGAACCAAGTCATGTGACCTAGAGGGTTACAATATTGGTTTTGGGATGAGAGCAGCAGCAAGACGCTGCCTTTTACACTCTGTGAGGCACACATAATTGGTAGGCATGTCCTGATTGGCTGGCTATGTACATGCCAATTTCAGTGGGCGATTGCATGCATGTGATTGGAGGAGCGTATTACTCATAGAGTCCAGTAGAGGGCTCTGCCTGTGCTTGTAGAACTAGGGTTACAATATTGTAAACTTTGATTAATAACTTATTAATCAAAGTCTAGTCTAGTCTTTCCTCAAGCAACATGCTCAGGACAATTTTGTCTCCACTTGCAAAACCATCATGTGAGATTCAACTTCTTTTGAAGCTGCATTGTGTAGCTCTAGGTTCTAGTTCTAGTTGTAGTCTGTTACCACCCAAAAGCACACCATGATTTTAAGAAGGTTTACAGGAGATAATGTATGAGTAAGAAAGGATTATTTCCCCCTGTTAAGTTAGTCCAGTGTGTTGCCAGAGTCTATTCTGCTGGATGCTACACATGGTGAATGAACAGGAAGAGGCAGCAAACTATTCAGACCCTAAGGCCGTCTTCAGACCAAATCAGGCGGTGCAGCGTTCAGCCGCAGGGTTGAGCAGAGGTGTGTGTGGTTGTGGGCGTGTTTATTTTTGCTCTAGAACTTTACCGCTGTGAAACAATCAGAAAATAACATTTTATTGATCTGATTCACCGGCTTTCTTGCTACCACTCTCTAGCTCTCCAGCTCGCTCAACCACTGCTCTTGTTGTGTCGAATTGTTGCAGAAAAATGTATCAGAGCAAAAAGAAACTCTCTTAATAAAAAGGGAGTCAGAGGTCCAAGTAGCAAAGTGTTCTTTAATGCCGGCAAAAAAGGGGAACGAGTAGCACTTTTTACAAAGTATCAAATCGCTCCAAAGGTTTTTCTCTGGGGCATTGTTTTTATGTCCTTGGGTCAGCTTAGGCCACACCTTATCATCCAGCCTCCCTAATTTTTGACCAATTATTATGTTACTTTTTTCCTCGTCACTCGTTGCTGGCAAAAACTCTTCAGACCATGTTTTGAGCTGTTTGTGGGCATATCCCGGCCCACATAATTCTTCCTGATTGTGTCCAATTTTTTATATATAAGTATTGGGAATCACTTTATACCATTATTGTCCAGTTGTCTTCTGGCCTCTTATTTTATTCTAGTTATTCTTAGTCATTTTACACCCTTATTTCTTGATCTCTTCCAGAGGATATTTTTTCTAAAAGTTGAAGACTTTAATGCAGACCCAAGCAACATGACATGTAATACAAACACACTCAAATTTCTCCAGTGTATGATTATGATTCTTCTACTGTGCCTCTATATGTACAGTGTGATTAAATAATAAATAATAATTAAATAAAGATTATAACTACACCAATACAAATTGTATCCCACTAGCCCTTATTGCTTATAAACTTGTAAAATCAATCTGCATAGCTTAATATTGTCTTTAAGCACACCAATGACTTTTAATGAAACTACACCACATTTCCCCCCTTTGGGACTAAAAAGTCCCATC
This sequence comes from Thunnus albacares, assembly GCF_914725855.1. Lineage (NCBI taxonomy): Eukaryota > Metazoa > Chordata > Actinopteri > Scombriformes > Scombridae > Thunnus > Thunnus albacares. The sequence goes on from NC_058111.1 coordinate 35,916,870, forward strand.
GATAATGCTTGGGGATGATCAGGTCCCATTGCCAATCGATATTTATGTACACTGTATTTAGGTTCACAAACCATGTCATCTCTTAATAACAGGGATCGTGCAATATGGGGAATGGGTGACAAATACATCTAAGTCATAGGGGTTCAGGCACATTCATTTAGTTTCAGTATCATAAGTATTAGTAGTAGTCTTAGGTAGCAAGAAAACAAATCAAAAACAATCATTGGACAATACAGTAGTTAGCTGATTGTAGGACTAGATTTCGGTCCTTCCCATAATGAGGGTGGAGCGGGCAGCAGGTCAGTCTCCACTGAGTTGTCTTCAATTTCTCGTTTAGTAGTGGAGCTGGCACCCTTCCCCCCTTTGATGCCTTCTGATTCAGTGTATAAGTACTGCATGGGTTACGGCGGTTGTGGTTGCTGTTCCTGGCGGGTCCTGCTCCTCAAGAGCCATGGAGTTGATGGTGGCTTGTGGGGTGGTGGTGGTCTGCTCTCAGTCCAGGTGGGTCCTGTCGAAGGTGGCTGGAATGTCCAGGTATACACACCGGCCCAACCTGGAGCTGCATTTCCCCCTGGTGTTGGTCCTGTTGGCATGTGTAGGCCATCCTGGTAATCTGCATTGGATTGCCCATCCATGCCGTAATAGTACAGCCACTGTTCAGCCATGTCTACCTAGGGTGGAACATCACATAATGAGGATTGACACAGACTTCTGCCAGCTATTACTCCCTTTCCTCCTCTGCTTCAGCATCCATCTCCCTGCCAAGCTGCCATAACTCAAGCATTCTTTTATACTTCTGCTCGTATCTAGTTGATAGTCGTTCTAGTCCTGCCTTACCATATCTTTGTAGGAACATGTGAGTGCTAAACAATATATCTTCTCCATAGAATATAGTAATCATGTTGACTGTATATTTAGTGGTAGGGGGAAAGTAGGGAAAATCAGGATAGTCGTAATATCTTGCTGTTGCCTGATTATATCCTGCTGTTACTAAATCATATTCATATGTTAATGAGATTTTAGCACAGTCCTCCCCTACCACCTGATGGTCTTTTTGGTACTCCAATGGGCTCCTGGTTCCATGCTATATATATGTTATCATCCAATTTCCATGGAGTCTGAGCCGTTCGCCTAATTCTTTTGGTTGTTCTATTTTTTTTACTACCTGCTCACTAATTACAGTACCTTGTCCCGTTACCATAACTGGTGCGCATATCCCTGTCCACTTCCATTACATTCCATTAACGTTACTTTTACTTGTTGGTTGTCGTCACACGGCCAAAATATATCTGCTAGTGGTCTTGTGCCGTTGTCTAAGGATGGTAAGATGAACTGACTGTAGTACCTATTATTGTTCATAACAATCAGTGGTAGCCCTTGATCTATTATAACTTGTTCACATTGTATTGCTGCAGTGTTTGTAGTACTATATATAAAGTAAGGCATGCTGCTTGGTAGGTGTTTAACTCTCCCCTGTTCTGGCATACGCAGCCACCTATAATCTAGCCGTAGACCATCTTCTGATTCTACACTTAGCACTATTCCCAAGTCGCTAAGATTATTCATCGTTGTCCCCTTTAGTTTTAATGCTACCTTTTCAGTTTGTTGCTGCAGCTTACCATTGAGCGCTGCCATTTTCTTTTTCATTTCTTGTCCCCTCGTTATACAGAAGGGATGTTTTATCTTTTTAGTTATTTTAGTTAAGGATGGTGTCCAGGTGTTTAGTTCATTATCCACTCGTTGAGGGCATATAGATGTATTTTTAGTCCAATTCATATTTGTTATACTCTCCCAACTTGCCATTACCGTTGCACAGTAAGCAAAGCAAGTGGATTTATTTGAACATGTTTCTTCTTTTATCCCTGGAATTGGTTTTATTTCTGGCAGTCTTTTTGAGTTATAGCATGTAATACAAGCGCGTTGGCTGACCTGTCTAGCAGAATATTTTACCAATTGATAAAACACATTGCTCTCCCATCCTAATACCTCCTCTTCATCACTTTGGTGCACTGTTTCCTGCAGGCTTCTGACTTTACGATCGTTCACATACACCTGAGTCAATTTGATCGCTTCTTCGGCATTCATTATGCGTTTGGACCTTATGTTCATACACTGATTGTAATAGCATTGCACCCGTATTTGTACTATCCCCTCTGCCAGGCATTGTTGGTGGACTGCATATGTGTCTATTTTCACGTCTCCAGGTCCTAATGTTAGGGTTTGATTGTACTGGGCTGATCTTATGTATGTGAGTGCAATTACCTCTTCCTTCCATATCTTTCCCTCTAATGCTGCTACTAGACCTGTGGCTAGGGCGCATTCTTCCAACTGCTCTTCTTCTGACTTTGCTCTGTCTTTCTGTGCTACTATACCTAGTGAGCATTAAACCCATCCCCAAAATTACTAGTAGCAACGCTTTCCGTCTGTCACTCCCTGGACTTCTCTCATGCTTTTGTCTTCCGATTATAGTAACTCTGTGGGTTACATTCAATGGGAATGGCTCCGGCTGATACTTTCTCTCCTGATGAGACACCTGAAGTTTCCCTGACTTCTGTTGGATCCTCATGACTCTGTCTGACTGGGGTTGAGCTACTACTCTGTGGCTCACCACTCGTTGACCCTCTAACTGTCTCTCCTCCCCCTGCTTACTGACTCTCTACGTCTAGCAGCTAATCTTTGTGATCTTCTTTCTCCTTGAGGCCCGCACTGCTGTCTCTCCTCTTGTCGGGAGGCGTTGCCGTCCCGTTCTGGTTCTTGTCGGCTTCGTGCTCTGCAGCAATGGTTGAGATGAAACCAAAATCTCTTACCCTCTACTTTTAGTGCAGTTGGGGTGGCTAGGATCACCTTAAAAGGTCCTTCTCGCCTTGGCTGATCCCACTTTCGTTTGAATACTTTTACGTAGACCCAATCACCAGGCTCGACTGTCCTCAGTTGTTCTGGGATTTCCACGTCCTTGCTCTCAGCCACAGTTTTTATCTGTTGAAACACAACCTTGTGTATTTGGGTTAGATGTTGCAGATAACATGTTAGTTCTCTTTCACATTGTTCAATTGGCCCGTCATATGGCCCCCTACGATAGGGAACCGGCATCGGTCTCCCTGTAAGCGCTTCATGCGGTGTTAGATGCGTTAGTCGGTTAGCTTGTGTTCGCATAGACATCAATGTCAACGGCAAAGCATCCACCCAGTTAACCTTGTACTGGCTATCTGCCATAATTTTCCTAAGCTTCGTCTTTAAGGTACCATTTGCCCTTTCCACAGCCCCCTGAGACTGTGGATGGTACACACACCCAAACTTTTGTTTGATCCCTAACATCTTTAAGGCTATTTTGAGTGTCTCCGCTACAAATGACGGCCCATTATCAGAACTGATAGTGTCTGGTATTCCAAATCTCGGAAAAACCTCTTTGCACAAGAACTTAGCTACAGATCTACAGTCTGGACCTTTCGTTGGGATCGCTTCTATCCATCTGCTGAATCTGTCGATTACCACCAGGATGTATCTGAACCCTTTTACTCGTTCTGTCATATCTATGAAATCTAACATTAACATTACATCAACATATAAACGGTCCTTCTGGTGGCGGGATGTGTGCTATTGGTGCTGAAAATGCTTTCCTTACATTATGCTGTGCACACACCTCACATTCATGCAATGTTCTATCCACCATTGCCGCTAAATATGGCGACCACCATACCTTCTGAAGCCTTCTCAATACTTCTCCCCTTGCACAATGGTCCCGGCCGTGAACATCACGAATTGCGATTTGTATCAGTGATGTGGGGAGAACAAAGTGGCCTTGTGTACTGCGCCATAGCCCCTGTGAGGGACCCTCATCTGTTGTTTTAACCGCCCCCCTTTGAAGCCATGCAGAGTGTGCATATGGACCTGACTGTTGTTGTGCTGCAATAAGGGATGCTAAGTTTGTTAAGGGTTCACAATCTTCTGCCACTAGCTGTGGTCCCATACATGTGGATGTAGCTATACGTTTTGCAGCCTCGTCTGCCAAGTTGTTACCCTTGGCAATCAATGAGTTTGTTTTTTGGTGTGCTGCACATTTGATGATGGCTAGTGCCTTAGGGTGATGTATAGCTTCCAGCAGAGCTGATATAGCCTCCCCATGGGTTACTGGGGAGCCATCTGCTCTCAAAAAACCTCTTTGTTTCCAAATAACTCCATGAACATGGCATACTGCGTATGCATACTGCGAGTCTGTATAAACATTCAGCGTTTTGTCTGCAGCCAAATGACATGCCGCAGTCAAAGCCTTAATTTCTGCCAATTGTGCTGAACAAGGCTGAGGCAATTTCAATGTTTGTACTTCCGTAAAGGTATCATCGGGATGCAACTGTATTATAGCATATCCAGCGTGGTTTCCTGTAGCATCCCTGAAACAAGAACCATCTACAAAAAGTGTAAGTTCTGCAATTATAGGCTGGTTATGCAGGTCCCGACGAGGACGCAGGAACACATCTGTAGACCGGACGCAATCATGTGGTGTGCCTTCTATAGGCAGCATCATGCGTGTGGCTGGGTTAACTATAGTGCATCGTTGAACTGTGAGTTCAGGGGCTGAGAGGATTACCTCATAGCCTGTTCGTCTTGCTTGTGTTAACACAAATCTGGGGCTCGTGATCAAAGCGTGCAGCTGATGAGATGTGTACAAAATGGTTGGATGGCCCATTGTGATTGCTGATGCCTTCTGAAAGGCAAAGGCAGCTGCTGCTAGCCCCTGATAGCAGGGTGGCAGACCTGTTTCAATGTTGTCCAATTTGGTACTATAGTATGCTAGTGGTTGCTTACCTGTTGGCGTATCCTGCATTAACACCGCACATGCATAGCCTGCTTTTTCTGCAACATATAAATGAAAAACATTAGCATAGTTAGGATTACCTAACACTGGTGCTTGTTGCAGGTCATGTTTTAAAGCCAAAAATGCGCCCTCAGCTTCAGCAGTCCATTGCAACTCAGCTGAGCCATTTGTTTGCCCTGCAGCACGGATTAGGCCACGTAGTGGGGCTGTTTTTATAGCATAATCACAGATCCATGGTCGACTAAATCCAGTCATTCCCAGGAATGACAGCATGTGGCCCACTGTCTGAGGTTTTGGAGCTTTTGATACTGCCTCGATTTATGAGGGAGCGATTGCTCGTTTATTGCCACATAACTGTCTTCCTAAATACTCTACCTGTGTTTGGCAAAACTGCAATTTGTCTTTGCTTACCTTATGTCCCCCTCTTGCTAGAGCCTGTAGAACTGAGAGTGAGTCCTGTGCACATTGTTCTTTTGTTAGACTACAAACCAGCAGATCATCTACATACTGTAGCACTGTGCTAGTGACGTTTAGATGTTGCAAATCATTGGCTAGAACTCTGTTAAAAATTGATGGGCTGTCCACGTAGCCTTGCGCAAGACGTGTATAAGTGTACTGCTGGTTTTTATATGTAAAGGCAAACAAGTATTGTGAGTCTAGATGCAATGGTACACTAAAGAACGCTGAACATAGATCAATGACTGTGTACCAGCAGGCATCATGAGGAATATTAGACAACAGAGTGTGTGGGTCTGGGACCACTGGCGTTTCTGCATCTACAATAGCATTAATGGCACGCAAATCATGTACCAGTCGATAATCATTTGAGTGTGGTTTCTTGATAGGAAAAATTGGTGTGTTACATGGACTTTTTGTTGGTTTTAGCACGCCTGCTGCTACCAAGCCCTTGATGGTGGGTTCTATACCTGCTATTTGATGGGGCTTTAACGGGTATTGTTTTTTATATGGCAGTATGATGCCCTGTTTTGTTTTAATTTGGACCGGCTGCGCTGACCTAACCAGCCCTACATCTGTTTTATGTTGTGACCACAGCTCCTGAGGTATCTGTAGTAATAGCACACTGTGTTCTTCTGAGAGTGGCGCTTGAGTAGGAGATCTCTGGCTGAGCAACACTTGGATCCCAGTGCCTTCATCATACGTTCGTAGGGATATTTTCAGATATTGTCCACAGGCAGAGGACCGCACATGGTTTTTTTTGAGTTGGTTTCCATGTTGTTATTTGTAAGGCTTTCTTCACCATAGGTCCCATGTCCTTAGCCTTTTTTCCAACTGCAACCATGAGAGTGACATGTGGGGTGGAGTTGGCCACTTGGAACCAATGGCGCAATTCTGGTGGCAGGATGACTACTACTGCAGCTCCTTGTGGTCCTACATAGAGGTCCTGACATACCATGGAGAATATTTTTCCCCCCACCAGCTCTTTCCAACATTCTCTGTAATCCGTGTGTTGTTGGGTTTCATCATACAGCATAGTACAGTGCAGTGGCGGCTGTGGTTCAGATGCAGAGGGCAGCTCTCTTTGTACCCACGCTTTCCAGGTGTTCCACTGGTGTATTAGCTCTGAGTTGGGCGGCCATTGTATCCAATATACTGCAGGCTGAACATGAGTGGTTAGTTTTTCAAATTCTTTTAGCCCTTGGACTGTCATCATGCTTGAAACGTTGTCTTTTAAGTCCAATTTGAGACCTGTATGGGTGCAGGTAATAGTTGCCTTTAGTGGGCACAGGATGTCTCGTCCCAATAGGTTGATAGGGGTGTTTTCTGAATAGAGTAGGGGTGCCGTTATTGATTTTCCTGATACTATCATATGCACCGGTCGTGTCAAGGGAATTATTTGGGTTGTCCCAGAGAAGCCTACAGTCTGGATGGATTGTCCTGAGAGGGGAAACAAGGAACCTTCGCTGCCTATACAGGAGTACGTAGCTCCTGTGTCCACCATAAAGGTGTATTTTCGACTCTGTATTTCAACGGCAATAGTAGGTTCTTCTTGTGGTTGTGTTGAGATGACCGGTGTCATGTGTATCCCCTCTGGCTTCTCTAGGCGCCCCTATTGCCAATCTTTGGCTGGTCCCACCCATGGATTGGTGGGGCAGTCCCTTCGGCGGTGTCCTTTCTGGTCGCACCCCCAACATAACATTTCCTCATCTTGGTTTGAGTTGGACTGGTTTTTGGACTGTGTCTGTCTGTTCATCTGTGGGTTTTGTCCTCTTCCTCTGCCAGGGCGATAGTTTCCTCCCCTTGACCTTGGCTGTCCTCTATAGGGGGGCCCTTGATTTACCTGAGGCTGGTTAACATGCACATGAATAGGTGGCGTCACGGGTGTGACTTCAGGCTGTGCTTGGGGCTGTTTGGGTGTCTGGGGTGTTGCAGACTGTGGAGCTAGAGGTTGCTCCACTGCCACTACTGGAGCCTATATTTTTGTTTTTTCCTTTTTTTGTTTGGAGTGTAGATCATTCAATTGGAGCTGGGTGAGCTTACTAGCCAGGTTTTTATTTACCTCCGCTTCTTTCTGTTTTTCTTTTCTCACATTTTCCACATGATGTACAAGATGTTCAGAAAACAGAGGCCAGTCCATTTTCATCAGCCCCACTACATTATCCAAGCGCTTTTGCACTTCTTGTGGCATGGCTTTCTTTGCCATAACCTTGAACAGGCTTTCAGTTGTGCTGTTCTCGTTCCATGCTCCACCAGTTTCCTCCCTCCATTTATTTTGAAAAGACCTTAGGAATTTTGCAGGACACTCTTCATCCCTTAGTCTTTCTCCCTCCAATTTAGATGGGTCCATCTTTTCAGGGTATTGTTTCCTCAGCTGGGCCCATATTCGGCTCCGATATCCATTAAATCCTAATGGATCGTGGCTATTTCCTAGCAGCACCGCCGGCATGTGTGCTCCCTTAAAAACTTCTTCTGTAGCAGCAGTTCCTGCCATGTGCATGAGCAATGCTTTGATGTCACCCAAAGCCAAGGTGACTCCTGCTGTGCTTTCTTCTAATGCTGTGATCCACTTATTTGCTCCCTCATTCAAGTCTGGCAGTCTTCCTGCTAGACCAATCATGTCACAGAAGGACCACGGAGTATATTGAGGAATCTGGTTTCGGCCCTTGGTCACTAATGGCATCTGGCGAAGGGGTGTCTGTTGAGCGTTTGGTCCTGTAGTTTTTCCATTTCGGAGTTGCATATCTAGGGGGCTGAAAGAGGCTTCTGGCCTGGTTGTCCATTCTGCTAATTCTATTGATTCCCCTTGTAATACTTTTGAATGTCTTTGCATCTCTTCCAGTTGTTCCATCTCCTCCAGATGTTCCAACACCAGCCATTTTTTCTCCAAATTTTTTAGCATTTCTCGTTCTCTCTGCTCTTTCTGCAGACGCTCCTCTAGGCATTCTTTTGCTCTTTTAAACTCCTCATGTAATATTGCTCGGCGTCTTTTTCCCTCCACTTCATCTTCTACTGTGTGAGCTTCTTCTGGTGGTGGGAGCTGGGTCCCCTCACATCTTGGGAGGGAATGAGCACGGGGTGTCATTATATCGTCAGTTCGGTATCGTTGTTCTGTATACTGTGACCCCTTCTGGCTGCATCCCTCCCTTTTCTGGCTCTGCACAGGTGAGGCATGTCGTCTCTCTGATCCACAGGCTGTCATTTCCTTGTCGTTATATGTTGTTTTGGCTTTGTTTGGGTCTAAGTTGTCTACCTGGGAGCGTGTCTTCTGTCCATAAGCCTCACAGGCATCAAGATATGCTGTCCTGGCTTTATCTGTATCTAATTCATCCTCCAGGGTGCATGTAGCTTGCCTGTAAGTCTCATAGGCGTCATCGGACCGCACACCTCCTTTTTCTTCCTCACAGAGAGGGGAGGCAGCTGATACCCTTGATGACTCATTGCGTGCTGGAAGATCTTGTGTGTCCCAGTTCAATGTGAATCGTCCGGTGATTTCTCCCTCTGCTATAGCTTCTCGTCCCACCAGTGGGCACTGCTTTACTCGTACAGCCTCTTGCTGGGGGGAATATGGAGGTGGCTGGCTTGTTTCCATCGGAGCTGAGGGGGTAATTTGCTGCTCTGCCTTCTTTTTCTTGCTCTTTAAAGCGGGCATCTGTTTTATGTCCAATATATGTTGCTTAGCAGTGTCTCTAAACCATCTGAGCACTTCACGTTCTCTGGCGCGCTTTCCTTCCCTGCTATTGCTGGTGTCTTTTGCCTTGTAGTGTTTGATGTTAGCTTCTACTTCTTTACAGCAGGCCACATCGAAAGTCCCCTTCTCAGGCCACTGAAGGATGCCTGTTGTTCGCTTATGCCACGTCTTCATACAATGTCTTATTTGTTTGACCTGGTCTGGATGCTGTCTTATTACTAGCTCTACTGGGGTTAGCAGCCCTTCCTGTTTTGTTATTTTAGCTCCCATCACTCCTTGTTTAGCACTGTCTTCTTTTCTGGTGATTTCTGGCTGTCCGTCTTCCCTTGTTAGTATTAAAACTAATATTTTGCCTACTGTAGTAGCCTGTTTTAACCTTGGTACTAACTCTGGGTTGTACTTTAAGAACTCACTCCCGTCTTCGGCTCGGGTTTTTTCAAGATACCCAAATTTACCTGTCTCCCACTCTACGTTCCTGGGAACAATCCAAATCTGCAGCCGCGGATCTACTGCCCCTCTATGTCTCCCTGCGATTGCTAAATTTTCAGGGATTCCTAAAAAAGGGCGCAAAGGAAGAATAGCTACACCTTTGGGGTATAGGCAAAGATTTTCCAATATTGCAGCTAGGGTGAATGGCACCCATAAACTGCGTATCACGTCTTCCCAAGGTACTGCTGGGAACTCTTCTTTTGTTTGATTCAAATTTATGATCTTTGTCAGTTGCCACAATTTCTGGTTAATTTCTTGTTCAGTCTGCCAGTGTTCCACGCCGTCCTCGTCAAAATATGTGTGTTCCAGCCAAAAATGTGTTTTTATGCCTTTAGTTTCCACATTTCCCTTATTCAAAAAATGACTGGGGGCCTGTATTTCATTATCACTATTACTTTCTTCTCTTTGTTGATCCATTCACTATTTTTACACTCTATTCTATTTGTTTAATGTTATTCTTGAGTTTGTGTATGTTCATACACTTTCTCTGCACCTGTGTATGTGGGAATGTGTGTATATGTTTGACACGATCATCCACTTTCTCCTGCACTTGTGTATGTGGGAATATGTGTGTGTCTGTTTGACACAATCATCCACTTTCTCCTGCACTTGTGTATGTGGGAATATGTGTGTGTCTGTTTGACACAATCATCCACTTTCTCCTGCACTTGTGTATGTGGGAATATGTGTGTGTGTGCGTGAGTGTGAGTGCGTGTAGGTGTATAAGTGTGTGTGTGTATGTGTGCAAGAGTGTGTGTGTGTGTATGTGTGTGTATGTGTGTAAGCGTATGTGTGTGTGTGTATGTGTGTAAGCGTATGTGTGTGTGTGTATGTGTGTATGTGTGTGTGTGTGTATGTGTGTAAGCGTGTGTGTGTGTGTGTATGTGTGTATGTGTGTGTATGTGTATGTGTGTAAGCGTGTGTGTGTGTGTGTGTGTATGTGTGTAAGAGTGTGTGTGTGTGTGTATGTGTGTGTATGTGTGTAAGCGTATGTGTGTGTGTGTGCTCTGCACTCCTTATCTACCCCTGCTCTGGCTTCGCGCCCAGATTTATGCACAGGCCTGCCTTGGCACAATGCCCAGGCTTACTATCTGTTGTCTTTGGGACTTCTAGCTCTTCACTTCTCCCTCCTTTTTTCCTCTCCCTTATACACTAGAAAGGGGCCTCTTCTTTTTTTTTTTATAATCCTTTCATACATGTATATTATATTTGTGTACACTACTTCATACTAACTTTAACAGAATTATCACCTCTTCTAGGTGATGTAAAAGATAAGCCTTTATCCTGAGGCTTAAAAATTAGCTCGTTTTACCCTTAAAACGCTAATTTCTGTTTCTCGAGATATATTTTGTTCACCCATGCAGACCCCCCACTCTTTGGGAGCGGTATCGTGAACTTTAAGATAAGCCTTTATCCTGAGGCTTAAAAATTAGCTCGTTTTACCCTTAAAACGCTAATTTCTGTTTCTCGAGATATATTTTGTTCACCCATGCAGACCCCCCACTCTTTGGGAGCGGTATCGTGAACTTTAAGATAAGCCTTTATCCTGAGGCTTAAAAATTAGCTCGTTTTACCCTTAAAACGCTAATTTCTGTTTCTCGAGATATATTTTGTTCACCCATGCAGACCCCCCACTCTTTGGGAGCGGTATCGTGAACTTTAAGGTACGCCCTTATCCTAGAGGCGTGACCTTTGACCTTTGACTCTAAGCGCTTACAAAAACTCACACTTATGTTTGTTTTGATTAGGTATGGCAGTCTAATTTAAAAAAACCTCAACCTTTGATCTGTTGGGCTGATTGGCATGGAACTTCACTCTACCAGATTCAACTTAATGAATGTTCCAGGATGAAAATTCCATGCCGCACAACCCAACGCTCAAAAAAAAAAAAAAAAAATAATTTTTTTTTTTTTTTTTTTTTTTTTTTATTATTGTTCACCCGTCATTGATCACCCGTCGGTGAATTACATCGCATTCGACTCTACCAGATCCAATTTAATGGATGTCCCAGGATCGAAATGCGATGCGAATCCCAACTTGGCGCCCTTTTTTTTTTTTTTTTTTGGATCGGGTGTCAGGGAAATACTGCTCTGATCTTTCTAGCTATCCCTGGTTTACTGCCAACCTAATCAACCCTCCCGCAAAAACCACAGTTGCTAACATCCAAACAACTATACATACATTAAATATGATCTCATCACATTCATTCTTTTCCGCACCATGGTTTTGCTGAGGCATAGCAAACACAAACATCAAAAGACAGACAAAACACTTAACACATATTACACCAGCTACTTGGCCTCTTATAATTTGCTTAAATTTAGACAGGTTAGGTTCAGAGGAATAGATCATTTACCTGGGCGGATCACATCTCCCACACAGACACCACTATTAATTGGCAGATATAAAAAAGGCTCTGCTTACCTCAAGAATTTGGTGGCCCGTGGGTCTTTAGGGAGGTGAGAGTGCCGCCCCGGCGAAAGGATCCGACTTCCTACTGGCTGGGACTCGCCATTTGTTGTGTCGAATTGTTGCAGAAAAATGTATCAGAGCAAAAAGAAACTCTCTTAATAAAAAGGGAGTCAGAGGTCCAAGTAGCAAAGTGTTCTTTAATGCCGGCAAAAAAGGGGAACGAGTAGCACTTTTTACAAAGTATCAAATCGCTCCAAAGGTTTTTCTCTGGGGCATTGTTTTTATGTCCTTGGGTCAGCTTAGGCCACACCTTATCATCCAGCCTCCCTAATTTTTGACCAATTATTATGTTACTTTTTTCCTCGTCACTCGTTGCTGGCAAAAACTCTTCAGACCATGTTTTGAGCTGTTTGTGGGCATATCCCGGCCCACATAATTCTTCCTGATTGTGTCCAATTTTTTATATATAAGTATTGGGAATCACTTTATACCATTATTGTCCAGTTGTCTTCTGGCCTCTTATTTTATTCTAGTTATTCTTAGTCATTTTACACCCTTATTTCTTGATCTCTTCCAGAGGATATTTTTTCTAAAAGTTGAAGACTTTAATGCAGACCCAAGCAACATGACATGTAATACAAACACACTCAAATTTCTCCAGTGTATGATTATGATTCTTCTACTGTGCCTCTATATGTACAGTGTGATTAAATAATAAATAATAATTAAATAAAGATTATAACTACACCAATACAAATTGTATCCCACTAGCCCTTATTGCTTATAAACTTGTAAAATCAATCTGCATAGCTTAATATTGTCTTTAAGCACACCAATGACTTTTAATGAAACTACACCACACTCTCTCTCTCTTTCTCTTGTCTTTTTTAAAATGAGTTGGGAAAGCCGACAGCAAAGTCCAACTCTACTTTTAACGCTATCAAATGGAGAGAAATGTCCTTCCCTCATCCTAGAAACATCTTTCTACTCCCTCATGGCAGAGTTTACAGCTCTGATCAGTCTGATCTCCAGCAGTGATTTGCCACCGCAGCCTTCAGCCGCAGTGTTGTTGAGGCAGTGTGAGTTCTCCAAAAGTTGACTCTGGCTCAACTTTCTGGCCGCAGTCCATTGCGGCGCAGCAGCGGCCAAAACAGCCGCAGCCAAAACGCACTACCCCCATTCAAATGAATGGGAGGACTGACAATTTCGCCGCACCGCAATCTGAATACAGCCTAACTCTGTTCCTCTGTTTCTCTGTTTGTGTATTGTCCAGGTGGGAACTATCGTGGTGTGTTCGCTCTGGGTCTGGTTCAAGGTGAATGGAAGATGTATGTGAAAGGGCCGCTGGACAGAGAGGAACGCAATCTCTACATCATCAATGTCACCGCAAGCGATGGACTCTTTGTTTCCCGGGCAACAGTGGAGGTGACAGTTATGGACACCAATGACAACAGCCCCATCTGTGACCAGGTGAGGAATGAAACTGTTTTTTGCTCTTTTTAAAAGACAGATACAACTACTGGGACAGTAATAGTTAAACACAGTGGCAAAAGGCAGTTAGTTTTATATGCATTGTAGGCCTACAACATTCTTTTGACTGAGCTAAATGTAAATGTAACACAGTAGTCATGTGCACATCCACAAATCCTCAGTGGGATTGGTGCTGTATACAAAATACAGTTCAAATGTAGCCATCGTCAAAGATACACCAACATTTCATAGTGTCATTTCATTCCAGTGACTGGGTCTCTTTATTTCTTTGCTGTTTGTGTGTGTGTCTGCAGGCTGTATATACTGCCTTCATTCCAGAGGACCTCCCAGTCAACAGTGTACTACTAAGGGTTGGAGCTACAGATGCAGATGTGGGAGTCAGTGCCTGGATCCAATACTCTTTACATGGTCCTGGATCCCAGGACTTCAGTATCGATGCAGACACCGGTAGGAATGCAGCATGGCTTTGAAAACAAATCCAAATGGTACATTTTTCTTTGAGTAACACTTACTATGTAGGCTTTTTTCACTGAATTTGCATAAATTGAAACTCAAATCAATCCAATGTGGAGTGAAATGCAGCAGTGACAGTGGGCCAGATCACTAGCTAATCACATTGCCTACACAAATAGACGTATATAATTCTGTTTATAGTTCAGTCTGGTCTAGTCTAGTCTAGTATAGTATAGTACAGTATAGTCAAGTCTACTCTAGTCTAGTCTGACACACTCTCATGCCCCTGTTTGGCTTCATCTCTCGATGTGTCACATGTTGTTTATAACCCATCCAGGTGAGGTTAAGTCATCTTTGACTCTGGACCGGGAGATGACACCCAACTACCGTCTAGTTGCCCAGGCAACTGATGGTGGTGGGAGATGGTGCCGTGCTGAGGTGACGCTGGCAGTGACTGATGTGAACGACAACCCTCCCATCTTCACGCTGTCACAGTACACCGCCAGTGTCTATGAGGACACTGCCACCAAAGCCCTGCTCACCCGCATCCAGGCCATAGACCCCGATGAAGGTGATACTAACACCACTACTAGTGTTACTACTTCTACACCTTCTAGTACTAATATTACTGTTACGACTAGTAGTGTTACTACTACAAATACTATTACTGTTACTACTACCACTACTTTTATTTTTATAAAAGCCCTCATACGTAAAAAGCAAGGTGCTTAAAGGGCATTCATTTTAACAAGATGATACGATTCAAAAGCAGCACACACAAAAACACAAGGACATGATCCAACAAGTAAAGAGATTAAAACAGTGCAGCCATAAAATGAATAAAAATATTATTCATTATTATAAAAAGGATGGTGCTAATTAAAATTGGAATAAATTAGTATGTTTCAAGTAGTCATTAAAATATCCACACAACTTGCCCTCCCCATTAAAGTGGTCTAAAGTGAAGGTGCATTATTAAAGAAGGCTGCATCACCCATTTGTTTTTCTTTTTTTATATGAAAGGATAATTATGGTTTATTACAACTTCAGTCTCGTTTTCATAGTTTTGTCCATGATTTCTACTCTTGCTCTCTTATTTCTGCTCACCAAGTTCATTGCTGAAATCTGGGAACATGGTGATTGTTCCTCAGTAGAAAGAAGTCTGACGGGTCAAGAAATATGATCAGTCAAACAATCAGACAGGTTGGAAACAAACCTGCAGGTTAGCCCAACTTACTTGGAAAAGAAAATGAAGTTGAGCCAAACTGTCTTTTCTAAAGATTCATCACAGTTTACAGACCAACTTCTTGCTTATTCAACTTCAGTACAGTAGTTGAATGTTGATGATGCTGAGTGAGAGGGGACACAGAAACTTATGGAACATGAGCCACTTACTTACACAATTCTTTCAATCTGGGTCATAGATCTGTGTCTTCATTTATGAGGATGTACACTCATTACCTGCCCTTTTGTTAAAGTGTAGCGAAAAATCAAATGTTCTTTGATAATTACAATATTTTGTCTGATTTTTCTACAAACAAAAACTAATGGCAACTAATGGCTAGATTCTACACACAATCTAATTGCTACAGCTTTCAACAGAAGGCCTTAGTATGCTGCATCAGGATGCGTCTACCTGTTCTGAAGGTGGGGTGCAAGCCTTAAACCATAGCCTCCTCCTGACTGCATCCCACTGCTTCCCTTATCTCTCTCCCTCTGGACAGTCTCTCCCTGAGTGCATTAATAGTTTTGTTCTTGGTTGTTCATATGAAAAGTGAGAGAAGTAGTTGTTTGATGAATGTAAAAACAAGAGCTTGAGAGAGAAGTTCAAACCCTGCATACTCATACCTCCACACATCTGTTAAATCAATGAATAAAGTAGATGTCATTGTGAGATTGTCTGTTTCAAAATTTCTCACATTCACCCATAATAGGAAAGGTGGTTTGAGACACAGTTAGACAAGCAGTTTGAAGCATACTTAGGGTTTTAAACCTCTGATGTGTACTTGACACCCCTCTTCATCTGTCTGTGCAGCTGGTCCGGGCCGTATAGTGGTCTACTCCCTGGCAGACTCTGCTGGAGGTTCCTTCTCCATCGACAAATCCTCAGGCATTGTGGTCCTGGAACGCATCCTTGACCGCGAGGTCCAGCCGGCTTATCAGATAACAGTCCGTGCGTCTGACCAGGGTTCACCATTGCCCCTCTCCTCATTGGTCAATGTCACGATCACTGTACTAGACATCAATGACAACCCACCGGTGTTCGAGCGCCGTGATCAGCTGGCGACAGTGCCTGAGGATGTGGGAGTAGGCACTGAGGTTCTCAGAGTTTACGCTGCCAGCAAGGACATAGGGACCAATGCTGAGATTACCTACAGTATTCGATCAGGCAACGAGCACGGGAAGTTCCATATCCACCCACTGACTGGTGAGTGTGCTTGCCACATCTCTGCACCCTCATTTTGTTTACACTTGAGGCACGCTACAACATGTCTTTTCCATTACCCCCGCCTCACATTCATATTATGGCAGCCATGAACTCTGCAAGCTGTGTAGTGTGGCAGTAAGTTCATTGCTCACAGACAAATTAGCTCCATTCCAGTTGCGCAGAAGGACAGCGCAGCAAAATGTAGCCGTATTCATTGTTAGGGTCAATTCTAGTATGATATCTGCTCACATACCTATAATCACTGCAGTCACCATGGTGTGTGTACATAAAAATATGTGTGTACATATATATATATGTAGTGCAGACTTTTTTGACATGGAATTGAGCCCATTTAGTTCCAATTTATTAAATGATCTGACATATGTGTTTTTAATATGTTGACCATGTCTAAAAACAGAGCTGGACAGAAATGACAAGTAAAAATTGGATAAGGCTATATTTTTCTTATTGTCAACAAAACCCATGAAATTCCCAAACCAACAATGTGCTAGTCTGTCTCTCAACACTTTCTGACTCCCCTATCCTGTCTGTGGCTCTCAGTCCCAAGTCCATTGGTTCCTCCTGAAGACGGAAATCAAATATATAGTTTCATTTGGGAAAAAAAGTCTCACTAATTTCTTAAAACAGCTGGTCACTGTAGTTTTTAACAAACATTACTGAAACAGGAGGAAATAGTGCATTTGTTGGGAGCTATTTTTAGCTGTGTATTAATGAAACAATGGCGCTCTATCACATTGAGGAGTAAGATATATCAGGCTTTCATACACACACACAATACTTTGTAGGGTAATAGCAATTGTTGGTTTGGCTCCTGCCCTAGGATTTGTTGACAGTAATTAAGTTGTAGAATATTGCCAGATCTTTAACGCCAGCCACATATAGCCAACAGATGTGTTATTCGTTTGACAGTATACCGTATATCTTTAGAACATTATATTTACTCTCCCATCCCCCACATGATATTTATATTCAAATTTTACCCTTTGTATGTATTCAAATGCATATCTCTGTTCCCTCTCTCTGCTTAACTTCCTCAGGTGCCATTTTAGTTGCCCAGTCTCTAGACTATGAGACCTGCAAGGACTACTTCCTGACAGTTGAGGCTTGTGATGGCGGCACACCACCACTGAGTGCCATTACTACAGTGAACATAAATCTGACAGATGTCAATGACAATGCACCCATGTTCAGCCGCGACCTCTACACTGCAGTGGTGTCAGAGGATGCCACCATTGGAGAGTCTGTAGTACAGGTAGGTTGGGGTCAGAGTCAGCTCTTCCCTGCATGCAAGCGGGGCCTGAGGATGGAAGTGTCATTCACTCTGTCAGTCCAACACCTTTCATCCAGTACAAGATATTTTTGCAGCTAGAGTAATGGCCATATTTTCATTAAATTTGATATTTTGATGAACCCCTAACCTTTTCTGTAGTGCCATCATCACTCTTAAAATTCCCCTTGACCAACACTCTCCTAATGGCTGTATTTCTGTTAAATTAGCTTTGACTATCCCCTTGACAGAGGTTAAATCCTTGTGTTCTGGGGGAGCCCCTGACCTTTTGTCTAACAGCAAAACTTTCCACCTTTACGCAAGAAATATCAGAATCTAATTGCCATGACATTTATTGAACAAATTTCTGCTCCCCAGAGGACAGACCTTTTTTATTTTGGACACTCAGAGCTGTGCTCTAGTGCCTCAAGCAAA
This sequence comes from Thunnus albacares, assembly GCF_914725855.1. NCBI lineage: Eukaryota > Metazoa > Chordata > Actinopteri > Scombriformes > Scombridae > Thunnus > Thunnus albacares. The sequence goes on from NC_058111.1 coordinate 35,934,826, forward strand.
CTTCATACACAAGTTATCTAAGAATGCTCAATAAAACAGCAAATTTTTTGTTTGTTCCACTTGAAGAGCTTTAGGCCTTTATATCTCTTTACCTTTTTTATGTCTTTCTTTGTATTTTTCTTTGTGAAGAAAGAGTAAAATAGCTAATGGCTGTTCATGGTGCTATTATCAGCTTAACCTAGATGTTAGCAATTACTGATTTCTAATGTACAACTGATCTCCTTGGATTTGATAGCACGTTAAGCTTGTATTTGGTGAGCTTCACAGACAGAACAAGTGGTGAGCATACTGTTTTCCAGGCAGCCAATAGACATGTCTGTTTCTATTTGTTTCATAGTTACATTTTCTTTGTTTAGTAATGTACACTTCAGAAATCAATTTTCTTACACAATAACGTGTCAAACAAATACAGGTGACTCTGTGTTCACTGTAATGGATTTTTTATCCCTAATGCATGCACACACACACACACACACACACACACACACACACACACACACACACACACAAAGCAGGTATTGCGATCAAATTGCATTCAAAAGTCAACAACAGTACAGTGCAGCATGCTTTGGAAAATAAAATAATAAGAAAATAATATTTTTAGAAAATCAGTTAAAACATACAAGACACTGTTATTGTTATTTATACAATACAATATGTTCCAAGTCAGTATAAATAAGTATAAGCACTGAAATATACTGTAATAACTCTGTAATATCTAAAATAGATTTAGTAATGAATTGTATCAGAAAATCATAGTCATCTAAAGTCACTGCTTGCGTTCTCTATATCAATGAACCAACATACCAAAGCAAAGAACAACATCAGCAACATTTTTCCTTGGATCGTAAGTCTCCCAGCATTACTTTAACCATGATCCTACCAATATAGTATTTAACATACAAGGACTACTGACTGGGGTCACTGGGGACCCCAAGAAGCAACAACCATCATAGCAAAATGTTAATTTATTTTTTCTCAGAACATTATTAGTTATGTAATTAAGGTCATCTGAAAAAAGAACAGATTATTATTATTATTTCAGGAAAGTTTCAGTTAAGTTACAGTATATTGTGCAAAATGAAAGTATATACTTTTCTTTAAATTGCAAATTGCAGCTTTTATTCCAAGTACAATCTTCCCATAAAGCCTTCAAAATGACTGATGGAGTGCCCTTCCCCTCGATAGTGTGTAATACTTTAAATTAGGACCCATGGTAAACATGAAATCAATAAATAGTTCCATCTATTAAAACTACATAGGTGGAACTGGGTGCTTTTGACTGAGGTCCCCGGGACCCCAATACATGGTATTTTTTAAAAAGCACCAATTAAAACAGAAACAAAAAAACTATGATATGAAGTCTTACGGAACAAATTAATTGACAAAGTCATGAAAAATTGGAATGATAGAATAAAGCACCTGTGAGATGTGACAAAAAGTATACCTCTCAGGTCTGTGGGTAGCCCAGTTGGCACTCGCTTTCTGCTGCACAGTCTTAGTCTGTCTTATGTAAGAATATATAGAATATAAATCTAGCCTGTGCAAGGCAGCCTGTTTTACATTCAAAAAGGAAAAATGAATTACCTTCAACAGCAAAAACATTGCTGGCCTGAGAACTCAGACAACTCTGATCACCTGAAAGTGTGTGCTTGAGTTGCTAAAGTTTGGATCACATTGAACTAAATAACCTGAGCTTTATATTGGACTCCAATATAAAGCGGCTATTGGAGTCCCTGTATCCATAGAAACCTGTGTGTGCTGACAGGCTGGCAGAGAAGACAATTGGAACAGAGAAAGCTCATGTTTGTGCAGCTTATTAAGAATCAGTGATTTATGGATGAAAAACATTTTGTCCAGTTTTATAAAGCAAGTGTTTATGTATGAGACAGAGACAAATGGTCAAAGTGTATGACACACATTTGTGTGCGTGTGTGTGTGTTATTTGTTTGCAGTTGGTAGCAGAGGACGTGGACAGTCAGCTGAATGGAGCCATCCTCTACTCCATCGTCAGTGGAGACCGAGACAACCAGTTCTTCATTGACCCACTCAATGGGGTCATCAAGGTCAACAAGCAACTGGACCGTGAGACAGTGAGGAGACACACACGCATACACACATACAAACACAGAATTCTCTCTAACAATAGCTCAGAGCCGGTGGAGAGTCACGAATAGCAGACTTTTTAAAACGCATCCTTTTTCCAGAGTGTCATGATAGGTATCCTGTGTCTCCAGTAGATTATTCTCATATTTTTAGTTGACCCTGATGTTTGTTGTTTTCTGTCAAGCCTAACTTTCCACTTGTACACAAGAAATATTCAAATATGATATGCACTAAAATTTGCTGAACACATTTATGCTCTCCAGAGGATGTCCTGTTTTATAGCATATCTCTAGTTATCTGAAGTTGGTTGGTAGCAGCACTGCTTCACTGTACTGCTGCTCAGACACAGTGGTTGCAGCTCACTGTCTGAAAGCGCTTCAAAGATAACAAAATACAATGTTCCCGACCAATACTTAAACTTCAACCAATACTTCGACCAGTACGACCAATATCATTAATCATTGATTACTGTCTTGTTGAAATTGTAGTAACATTTGGAAATATACATGTAATGTTAACATACAATGTTTAATTGTACAATTAGGCTAGTAACCCTTTTTGGAGCTATTTTGTGTAATATATATGTATATGTGTGTAATGTACTTTTTACACCAACATTTATCTGATAGCTATAGTTAGTGGTAACTACAGATTCAAAGTTTACACACAAATTATATGATCAACTAAGACAGGTTAAACAACAACACAGTGTATAAAGCACTTAAAATGATCTCCACCTCAGCTTGCCACACTATTAAAATGTTGCTTACACATTACTGTAATGCATCAATAATAATAAATCAGTAATGTAATACCTTGTCAGTGGCAGCTGGTGATAAAAAATTTTGATGGGCGCAGTTACTCAACTCAACTCAATTATTTATAAAGCACATTTAAAAAACAACAAGAGTTGACCAAAGTGTTGTACAATGAAGATAACAAAAGCCATAAACACAATAAAGACACAAGTTAGGGGGAAGTTATGGGGGGACAAAACAAACTGTAGCAGCACTTCATAGCTCAGCAAAAAAAAATTTTTTTTAAAAATCTAAAAACAACACAACACACAGTAATGTTGCCTAAACACTGGCCAGTAGCACTACTCGAACATAAATTTAGCCCTCTTTCCTTCTGGCCTGCAAATTTCTCAATGACTTTCTGGTTAAAGTGGAAGCAGTCGATGAAGTTAACATAGTTTACTAAAAGGATTTCCACAGTCCAACACACTGTCCAACACATGTCCCCAAGCCTAAAAATTTCCAGAGCATCTCTGTAGCACAGATCACATGGGAACTTGGCTATACAATATAGCAGCTTAAATTACATGAAATTCAGTTTGAGGTGGCAAGGTGACCAAAATGAACCACAACCATTAAAAACACCCCGGGCTGAAAGTATTCACCTAAAACTCATGTCATTCCACACCATACATAATTTGATTCCTCAGCCAGAGAAGGTCATCACAGCTGATGCAAACCTCCAAAGAAATATTTCTTACCATGACTCAACATTTTCCCCAGCAGTCAGTCAGCTCACTTCAGACACCCCAGACTTTAGACTCCAAACGTTATATAATCCAGATGTTATTCCCGATTCCATTATCTTCCTCACTATCATCTTGTTTCTTCTTCTTGTAATGCGTGCAGTAAGGTTTTTTAGCAGGTGGGATAGCTTGCTTTTCCTTCCAACTGCCCAACTTCCAAGAAGCATCACACATGTCTAGTGGCAAATCTAAAAAAATATTGCTGAATTTTCTTTGATTTCCATGGTTCCACTTGAAGTTGCCATCTCATTAAAGCACCGGTCAGCTAGCTAAGGAGTAGGAGTGACAGTCATGCATAGTATGTGCATAGTATGCGTTCGCGTAGTTATGTGAGGGGTGTGAACTTGAATGGGAGACGTTGAGAATTGTCCAATCACATTAGATAAAAAAACATAAAAATAATACCAATTTGCTGCCAATAAAAGTGGGAGTGTCTGGGGTACAGAGAGCTATGCCCTGTGGAAAATCTGAGGCAACCAATTATAAAGCAGTCTCAGGTCACTTGCTTGCCAAAAGTTGAAAGACCATATATACACTCATTTGGACGGTGCCCTTCACCCAGGAAGTATTTGTATTCACACAGAAATTAATCAAATACAATTTGGAAGACAACATAGAACATTTTTAATCTACATTTTATTGTAGATTATACATTTTAACTCACTAACTATATATAATATTTACCTTACTCATATAACTATATATATATATATATATATATATATATATATATATATATATATATATATATACAGGCCCATCTCTGATGTAAATTAGGGGCCTGTTGGAAGCTGATGACCTCACTGGGAACTGGTTTGTTATGAGATGGATCCCTGACCAGATGGCAACTAATCACACTTGAACAGGAAACACATACATGAAGCAGGCCTGAATATCTCTCACATGGAGCTCTTTAATTTGCAACAGGAATAAATATGGAAGGCATGAACACTCTTGCCTGCCTCTCCCATCTCCTCCTCTGAGCTGTTTTTCCCCCTTCTCCTTCTTCTTCCTCATCTCCTTTTTCTCTTCAGTGCTTGAAAACTTCAGAAATGTTCAGATTCCTATCATAAAGTATTCATGAGTGCAGTCCATGAGCCGTCTGAGCGTACTCAGAAAAAGAGTGTTGGGGAGTGTGGGGGATCAAAGCTTTTGGCTGATGAAAGTGTGTTTGGGGTTATCACACAGAGAGCAGCAGCAATGCTGCAACGCTGATGTGTCCATCCATGTGTCTGTGCATTAATATTTGTGTGTGTGTGTGTGTGTGTGTGTGTGTGTGTGTGTGTGTGTGTGTGTCTTTACATATGTCTCCTCCTGTTTCCGCACAGGTTCTTCTATTTTCTGCCTTCTCTCTCTCTCTGCTAAGCAGGTCACAGTTGTTTACTAGTGAGGTTTATTTTTTTCATATTTCTAGGGCAGCAGCATATTGTTTTGTTGCTGCTTTTGCATTTCTCCTCAATGTGCTTCATTAGCTCTTTATTATTTGGCAATATGGAGAAACAGAAAAATATCCTGCAGCGGCTTTATAGAAGACTGAGCAGCATGCCAGGGGAACAAGGAGTGAGTATGTGTGTGTTTGTGTGAATGTGTGTGTGGGGGTGTGGTCTGCCATAGACTACTTCTTGGGACAAATTTCAGACTTAGGACCAGTTAACTGGGGACAGCTTGTCCAGTTGGGGACAAACACTGTGTCCCCAATTTGGAAAAAGCTGATTTTTGGGTCAGTGGTTAAGGTTAGGGTTAGGTTATGGGTAATGAATGTAAGTCTATGTAATGTCCCCAAAAGTGACCATGATCTGATGTGTGGATGTGTGTATGTGTGTGTGTGTATGTGTGTGTGTGTGTGTATGTGTGCGTGTGTGTGTGTTTGTGTATGAACTTCATTATCAACTCTCCCTCAGACAACACATAGGCCAACACATAAGCACTCTTTTTGTTCTATAATATGAAGTCTGTCATCTGTCATCCCAGAGCACAGTTTGGCAGGATGAAAGGCTTAAAACCAATCAAGAAGCTCTTCATCTGCTGCTCTGAGCTGTTTTGTTTAACATCGGCTGTAGAGAGGCACTGAAAAAATCTTGATCTACTTGATAAGCATCTGTTACTATTAAAATGTGATGAAATGAATAGGCATTTTGTGTATGCTATTATGCCAGCTAAAAATGATTACAAATTCTGCCCTAAGAGGTACTGGAACCCTCTTGGAAGTAGAAGGATTATTATTATTATTATTATTACAGAGTTGCAAAGTTTGAGGGGCTGCTGGTTCCACGAGTGTTTTTCCCCATTCTGTATTCCCATATCAAATGTTTCTTTAAACAATTTCTATATTACTGTTAGATCAGCTCTCTCTGTAACGATTCTACAGGTTTATATTCTGACTTCCAGTTTCAATTATTTCAACTTAATTTCTGAGAAATCACATTTTGTCTGTGATTTTGTCAAATGGCTAACAATACTGCAATACCCATGAGCCTCAGCTGCCATCACTATGGAGAAGAAGGCAGTTAAGGGTGTGAATCAGAGTGTAATGAATTCAAAACAGTTTGTTGTTGAATTTCTAAACATGTGTCACCATAGTTGCTGAATTCACTAAAAAGTGACCCAGAAATTAGAACCAACTCACACTGCAGACTGTAAAATCAGTTGTCTCACACCGTAAACTTTAGCTTCCACTCACTGTTACCAAATTTTAAGCTTGGTGATTGGCTCTTGCTTGCCGAAATGAACCTTGGGAACCTTAGTTAACTTGTACGCTGAAATCTTTATGTACACAGTCACTGGTTCAAATTCACCAATGCGACCTTGGTGTGTGCATCCTCCTGCTTCTCTCCTCTGTCTGTTGTGAACTCTGTTCACGCACATGGAGACTTGTTTAAAAGTTGTACTATATATGTTAAACAATGTGCTTAGACCCCACTTATCTCTGCTTGCATATAAGATTATATTCACCAAGCGCTAAGATCTGAGAAGACAGCAACATCACTAAAAATAATTCACATAGATCAAGAAACTAAAATGATCCTTTAAAGAAACAGTATGACATTTTTGGAAGAAATTTCATTATAAACTTCTATAAGGCTTCTGGCTAGGATAAATCACTGGTTCAAGATTTACATTCAAACAAAACCATTAGGCCATTTTTACACAAGATAAATTCTAATCTAATGTTATATGATCTAGGAAGACTACAAGAATGAGGGATAATAGGATACAAGGAAAATCATGACGGCTTGTATACACCCCAAGGGGATAATTTCTTTTGATTGTGATAACCCTATGTCCTGTCCTCTACCGCCATCCTCAGGACAAATGTTACCCTTCCAAACCCAACACTCTAAGAACGGTAAAATCATCAGACCGTGGTTTGTCCAGCCTTTTTGTAATGTCCATGTCCATCATGTTTCCCACCAAAGATTAGGGACTCAAAGCTCTGCTGAGATGGTTGCTATCTGCTCATGTCATTGTCTCTGTCCTTCCAGGTTCCGAGCTACTCACTGGCCATCAGAGCTCTGGATAGTGGAATCCCACCCATGTCCTCCACCGTGATGGTCAACATAGACATCTCTGACATCAACGACAACCCGCCCACCTTCTCCCCAGCCAATCTCACCACTGTCATACAGGTAAACCTGATGGCTGAGATGATCTTCACATAAAGACAAAGATAAGGATGTGTTGTATAAGGAAAAAAACAAAAAAACAACTTGAAATTCAGCCAGCTGAGCTCACATGATGAAAAAATATTGTTCAGTTCTACCAAAAATTCTAGTGCAGAATGTATTTTTTATTTTTGTAAGTGGCTACTGGTAGTCTTTAGGTAGCTAGCCAGGAAGATGCATAATGTTTTTTTTTGTCGTTGCATATCATCCCCCTTGCTTTCTTCCCTCATATTTTCAACAGATAGAGCTTGTAGAGGAGGGGAGGTGAATAAGACGAGCAATTTTTTATGTCTTTTTTGATTGGTTCAGGTAGACTGGACAGAATTAAATGGTCAGGCAAATCAACCTATTTTCAATCTTCAAAGTTAGTGATCAGTACCGTGACCCAGTTATATGACCAGAGGCTAAAATTTCAGGCTTTAAAAACCCATTTCATCAGGGCACTATAATTTTTCAGTTAATTTTGAATACTGCTGAAACAAAGATCATATTGTTATCCCACATCATGTACCCCAAACAGGCAGGTCTGGTTCACAGTGTGTCTCCTCCTCCAGGAAAACAAGCCAATTGGCACCAACATCCTACAGTTGTCCATCATGGACCAGGACTCCTCCCATAATGGCCCACCCTTTGACTTCCGCATTCTGTCTGGAAATGAAGGAGGAGAGTTTGTGCTGGAGAAAGATGGAACACTGGTGGCCAATCAGGTGTTCAGGAGGGACCTGGCAACTGAATATGTTATTCAGATACAGGTAGATTCAACCTGCTTTTTACCATCACACCTGCAGAGATGCTGTAGTCATTCTTTAGCATCATATCAGTTTCAGAAATAGTGTTGTGAGTCAGTGAATGGCTCTAAGGTTCAAATAACAGGGACTTTGAATAAACCCACATAGCAGCATTAACCAGAAACAATAAGAGGCTGTTCTTCCTGGATAGAGAGAGGGGGGTCCTCATAATGTCACAATGACCTAATTAACTCTTTAACTGGTCAGTTTTTGCGTCGGCCTATTTTTGTGGTAGCAAAGATTTGTTTCATATTTGAGCAGTGCGACTTTGAATCAACCTTCATAAAGCAACTGCAAGAGTTAGAGGACAAAATTTATTCTAAAGTTCAGCCTACGCCAATATGAGGCTTCAGCAGTCTGACTTACAAATGACAACTAATTAGTATGAAATCCCTTTTTGTGTTTTCATAGACACTTTTTCTTTGGTGAACTGTGGCAGAGGGATACATCCAAGTAGAAAATAGTTTCAGTGTCTTAACATGGAGCTTTTAAAATGTCTTTGGTATGGCAGTAGTAGCTGAAGTTGACGATATTAAAGGAAATAAAGTTCTATCTGAAGATGAAGCACTGAAAAGCAATTGAAATGTTAGTTAAAGAGTAGGAAAAGAAAGCATTTGAAAGGTCAGGTTGTGATAAAAGCAATTAAATTTCAGCAACATTTTCAATGGTCATATGACATGTGAGTGTTGTTTTAAGGCAGACCTGAAAAATCAAAAAACATCTTTTATTAAATGACATTGTGGACCAGACTTCATGCCAAATGTCAAAAGTAACTACTCATCAGTGAGGCTGCAGCCACTTAAACCTTGAGAGATCAGTTTAGTGTTATAAACTGCCTTTAATGAGCTTCCTGACTAAGTAAGGACAATATAGAGATGTCCGCAAATAGAGATTTTACCAAACCATTTTCCATTCCTCTTTTCTCTTCTCCTTTCATCTCCTCTCTTCTCAATTGTCTCTCTTATCTGTCTTTTCCTATCATCTCCCCCAACTTATCCCTTCTCCTCCTCCTCACAGGTGACAGACTCTGGGAAGCCACGTCTGTCCTCTGCTTCCATGCTGACAGTCAGGGTGATTGAGGAGAGCCTGCACCGGCCAGTGGCTCTGCCACTAGAGGTGCATATTGTCACCATGGAGGACGAGTTTCCTGGTGGTGTGATTGGCCAGTTGCATGCCACTGATGCCGACCCATATGATGCGTTGACCTTTGGCCATGCCCCCCCAGCCCAACGCAGTCTCTTTAAGATCAGTCCTCGTGATGGAAAGATCATTGCTCTTGGAGGGTTGGATGCAGGTAGATACTCCCTCAATGCCAGCGTTAGTGATGGCCGCTTTTCCGTGCCTGTGCCCGTGAGCGTGCACGTGGAGCAGGCGACCCCAGAGATGCTGCGTGAGGCAGTGACAGTGCGCTTTGAGAGCGTGGTGCCACAAGACTTTGTAGCGTTGCACCTGAAGAGCGTGTTGAAGGTTCTGCAACAGGCCGCCGCTTCACAGCAGCAGGACACACTACACCTTCTCAGTCTGCAACCAGTCGGTGGGACACAACAGCTAGACATGCTCGTCGCTGTGGAAACAGCTGGGGGCGGGTACTACAAGGCGGCCTACCTTACCCAGAAACTCAGCGCGTCGCGGCGGCGGCTGGAGGAGGTCCTCAGAGTGTCAGCTATTCTGGATAAGAATTGCTCAGGGCTGGAGTGTCGCGGGGCGCAGTGTGAGCAGAGCATCATCCTGGACTCACATAACCTGGCAACATACAGCACACCACGGGTCAGCTTCGTCTCACCACGTTTCCACCGAACCTCACGCTGCACATGCACTGGTGAGCAATCTTAAATGTGCCCAGGCCTTGTTTATCAGTCTACAGTGTGACCAAGTATTTACATATTTGGTATTTTCCAAAAGGTTTCATAAGATTTAAAGAATAAGACAATCACTCTGGATCAGGAAAAAAACATGTACACGACAATGTATACAATGAGATCAACCAGACCACATCTATAGGTGGTCTGGCTCACACTGTGATCAGATCTCAGCTAGGTGAGATCTGTACAGAGTGGTCACATTCTAAAAGAAAAACATATTCCCAAGTTCCCAAGTTGAAAGGCCACCAACAGTAAGGTTAGCATAGTGAGCAAGGCTACTGAAAAGTAGCCTATGGAACAAGTTTCAAAGTTTATACTTGGAAACTGATACAGCTGATGAAATGGTCTCACCACAAGGTATATTTAGCCATTGTCAGATTTTCAATCGTATCACAGTTGTGTTATGATGTAGGTATTTCAATTTCAATTTTATCTGAAACTTTCAACTTTTCTGCTTCCAAGCAAACATGGATGAAAAGCTGTTAAAGTGCCAGAAAAATTGAAATTTTAACATCTACAATTCCATGACAACTGTCTGTTAATAATAATGATTATGTGAACAGCTGCTAAATAGCCCATGGATGCCTTCGGTCTGTCACATGGTCCTTGCCTTGCACACTATAGCTGTCCCTTGAGAGTGTCCCACATCACTTGTCTTGACTTGCGATGCATCATGATTGTTGATTAGTTCAGACACTCATTAAAACCAAGTGTAAATGTAAAGGCCTGTGATGAGATGTTATTATCCAGATCAGAGGTTAATGCCAGGTAATTGAGTCAGATGTGCTGGTGCAAGAAGCAGATGAGGGATGAGACAAAAAGTGGAGGACATCATGGTGTGCCATCTTGTGTACCATAAAAAATACACCTCAACATTCCTCGGAGTCAATAATGCTTATCTGCATGGCACATATATGATACATACACACACACACACACACACAAAGTATAAGGCTCATCAATAATTTTTCCAAGCTTCAGAGAGCTTAGGTTGAGGCTCAGGCTCATCTTTGCCTGTGCAGAGTGGAGTAATGTAGGGTACTGATGGGCTTTTCTCTCCTCAGAGAAGCTAATTTAATGCAGAGCTTTATTTCTACCTTGGCTCCACTCCACCACAACAGCTACAAAACTGATGGAATAATTAGTATGTGTATGTGTGTGTTTGTGTGTGTATTACTACAGGGCAGTGGTGGGTGTAAAGCTTCATGTGATTACAGTAGTGTGATGCATTTCATGCATAAAATGTATCATGGGCTTGGGAATGCATTTTATGCCATGTACTGAAGAAAATGATTTTGACAGATGTGACAATATCATTACTGTACATTACAACATATTTGATTTGATGTATTTGTATCTCTTTTAGCTTATGGGCTAAAAGAGTCCACATTAAAAATATTTAAGCATACAGTAATTCATAAATTACTGTACAATTTACAATTTCATTTAGCAGACACTTTTATCCAAAGCAATGTATATCCTCAAGTTGATACAACACAAGCAGGTAGTGCACAGAGCAATGCAGAGAGTGCATAGAATGCATAGAAGCAGATTTTCTTTTCTTTTTTTTCAGTCCATCAAGTGCAGAGGTGTTCACAGAAGAGCTGGGTCTTTAGCCTTTTCTTAAAGATCGAGAGGGAGATCAAACAAGAGTTTGGTAACTCGTTCCACCACTGGGGAACTACAGAAGAGAAGAGTCTAGCTACTGACTTAGGACCCTGTTGTGGTGGTAATACCAGGCACCTTTCATTGGCAGATAGTAGTGAGTTGGGGGGGAGTGTAGACCTGAATGATGTAGTTCAGGTAGGCGGGGGCTGTTTTAGTTGATGTTTTGTAAGCGAGTGTCAAGGCTTTGAATTTGATGCTGGCGGCAACGGCGAGCTAGTGGAGGGTTATGAACAGTGTGGTGACATGGGCTGTTTTCGGCTGGTTGAAGACCAGCATACCCTCCATGTTCTGGATCATCTGCAGGGGTTTGAACATACATGTGGGGAGGCCTGCCAGTAAAGAGTTACAGTAGTCAATGCATGATATTACGAGAGCCTGTACCAGTAGTTGTGCTGCATGCTCAGACAGGTAGGATCTGATCTTCCTGATGTTGTACAGGGCAAATTGACATGACTGAGCAATTGAGGCCATGTGAACCTTAAAGCTTAGTTGGTCATCAATCATGACACCCAAGTTTTGTGCAGACTTTGTGGGCATGAGTTGGGTTGATTTGAGCTGGAAACTGATCTGTTGTTATATAGAGGGACTGGCTGGGATGACAAGCTTGGTTGTAGAGCAGTTAAGTTGAAAGTGGCATTCTTTAATCCTTGCCAAGATATTGGCAAAACATGACGAGATTTGAGCTGAGACTGTGTGGTCTTTCCATGGGAACGATAGGAAGAGCTGGGTATCGTCAGCATAGCAATGATATGAGAAACCACGGTGGCGGATTATTGCACCAAGTGAGGTGGTGTATATTGAGAAGAGAAGGGGACCAAGCACTGACTCTTGAGGAACCCCTGTGGATAAGCTGTGCGATTTGGACACTTTACTCTTTACTGTAAAAGATATCCATGAGAGGTATACCAAGATATACCTGATATACCAAGCTCAGTGAGTGTGGAGAGGAGGATTTGGTTGTCAACCCTGTCAAAGGCAGCTGACAGAACCAGCAGCAATATAGCTGATTACTGACCAGCAGCTCTAGCTGAATGCAGTGATACCTTTACCAACAGGAGCACAGTCTCGGTAGAGTGACCCCACTTAAAGCCAGACTGATTTGGGTCTTACAGGTTGTTCTCAGAAAGGAATTTAGTGACCTGGTTAAAGACTGTATGCTCAAGTATTTTTGATAGGAAGGCCAGGAGTGAAACCGGTCTGTAGTTTTCAACCTGGGCTGGGTTGAGTGTAGGTTTTTTGAGCAGCGAGGTGACCTGAGCTTGTACGGGGGAAATGGTCTGTAGAAGGTTGGATGGTATTTGGTCCAGTGGACAGGTGGCAGGACAAGAGTTCAGCAGAAGTTTGGAGACTTCCTCCTTGGTCAGAGGGGAGAATGAGATGAATGCGGCCCTGTTAGCCAGCAGCTGCAGACTGAGTTGGTCAGGCTCAGAGAACTGGTTACTGATGGCAGAGACTGTATCAGTAAAGAACAAGGCAAACATTTCTGCAGTGAGCAGAGTGGAAGGCGGAGGAGGAGGCGGACTAAAGAGTAAGTTTAAAGCAGAGAACACTTTCCGAGCATCTGTGGTGCCACAGATCTTGTTCTGATAGTGGTGTTAGCTGTTTTTAAAGGGGATGTATTATGCTTTTCCTTATTTTCAGATATATATATAATGTCACAATGTCGGATATTCATTTTAAAAGTGGCCGATGTATCAAATAAATAGGTAAACGTATGTAGCAGTAATCCCTGTGAGCAAAAAGCAGCAGCTTCAGACTGCTCTGAACCCTTGGTTTCCAATGTTTTTTTCTACTGTCAGCCTGAGCTCACATCAGTTTGAGACAGATTTCTTTATATGGACATCTGCTATGTGCACAGTGCGCAGGTTTGCTGCTCCGCTCCAGGAGTAGTTACGCCAAGCCATGATGCCATTATACAGCACAGCAAAGTAAAATAAGTAGTTTACCTGTTTACCTGAAGACAGTGTCAGTGTGGATATTTATCTCTCCCATGACAAGTTGAGAGTAACATGTCTAGTTTGACTACAAAGTTCTGTAGTTGACACCCTGGTGGGCGGTATATGACAACCACTAACAGCTTAATAGGAGCAGTAGCCCTGATTGTATGGTATTCAAAGGAGGAATTGTTGCTTAGCGGATAAAGTTTAGTGAATTTCCATTCTTTGGAAATGAGGACCTCCGTCCTGCTTCCACACCCAACAGAATGGGGTGTGTGTGAGAATGTGGAGTCAGCAGAGAGTGTGGCTGGTGTGGCAGTGTTTTCTGGATGTATCCAGGTTTCGGTCAGGGCTAGCACCTGAATGCTGAATCCAGCAAGTGCTTGGACAAATTCTGTCTTGTTTACAGCTGATTGGCAATTCCAAAGACCAGAGTACAGGAGGAGTGAGTAAAGGAGGCTTTTCTGAGTGAATAGAGGTTCTATATACATATCTAGGCTACATGTGTTCACAATTAATAACAATACTCTACAAACTTCTGACAATGTAATACAATAGAGTGATGATAACTAAATTTGAATCTTAAAATCTTGCAGTCAACAATCCAACTACTGTACTGTTCTTGAGTGAGTAATTATAATGAATTCTACAATTTAACAGTTCTGAAAATGAAAGTCCGTCTTCGTATTTCAGATATTGTTTTTCGTAGTGCATAATGATTTTTATCTGTCATTCTTATGTTAACTTGATGTTTATCGCATACTTGTTACAGTTTGTCCTTAATATTAACTAGCTTTTCAAGCTTTAAATTTTTTGAAAGTAGTGCAATAGCATGTTGTCTCACATACTCTACTGCTGTGGGACATCTCATTATAATATGTAGTTCACTCACTCCTTTTTTCAAAGCCACACCTTAAGACCATTCTTGTGGCCTTTTTTAGTGTGATCTGTAGTCTCCTCATATCTCTCTGAGCTGCATTGCCCCACACTGCACAGCAATAATTAACGTGACTGATGATCAGACTATGAGAAGAAGAAGAATGTCCTCAGATAAAAACTTTGCAATTTTCCAACTATTCCTGCCATTTTCATTTTTCGATAGGAAGATATGTAGTGTGAGCCATCCATCAGAGATGTTTTGTATTTTAACTCCCAATAATTTGACTTATTTAACCTCTTTAATTTGAACACTGCCATATGTTAAGTACCATGGCTTCAATTTCTTTCTCTTTCTTGTAGTGCATATAATCATATTTTTTGTTTTATTTACATTTAATACCAATTAATTGTTTTCCACCTATTTGAGGACACGTTAGAAATCATTTGATAAATAGTCATGCAACTGAGTTTGTGAATCTGCTACTGCAGTAATGGTTGTATGATCCGCAAACATATGTGCATTTGAGTTGGCTAACATTAAAGGTGATCATATGTGGCAAGAAAAGGAGCCATTAACATAGATTACTGTCTACCATTTAAATAGGATTTCATTCAATTGATAGCAGTCTTACTGAAGCCATAATGAATTAATGTTTTTTAAGTAGCACTGTATGATCTATCAAATCGACCATTGCAGTGAAATCAAGAAGTCGGGACACAAGTTTACCTGATCAAGGGCACTTAGCCACTCATCTGTCATATGTATCACAGCAGTTTCAGTAGAATGATTTTTATAATGTGCATGTTGAGCATGGGTTAGAAGGTTATTAGTTTCCATATATTTCTAAATGTGATCACTTACATTTTAACTTTCCTTGTTTCAAAGAATGATCAGATAGATACTCTATAAGTCTAGTAATATATGGGGCTGCAGTTGTTGTCAATAAGATCGCACCCTAGGTATTTATTATCAGAAAGTGAAATCAAAATTTTATCAATGTCATCTAATGACATATCTGGTAATACAAAACTGCAATTTTTCACCTACCAGTAATTCATTTGAGACATCATTATTCTGTTAGACCTGAGATCATTTCCCTTGATTCAAAAGAGTCAGCAAAGTAAATGGCGATGACTATTGGTTTTGTTCTAATCTTGCCGTCAACCTCCACACTAACAGGACTTGTACTATTTGACCTACCAAGCAAACTATTCACTGTATGCCATATCTGTTTATATTGTTTCTGCATCCCTCAAAAACTGTTTTATAATATAAGGTCTTTTTCTGACAATTCAATTTTACAACAAACTCTCTGCATTTACTGTATAGCATAATATCTGAGTCTAATCTTGACCTAGATGCTACAGCTTTTGCCTCATCCCTCTGAGATATTGATTGTCTTAGTTGTTGGTCAATACTTTTCCTCATAGGAGCATGGTGCAAATCATCCTCAAGATACAGTACACAAGCTCTCATGGAGCAGTGGCCAAATCTCTCTGATAGTCTTCTAAGTTAAAAAAAAAAATTATAGTCACTCCAGGAGGTCTTTTTGGCATTTTGGTGTATTTAGTAATGCACACAATATTATGATCTGTCCAAGTTAACAGTAGATTTAGCATTTGAGCATTTGTTTGGAGAATTACAGAATATCTGATCAATAATACTTTCAGTTCTGTGCCCAAATTTGTTTCTTGAGGACATTGTGCTCTCCTGTACCATTTGGAATATTATGACTATTACTATTAGTTATTAATTAGTAAATATATATAATTACAACTCTCTATATATTGACTCAATCATGTTCCCATCATTTCTAGTCAATATTATAGTTCCCAAGCATTAAATAATTCTATCCTTTCATCCAGACCAAGATCAACACTTTCCTAAGGATGGGAATTAGTTTTCACCGCCTCTCACTCCCCGCTGGGAATAGATAATTCATCTAAAGTTGTACCCTTATGAGCATTGCCTTGGATCTTTATTAGCTCCTTTTGTTTAAAATGCTTGAACCAAGCAATGATGGGGTGAATTTTATTCCTCTCCTTCTTTCCCAGCCCAAGGACCCTCAAGAAGGAAATGTCCAGTACTGATTCCTGGGATAATTTTAATTGATGGCACATAAAATCTCATATGGTTTGCTCTGTGTTGTCATTGTCTCTCTCAGGAATCCCAGAAAAAAACAGATTTTCCGGCATCTATCTACTCTGCACATCAAGCAACGTTTGCTTAAGCTGTTTGTATTGTGACTTTCTCCATCGTCTTGAATAGTAGCCACAGTACCTTTCAATGAATCATTCTCCTTCCTCAGATCATCAATGTGAGCTTGGCTGAATTCCAAACTTAGCCTCAGGTCGTGGAGATCTTTCTGCAGCTTGACCAGTATATCCTATTTGCGAAGTCTCTCATTTATTGATTGCATCAGGGATACCTCCACTTCCGTGGTTTGTTCTCCCACTCTTTTAAAAGATGTCGACCGATTTGCAGGACTTTTTGGTTTGGTAAGCTCTATGACTCGTATCCAAAGACGCCTTTATTTCCTCCACACCTTGATATTGTCTATCAGTGAAACTTTCCAGAGCCCCAATTGACTGATGAATCTGATGAATCCAGTTTAATAACAGGACAATTTAGTTTAATAACTAATTGGAATTTTTAATTTGTTGGCCAAGTGAGATGTTAAAGCATGGACATATGCACGCACTTCATACATACTTCATGCAGCACAACAGTTGCTGCACTCACTCACACACACACTAGGGATGGGAAGATTCACCGATTTGCATCAGTGCACTAGCATAAACATTCATGATGCATTTGCCCCGAATAAAAAAGTGTGCATCGGATACAATTTGGGATAAACTTGCAATACATCATTTCTAACCTCTTTGCATTGGTAAAACCCTATTTATTTATATACAATTATTAGTAAGGCATTATGCCTTTATTATTTAGAAATGTGACAAAAAATTTGATATTTAGATTGATTGCTTAATTAATTAATTAATTTATTTATTTATTTATTTATTTATTGGGACCATGTACAGTGTTAAACATAAATGTTACCATTTGATGCACTGTACCAGAGTTTGCTTATAGCTAATTTTCATCTGCAGTCCCTTAGGCAGGTCGCAATTAAAACATATAACAGCACAATAACAAACAGTACAAAGCAAAAAACACACAGGACATATAATACAAAATAAAAATCCACACACAAGAGCACATCACATATACCAACAATGTCAACTAGAAATTAATAATGTAAGCTTGTCAAATTAAAAGCAAGATTATTTGTATTCATGAGAAGACCGTGAGATGAAATTTAGAGTTAATGCTTTCTACAGATGGGTGACAAATTAAAGGAAAAACTGGTACAGGTCTGAATGCATGACCCCTACAGTGAGGGGATCTGGTGGCTCTGTTATGCTGTGGGGGGCATTTTGCTGGCATCGTTTGGGTCCACTTGTCCCCTTAGAGGGAAGGTTTACTGTAAATCAATACAAAGTTGTTTGTTATCCTATGATGAAACATTTCTATCCTGATGGGCGTGGTCTGTTCCAGGATGACAATGCCCCAATTCATAGGGCACGAGGGGTCACTGAATGGTTTGGTGAGTATGAAAATGATGTGAATCATTTGCAATGGCCTTTGCAATCACCAGATTTCAACCCAGTTGAACACTAATGGGAGATTTTGGACTGACATGTTGGACAGCGCACTCCACCAACATCTTCAAACACCAAATGAAGGAATATCTTTTTGAAGAATGGTGTTCCTCAGCCTTGGCATTGAATCTACAAGTCTCTGGAACTCTTCTGGAGGGATGAACACCATTCTTCAAAAATTTGTAATTTGTCACCAGTCTGCATCTTTAAGGTATTGGATCATCGGCAGTGCATCAAGATATGTATCACATTGGCCTCAGTGATGGAGATGCACATCCCTAACACACACACAACTTCTTCTCAAGGCACGACAACATTTAGTACAGTAAATGGTAAACAGGACTATCTCTCACCTGTTTGAAGTCTGCTTGAATTTGAATGACATCACATTTCACTTCTGGGAGCTGAGTTCACTTCCACAGAAAGTCTCTTGGTCCGACATTGTTGATAAGACTATGCACTGTTCAGTTTCCCCCACACTACAGGCAATAGTCTGATGATCACGTGTTGCTTTTCATCCTGCTTTCTGCTGATATTCTCGTCTTTTTCTTCTCTCTTACTGCAATTTCATGCAGTCCTGTCACTTCCTCTCCGTCGGAATTTCAACAAATATAGCAAAAAAATGCCTCTAAAATAAATTGCCTACCCTAGCTTTAATCACTAATATCCAACAAACTGGAGGCAGTACTGTCGTATAACCTTACTGTATCGACTTTTAGCACCAAGGATGAAATGCACTTTAGTGACATTTAGCAGACATTTTATGTATGGAATTGAAATTTGGCAGGCATCCAATGCCACAAAGGCCCTGTTTACACATGGCATTAACATCTGTCTCGGGTGATTCGATCACAAGTTGACAGCTCTGAGTACAGGTGTGAACACACCAAAGATGCACTGAGGACGCATTGAGATCCGATCACTCAGACCACATTGGGAGGTGGTCTGGGCTGCATGTGACCACATTCATTTAGTAGTGTAAATGCAGTGTGTTCTGGGCCACATTGAAGGACCACCTACTCAACTAACATCCTCTATTTTCCTGCAGACTAGGCATGGAAATTGCACTGCTGCCTCCTGGTCCAAAGCTGTATTCATCTTGTTTTATAACAGTATTCTTGTTTCTTGTTTTTCTGTTTTTCATGTGAATTAAAAAAATGTAATCCACCTCCCATTTTTCTTATTTTCCCCGTTATCCTACCCCGTTTTCATCTTCAAAAATTTTTGCTTGTCTGTCTAAAAAAATATTTCAGAAGCTAAACGTTGCTGGATAGTTTCCTCTGTCCTGTCTAGTTGATAACTATAGTTTTTAGTTTTGCAGTGCTAGAGCAAATCAATAGGACGGGCATTTGATTTTAGTGAAGGGGCACACAATACATTGTATATTTGTTTATTCTGTTATCAAACAAGTTGAACATGGCCTTGGACGGAGGATACATGGACCCTCAGTTCTCCCACCGGTTAAAAACGAACAAATTTGGGAAATGATGTATGTGTGTATTTACATATAGAGCAGGGAAGTGAGATCCAATCACAAGTAGTCACTCAAGACGCATGTGGAGACGCATGTTAATGCTAGGTGTAAACAGATGTACTTAGAGCTGTCTACTTGTGATTGGATCACCCGAAACGCTTGTTAATGCTAGGTGTAAATAGGGCCAAAATGCACCCCATATGCCAGGGGAGTACATTTCATGGAATTTCGTACATAAACTGCAGTATGTGACAACGGTACCCCATATAATACAATGTTGTAATGGAAATATGAAATACATGCTTCTGTAGTGCATTCATACAGATCTCCATGAAGGTGATATGATAGAAAGCAAATGCTACACTGTGAGACTCCTGTTTGATTATTAATGCTTAATTTAAGTATAATATTCAGGTCAGGAGATGTATCTTAACATCTGTAACTTGTGCTTTAACAATCAAAGAGAATTTGCTAACATGTTGTAACTTGTGCTTTAACAATCAAAGAGAATTTGCTAACATGTTGTTGACTTGTTTGTTTTCAGTCTATTACTGTAGAACACATATTATATATTATATTATTGTTATTATTATATATTACAAGTTATTGGTCTTAGTTTATCTGCTATTCTGCATTATTGCAGCACTACTTTAACATATTTTTTTACAGGTTCCCTGCTTTTATTGTGAATGCTAGGTGCACATATTAGAGGGCTTTCTTCAATTCTCGCTAGACTATGCATTCAGTTTAGCAATAGGTTGGCACATTGTATAAATCCATTCAGTCTGTTTATTCATTTGTTTGCACTGATTTCCATGTCAGTAGTTTATTTCTTCCATATAACCATAGTTGGGCTTTTTAAAGATTGTTTTAGACCCATTAATACAAATGATTGCAAAGACTTGACTGACAATTTTTTCCCTTTCTTTCCTTCAATTTTAAGGCTGTCTTACTTCTTCATGTTCTTCATGGTAGTAAGTGATCTGTGTATGTTTTTGTGTGTGTCTACAGATGCTAGCTGTGCTGTCCTGTCAGAACAGTGTGAAGACCAGCCATGCCCAGCAGACATGCAGTGTGTTTCAGTCGAGGCCACCAGAGGGCGCTATGCGTGCCAGTGTCCGCCTGGCAAACTGGGAGAGTGTGCAGGTGCATGCATGTGTGTGTGTGTGCGTGTGTGTCTGTGTGTGTGTATGTGTATGCCAGAGACAAAGAGAGAGGAAACACAGGACTCTGTAGCCTGTATGAACTGGGATTTCTTATGTACTTAAGCAACTGTAATGTATTTCATTAACCCATCTGCCTGTGTGTGTGTGTGTGTGTGTGTGTGTGTGTGTGTGCATGCAGGCCATTCATCTTTGAGTTTCTCAGGTAACAGCTACATTAAGTACCAGTTGTCTGACCAGCTGCAGACGGAGCTGAAGCTCAGCCTAAGGATCAGAACACTGCAGAGCCGAGGAATCATCATGTACACACACACTGATCCCTGCACCGTGCTCAAGGTAAACACATATACACAAAGACACACACACTCACACACATATACACACAGACAGGTGCTGGTCTAGACTCCGACATATTTAAGGGCTTAATCAGCTCTGAATCATACAGTAGGGCATCAAACTGTTGCTGCTCTGCTCTGTGTAGGTTGAACCCTTGCAGTGGTGTTTGGTGTGATTTATTTATTGATACTGACTGATATTGATGTATGATAGATTTTCAGACATTTCAGAATTTTCATTATTGTTAGAGTGGGTCATCAGAATTCTGGCACCAAATTGTTCTCAGGTGGTTTACCAGTGTCTAGGAATTCTTTTTGTCAGATCTTTATAGCTGTGCATACACATGGTTCTTTGTCATAAATGAGCCTGATTTCACTGTCTGCCACACTAGTCTGTAGCTATAGTATGTCAGTGGACAGAATGAAAAGAAGAGATGCAATTTTACCTACTGTGTTACATCTGTGAGGTTTTCCAACAGCACCACAGGTCCTGTCAATATATGCAAGCATTACATCCAACTGTGGTTGTTTACAGTGCCCGTGATATCGATGCATTACATGTAGCTGTAAAACATAATTGGCAGTGACATCTCTATCATAATGAATTAATGATTTCATTTTTAGTGTCATTATTGAAACAGACTTTACAAAGTGCATCACAATAAAACATCAAATGAAAAGAATATCAGAAATAAAATGATGCCTGCAGTGTTAATAAAAAAATTATAATATTGATCACACAAAATTGATTAATCATAATTAAATGTATGTGTTTTTGATTAATAATTTACAAATAGCTGTGTAGCCTGCAAAAAAAAATCACACAATCAGTGAATCAACTAACAACTGAAAAAACCAAAGTTCTATTACTAAATTCAGTCTATCACCTTATCTTTCCACCTCCAACTCATCAGATCATTCTTGGCACATTCTGTTTTTATAAATACCAGTTTATGTGTGGGGAAATGGTGTGTACATAACAATATACCCTAAAACATTCAAATTAAAAAGCTTGCTTAAAAACAGTTAGTTTTAGTAAATGTTCTTACATTTTGCTAACTGTTTCAAATATTTGAAATAATGATACTGATTTTATATGGTGCATGCTATTTTGATAGTTTGTAAGTGATAAAATCAGATAGATAGATAGATAGATAGATAGATAGATAGATAGATAGATAGATAGATAGATAGATAGATAGATAGATAGTCTGTGTGCATAATAACTTCCACAACAGGTGCTCAAGCTGTAAAGACTGATAATTACACGAGGTGGACGGGCAGTCCACGCCTTTACTTGAAGAGTTTACCAACTTTTATGTAAACGGTGTCACAGCTCTTGTCAATCAAATGTAATTGTCTTTAATATCTGATAGAATGATTTTAAAATTTGCTGTAGTAATAATTTTTGTAACTATATAAAATACTATACTATATAGACATGTGTAACTATAGATACGTCAGTTTTATAATGAAAACATGGGACTGAGTTTTAAAATCTACAGTCTCTAACATTTTGTAAAGCTAGAGAAGCATCTCGAGTAAGTTCAAGACAGTGTGCTTGTAATATGCAGCCACAGCCAATTATTAAAGGTATAATATGTAACTTTTCTGCATTAAAAGTTTAAAAACGACTAGACCTATGTTATATATTTTGTTGAATTGTATACTTACATTATCCCAAATGTTTCTAGCAATTTTCACATCCAGAGAAATCTGTAATTTTAATAAAGGTAACGGTCCATTTCATTTGGTCATCTGTCAATGGCGTCATATCCCCTTTGTGCATGTGTCAGCACTGTGGTTTCCTTCATTGAATTGCATGATATGATATAGCATGTATGCAACATTATTATTCCGTGTGTGTGTATGTGTGTGTGTGTGAGCAGTTGGAGGAGGGGAAGCTATGGTTCCAGCTGGCCTGTGGACTTGGCGGCAATGGGGGAGGTGGTGACAGTCCCGATATGTTGGGTATCTCTGGCCGTCGTATCAATGACGGCAGCTGGCACACAGTGGCGTTGGAGCTGAATCGCAACTTCAGCAGCCTGGCACTGGATGACAGCTATGTGGAGCGACGGCGTGGACCCCCCTTCATACAGGCTCTTGCTCCAGATAGAACCATCTACTTTGGGGCGCTGGTTAGTCCATTAGTAGTTGTGGGGGGTGTGTCAGATAGTGCCAGGAGGTTAGGGGTCCTCAGAGTTTGTGCATCCAGACATCCAGGGATGCGTTAAACTGCATCTGGTAGAAGGTAGATGTGAGCATTTCTAGTGGCCACTAGTAAAATGTTGAACTTAGTTTTTCTATCATGCCTATTGTTTTGCTGTGTGATTATACAATGCTGCTTGAAAGTTTGTGAATCTATAGAATTGTCTCTATTTCTGCATAAATATGACCTAAAATGTGATCAGATTTTTAGTCCTAAAACTAGATATAGGGAACCCAAGTGAACAAATGAGACAAAAACATTTGTTGGGACGGGCAGTAGTGCGTTTGGTTATTAGCAATAATTCATAATTATCATAGATAATTATGAATTATGAAAATAAGATATTGTTAACCTTAATCAATAATTCTGGCACCAACTGTTGGATCTGTGAGGAACACAGTTGATTATTTGCAATAATTATCAATTATCAAGGATAATTAACTAATTATGACGATTAATAGAATTATTAATATGAATTAACAAATAGGGTGCACCACCCGGAAACCGGGACCAATAACCAAACAAGGTAGTCTCATAAAAAGGAGTTCACCTAGAATGTTAATATCTGAGAGATAACATTCGAGGGTGAACAAAGAAGGGTGAATTCGAGCTCTGACTCCTTCAATCAGCCACTTTTCACAATATTACACACAATAATGACAGAAGAACTTCTCTTTAAAGATATTTAAAGAGAAGTTCTTCTCTTTAAATATCTACACTGTTTAATAAACAGTGTTTATTAAACTTAGCAAAATTAACAAAGTTAACAAATGCTTCATTCAATAAACAACTATTCTAAAATCTAATACTACCAAACAAAACACAAACAGCTATGTACAGGGTTGGACACATGCAGGGGAATGCATGTGTGAGTGTGTGTGTGTGCGTGTGTGTGTGCGTGTGCAACAAGATGGCGACGGGGCCTGACGTGATGACGTCGTCGGTCTGTGACGCGGATGTGACTATGGGAGGAAGTCACGTCGTGCGAGAACCGGATGGCAGAAATGTGGCGGTGTCTTGGTTAGACAGAAGCAAGACGGCGCCGCCTGGTGGACGGCGTCTCACACTCACCCAAAGCGAAGCTTTGTCCGACGTTATCTGACCATCAGATGTGCAAAAGATGTCGGTGCGTGTATGTGTGTGTGCGCGCGTGTATGTGTTAATCAGAAGAGAGAGGGAAGAAGGAAAGAAAGTGATCGTGAGAGGAAGAGAAGCGGTTCCTTTGTCCACAGACAGTGTGTGTATGGACGGCAGTCTGTAACGCACGTTGTCTGGTTTCTGACCGACAAAGCAACTTACTTCCTGACTCACGATGGCACAAACACAGCAGTGGTCCCGAGCGGGACAAACACAAAACAGTCTAGTGTGGTGAACACAACTAAACAGGCAGCAAACTTGAAGTACTCCTAAGAGTAAACAGAGAAAAATGGACTCGGCGGTCCATCAACAACACAACAAAGAATAGCAATAAAGCTAAAAGCTAAATGCTAAACAACAGCAACTAATGCTGATAGGAACACACAACTGTCACTGCCTCTGCCCAGACTTATGCCCCTTACTTGGTCGCTTCAGAAAGTGAGCAGGGTGTGTGTGTAATCCCGTCTTTATATCCGGCTCTGTCCTGGGCTTGGATGCAGACGGTGGCGGTTCTCGCACAGTCGGCGAAAAGCACAGCAGCTGGCTCTCGGCGGCGTGGCAGAGAGAACAGCAGAGTCGACTTGGTGAAGAAGTTTTTCTTCTTTCACAAGGGAATTTGAGGACGCTGGTTGCAGCAGCGGTCTCTCTCAGATCTTGGAATGTGTTCGGGTGAACACGGGCAAAGTCTCGTCTCGTCCGGCGAGGGGAGTCTTCGATGAGGGGAAAACACGTGCGTGGGGTACCCCCTTTAGTCAGCTGACTCAGAGGAACAGAAGTTACCCCTAGCTCAGTGACATGGGAAAGGCATGTGCTTCAGGGCACATTCCGTTTTTAAAGGGGCGGTGATGTCATGGCTGTGTCATCAGGACACTCCGCTGTGCAGGAGCATCTCCGCCAATGAGACTGTATGTTGACTGTTCCCTGCTGAGGTGCGAAAATCGCAAAGCATCCTTGGAAATGGAGTTTGCAATTGACTCCCATTGTCTGTAAGCAGCATTTTGGTGCTATTCCTTTGTCTCAGGGGAAACAAAGGAACAAGCACCTCGTGGTCAGGCCTCACAGGTTACATGTAGGCCCTCTCTGTGTGACCTCATGGTCTGAGGCCCAACACATTCAACTTATTCATTTATTTATTGAGGAAAATAAATAAAATTGATTGAGGAAAATTATCTAATCTTACATATTTGTGTGAGGCAAAAGTATGTGAACCCTTGCTTTCAGCCCCCTTTGCTGCAATAACTTCAACCAAATAGGTAACAGTTTATCAGCCCTGCACATTGGTTTAGAGGAATAGGCCCATTTCTCCTTACAGAACAGTTTCAACTGTTGTTGGGATGTTGGTTGGCTTCTATGCATGAACTGCCCACTTCAGGTCCTTCCACAGCATTTCTATCAGATTAAGGTCAGGACTTTGACTCAGTAATGCCAAAACATTAACTTTCTTCTGCTTTAACCATTCTTTGGTAGAACAACTTGTGTGTTTAGGGTCGTTGGCTTGCTGCATGACCCTCTTTCTGTTGAACTTCAGTTCACAGATGGATACCTTGACATTTTCCTGTAGATTTCCTGTAGAATTTGCTGGTACAAGTCAGTATTCATAGCTCCATCAATGATTGCAAGCTGTCTTGGTCCAGAGTCAGAAAAGCAGGCCCAAACCATGATACTGCCACCACAATGTTTCATAGACGGGATAAGGTTCTTCTGCTGGAATGCAGTGTTTGCTCATCGCCAATCATAATGCTTGTCATTCAAGCCAAAAAGTTTGATTTTGGTCTCATCCATCCACAGGACATCTTTCCAATTGCCTTCTGGCTTGTCCATGGGGCTTGAGCACACTGTAGACAGCAGCAATGTTCTTGTTGGAGAGTGGTGGCTTTCTCCTTGCAACTCTGTCATGCACACCATTGATGTTCAATGTGCTCCTGACGGTGGACTCATGACTTTAGTTTCCTAGACGTTACCCTTCGGTCCCTTTTGGCCTCCCAAACTATTACACACCTTGCTCTGTGTGATCTTTGTTGTTTGACCACTCCTGGGGAGGGAAACAATGGTGTTGGATGTCTTACATTTGTACACAATCTGTCTGACAGTCAACTGGTGGAGTCCAAACTCTCTAGAAATGGTTTTGTAACCCTTTCCAGCCTGGTGAGCATCAACAACTCTTCTTCTAAGGTCGTCAGACATCTCCTTTGTTTGAGCCTTGACACACTTCCACAAACCTGTATTGTGAAGCTCAGACTTTGATACTGAAGACTCTCTTCTTTAAATAAAGCAGGGACTCCGACACTCACGCCCGATTGTCATTCCATTGATTGAAACACCCAACTCTAATTTCCCCTTCAAATGAAGTGATAATCTTAGACATACTTTTGCCACGCACAAATATGTAACATTGGTTCATGTTCCTCAGTAAATAAATGAACAAGTGTAAGGTTTTTGTCTCATTTATTTAATCGATGTCTCTTTATCTAGCTTTAGGACTTGCATGGAAATCTGATCACATTTTAGCTCATATTTATGCAGAAATAGAGCATATTCTAAAGGGTTTGCAAACTTTCAAGCAGCACTGTAGGTCAGACTAAACAACTAACCAGCTGACTAACAATACAATAACAATTCCTATCAGTGAAATCTGCTGGTGTGGTGACACCTGTAACCACAACAGGTTGGGCTAAACCTGTTAGCAGACCACTTTTAGATCGGCAAAATAATACATTAAAAGGCCTCAGCATTTCATTAGAATTTTCTTCCTGTCAGTGTGGAGCAGTCTTTGAAACAACATTTAGATTTTCATAAAGGAAAACAAATGTTTTAACTCCTGATCTCAGGTGCAGCATCCCAACTCACACAGTCTCATGGACTCCCAGAAGGACCCACAGGTGCTTGAGGGATTTCAGGGCTGCCTGGACTCGGTTATGTTGAACAACAACGAGTTGCCGCTACAGAACAAGCGCTCACGATATGCTGAGGTGGTAGGACTGACAGAGCTGAAGCTGGGGTGCATCCTGTACCCCGATGCTTGCCTGCAGCAGCCTTGCCACAATGGAGCCACCTGCACCAGCCTGCCCTCTGGTGGTGAGTAAGAGCACTACAAACAGCACATCCACCATAGAATGAAGGCCCTGAAGAACTGTAGCCTTTAGGTCTTAATCACAAATTAATGTCAATACAGGAAGAAACAAAAGACAGAGTGCAGATAAACACACTCAAGTACATTGCATATATTCAAGTCAAGTCAATTTTATTTATATAATGCCAAATCACAACAGAAGTTATCTCAGGCACTTTTCATATAGAACTGGTGGTTTGTCCAAGTGGTGATGATGGCAGACCTGCTCAACCATTTATATTTAGGGATGCAATTGTGACTGGGTCTGCCCACTTACTGCCAAAAAGAAAAAACAGAGCGAGCAGAGGGATGTACTAGCGAGATTAGTGGGTTAGTGAGGTATGTTGAGCCTAAAGCCAGGGTTTTCAAGGCCAGAAAGGCAGCTGTCTTTTAACCTGGCTAGATCACCATGGTAACTTATGCTGCAAACTTAACCTGGTCTAGAACAGGTTATATTCCGAGTTTCCGCTTAAGTCAGCTTAAAAAGCGGCACTCTTTCACGAACCACCTGATATGCTTCCAAGTCCGTTTAACACGGGTGGTACTGCAGTGTTAAAGCACACTGATTAGAAAACTGATTAGTCTTTTGTCATACTTACCATTGTTTTGATATGTCATATTGTAAATTTGTAATGGTGCAGTAGGTTAGGATTACTTGTGGGATGGGATTTTGTTAAAATATATCAAACTGTATTTCGAATTGTAAAAAAACTAATAAAAACTAAAAACTAATGAAAAAAATACTTTGAACAAAAAAAGAAAACTGATTTTCTATTGGTATTTATCACAGATAATATTCAAGCTATAAAATTAATTTCACTTTGATTTGGCCAAAAACTAAAGTGATTTCCACGTATCTTTTATTATGGGACAGAGTCAGATCTAAATGCACTTCTTGAATATAATGTTTGAATCCGTTGCATCTAGTTTAAAGTTTAAGAGCTCTGAATGTGGGAGAGGTTAAATGAATATATTAACTTAATTTACGCCTGGGACACGCAGCCTGCGTGAGAAGTGTGTGTGCGTCACAGAACCTCTTGCTTTTCATTTCGGCGCACATGTTAACAGGTTAGAGCAGCCACACAGCCCTGCTTGGCCACACAGCTACACTGGGCTTGCCTTATTTGCAGCAACAATGTTGCTTTTTGCTGCGAAAATGTATTTATATTCTTCATAGCTCTCCATTATAATGACCTGTTCCTCATGGCTGAAGTAGGCGGCACGCGATTGGTCCATTTTGTGTGGAAGAAGAGTCAAATGATGTGTCAAAGGCCCCCTTTTGTGGAAGTACGCACAGAGCCTGAAGAAGAAAGCCTGGGTTAACAAAGAACGTTTATAACCATCATCTGCATGAGCAGGGATATTCTCTGTGCGGGCGCTGTGAAAGCACTTGCAAAAATAATATGCGTGCGCAACTGTTTCAGTTGTATTCGCAACTACTCTACATCCATGCATGTGAATGTCATTTGCGCTTGCAGGTTTTTGGCAGAGATATGCCGTCATATTTCTGGCAGCAGGACAGCGTGAGTGGGATTGCGTCTAAATAAATGACATTGTGTGTGTTCATGGTAATAGTTGTATAATAGTATAATAGTAATAATAGTAATAGTATAATAGTTGGAGCTCTTATGGCACAGATGACTTAGGAATAATACTAATATATCAGGCTTTGAAACACACAAAACTTATTAGTAAGGTAGTATTGTAGTAGAAGTAGTACTTCTACTACTGGTTTAGGTTTGTACATGGGATTTGTTGACTACAATACAATACAAATATATAGTATCACCAGACTCAGCATTTAAGGCCAAGTTGTTCCAACACCTCCACATGAATTTGAAGCCAGGTTTGAACAATTGAAAAACCCTACACTCAGTCCTCAACCAATGAAGACCAGGTCCCAAGTAGTGAAGAGGTTATTGAGGTAGTGCTGGGATCAACAGCTGCTGGTTCAAATCCCCACACTGTCTGAGGCAAGCAAATGTTGCAGCTTCAGTGTCAGCACACAGAGCTTCCAGCAGAGGTGTGTGTGTTTGTTGTGAAGCTACAGTAACAGCAGTGTTCAGCAGTGTTCAGAGAGACCTAGGTCTCTCTGAACACTGCTGAAAGACTTCCCACACACCACATGTTCTCCATTTATACTGTAATGGGCAAAACATCCTGGGAATTGTAGCAACCCACTGTTGTCATTAACACAGCGGCATGGAAAGGTTAGTGCGTCTCTGATGTATTGTGTACACACAATAAAAAATACTAATTTCCCACATTTTCTTACAAGTATGTATTTGTGATTTTAAGTAGTGTGTTTGTGTGTGTGTGTGTGTGTGTGTGTGTGTGTGTGTGTGTGTGTGTGTGTTTTTGAATGTGAGAGTCATCCCCTTATGTTGTGTGGGTGTACACATTTTCCCAAAGGGTTGTGTTTGTTTTGGCCATTTAATTTTCTCTCAGTGTTGTAAACATAGAATGCTCTGAATTCATAATGAAGTCTGTTTCCTTGTCTCCCTCCGTGCTGTCTGTCTGCCAGGATTCTCCTGCAGCTGTAACCCCCAGTACACCGGCGGGCGCTGTGAGATGGAGATAACAGCATGTGTCCCCAACCCGTGTCAGAACAGCGGTGTGTGTAAGGCCATAGGCAACGCCTTCCTCTGCAGCTGCAGGAGAGGCTTCAAGGGTCTGACGTGAGTCTCCGTCCAAACACACAGCCCTGAACTGAAAATCCTGAAAGGGTTGCTTCACCCAAATTCTGAAAAATATATTGTTTCACATACTTGTACAGTGGAAACCACTTATTCTTTATTTCTCGTGCAGATTACCACAGTGTTTCCTCTATAATTATTCTGCAGTGGTGCACCACCAACTGCTGAAATTTCACATGATCATTAATATCAATGGGCTACTAATGATTTTCGCACAATGTGCGAGCATGATAACACCCTAGTTACCGTGCAATTGTTTTGAGTCATCCTCCCTATCTTCTCCAAAGGACATCTACGTGAAAGGTACTGTTATAAGAGTAGCGTAGCAGGAGAGGAGCAGGTTTTGTAGTAAGTTGTCAATATGGCGGTAAATTTACAGTGCAGGCTACAATGTGTCATTTAATAAATGTTGCAGCAGTCAACCTAGGGGAAACACTGTACCATCTAATTGACATTTATATATTCATTACATGCATATATAGTAATGAAACAGACAGTTTTGCTATTTACTGATTTAAAGATAAAATAGCATAAGTTGGACCATGGCCCTCTCCTGCTCCAAGCCCTGTCTGAATGGTCAGAGTGAAAGCATTACACTCCACTCACGTAACATACCTGCTGCTGTGAGAGAGCTGGGACGATAATTACACAATGTAAGAGTCCCAAAACGCGAGTAGAGTAGAATGGGAGGGCAAAATAACTCACTAAGCCACAGTGGTGTGAGTAGAGGAAGATATATGGCGTGCATGTGCGCGCACACACACACACACACACACACACACACACACACACACACACACACTCACAGACACTGGACTTATTTTGGGAGAGAAGGCAGGGACAGTTGTCACGCACTGTGGCGGTCCCAGAACCTTATACAAATAAGTCATAAAAGAGTCTATGACATATGACAACTTGCAGTAGTAGGCTACAACAGTTTTAATTTTTTTTACACATGTTGTCATGTATGAAAAGACCCAAAATGTACTGGACTACTTGACTACTATAAAGTAATTATTTAAACAGCATTTGTATAGGAATGATTCTGTCTCAAGCTTTTTGATCCATATAAGCAGTTCATCACTGTAACCATGATCACTATAAGCAGTTTCCACTGTAGATAGTTTTAGCTTTATGGTCTGTATTTGTATTTCTGTCTCTACCCCAAGACAATGGCGGTAAATATAATTCAATTTGTTAGGGTACAAAATTGCACAATTACATCTAAAAACTTCAACAGCAAAATCTCTTTCTAAAAGAGTGTCCATGTTACACTGGACAATCCACAGCGAACTGGCCCTTTAAAGCTTTAATTCAATTCATTGTGTATTGCATCTTGCATTGTTGTTGTAAAAAAGATAAATGAAAAAATAAATCAATAAAAAGGCAGTGTTACCAGTTAATCAGTTATTATACAAGAAAACTAGTAGGAACATTACATTAAAGCTGATGTTCAGCAAACTACAGACTAATTCAAAACAGGTTTTGAGTCTGTAGTGTTTTCACAGACCCTAAATTAAATATACTGAAGAAAGTCAGTGTGCATACTGACTTGCATACTGTGTCTTAGTGTTCACTATTGTCCCACAGTGCAATGCTCAAAAGGAAATAATTTGAATAATGTATTGAGTGCTCTTGGTGTTTGCGGCCAGAGGGTGGCAGCATGACATTATAGTTTGTACTGAAGATATTACTATGTTATCCTCTGCTTGCTCATACACAGCACTTGTTTGTCACATTTCCCAAATGCCATTAAAATTCCATCACTGTCAAAGGAAATGCAGTGTGGCAGCTGACAGGATAGAAGAACACACTGTGTTGAATTTCACCATGCTCACACACACATATGCATACACACCATGATTATACACAAGCTGATTAACTTATTTCATCAAAGCCTGTTTCTTTATGAATTCAGATCTCAAGAAGTTTTATAAATGAATCATAATCCTCTTTTTTCCATCTGGAGATCTCAGGTGAATGAACCAGCAGGTGGCGACTCAGATCTGAGTCACCACACACCACAAAATGCATCATGTCTCTGAGGCTACACCTACTGGGCACCATTAAAACTTGCTCACTTTTCATAGTTGTGCACTGCAGCAGTCTGCATCACTTATGGAAATCAACCTAAAGTCCTTTAGATGAAATGTTTAGTTTTAATGCAAATGACACTGTTGATCCTTAAGCTAAAGCCTAACTTTATTCAGCTTTGTAAAACTTCCAATTCACTGATTACAGTTTTGTGATGATGCTGTGATCAGATGAACTTTTCAGAGGGCAGTGGGGTAAAAATTTGCTGTTGGTCTCCGATTGATCCCCACCAACTACCCCTCGGCCCCTCTTTACACCTCCAACTTCCCATCAAAGGAATGTCTATGTGTTAAGTACAGAGCTGCAGTCAAGATGTGGTTAGCCTAACTTTGTAGAAAGACTAGAAGCAAAGGGAAACAGCTGGCCTGGCTCTGTCCAAGTAGGTCTATCAGTAATTTTATAGTTATTATTATGTTATTAGGTTATTTACATGAGATTGCTGTTTAACTAGACATGTTAGGACAAGTTGTGGTTTCAGAGGAAGGAACTAGAACTCTAGAACTCTTTTTTTGTTTGAATAGCTTATCCACCCAGTACTTCAAGTGTCTCTGGTTAAAGCACAGGTTGCCAGATACAGTCAGCAACCACAGCTTTTAGTCTCTGGACAGATGCAATGGTACCACACCTGGCAACCTCACAACGACAAGTCTCCAGGAGGCTATGCTCAGTTACTGCTGTTGATCAAGGAATAGTTAAGCACTTAACTCCCCCAAAAACCACACATTACTATTTTTACATTTTTGTTTATGAACACATCAAACATCAGATACAGAGATACATAATATGAACCAATGAGCATTTTAGGTGTTGGTAGATGTATTTCTGAACTTTGTACAAAGCCAGACTAGCTGTTGCCCCTGCTTTCAGTCATTATGCTATGCTAAGCTAGGCTAACCACATCCCGATTCCAGCTCCGACCGAACAAACAGACATGAGATCAAACTGGAAAGGAAGCAAATAAGACTATTTCCAAACTACTTCCAGCACACTAACTGTACTACCTGACAACAAGTTGTCTGTATGTCAGTTTTGTTTGCTGTAATTTGATTAAATAGAATCATATTTAAGAATATCCACCATGTGAGCACAATATAAACTGAAATATTTAAACTGAAATTTGACAAAAAGCTACAAGATTAATTCATAAATGGAGCCCAACTTAGTTGATATTGCACTTTACTGATATAAATTTGTTATTAATGAAATTACCAAAAGTCAGTCGACATTGAGGGAACTTGAGGCTTTTTGGTTGCTGGGGAGATGGGGCCCCAGTTGCTGCTTAGTTGCTTGCTTCGTCCAGTTGGTTATCCATGAGAGAACAGTGGAAAAAGGCTTCCCAAGCAGCACTCTTCAGGATTGATGCCAAACTTGAAACACATTGCAATCCAGAGTAGCCATTGATCCAAGCCTTTTCTGTATTCTTCATGCCATTCCTGCACATATTGGGTATATTAAATTCTCTCACTTTTTTCCATCTGATGGCTCCCCTCCTTTTTTCTGAGTATACACATTTTCACAGATTTGGTAACTTTGGGATCTCTACTAGAATTTCAAATATGGCTTTGTGAAATTGTAGTGACTGACCCATCAATTGGTAAACGAGGTTAAATAAGTTAAGAGCTTTTAAAAACCAGATTAATAAGGAAAAACGATCCTTTCCACGTAAAATCAAGAACAAAACACTTCACCAACTTGATTGAAATAATTTCCTCACCAGCCTCCACCTGTAACCTTACACTCATTTGACTCTTTTGCTCCCTCTCTTTTGGAAAGCGATCCATCCAGGAGCAGGTAATTGAGCAGTCCATAGTTACTCATACACTAACACTCACTTCAGTCTCTTCCCTCTTTCCTCCATCCCTCCATCCTGCAGCTGTGAGGAGGATGTGAATGAATGTGACCGCAGCAACCCAGAGGGCGAGTGTGAGAACGGTGGCATCTGTGTCAACACTCATGGCTCCTTCTACTGTAACTGCACGGCAGGCTTTGTGGGCCAGCGCTGCAGCCTGCGACCTGTCGTTGTTCCCGACATGCAGGCGGGTCATGCTGTGGTCGGTAAGGAGGAGTTGATCGGCATCGCTGTGGTGCTTTTTGTCATCATCACCCTCATCATCCTTTTCATCGCTTTCCGCAAGAAGGTCTTTCAGAAGAACTACTCGCGGAACAATCTGTCTCTGGTCCAGGATCCAGCGACAGCAGCCCTCCTCAACAAGGCCAATGGTGTTCAGTTTAAGACCCTGCACTGCACACCTGGAGATCCTCTGAATCTGTACTCAGAGCCGGGGCTGGGGCCCACCATGGTGGGAGGAGGTGGGATGATGGGACCTCCGCAGGTGCCTGTGAGACCCATGGCATACACACCCTGTTTCCAAGGAGACCCACGGTCCACACTGGAGAAGATGGTGGATGGGCGTACTGTGGAGCATACAGAGATGAGTACCTTTCATCCAGAGTCACCAAGGATCCTGTCAGGGACCACCAGGAGAGGCGTGGTGGTGTGCAGCGTGGCCCCCAATCTGCCCCCAGTATCACCATGTCGCTCAGACTGTGACTCCATTCGCAAAAGCCCATGGGACAGTGATGATGGTGAGTGTGTGTGGGTGTTTGCATGTTAAAGAACTTACAATTAGAATAAGTTAAGGTTAATGAAGTAATATCTTGTAGAAGAGATTGAGTGTGTTTGGCACAGAACATATATTATTGAGGTTATTTTGTGGACAATTTTGTCCAAGTATAAAATATATAAAATTATGAAAACATTAAATTAAATCTGCAACAAAAAGGTTCACCTCCTAAAACACAGCTCAAGATTTCATCATCATCCATCAATATAGCCCTTAAATCATCATATATTGAACCATAAAACATAAAATGGACTTCATTAAATCGCATAACACAGTCTTTTCTCTTCAGAGAGACAGTAAACCTCGCTGTTTCTATAGCTGATGGTAGTGTAACCTAATGTAACTGTGCACAGAGATCTTTGATTTTTAGTTAAATTCTGCTTC
The DNA here is from genome assembly GCF_914725855.1 of Thunnus albacares. Classification (NCBI taxonomy): domain Eukaryota; kingdom Metazoa; phylum Chordata; class Actinopteri; order Scombriformes; family Scombridae; genus Thunnus; species Thunnus albacares. The sequence goes on from NC_058111.1 coordinate 35,970,162, forward strand.
ATATAAAGTTCTATCTAGTTAGTTGTTTTTCATCAAACATTATGTTCACATAATGCCAAACATCAACAGACCAACTGTCCATATACATAAGGAACAATTGGTGCTGAGTATTGCACTGTAATATATTTTGAAAAAGAGAAAATAAATCAATAATACAAAATAAAGATTTCACCTCACTAATCCAGGGGTTTCCATTCAAAAATGTCCCATGTTAATATTCTTGACCTTTAGGAACAGTAGGCCCATGTGTAACAAAATAATGCTAATAAAGCTAAAGTAGTGAGTGCACCTTTGATATTAGATTAGATTATTTTGTTACGAATTAACATATTTTTTAACATTATTTTTGGGCGCATAAATGATGAATTTAAAAGCACAAATTACTGTGCACAAAGCAATTTTTTCCCCTTAAACCTACAGGGATTTTATTAACATTGCAATATATGGAAAAAACAAACGTTCTCAGATGTGTCTTCATATTGTTGTAGGTGTACAGTACTGCTCTTCAACTGGTCAGATAGTATTAGATTGCCAGGCGTCCCAAACCTGTCCAGTCAAAGATGTTTGTCCTCTGTATGCTGCAAGTGTAGCCTATCTCTGCACACATGACATCACAGTTTGGAACCATGCTCAGGCTTACAATTCACTGTGTATGTGGCAAAAGGAGCATATTTGAGAAGACAATATTCATCATGGTTAAAATATCCCTACATCATTTTTGAAAATTATTTCCACATGTTGTTTGGACTGAAGCATGCTCACATCATTTCTAAATGATTTGGAATACTGACTGTTATCCTGTGCTCTAGCATTACACTGTACGGCAGATCATTTACAATATCCGTCATGCTATTAACACACATCTTCTTTGCTGAAAAGTCAATATGTACATCGGCAGCTGGGATAAGTGGGCTTTACCTCCTTAAATTCAACTGTGCTATGTGATGTTTGCAGTGACACTTGTGATTGGGACATGTAGGCCTAGGTAAATTAAGCTATATAGGATATAGAGATAGAATAGTGCTAGCAAAAAATTAGTGAATAAACCTTTTCTACTGCACTCGAAATCCAACAGTGACATAAGATAAAGCAACTCTTTAGTGTGCCATACACTCATAAAGTGTGCACAGCACCTATGACTCAAAACCTGAAAAGCTTTGATATATTTATAGGTTAGGACCCAGTAAGGTTCAAATTTCCCAGCACTAGTCTAGAATACCAAGCATGCCTAAAAACACGCAGTCAGGGTTTCAGCTCCACAAAAGGCCATTTTTCTATATTTGTGTGTTTGCTATGGAATCTGACCCTCCTGACCCCCTGACCTCTCCCTGCAGGCAAGATGGTTGACATGGCAGAAGAAGTAACATGTTTCTCAGGTAGCAACAAAGGAAGTAACTCAGAGGTCCAGTCACTAAGCTCCTTCCAGTCTGACTCCTGTGATGACAATGGTAAGACACACCCTTCTCACTAACTCAGTGACACAATGTTTGCAGCAATCATGGGTCGGCGTTCTTAGAATAATCCAGTTCTCCAGAGGTTCATTTCTTTTAAGTGTGGTTATTTCAAAGTGTTTACTTGTTTAGTATTTGGTTACACCGGGCGTCTCTTTCTTTAGTTTGAAATTTTGCCCATCAATATCCATGCAAATACCAGTGCTATCCATATACATGGTTTTATGGTTTTCATACATTTGTGAGAAAACATTGGTGAACTCTTTGGTTGTAGAATACAACATTTGTTCAACCCATTAATAACAATACATAGACATGATATGAATACACCATTAAGACTATATAATTACATTTTTTTCATGTTTTTATTGAAGAAATTGAGCAGTTCCAGTCTGGCCAGAAACACATACATCTCTCAGAATATAAAGACAGGGTAATTGGAGTCATATGCTTCAGTCAAGAAAAGGATCAAATTTGAGAGTGTAAATTTCCTCTGCTTGCTGCTAAGTAATTAGCAAATACTGCAATAATGCACTCCCAATCATTCACAAATTTTTTCTCACAATTGTGCATAGGTCATGTAATGAAGAGGCTGAGGGTTTTTTATTGCTTCATGTTGTGCTGTTGGTGTCTTTGGATGTGGTCTTTGTGCTGGAGCTGTGTATTTGGTTTTGTGTTTCAGTATCATTGCATTGTCCTGTTCTCTCTAGATTTTATTTGGAATCCATAAGATTCATTCTTTCACTTTTCAGATTACTCATAATTCCAGAATGTCAGCTTCTTCCTAATAATATATCATATAATTGAATATGTTCATTTGACCTCAGCTGCATAAACACTGTTGTCATTGTCATTCCTGTGCTTGCTAAAGTTTGAATGGTGTTATCAAACGAGAAAGTGTTGTGCCTGTACTAAACAAAAAGCAATAAAATTGCAATGAATGTGTTGTTTTTTTGAAAGTTTTGTTTTCATGTGGCTTTCTTTTTTGCTTTCGTTTGGCAGTGTTGACTTTGCTGATTTTATTCTTTTAACATGACCTATATCCAATAGTGTGTATGAATTATCCCCCAACATCAAAATCAGCACCATCACTCAATCGAGAGAAAGGCAGGCCACATAGCCCTCGCTGCAGACAGGACTGGCAGTTGTGAGCAGCCATAAGAAATGCCCCAGATGTGATGGGACAGCCTTGACCTACACCATAACAAGCATTTTTCACTTTGAATGATTGTATTTCAAAACTTATCTCCTCCTTTTTCCCTCCACAAGCCTCCATAGTGACCGTCATTCGACTGGTCAATGATGCAGTCGACACAATCGAAAGTGAAGGTACCATGTTTCATTCCCTTTGTGTCTCACCTCTCACTCTTCCACTCTTTTCTTATCTCAGTCTTTTCATTGCAGTATCTCTTCTGAAAGAGGGGTCTTCAGTTACATGCCTAATCTAAATACACTCTCAGTGTGTTAAATATCATTCAAGTGAAGCCTACTGTACATAGATTCATTCCCATTATGTCAAGCCTTAGTCTTTTTTTTTCCTTTCTCACACATTCTCACAGTCAGTAGTCAGTAAGTCCACCCCGCTTCCAGTTTAGCATCTGTTCCACTGTCTTTTGGTTCTTGATACATATGAAAACTCAACTTAAAAATTAAACACTGTGTTGTGATCATCACAAACATAGTGAGGAGACTAGAGAGACTATTTAGAACAATAGACATACAATCAAATGCTAAAGGCCTCTCTGTTATGTTGTTCTTCTATCTGACAGTGTCAGTCATGGACCAAAGTCAAACCTACAATAGAGGTGACTACACTAACCCTCCATCACCTACCCACATACAAATCTATTTCTATCTGTCTGTCTGTATGTCTGTCTGTCTGTCTGTCAGTCTATCTATCTACCTGCATGGAGTAGACAAAATAATAATCACTTAATGATAAGAACTTGGATTGTGTAGTAACCAAATTTACATAGTTAATACTCCATATTAGGCCGCATGCCAATCAGTAGCTTTTTTCAACTCCATTTGTCATATCCCAATAACTGTGACTTGTTCTATGTTGTCAAAGCAGTTTGCATTTGCATCCTTTTGCCCAGCTATCATCAGGGCTTTATGGTAAAGATGTTGGTCAGGCAGTTCATCCAACTGTCTGTCCAACCATCCTAATATTTGGTCCTGAGCAAGATAAGTTTCCAAATGTATATTAAATTTGGTAACCTGTTGACCTTTCTTCTGGGGCCAAAACTTTCAGTTGACTAAAATGCAACATACTGTGACAGTGTTATTAATTGATGCCCATATCACACACTGGACAGAATAAGTAGTCAGGGCACAGTTGTAGGAATGTTACAAGAATCTTTTCACAGATATTAGCCTCAGGATAAATTTTTACCGTCTTACCAGGCCTTTATATTAACCCTAAAGCCGGTTTTCCATGTACAGTGTAACCCCCCTCCCCCTCCACCCACCCACCAACCACCAGGAGAATGAAAACAACATCTAGATGGTCATGAAGGTTCACTTTTTATCACTTTTTTTATCTCAAAGCTAGTCTATCGTGACTGAAAGGATTTTGTCTACGCCCTGTATCTTTCTATTTCTGTGTATACCAAGCTGTATTTTCATACTTTTTGTCATTGGTAAATTCTTCTGCTTATCTCTTCCTTTAGTTGGAGCTCTTTCCCTGTGTGTGTGTGACTTGATATGATTTAATACCCCTCCCACAGCTCATTGGCTACTCACCTGGCAGCCCAGGACAGTCACTCATCCTTCTACCTACTCCCCTTCTTTTGCCTGCCACCTCTTACTTTACTGTATCCCACCATGTCACTTTGTTTGGATTTTTATCTCCAGCCCTGTGATGGTACTGTTCAAGTTGTCGTGTGATGATGAAGTCTCACAGCCTCAGCCTCCCCGTGTTTTGTGTTCTGTTTTGATGCATGGATGTCTTTTATTTGACATTGATTTTGTTTTATCTTCACTCACAATTTGCTCCTCAAATCTACAGTTCTTCAGTTAATCTGCAGACTTCTTGGTAGATTGTCCTTTTGATCAGCTGAATCATCATTTGTGATCTGGCAGTAGATCATTGGCTCCAGTGCTCGATACTGAAACCTTAGCATCCCCTAACTAGGTCCCATTTCAAAGTTAACAAGAAATACAGCCTTCTTTTACTCAACTTTGGAGGAGACCTTCATATCTTTTGCAGATTCAAGATCCCAAAATCCAGTTTATGTCAGACACTTATTTGTGTTGCATTTGGTCAGTCTTTATCAACATGTCACAAACACATGTGACCATATCGTATTTACCAAGTGTTTATGGTGGTCATCAATCAGTGGTCACTACATCACAAAAACTGGACCAATTAGATGTAAATAATGGAAGCCAGCAATAGCTTTTGGTTGTTGTTAGTAGTCTCGACATGTTCACCGCTAATTTTTAAAATCATTTATACACAAAATGATAGAAAAACAAGTTATATGAATATATAACAACCTGATACATTCTTTGTTATCGTGTTACTGTAAAGTGAAATGGCACAACCTTTTTAAGGTTCTTGATGATGTCAGGGCAATCATTATTCACATGACCATAAGAGGTCACTTCTCAGGAAAACATAAATAAAACAATAATTGAACATTGTTCCTATGCTGTCTGTTTTTTAATGAATGTGGTCTCACTGTGGCTGCAGAATTTGGACATGACTACTATGATGATACACTCAATCATTGTATTCATACTACATAATTAAATATTTGCATTGAGTTCTTAAGTGGCAATAGGGTGAATTGGAGCCAATAACCTTCTGACGACACACAGGTATTTTCTTTATCACCCTGCTACATTGACCAATAGGAAAATCTACCAAATATTTGAGGTATCCCTCTAACATCCAGAATCCTTTGTTGCTGTGTTTTTGAGCCCTTGAGTGCTTGAGTGCTGCAATTCTCCATGAAGGTCAGCATGCTGTGACACCTGTAACCCCAACCCGCAAAGGCTCCTTTTGTGCATGTCATGTACACACAAAGACCACAAGTTTTCTGTGCAGGTTGTGTACCTCTGTGTATTGTAGTTGTATCTGAGTGTGTCTAATGTGCTGGTGCATTCTGAAGGCATGTCTGCTGCACAGCTCCACAAAGTGGAGACGAGTGTGTTGGCCACAATCCAACGGTTCAGCTCAGCCATATGGAGGACTGTTGGCTCACAGCATTTTCACTGTTCAGATTGTCACTAACCATCTTCCCTTCTACTGTCCAGCATATCACTGGGACACATCAGACTGGATGCCGAGCACCAGGCTCTCAGACATTGAGGAGGTGCCAGGCTATGAGGCAGGTCCTGGAAGCGATGTAGCAGGCTCAGCCCCTCGCCTTGGAGGAAGCACCCGTGAACTGGAGTCAGACTACTACCTGGGGGGCTATGACATCGACAGTGACTACCCCCCTCCCCATGAAGAAGAGTTCTTGAGCCAAGACCAGTTGCCTCCTCCATTGCCCACCGGTGAGGACTATCCAGAGCCCTACACGCCGCTACCTGCCAACCCGCCGGTTTCTAAGGAGAGCACCCTGAGCTCTGGCAGTAGTGGGCGTCAGCATGCCAGGCCACACTTCCATCCCAGCCAGTACCTGCCTCCCCACCAGCTGCCCCTTGGGGAGGTGCCGCACGGGGACTTCAGCACTTCAACGAGTGGGGTGACCCCAGGAAATGGGGACACTGAGGACTCTGTGTCACTAAATATGCGACTCTCTGTTGGCGCATCATCAGCCTCGGACGTGTCAGCTCCCTGTGGGCTGGATGACTCTGAACATGGCAGTGACTTTGACAGTATGGACGAGCTTCGTCGAGGAGTGACCATCATCACTGATTCACAGCAACAGACAGAGGTGTGATTGACTCACCAGTATAGGGATGCTATGGGGGTATAATGGGCCAGAAGGATCATAACATTGTTCGGGTGGATGCACAGACGTTATCACAGCAATTCTAGTTACTGCTACAACCATAGACTCTTACAATTACCTTAAAACCCACAATCTTAAAACTACATTTCACTTGTTTTAAGCACTATCCTCCAATGCAACTTTGTCCAAAAATGGGAGTGTTCATTTCTACAACAAACTCAGTGTGTTGTCAGTCCTGTCCTTGCTGTGCAGAACAGTCAGAAGTGTCCTTCCTGTTTCAATAGGGAGTCATTTGTAATGTGAAACAAATTGGAGAGAGAATGTGAATGAGAAAGACTAATCCATTAGAGATTAAAATTTACAGATGTGGTGGAGAAAAAAATAAAAAAGAGAAGGGACAATCATGTAAGTGAAAGGGTTGTTTGGTTCCCCACTCCTTCACAGAGGCCCATTGGACCACTTGTTTCTAAAAAGACACAAGTCTCCATTTTCCTTTTTTTCCTCCTTGGATTTGTACACTTTGTAGTACTCTGAGCTTGTACAGACTTTGTAAAAAAAAAAAGTATGACCTTACTGGTGAAAAGGTATGAAACAATGTTCTGGCCACATTTCAAAAAGCCATTTATTTGATTTAATGTGGAATGTGCTTGCCCCTTTCCCAAAAAAATCAAGCCATGACATTACAGCCAATCCCTCTCATTAGCCCAAAATGTTCAATTTGTCATTGATTTTCCAGCTTTCTTTTTTGTATCAAGTATTGTACAGAAGCCAAGAGCTGCTGTAGTTGCTAAGTAATGCCTGTTATCTCATGATCAAAACTTTATCTTATCTCCATATAAGAAACTGTACTTAGATTTACCTTTTAAAGACTATTATCCAAGGACAAATATTTCATTCTAACATTACGCCCCAATTGTTTTACGGTGATGAGGACATTTTTCATTGTGTCAGGATAAGAAGTGTCGGCCCTTCATTGCCTAACCAAGACTATTTCAGACTGGTGGTGAAAAGTAAGTACATTTTCTCAAATACTGTACTGTGTTCATCATATGGAGCTTTTTACTGTTTACTAGACTTCAGAAGGAAATGTTGTACCTTGTAGTCCACTACATTATTTGACAGCTTTAGTTACTTGTTACTTTGCAGATTAACAGTTTATATAGAAAACATAAATTCAGCTTGTTAGAAAAGGCTCTGCTCTTTGTGGGAGCTCACAAAGGATAAGAGCAGAAACAACTACTCCACCCATACATGAACATTTAATCTTAGTTAAAATCAATACCAAAAAAATGCACACGAGGAGGAGTTTAAGGTTATAATGGCCTATATTATGAATTTGAGCTGGTAGCCACACAGTTGGTGAATCAACCAGTAATTGTGAAGCAGCTCATGCCAATCAGCTAATGCGGTACTTAAGAAATAACTCATCCACCACTGGATAGTCTTGGAAATAAATATGAGTGCCACAAAAATATAGTTTGTTATGTTGTAATGATGATTAAGACATTATCATGAAAAACTATTCTTCCATTAGATAACAAGATAGTTCAAATGTAATGTTAAAATAGAAAGCTTGGAAATGTATATCAGCAACCACAGCCACTCTCAGCTTCAGTCGTTCTATTTTGTGGAATTGTTTAATTAATGTTGCACTTGTGATTTGATGTTGGCTTGACATGATGTCTTTGATGAGATTTTCGGATATTCAGAAATCCTACAGGCCTTGGTGGCAATATGTCATTGTAAGTGTTCATTCTTCTTATGGTGAGAAGGTGCAAAGGACACATGGCAACTGTAGAGCTGAAGACTTTTGGCAAAAATAATTGACAAGCACCAGCTGCATTCTGCTGTGAGCCTGAATCGATGTCCATCTCATATCTGGTTTGATCTATTTAATGTTGTCACACCTAAATCCCAAACAGCCATGCAAAGCACATTTTAGCGACATTCACCTTCACTATGTCTGCAGAAAGAAGTCAAACCCTTATCCAGGTCACTAATGGCTTAGTTTCCATCTGGACTCTAGGACAGATAGCACATCCGACTGCTTCAGATCATCACTGTATGTACCATAATCTGCCTGATCCACTCGGGCATGCAGCTCCTTTTTTCTTTGTAAAAGATGTATGTTTGTGTTTAAATCTCTGTACAGTGTACATAGCTAGGTTGTTAAAATGCAGATTTTGTAGATACAGAATTGCAATCCTGAACTGCCTCTGAGTTTTTTGTTGGACTGTTTGATGTGAATGTGGACAATAAGAGTCAGGTGGAATATCAATTATTTTCACATCATTTCTCCTCTGCCACTGACTCTTTGCTCAAAGTTGTTTTTACTCTTTTTAGCATTGCTTTTTAATTCCACATGAATGCCATTTCAATATTATAGATGAATTTTGCACAGTATTAAATGCAGACATTACATCCCAGCAAATGTTTTTATTTTTTTTAATTTTTTTGTTAAAACATTTTTATGGTACCGAGGGAATCTTTTTGTATATTTCTGTCATCTGGAAAGTTTTGATGATTTTCTAATGTTGTTTACTGGTCTGTTTATTTTCAGAGAAATTAGGCAGTGTCAAAAATATGTCTCCTATCTGCAGCAATTGAGTGTACAAAGTGATTTTTTTTTACTTTTTGTTTTTTTGTTTTTTAAATTCAATGCAGAAAATAAAAAGGTCCTTGCTCACCATGTTGCCTGTTCTCAATTCTGAGATAAATCCACCCTGACAGATTATCACAGCTGTCATAAATGGAGTATAGTGTTAGTTTAGCTAATGCCAGCATTACTTCAGTGTTATAAAATGCTACTTTCTACACCAGCTCCAAAAATATGTCATCAGTCTAATGTATTTTTATCATGTGGCAAATTTCCATGTAAAATAAATGGATTAATATAGCTGTATCTTATCCTGTTTGTTGGATGTGGACTGTGACCATATTATCTTGATAGAATTTGATTTCCTAAAAATGTAATGTTCTCTCAATTCAACAAGTTGTCATAAATGAAGTATGTGCTCTCTAGAGGACAAAAAAAGATTTGCCACTCATGACTGTTAGGTAGATTTCATAAAGAATAATAAATTAAAACATTTTTAATGAATCCCACAAAGAACACTGACTTACTGCAAAGGTTTTAAATTTGAAAGTGCTAGTAGTTGATGCACATGGCACACTTTCAGTATAACTATATAGGGATGTGCCATATAAGTACAAAAAGGTGTTTCTGTTATTTATCCTACCCTCATTGATATAAATGAGGTGGACAAAATATTGGAAACACCTGTTAGTATAATATGCAGTTGAATTAACATCTCTCTAAAAGAGTTTCAACAAAAAACTTCATATAAAAATTCAAATATAACCGTCATGAAGGTAGGATTTATTGCAGAAATGTATTAGTCTGCATCATTTTAGCGTGTGTACATAATAAACTGGGAACTGAGTATGCTTAATCAGGCTCAATACATTGTTGGTTGATGTGTTCCAGCCACAGCCCTGACCAATAGATCAGCCGGGCCAGTATATCTGCTGATATTAGCTATTGCAGATATACAAGCATCAACATGTATATAATCCTCATCAACTGATGAGTAACAAGAAATGTCAGAAAAGGAATGCCAAAGACATGTGTAGCAGCTAATAATGTAATAACTGTCATCAATGTAATAACTGCCAATAACATAATAACATTTCCATTCTTAATGTAATAAGAATATAATAAGATTTTTGTAATAAGAATTACATATATCTTATTATAATCTTATAATAAGTCGATAATGTAATAACTTACCCATAATATAATAACATTTCTAAAACAATAATGTAATAACTTCTTGCGCATAATGTAATAAGCTATTACATTAGTGGCTGGTTATGATATTATTAGCTGGGTTAAAAAAAAATTTAAAAATGTAATATCTGGAGTTGATATAATATACTTGTATCACTTTAAGTTTTACTTATTGGCTATAAAGTGTCACACTTCCATTACACTTACCCTTACTGTTGCCTCTTTCAAATAGCTGCTCAAAAACCTGACCACACGCGCGCGCGCGCGCGCACACACGCGCGCACACACACACACACACACACACACACACACACACACACACACACACACACACATCACAAATACCTACTCTCTCTCTAGGAATTATGACTAATTATTTGTTTGTGGTACTTGATGGTTAGACTTATCTCCAGCCCTGCTTTCTACTCATTAACCATTTGACTACGAAATGAAGTGCAAGCACACATGTTTGCAAACACGGACAATTACGCTTATGTCATATAATGAATAAATAAACTGTGCGGCGGCTGTGGAGGTAGAGCGGGTCGTCCACTAATCGGAAGATTGGCGGTTCAATTCCCGGCTCCTCCAGTCAGCATGTCGATGTGTCTTTGGGCAAGATACTTAACCCCTAATTGCTCCTGATGGCTGTGCCATGGCTGTGTGAATGATTAGATTTCCTCTACTGGGCAGGTTGAGACCTTGTAGCGTATGAGTGTGTGTGAATGGGTGAATGTGATTTGTAGTGTAAAAGTGCTTTGAGTGGTTTGAAGAGTAGAAATGTGCTATACAAGTACAATCTATTTACCATGATATGAAATGTATCCCTCTTTGAAGATGCTTTGTCCTGGAATACAAAGACCACCATTTCTTTTCATGAAAAATGTCATCTTTAATTAAATGTATTTAAATCACTTTTTCAAGCAAACTGCCTCAACCACACTATTATAGCTATTCAGCACTCTCTCTATATATATGTAACCTGACTCTGACAAGTTACATGAAAATGTATTACCAAATCAGAATCCCTATTTACATCCCTGGCTATTTGAATACAGTCATGACAAGCTCAACAAAAAGTCTAAAACTGAAGCAAATGATATCTATAGTTCATTCTTGTATTTTTTCGGCAGTCCCCATAACTGACCACTAGATGGCTGTTGATTGACAAGTCATGTGCTCTGACATTAGGCTAGGTGTGTGTGTCTGTGTGTGTGTGTGTGTGTGTGTGTGTGTGTGTGTGTGTGTACGTGTGTGTGTGTGTGTGTGCGTGTGTGTGCGTGTGTGTGTGTGTGTGTGTGTGTGTGTGTGCGTGTGCGTGTGCGTGTGTGTGTGTGTGTGTGTGTGTGTGTGTGTGTGTGGTCAAGTTTTTGAGCAGCTATTTGAAAGAGGCAACAGTAAGGGTAAGTGTCATGGAAATGTGACACTTTGTAGCCAATAAATTAAACTTAAATAAAATGATATAGGTATATTATTACATTGTCAGCTCCAGTTATTACATTTTTATGATTTTTTTTAAACCCAGCCAATAATGTAATAACATTATGCATGAAAAGTTATAAAGTTATTGGTTTAGAAATTTTATCACACTATAGGTATGTTATTACATTATTGATTTTAATTACATTATGAATTGAAATATTATTATGTTATTGGCAGTTATTACATCATGTAATGACATGATGTAATAATTGCTGATAACATGGCAGAGTAATATTTTTAATGATGAGGCATTTTTCATTTGACCACAGCTAGATGTGCTGTCATGCTGATTTGAACATGTTTTAAATGTCTAGTTGACCAATCAGATTTGATGGTCGGAACAACCTGTTGTATAAAAACCCATTATCAGTCAGGCTATTATTCCAGAATGTATTGTTGGAGCCAGAACTGTGGTCTGGCTCTAGTCTGAGTTTAGTCTTTTCCAGATCAAGAATAGTAACAGTGGCAACCATAAAAACATCAGAGCATCAAAATATGTCTTGGTGCAACAGTTCAGAACACTTCTTCTGTGGTGTGGTTCTGACTCTCTGGTTTGTCATTATCTTCTAACTGTCAACTGTTCGCCCTGTAATGCCACCACACTGCTGAGTGAAGGAAAAATTAGAGTCCATCTGGATTGGATATGTGAGCTTGGCAAACTTGTTTTTTTCTGTTGTCATTCTCAGCTGTAACTGTAACATTTGAAGATATATAGTTAAACACAGTGGTCCAACCTATCTGACATTTCTGCTGGGGTTTTTTATGTACTGTGATGTCACAGCCACATTGCCATGACTCCTGTTGGTGTTGGTGCATCTCTCATCAGTGAGAGACAAGAGTTTGGAGCTTCCCAGATTTCACACCAAGGTGTGAACTGCAAAAGCAGACTGAAAGATGGAGTCTGTGAGAGAAGCATTTTGGCACTGCTCTTTGTTTCAGGGGTTAAAAGAAAAAGGTGGCCTCTGGTCAGGCTTCAGAGTTTACATGTAGGCCTACTTCTGACCCCATGGTTGAGGCCCAACATTATACTGTATATTTACTTTTAATTCAAATCACAACAATAATGTGACAAGAATGTACAGATGTCATACATTGTTATTTTTTTATTTAACACACATACATACATGTGCATGCACACACACACACACACACACACACACACACAAACACACACACACACACACACACACACTACAATTGGTTGTATATTCCAGCTGTGCATCATACCTCTTTTATACATCACGTGTGCTGAAAAGGATACACCTGTGCATAGCTCTTCTAGCAAGCCTCCTCTCTCTTCGCTCCTCTCTCCTTGAGATGCATTTTAGGAATTGAGACATGGTGTTTGAGACATGGTGCTCTGAGATCAATTTCCGGGTCATGGAACACCCTTGGTGTGGTGTGCTGGGCAATTTTGCCCCAAACATATTTTGGGCATTAAACAGGAAGTTGTTGTAACACGGCTTTACATTGTCCAATCTGCCCCAAATTTCTCATGATTGATAAGAGTCCAGGCCTGATTCATAGTCATACTGCTAGCTACTGACAACAGAAAGTCGGCCTATTAGAAGAGGCTCTTATAATTGAAGGAATTATTATTATTAGGGCCCGAGCACTGAATGGACTATTGGATCTGAAGGAATTCTTCTTCTTCTTCTAAAAACAAACCCATTGTTGAGGGTTTAAACTTGCACAAAAAGTTGTTCTACTTTGCACATACAGGGTGGTGAAAAATTTGATATTTTATAGGTCCCGAACATGGGCATGGCAAAATGGTCCAACAGCGCCCTCTAAACTGTATCCCCTGCAGCATGTTTCACCGACATGCACAGAAATTGAGCATGCACTCGGGGAGTGCAAATGTATCATATCCAGATGCACAAAAAAAGTCTGTTGGAGCAAAACCATAAACCCACCAGGAAGTCGGCCAATTTGAATTAAGTGACCATTTTTTGCGATTTGCATGCTTTGTATTTTAACAAACCCCTCCTACATTCATTAGATTGACTTCATGGAGATGCAGCGAATTTCGATGTTTCGCCATGAAACAGGAAGTCCTGATAACCCCAACATACGTTGTCCAATCTGCCCCAAATTTCTCATGTTTCATGAGGGTCCCATCCTGAATACATCTATGTATCAATATTGACACATACTCATAGTGCCACCTACTGGCAACAGGAAGTTACATGTTCTGTACTTTTATGAGCTGTACCAAGCAGGATGAACAGATCCATCTGAAATTTGGTCTTAAGTCTTTGATGATTCCATATTGTGAAAATGGTGAGTAGTAGTTTGTGATCAAAAGTTATCAAAATCTTGAGTTTTCACTGAGTGCCCTTGCCGTGGCAACGTGGCAAACTTTGACGTTTCGCCATGAAGCAGGAAGTTGCTGTAGCTTTAATGTATATTGTCCAACCTGCACCAAATTTCTCATGCTTGATAAGAACCCTGTCCTGAAAACATCTGCATGTCAATATTGAGTCATAGTCATAGCGCCACCTACTAACAACAGGAAGTCAGCCTTATATGACAAACATCATCTGATTCACATGAAATTTTCAAGGTGTGGTCTACAGTTGATATACAGCAACATGATGTATAATTATTGATTATAATTGTTCTCTAGCACCACATAGTGGACACAGGAAATGATATTTAACTCCTTCATGCAATGTTTGATAAGAGCCTGGTCCCGAAGACATCTGCATCCCTGCAATAAAAGCCCTTCGGCTGCACTGCACCCCAATGTGCGCAAGGGTGCAAGGGCCTGATCATCGCTGCTTACAGCTTTAATTATTATTATTCTCCCTAAATAATCGCATTTTTCAGGGGCTAAACATGCTCGAAATATATTAATACTTTACATGTCTTGGGCATTGGCTTGACAAAATGGCTCGATAGCGCCCCCTAGAAAATTTAAACTTTGAAGCCCCTCCTTCAGAATTGACGTAGATGAACAAAATTTGGTAGGCACATGTATCATGTCTAGGGGGCGGCTGTGACTCAGGAGGTAGAGCGGGTCGTCCACTAATCAGAAGATCGGCGGTTCGATTTCCGGCTCATCCAGTCCACATGTCGATGTGTCCTATACTTAACCCCTAATTGCTCTTGATGGCTGTGCCATCAGTGTGAGAATGTGTTTGAATAATTAGATTTCCTCTGATGGGCAGGTTGGGACCTTGCATGGTAGTCCCTGTACCCATTCAGTGTATGAATGTGTGTGAATGGGTGAATGTGATTTGTAGCTTTGAGTGGTCGGAAGGACCTTGACTGGATCCATGTCAAATTTGGTCAGTAGTGCCTTAAGACCTTGGTGATGCTATATTGTGAATCTTGTGAGTTTTCATGGAACCCTGTTACCTTGGCAACGCAGCGAATTTCAATGTTTCAACATGAAAATACAAACTGTTGTAACTTGACTCCACATTGTCAGATCTTCCCCACATTCCAAATGCTTGACAAGAGTCCCAATCTGACGACATGTACAGGTCAATATTGAATCATAAGCACCAGTCTTTTACTAACTACTCCTATCAGCTTAACCAGATCCACCTAAAATTTGGTCAGCTAAGTTGAAAGACCTCGATGATGCTAAATACTGAAGCTTTTGAGTTATTTTCGATCATTCAATCCTTTAACTCCCACATAAAACAAATTTCAAGAACTGCCTTTTTTCACTTATGTGATATTGCAAAAATCAGGCACATCCTTTCTCAAAAAGATGTAGAAAAAATAGTCGTTTTGGCATTGGACGCGGTCCAGCCTTACAGAGACCTTTTATCAGCATATTCATATGCAAGTGGGACAGGGCCGGACACGGTGTTCCTGAGATCAGTTTGACGAAGAAATTGATTCCGCTGAGGTAGGACTGTATGGTGGAAGACTTGATCTTAGGTTGAGTGTGGGAGGACATGATTAAGCAGGAGAGGGTCAGAACTTCCAGTGAACAGAATGGAGGTCCATGGGAGGCGTGGAAAGCCTTGAAGGAATTCCAGCCGGTTAGGTATGATGAGAGTGTTCGGGGGGTGACGCTGTTGAGGATGGTGTCCCATGAGGTGGAGTCCAGATGTTCCAGCTGCGGGGTTAGTTGAAGATCGTGGCTGAAAATGGAGGGACTGGGGTTGGAAGAGGGTCGGAGGCTGTAACTAGTTGTCTGAATCTCTGAGATGAGAAATGAGAGAGTGAATCAGCAATTGCGTTTTTGTGACTTGGGATGTGGTGTGCTCGGATGATGAACTGGTGCTGGGCTGAAACTAGTGTGAGCTTCCACATGAACTGCATGATGTCCAGATTGTGTGACCGGCCTTTGTTGAGGATGTCGACGACGGCACTGTCGTCGGAGTGGATGGAGATGGTCTTCTTGGACCATTCATGCCTCAGTGGAAGAGGTGGCTGTGGGGCAGAGAAAGCCTGCGCAGTGTTAGGAGCAGCCTGGCCTTCAGAAAAGGTTGAAGTGGCTGAAGAGAAAGGTGTGGGTCCGGCGGAGTGACAGGCTTTGACGTCACAGGCGTCATTGCGAACACGATGCCAGGAACCCGGAAGTTCACGGGGAGATCAAAGGGACAGAGTGCTGTCATTGCGGTGGAAAGGGATATTATCTGAGGACATGCTTCAAGCGAGCGATGGTCCACTCGGACATGTTTGGAGCCGAGGGGTGTTTGGTGTGCTGATGGCGCGGAGAGTACTGCACACGGCGGCTACTCCTGTTGGGCGAGCTCTGGGACGTCGAGCAAGTCCTCGTCCGATGCATTAACTCAAGATCCTTTTTTATTTTTTTTTGGTAAGTAAGGAGTGGGTTTTTTTTTTTTAAATGATGCAAGTGTGTCACAGAGTGCTTGCAAACTGGGATGAAGGGGTGAGGAGTGGATGAGGTGTGCCTAAATACTCCATGGTGTGGAAATGGATATGTGCTAGGTGTGGTCTTTGTTCCTGAACTTTGTTTATAAATTTATAAACTTCATGTATTGCTGTATCGTGTTAATGATTATCTTTGATAATCATTCATTATTGCTGATCCCAAACCTGTAACCTGTAATCTTGTTTATCTTTTACCTCAAGCAGAAAATGAGGAAGGGTGCCCACTGGCGAATTTTTATTCATTCTTTTTTTTTTTTCTTCATTTTTGACATTGAGAGCAACCAGCACCCACCAGACAAGGTGGTGCCCTAGGCAACCGCCTGTATGGCCTATGCCTTTAGTCGGCCCTGTTCCAGCTATAACTATTAAAATGTTATGGATCACATTAAAAACTTGTAATGGTAAACTGTATTGGCTATACTTAATAAACCATTTTCTGCTCATTAACAAACCTGACTTAAACAAACATGAATTAAATTATATATTTGTTTATGAGTTGTCATTATCATTCAGTTGACAATATCAATTTTGCCTTTACAGATCTTGACATTTGATGTGGCATGGCTATTGCCACCTCTTCCCCTTTAATATTGCTTCCACTTTTCCTTACCTGTCTCACCACAACACTCCCTGCGCTCTCTTTCCGCTCTCACTTTCCAAATAAAGAGAACGCTGGATATCCATCAAGTTTTTAAGTATTAAGGCATTGCACATCTTTCAGACCACAAGAGCGCAGGACACCCTAATAAGTGTTGGTACTGAGTGGAAGTAAAGAAATTTTGGAGCAAAAAATTCTTTCATTAACTTTTTGGCAGCACCAATGTGAGGTTATAGTAGAGGAACGACACAGGAAATCAATACATTTCTCCAGTACATTGAATACGTGAATAATGCCCACTACTGGATATCCTGGTATTGTAATTACTATTTCTGTTTATTTCATCCCTGGTGTATTATGCTGTTTATTTCACCCACCTTCATCCGTATTTTTATGTTTTGTTTACACTTCTTTTTGCCTTCTTTAAATTTGGGTTAATTTTTTTTCTACTTTGGTTTAAGTTATTGTTGTTCATTTAAATATTTTGACCTTTTAGTCCCCTTTATAAGACCAACCAACTTTGCCTTTTCAAATGATTCTTGGAATGTTTCCTTTTCTGTAGCAGTGGGTTCTTGGGGTACGGTAAATGGTAAATGAACTGCACTTATATAGCGCCTTTCTACCTTCACTAACACACCAATGGCAGGTAAACGACACTTCGTGGACAGGAAGAGCCAGGGATCAGATTGCTGACCCTGTGGTTAGTGGACAATCCACTCTAACTCCTGAGCCACAGTCACCCCAGCCGCCCAGGGGTGACTGTGGCTATATTGTTGGGCAGTGTTAATTTCTTCAACGAAACTATGACAAAAAAGTAACCTTTGAAAACAAGAACTATGATGAAATTAAATAACTAAATGATAATGTGAAAGGCAGACAATGAATTAACTAATGAACTAATGTTATTCAATGACCTAATAATAAGGAGCATCTTGCATTCATTATGTTCTCTCTCAGTCAGTAATGTTATCTGATGTTAGTGCTTTGTGGAAGAAACAGGTTTATGGACCATACTCATTTTCAATCCACTGAAAATTAGACAAGAAGCAGCTACAAAACCGCTGGACAAACTAGCAAGATGCCAACAATTATAGAAAGGTAAGCTAACATAACATTATCAAGTGCTTAGGATATGGATGTAATGTTAATGTTACTTTTAGTCAGCTATCTTTGCTATCTGTTGCTCTCAGAAGAAATGAGTCAATTCCAGGATGTTGGCGGTCAATCATTTAAATCTTTCTCTAGATGTTCACTAAAGAAATATTGCTAGGTTCTCCATTGTTTAAGCTTTTCCTCTCAAGCCACACAGACAGTGAATAGTATCTAAATACTGTTCACTGCCTGAATAGGTGAGTGAATCCAGCTTCTGAGTCAGCTGCTCTGCAGTGGAGAGCACAGGTAACTGTGGTGAACTAGGTGAGCAGGAGAGACAGAGAAGTTTTAACAGTTTTTAATGACAACTGAATTTACTGAATACTGTTGTATTACTGCAGAACAGATGAACACTGCTATTGGGGGAGCTGGCTATTTGGATGGTCAGGTCATTCCACTACACCTGCTTTGCAGTGATTGTTTGTGTGTATCATTTAAAAGGGAAAGTTTGGTGTGACCTGCAATGAACACTAAGGCTACATCCTCTCTATAATAGTAGTTGGTCTGCCTTTTTTATTCTTTTTTGATTGGGTAGAAATAATTCTATTTCAATTTTATTTACTATTTCTCATAAGTTGTAGACCATTTTAAGGCTTGATAATTGCTTTTTGGTGTGATCGGTGATTCTTGATTGTAGACATCCTTTTTTTCTTTGCAGATTTGATAGCTGAAAAATGCTTTCCAGAGATTTCCTTTAAGAGATCCTGAAAGGAGGGAGTTGTGGCTAATAGCTGGTGAAATGGACATAAATACACAGTTTGAAAGGCTTGGTAGAAGAGGGGGTGCAAGAAAACAGTTGGTGGTAGTATGTGGTTCACTGCAACGTGAGTAAAAAGCTGGTTCTGGCAACAAATCTACATGCAAGTACTAACAGTATATTCACTACAGCAATAATATGGTTACAAGACAAAAAGAGAGGAGGAAGAACACAACCCTGAGGTAAATCTGGGTATACAAAGGGATTCATAAGCTAGATCAGTTATGACTACTATCTGAGTCTGTGGGTTAGAAAACTGATCTGATGAGATGATGATGCAGCACACCTATATGGACACATCTGCATTCATAATGTTTTTCCACTAAATTATTGATTTGGTTTTACTTTTGATTTATCTCCCAAATGCACAGTTTCAATGGCATTTCAAAAACAATATTTTACATCAATTAAAGTGTTGTCTTATACACACCATGTGCATAGGAAAATGAAATCACTCAAAAGAAAATGGTTCATTCCTGTATGCTGTCAGTACTGGGTTTATTATAAATGCAGTGTTTCAGCCTTAGACCTTCATCAGGCATCCATTGAACGCAACAGAAAAAACAATTCAAAATTTGTGATTTTTAAAGTCAGAATCAAAACTCTCATCTGAAAAGGAGAACTTCAAATGGATGATAGTTCTTCAAATTCCTATTCCCTATGTGATTATCAAAACCTTGATCAGGGACAAATGCTTACTGAAACAACTGGATGACATGTTGCAACGGTCCTCATAATTACCACGGTGAGCAAAAGCCATCCAGTACGCACTACAGTAGTTGTACAGACCGCAGCATGCCAGAGGAGATTCAGCCAGTTGCCTGTAGTCCCATAGACAACATAGACGGGGGAGGAGGGAGGGGAGGAGGGTGTCTGGAGAGGAGGAAAAGAGGGGAGAAGAGGAGTATGAGGTCTGGAGAGAGAAAGCAGAGGAGAGAATAAGAGGACGACGAGGAGGAGGAGGTGTGGAGATTCAGGTGATACATCTCTGCTCTTAGTATCCAGGCCCCCTAGACTGTCTATGGGTCTTAACGGGCTGCGTTCCGCTCCGAGTGGACAGGCAGCGGGGCGGCGGGGCGGCGGAGCGGCTCCGGACTCTGGCGCAGGTTAAGCGGCTGGACGCAGTGACAGCGCAGAGAAAACCCGCGGCCACTGAGGGACATAGCTGACATCTTTGGCTGTCACAGTGAAGCAGCATGCCAGCGATCAGTCACACCGACCGCGGGGTGTGAAGGGGGGGCGATAGAGGCTATGGACATGCCGGAGGATGAGTCGTTGTTGAAGAACCGGACGGAACACGGGCCGGAGCCGAGCCAGGGGGCAGCGCGTCCTGCATGGGCAATCACGGCGCTGGCCAGCGTGCTGATCTTCACCACTGTGGTAGATGTCCTGGGAAACCTGCTGGTCATTGTGTCCGTGTTTAGGAACCGCAAACTCCGAAATGCGGGTAAGAAGCTAAAAGCTATTGTTATAGGCTACACGGTTTAGTAGGTACTGCTGTGTGTGTGTGTGTGTGTGTGTGTGTGTGTGTGCGTGTGCGTGCGTGCGTGCGTGTGTGTGTGTGTGTGTGTGTGTTGGCGCGCGTGCGTGTGCGTGTCGTCCAGGTATTCCTTATGTTGAGGGGACATAAATGTGTTTACACAGTCATGTTGTGAGAACTCGCCGCCCTTATGGGGACAAAAGCAAGTCCCTTTAATGTAAATTATTAATTTTAGGGAGAAGTTTAAAGTTCAGGTAAGTTTAGAGTTATGTTAAGGTTAGCATAAGGGTTAGGGTTAGGCAAGTAGTGGTTATGATTAAGGTTAGGATAAGTCTCCAGGAAATTAATGTAAGTCATTGCAATGTGATGGAAACACCACTGTGTGTGTGTGTGTGTGTGTGTGTGTGTGTGTGTGTGTGTGTGGTCCAGGTATTCCTCACATTGTGGGGACGTAAATCTTTTTACACAGTCATGTTGTGGGGACTCGCATCCCTTAAAAAGCAAGTCCCCTTAATGTAAAATCATTAATTTTAGGGTGAAGAGTTTAAAGTTTAGGTTAGTTTAGGGTTATGTTAAGGTTAGCATAAGGGTTAGGGTTAGGCAAGTAGTGGTTATGATTAAGGTTAGGATAAGTCTCCAGGAAATTAATGTAAGTCATTGCAATGTGATGGAAACACCACTGTGTGTGTGTGTGTGTGTGTGTGTGTGTGTGTGTGTGTGTGTGTGTGTGGTCCAGGTATTCCTCACATTGTGGGGACGTAAATCTTTTTACACAGTCATGTTGTGGGGACTCGCATCCCTTAAAAAGCAAGTCCCCTTAATGTAAAATCATTAATTTTAGGGTGAAGAGTTTAAAGTTTAGGTTAGTTTAGGGTTATGTTAAGGTTAGCATAAGGGTTAGGGTTAGGCATGTGGCATGTCCTCTGAAATGATGGAAACACGACTGTGTTGTGACATGTGTGTGTGTGTGTGTGTGTGTGTGTGTATGTGTGTCTGCATGCGTGCGTATGTAGACAACAGAGACACAAAGAAGAGCATGGAGTTGGTTAATATAGGCTACATGTGGTGTGTGAGGAGAAATGGTACCCTATGAGCTGGGCTTCGTTATCAACAACAAATCACCTCAGTGGAATAAACCATCATTCTGTTGACAGTGAAGGTATGTCCTGCCTGAGGCGACAATAATAATATGGTAACCTGATATCACATGGTGTTTGGCTAAATATTCTCTTTGTAGCTATGTGAATCAGCAGAGAATGAATGACTAGCATTACACATTTGTCCAGCAGAAATGAATGAGTTTCAATCCATCCACACTCTGTCATTGCTTAACTGAACAAGCTGTTTTCAATTGTCTGCCTCATCCACTCACATCTCCATTCACTGTCTCACCAAAGTTGTTTGTCAAATTTCCCATCCACACAGTGTTTGTAGGTTCATTAATGTAAAGCTTCCTAAATGTGTCTCTTATAGTTCATAAAGAATATTTAATTTAAGCCAGATTCATTCAGCCTGTTTAAGTCTGTGTGTGTTTGAAGTCCTCATTTTGGTCTTACTGCTATTGCATTCCATCTTCTTTTGTGACAGGTTAAAACAGGTTAGGGTAAGGATTAATTATGGATCAGGTCTTTAGATATCCAAGGGATAAGCAATATGTGTGAATATTTGTGGGATATTTTATAAGTTACTACTGCCGTGCTGCTCAGCACAGTTTACATTAAAATGTAAGCTTTTTTTTTAAACAAAAGTCTAAGATCATCGTAAATGACTAAATGACTTTCTGTGTGGATGGTGGGATGAAATGCAAAAGCTTGCATTTAGAGTAGCCCCAGTTATGTAGGCTCTAGGATGCTCTGTGCTTGCTATGTACTTATCATTTAAAGTGTGTTTTTATAAATTGTTATTTTTGCCTATATGTGGTAATACAGATCTATAACACGGCTGTGGTTGAGTATCAAAGTTGACCTTGGGAAGAGCAGTTTGACATTGGGTGTCCAGGTGGCTTAGTGGTTACAAACCATACCATGTAATTGCAACATCTTTGGTTCAATTCCTGCGGTGGACAGCTGTTTCATGTCGTATGCCTCTCTTTCTCCATGTTTCATGTCTGTATCCAGTAGTGAAAAGTAGCATTTACACAAGTACAATACATCATAAATAAAATTTTGAGGCACTTGTAATTTAGTGGTTTCCAGAGTGGGTGCCTTGAGGACAGGTCAAGGGTGCTGCAAAATCTTTCATATCATTCTACATTTATTGTGCATTTTTAATATAATTTTACCGCATTAAATTGAGGTATTATTTACATTAATTATGTTTTATGTTATGATTTCATATATATTAAAATATAAGAAAAAGTAAAAAAAATAGT
Source organism: Thunnus albacares (assembly GCF_914725855.1). NCBI lineage: Eukaryota > Metazoa > Chordata > Actinopteri > Scombriformes > Scombridae > Thunnus > Thunnus albacares. The sequence continues at coordinate 35,993,010 of NC_058111.1, forward strand.
TAAATCACTTTGTTAAAAATGTTTAATATGCATAAACACCTCACCTAATGACAACTCACAGCTGCTGCTTTGTGGCTTCTGAGTTTTGCAGGTGCTCAGCATTAAGGAGGTCTAAAAAAAATTTGGGATAAACTGCTTCACTTGAGTATTTCAGTTTTCTTGTACTTTACACCAGTACATTTCAGAGGGAAATATTGTACTTTTACAAGACAATACTATTGTATTGTACTTCTTTCTGCACTATATTTAACTAGCGGCTAGTTACAAAACTAGAACTAGTTACAAAATTCAGGCAGTGGTTAAGCACCTTTTTGTCTTGCAGCTGTTGTATAAAATCAGTGTGTAGTTGTGTCTCCTTGTCATGTTTCATATGCCTATCTGAAACAGTTCTGCCAAAGAGACATTTCCCCTCTAAATTTCTCACATGGTTTCATTTCAGTAACTGTTCAAATCATGCAATATTTTCCAAATACCTAAAAGCTAAGAGAAAAGTCCAAAAACTGAAGACAGATTTGTATATTTGAACTTCTTCTTTTTTCCTCTCCCATTAATCATCTCACGACCCCTCAGATTTATCTTGTGACCCTTTTAAGGGGCCTGATTCCTAGGTAGGGAACCACTGGACTAAACTATACCTGACTATAGAAAAAAGTTAAAACCAGCTTCACCTTGCTACAACAGAAAAATGCTGCTTACTCTTTGATGATTAACAATCTAATAATTTCATATATAATAATATATTAATGAGTAAGGGATCTGAATACTTCCTCTACCACTGTCTGTATCTCAACTGTCATTAATGCAATATACCAAATAAATAAATCACTAAAAACAGTGACTTGACAAAAGTAAATCTTAACTTAATATCCACTTAGCTCTTTCAGGAGCCCTAGACTGCGTCCTCAGGGAGTGGTGTTTGCTCAGTTGTCTTGGGGATAGCTTGTTTCTCATTGGTTGAAAGCTCTGTAAAAAGCTAGTGAGTGGCCCTTCAGTATCTTACAGCTACCATTTAGCACACCACACATCATCATGTCCTCAGTATCCAGTCAGAGAATAGGGGGATTTATCGATGAAATCGACATGAAATGGAAGATATGAAAGGGTTGCGAAGACTGAGTCTGATGTATTTTAGATCTTTTTATTTGATTGTTTATAGCAGCAAATATGAACTTTAAATTAAAATATTGTAAAGGGATTTAGTGTTTGCGCCACCCAAATGATATCCTAGCAGTGTGTATTGCTTCAGGGTTGGATTTATGACCACATTATTTCTAAAAGCTAACTACATCCTGAAACCCACAATATGGAAGTTTTGACAAAACCAAAAATGTAATGACTATGCAATGACTATTATACTAGTAGTGAGAATAATAACCCAAAGACTATTCTGAGGGTGGTGCTGAATGAAAGGTCATGTGGTCATTAAAAGTTTTCTTAGCACTTGAAAGAAAAGGTCAGACGGTCATCAAAAACATTCGGGTTCATATCCATGAGTATGCATAAAGAATTTCATGTAGTTGTTGAGATATCTGCATTGGACAGACCTACTGACAGACCTATATCACCATCCTCATGCCATGCTGCCAGCAGAGATAAAAATATTCTACTGCTTGAGATGTTCTAATTAGAAATGCCAGATTAGATATGCTGTATTCACTTCCCTGTGTTGTGTCCAAATCATCTGCTTGTGAGAGCTTTGTGGCAGATTGACAAAAATACCAGCAATATGGCCACCTCTCCCTCCAAGTCTGACATCAGTAGTTAAACTGTCTGATTTATCTGCTGCCTCACCTGTTCTGACACTCCCTGTGAGGTAGCATCTATCCCCATCCCACTGGATAGTGGGGTGGGGATAGATGACAGAAATAACATTCTGCGTATTTTTGTTTAGTTAAATAAGGTTTCAAATGTCAGTAGTTTCTGAGGGCTAATATGTTATCTGTAACAGCCATTGTCATTATGATAATATTGGCATGTCCTTGATATTTTGTTATGTTGATGAGAGAGATAAAGCACAGATACTGTGCAACCAGGGCCGTAGCCAGGATAAATATTTAACCAAGGTCCACCAGCTATTCCACAATGCTCATTTAATCTGTCTGATTCTCTGCTATCCTCTGTCTCTGCATCTCCCCTTCCTTCTCTTTGTCTAGGCTGACTCTCTGTCATTACAGAAGGTGAGAAAGTGAAGTACTCCCTCACCTAAAATTTAAATGGTAAGCCTACTTTGATTAGAATTTCACACTAATAACAATATAAGCAGGGTAGTAGTATGAACTATTTATTGTGTGATGTGACACTAATGGGGGATAATAATTTAAAGGTCTCTGATATTAAAGACTGAAATTATGATAGTAACAAGAAACAAAAATGTGGGATGTTGTCACTGCAGTGCTTGAGGCATCAGATCAGTTTCTCATTTTATTGTAGTTTTATTTGAATAACTCACAAGCAACAGCCAAACATTATCGTCAGTGCTGACCGACATGCAGGGACCAGTCAGAGGCAGACTTTGATGTAAAACAGCAGGAAAAAGGCAGTGTGATCCATGTCACTGGACTCAGTCTAGAAAACTAACCAAACAACCAACCAAACAACCAACCAACCAAAGACAGTCTGATCTTTTGAAAATGGTCTCAAACAGCATTGACAGGAGGCTCAGTTTGTGGACTGGTGGGCTGGTTGCCATGGAAAGCATGTGCTTATTGACTCTGTTCATATCTGCACCAGTCTTCAGCTAAACTAAATGAAAGGTTTTCAGATTGACTTTAACTGTGAACACTTTTTTTAAATCTGTGAATAACAACATTAACTAACCATCTACACTACAGCAGATTTGAGTCCCCAGATGTTTTTGTGTGTTGATACGTTGATACGTTGCGTTTATGTACAATGTGCAGACCTACACATATATCGTATTGTCCAAGTTTAACAAATGACATTAGGGGAGAACGGGGTAAATCGAGTCAGTGGGTAAAATGAGCCACCCCCTTTATCTAGGTAACCATAAACAAAAGTCGTTATGTGACCACAAGTTAAGAGAGTATAGTTCATATTACTCAATCCATCATGGACTGAAGCACATGCAGAGAATGGTAAACAAAGCAGAGCAAAAAAAAGATTTTTGTCATTCCAAGTAAATTCACCATGTTACTAAAGTCTTGTATCTTAATTAAAATAGATAAATTTTGGACATTATTACATGTTAATTAAAGTCAGTGTAAGCTACAAAACAAGGTCGTAAACTTAGCATTACTGTGGATCTGAGCCACTGTGTGAAACAGTTTTGTCAAAATGGAGGTTGTGGGGTAAAATGTGCCAGTGATGTTGGGGCAAGTTGAGTCAAAGGCTCAATTTACCTCTCAACCCAACCGGTCAAAGCAGATGACCGCCCACCTAGAGCCAGGTTTTGCTTGAGGTTTCTTCCCGTTAAAGGGGAGTTTTTCCTTACCACTGTCGCCAAGTGCTTGCTCATGGGGGAATTGTTGGGTCTCTTTCTCTGTAAATTAAAGAGTATGGTCTATACTTGATCCATGTGAAAAGTGCCCTGAGATGACTTTTGTTGTGATTTGGCACTATATAAATAAAATTGAATTGAATTGAATTGAATTACCTTAAAAATATTTTCTGATGTTCTAGAGACACTGTTCATGTTAATGTTTGATTACTGTTACAAGTGTTACAATGTTGACCAATGTTAAATTTAAGCCACACACAAACATGCTGTACATACAGACAGGTGACAAATTAAAGGAAAAACCAACATAAAGTGTCTTAGTAAGGTGTTGGGCCACGTGCTGCCAGAACAGTTTCAATACACCTTGGTATTGAATCTACAAGTCTCTGAACTCTAGTGGAGGAATTAACACCATTCTTCCAAAAGATATTCCCTCATTTGTTGTTCTGATGATGTTGGTGGAGAGCACCTCAGTCCAAAATCTCCCATAGGTGTTCAGTTGGTCTGAGATCTGGTGACTGCAAAGGCCATAGCATATGGGGCGGCTGTGGCTCAGGGGGTAAATCGGTGGTTTGATTCCCAGCTCCTTCAGTCCACATGTCGAAGGGTCCTTGGGCAAGATACTGAACCACAAATTTCTCCTGATGGCTGTGTGTGAATGGTTAGTTCCCTCTGATGGGCAGGTTGGGTATTGTATGGTAGCCCCTGTACCCATTCAGCGTTTGAAGAAAGACTAGAAAGACGCTATACAAGTACAGTCCATTTACCATTAACAGTTCATATGATTCAGTGACCTCTTGTGCCCTATGGATGGGGGCATTGTCATCCCAGAAGAGAGCACTCCCATCAGGATAGAAATGTTTCATCATAGGATAAAGATGATGACTTAGAACAACTTTGTATTGATTTGCAGTGACCCTTCTCTCTAAGGGGACAAGTGGACCCAAACCTTGCCAGTAAATTGCTCCCCACAGCATAACAGAGCCACCGGATCCCCTCACTGTAGGGGTCAAGCATTCAGTACCTGTACCAGTTTTTCCTTTAATTTGTCACCCATCTGTATACACAAAAGCACATTTATACAGACACTCTTTCTGAAGCTAACACACAAAGTTCACAGTTTAATCTTTACTGAAAATGTTTAGGTAATATATTGAACAACTGGACACAAACATTTAATTTTACTTAAAAGTATGAATTTTTGCCTTTCTTAAATGATGGCATTAATAAAGTTCAACATTATCTCAAAATTGTTGGATTTTGGGTAATTTTATATCAGTATTTAATGGTAGCACTATTGATCCCTTGAGCACTCAATTTACCCTTCTCTCTAAGGGGACAAGTGGTCCTCTTAGAGACGCCTACCTTGGGGTAAATTGTGGAGGAGTTTTTTTGATGGGTCATTGTTCCAAAACCATAATGATTAGATAACTTGTTCTAATTTCCATGGGTACACAACAACCTGAGGTATATATAGTAACTATTATTTGAAACAAATACACTTTTATTTTGCAGTAAAATCATCAAATGTAAAAAGTGGCTCATGTTACCCCATTCTCCCCTACTGCCTGATGTCACTCACTGATATTGATGTTATCTTTTGACTTTCCTGTCATTGCACTTGAAAGAGCACATTTTTACTGGGAGATCTATGAGGATCTCAGCTGATTACCCCATAACTTAATTACAAATATGGTGTAGTTTGTGGTAACAGTTACAGAGGTCCAGACCTCGGAGACCTCAATGGTAGCTATGGTGGTGCATGCAACAGCACACATTCATAATTGTAAAAATCTTTCATTGGTTTCATTGTACCTTGGAGGACTGCACCCTCTGTGTTTCTGTCCACAGTGGAGAAGAGAGCTAACCGTACACAGTTTTCCATCTTGACAATGTCACATGAATCTCATTAGGTTCTTAAATCACAAGCACAATCCTACTGCTTGGCAGCTCTCACACAATAATATTGCAAATTATTATGCAATTTCTGAAAAAATTGCGTGTGAGAGTTCCTGCTGCTGGCAACTGCTCCCAGTTGCTGCTACTGATGTTGCCACCACAAGTTTCTGCTCTAACGTCAACTTTTCAAAATTTTTTAGTGCCACCCACTGTTGAAATTGTATTAAATACTACAGACTTGATCAGCATCCCCATCTGTACAACTTTGCTGAATTTGTGACCATGGAATATTACATTTAAGAGATATGGCAGTAATTGTACCAGAACCTGTTTACCAAGTTCCATTTCATTAAGGACAAAAGAATTGCAGAAATATCAGGTTGTAATGTTACTTTAGCCCTCCCTGTGGCCAGAATTGTATGAAATGTTACACACTTGTGCAGTGTAGGTGTATATACAACATTGGTTTCAATCCAATTAAGCATTGAAGAGTCATGGGTCTTTAAGTACATCTGGCCACACCTTCAAAAGTTTGGTAACCAATTACAGACAAATGGTAAATCATACCAAAAAATGAACACATAAGCTTTGTTCCGAGTCATCTAATTATGGTATATAGCTTAGTATCTAAGTTTGGTTAAGATTGGATGAAATATGTGCCAACAGAAGAACAAAAATGTCTTTACAAAAAATTACAAAATGGTGGAAAAACTTTTTCATGTGGCCTATATCAGTCTACTCATCATCTTCCAAGGACCACACTGTACAAATATTTAGATAGGCCTCATGATTCATGAGGTATTAGCCAAAATGCAAAACACCACATGGTGGCGCTATTGATCCCATGTTTTAATATGTTAAGCAATTCCACATGGAACACCTGTATGTGAGTATTAATACTTTGGCACTTTTAGTTTTTGAGATATAAACTTTCAAAAATTTCTCCCATCGACTTTCCACTATAAAGTTTAATACTTAAAAAAAAAAAAGAACATGAAGTGCAGAGAGAATTGAACATCATCCATGCCAATCGCACCAAGACCAGAAAGACTCTGTTTGGCCGATTATTTTCACCTTCCTCAACAATAACACTAAAAGACGCATCTTGCAAGTTGCATGGGCAAAGGAGGTAAAACTACAGGACACATGGATTTACTTCGATCACGACTTTACCTTCAAGGTGAGACAACAAAGATCCCTGTACAAGCCCATCAGAGTACAGCTCCTAGGACATCAAAACACACATTCTGGCTCCTGCTAAACTTAGTCTTCAATGAAGATGGGACTACAACAATTTTTCCAACTCCGGCTGCAGCAGTAAAAGAACTGGAAGAAAAAGGATTATACAAAGCTGGTGGTGAGAATCCATGCTGATCAATGAACTCACACTGGAGGTATGACTAGAAAAGATAATCAGGCTTGGACATTGATTCGGTTATTTAGGTCTACTTAAGAATGCTAATGAAGCCCATGAACTTTATTTTTCATTTATTTTCCTTGTTTATTTTTCTCCTTTGAAGAGACAAAACAAATGAGGAGACACTAAGTTGTTTATTGAAGTGTTTAAGTAGGCTAATTATAATCTGTTGGGAACACTACTGTTTCTGTTGATAGACTAATGGTTGATAATGGTCCCCTCGGTTATTCAATGAGAAAGGCTATTTGGGGCTGAATAAGTGTATTTAGGTTATGCTAAAAATGATTGTGTGGTTATTGTAGGAACTATTATGAACGGGGGAGGGGGGCACTCCACAAGCCACTTCAGGGTATGTAAACAAACCTGGTTACATTGTCCCTAACTCTTAGACAACAACAGCGGTCACCATAAGATATCACCCAGCAATGGGGTGGTGCAGATGGAACTTTTTTGTGAGTCTATGTGTGTTTTGAGTGTGTGTGTTTTACATGTGTTAAATGTAGATTTTTTGTTTTTTTGTTGCTGTCTTATTTCATAAATCCTACCTGTCATGCTAGCCTGAGGGGTTGCAAGAGTGTTTTCTTTATTTTTTCTTTAAAGGACTAATATGGATAGATCATTCAAATTAATTACATGGAATGTTAAAGGTATAGGATCCTTTCAAAAGGAAAAGAATACTTACAGCTCTTAAAAAGAGAAAGTGGAAATAACCTTATTGCAAGAAACTCATCTTTCACCCGAAGAACATCTTAAATTACAGAAAGACTGGGTTGGACAAATTTTCTTCTAATCTTTTAAAACAAACAGCCGAGGAGTTGCTGTTTTGTTTCATGAACATATACCTTTTGAATTAATTGATCAGATTTCAGATACAGAGGGAAGATATATTTTGGTGAATGGGAAAATCTGGGGCAAACAGATAACCATACTTAATATATATGCTCCTAATACAGATACACCCACATACACAATGCACAACACTTGGTGTGATGGGAAGAGATTATAACTTAACTCTTTCACATTTGGATAAGTCCTCACACTCTGGAGGTTCTAACCCTAAAATCCACAAAAATGCTTTGGGATCAGGACCCAGGTTAATAGATGCATGGAGAGAAATTAACCCTGCAAAAAGGGATTATACTTTTTTCCAATAGGCATTGTTTAGACTATTTTTTTCCTCCTAAAAATATATGAAGCTTGTTTTATCTTGTGAAATACATGAAATTTCTATATCAGGCCATGCAATGATCTCTTTGGAAATTACTCTAAATGAAGCTTATAGATCTAAAATGTGGAGATTTAACAACTTGCTATTAGAAGATGAAATGTTCTGTAAGAAAATGAGAGTGGATTGAGGACTTTAATACTTATATTTTATCATCAGAGAACTATAATGGCCATTAAAATGGAAAATGAAGTAACATATGATCCATTAGAAATTAATAAACACTTTTTTGACTTCCACAGTGGTTTATATGAATCAGAAAATATTTCGATCTCTGAGACAAAAGCCCCTTTAGCCTATTTAGATTTACCTCAGGTTAAAGCCTTAGATCAACAAACCATCAATAAAAACTTCTCTGAGGAAAAGGTGTTTTCTACAGTTAAATCATTGCCAACAAATAAATCTCCAGGCCCAGACGGCTTTTCTGGAGAATTTTATAAAACTTTCTGGCCACAACTTAAATCAGTTTTTATGTTAATGGTTAACAACTTCTCTAGCCATAACACTCCCCCTGTCTCTATGAATACAGCAAGAATTTCTGTTAGCCCAAAAGAAGGTAAAGACCCTCAGAGATGTGCCTCATATAGGCCTATAAGTCTGCTTAATTGTGAGTATAAAATCACAAAACTGCTACTGAAGAGATTAGAATTAGTTCTCCCCAAGTTAATAAAATTAGATCAAACTGGATTCGTTAAAGGTCGTCACTCATCTAATAATACAAGACGGTTGTTTAACATTATATTATTACATTATTTGAATCAGGAAAAAACACCCTCATTATGAATATCTCTTGATGCTGACAAGATGTTTGATCGTTTAGAATGGGATTTTCTTTTTTTAGTACTAGATAAATAGGGTATAATTTCATTGAATGGATTAAAGCAATATATGAACTCCAAATGCCACTGTTTGTACTAATATTGTGGAATCTCCCCCTGTCCATTTAGGAAAAGGTACCAGGCAAGGCTGCCCTCTATCTCCATTACTATTCTTGCACTAGAACCTTTTGCATAGATGATAAGAACTAACCCTATGATAAAGGGAGTGATAGCAGGCACACAACACCACAAAATTTCACTCTATGTCGACGATACTTTATTATTTGTTACTGAACCTTGCACCATGTTTTGGCAGATATTCAATGTTTTTCTAAGATTTCAGGGTACAAGGTTAACTTACAAAAATCAATCGCTTGCCCTCTTAACATCTTGAATGAAGAAAATGTTAAGAAAGAATGCCCTATTTCTTGGTCAGTGCATGGCTTTAAATATCTTGGAGTACAAGTAAGACCCACTTCGGACAAATTATTTAAAGAAAACTAAGACCCTTTGTTGGAGGAATGCAAAAAGAAACTTCAGACTTGGTCTGTTCTCCCATTGTCTCTCATTGGGAAAATCAGCGTCATTAAAATGAGTATACTCCCCAAGTTTATTTATGCTTTTAATATGCTGCCATGTTATATTCCCTTTTTTAAGCTGATCAATAGATGTTTAACAAAATTTATATGGAAGACACCTACGATTAAGTTGTCCACCATAACAAAGTCATGTTTAAAAGGGGGGTTACGACTTCCGAATTTTCTATAGTATTACTGGGCCTGCCAAGTTAGAAATATTATAAGTTGGAAGCTGGGAACTAGTTCTCTTTGGGTAGCATTGGAATCACTAACATGCTATCCATTGGAGATCACAGCAACACTTTATGTTAATAAATTGCAGTCCCTGATGAATGTAAAAGGGTTGCTCCCTTTAAAGGCCACATTGAAAGCTGGAGCAGATAACTGAATTTTTGCCTATTGAAGAAATTACAAGTGAACGGCATTTAAGATTGCAAGATTTCCAATCCACATGGTCCTCAGTACTGAACTATACGAAGACTATAAAATAGGGATGCACGATATTGGATTTTTTGCCGATAACCAATATGCTGATACTTCCAACTCATTGTGGCCGATTGCCGATACCGATATATGCACATATTTTTTCCAGCTTGCTGAGGTAAGCATAGATTGTACTAAGTATACTTAAGAAAGACCATATATGACAATATACTTAGGATGACTGGAGTTCAGGAGCTCAGCATTAAAACTTAAATTAACTTGCCAAGTGCATGGAGCAGTATACTTTTCTTTGAGTTTATTAGACAGACAGGATTAATGTGTAGGATTTAATCTCTGATCGAAACGCCTGAGCAGAAGATTGCGGTAATGCACCTAATACACTGGTTGCCAACCGCCGTTGGCAACCAAAAAGATTTTTTTTTCCCAAACAGAGTGATACATCCTGTCAACCAAGGTGTTTCCTATCTGTGCAGCTGAACATAGCAGCTCCACCGCGGACTATTTTAACCTGATGGTCTTGGTGCTTCCTCCGCAGGCTCCACTTCACTCAAGCTGCCCGTCAGATCAGCTGCTTCTTCCCACTTTAACCTGAATTACAAACCAGGGCTTGGTGCTCCCGTTGGATCCACATGGAGAGCTGGGGCTAACATTAGCTGAGAGGCTAGTGGAGCATTAGCAGCAGCATGGCCGGAGGGAAGCACAGCCAGCTAGCCTACGCTAGAAGAAGCAGCTGGTCTGACAGCAGCTGAGTGAAGTGGAGCCTGCGGAGGAAGTACCAGGACCATGAGGGTGAAACAGTCCGTGGGGGGAAGCACAGTCAAGTGGCGGAGGAGAAGGCAACAAATCGGCCTCTCATAATCGGCAGAAAATGTTCATTTCTGGCTGATGCCGATATTTAATTTTAGAGCTTATATCGAGCAATACCGATGACGAGCCGATAATGTCGTGCATCCCTACTATAAAATGACAAATTCATATTGAATAACAGACAACCCACAGACTGTGGTAGTGTAGGAATTTTTTTTTGTCCTGTGAGCACATCTAGTTTGTATTGTCCCTTTTGTTCTGTGTGATATCGTGTGGCTGTGTATAGGAGTATGTGTGTATGTGTGATATGTACTAAATTGTGAATAAAAGAAAAAAAAACTCAAAAGCTTCACCATTTAGCATCATTAATGTCTTGCAACTTAGCTGATCAAATTTTAGGTGGATCTGTTTAACCTGCTAGGAGTGGTTAGTAAAACTATGGGGCATATAACTTCCTGTTGCCAGTAAATGGTGCTATTACAATGGGTCTGTACATATCTTCAGACTGGGACTCTTATCAAACATGTGAAATTTGGGAAAGATCTGACCATGTGGAGTCAAGTTACAACAGTTTGTTTTGCAAAGGTGAAATATCGAAATTTGCTGCATCACTACAGCAACAATGTTCAATGAAAACTCACAATCTTCTCAATATAGCATCATCAAAGTCTTAAGGCTTTTCTGACCAAATTTTAAGGAAATGTGTGCAACCTACTAGGTAAACGACATAAAAGTGCAGCACCTGTAACTTCCTGTTGCCAGTAGGTGGCACTATGACCATGACTCAATATTGACACATAGATGTGTTCAGGACGTGACCCTTATGAAGCATGAGAAATTTGGGGCAGATTGGACAAAGTACATTAAAGTTACAACTTCCTGTTTCATGGCGAAACATCGAAGTTTGCCGCATCGCCACGGCAAGGGCACTCAGTGAAAACCCAAAATGGCTGACTTCCTGTTGAATTTAAGGTATGGCTCCAAGAGGCTTTTTTGTGTGTCTGGACATGTTACATGTGCCTACCAAATTTTGTTAATATACATGAAACTGAAAGGAGGGGCTTGAAATTTGAAATTTTGTAGGGGGCGCTCTCGAGCCATTTTGCTATGCCCATTCCCAAGATCCAGAAAATATTAACTTTTTCATGACTTCTGCAAATGTGCAAACTTTGATATGTTTTTGAGCATGTTTAGCCCCTCAAAAATGCGTTTCTTTTGGAAGAAGGGAAAAAAAAATCCTTCAGATACAATAGGGCCTTTGCACTGCTAGGTGCTCGGGCTGTAGCAATGATTGGGCCCTCGCACCTTCAAGCATGTCGGGGCACACCACAGTCAAAGGCCTTTTATTGTGGGCAAACAGATGTCTTCAGGACCAGGCTCATATTGGATGTGGCATAAACAAGTTAAATATCACTTCCTGTGTGCACTATGTCATGCCAGACAACACCCACTATTTATACATCATGTTCCTGTATAACAAATATAGACCGCACCTTGTAAATTTCATGTGAATTGGATGATGTTTGTCACATAAGGCTGAATTTCCTGCTGACAGTAGGCAATGCTACACAAGAGGGTCTTTAATGCAGCAACATATTTAGTGGAGCTCAACTGAGATGCATATGCATTTTCATGAATATCGGACGTTGCACATACTAGTTAAATATTACTTCCTTGTAGAAACCCCCGAGATGATTTGTCAGATCCAGCATCGTTTTCCTTTATTACCAACATAGCATGACAAACTAAGAAACACTGAGCACATATCAAGAAGATTACAGCACAGGTACCACCATGTTTCATTGACTTGCTTTTTGAACAGCCCATTTATACCAAAGGGGCTGGTGAGTTTCTTTTACATTATCCACTTAAATGGGCTTCAATGGGTAGAACACAAACAGAAGGTTTAATTGATGTCATTCATCAGTAAGGATAGCCCATGTGCCATAGTCATCAAAAGTGAGTCATATAGCAAACATGGTTTTAGCACATTCTAGTGTATGCTCCAAGGCAGCTGAGCTTTCTAATACAACACACTGAGGGGTGTGCACCAGGGGCATGAAAGGCTTTAGTGTTGTTGGCCCCTGCAGCCCATAAAGGTCTGTCTGACCTACCATGTCCTTCTCCCAGCTCCAGCCACCCCCCTCACACACTGATATAAATTCCTCGCTATTCCCCCCTCTCCCCCTTTTCCCCCCTGATTACCTAACATTCCATTCCGTCCTCCATCATCTCATCCCTGTCTTCCCGTCCCTTTGTTCCCTCCCAATCCTCATTTTCTTCACCATCACATTCTTTATGAGACCCCCTCTCCCCATCCCCCCTCTTCTATTTGGACCAGCCATAAAGGGACCAATTCCTTGAAATGGAAGCCAGTTGTTTGGGAGATGAGGCTCTCCTTCAATTCTGCAACACCTCAGCTGGCAGGGACAACTCTGGGATGACGAAGCTCGCCACTGATTGATGGTGACAGTCAAGTACAGTGAGGAGGATGAGGAGGGAAAGAAGGGAGTGGATGTAGATGGAACATGAGGGAAGGGAAAGGAGAACAAAGGAGGGGAGATATCCCATGGTATTCTGTGAAGGTTTCAATACATATGTATGTTTGGTCCACATCAAAGCTTATGCAGAGACCACATACTGATATACACAAACACACATGACAAAAGTCATTGAGGTGACTGCTGCTGTATCCGCACACCACAGAGCAGTTTCTTCCCCCAGCAAGGCATCTCAACAACACTTTAATGTCCAGACCTCTGAATCGTTGCTCACATGTCCAATTTTTTCTTTCAGTGATTGAAATAGCTCTATTTTTCTGGTTCCAAACAACCATGGATTTATTATGAGCACTCCTGCATCTTTGAACTGCTTGAACAATGGAATTTCTTTGGAGTTTACAGAGAATTCCTGAGTTTCTCACTCTTTTACCAACTGGTAATTTTGCATTTTCAACATATTTCTTCAAGTAAATATATATTTTTTAACAACTGCTCCGAGCAACAGCTTCATGATTGTATGTTGACTAAAATATGACAGACGGAATGGATATGTCAGTCACTGCTGTATTGATTGGGGTTAAATAAAATCTTTTTCAACAGACAATAGTGGTGCAAAGGCCCTATTGAAACTGAAGGAATTATTATTATTATATTATTATTATTCCATAAGAAACACATTTTGAGGGCCTAAACATGCTTGAAAACTTACAAAACTTAGCACATTCATCAGAAGAGGTGAAAAATTTAATATTTTATGGATCTTGGGGATGGGCATGGCAAAATTGCTCAAGAGTGCCCCCTACAGAATTTAAAATTTGAAGCCCCTCCTTTAAATTTCATGTAGACTAATGAAATTTTGTAGGCACATGTAACATGTCCAGACACAAAAAAAGCCTCTTTGAGCCATACCCTAAATTCAACAGGAAGTCAACTATTATTAACAAACTCCCCCTACTGACCTCAAAATTGGTCAGTGTCATCAAAGATGTTTGTGATGAAAAGTTTTCAAAATCCAACCTGCTGCCAGTAAATGGTGCTATTACTATGATACAATATGGGCCTGTACATGTCTTCAGACTGGGACTCTTATCAAACATTTGAAATTTGGGAAAGATCTGACCATGTGGAGTTGAGTTACAACAGTTTGTTTTGCAATGGCGAAACATATGTGGCGTATGTGGCAAAACACATCTCCATGTCAACATTGACTCATAGTCATAGTGCCACCTACAAGCAACCCATTGGACCAAGAAGTGCACTTTGCACACTGCAAAGACTGTTGAACAAGACGTCTTTGTGCTCTCCCATATCTTCCAGTGCTCATTTATGAATATTCTCAGTTTGTTGGTTCCTTTATTTGAGAATAACTTGCAGTTAAATGTTAGCTGGTAAAGAAAGCAAGCTGCAGGATGTCAGAAAGTCCACTTTATCCATCTATGATACTGTCTGACAACTTTACACCGAGCAAAAACAGACAAGAACACGAGCACTCTTAAAAAGAAAATCCTTTAAGGTAAAAAAATAAGATAATGTAATAATCCAAAAAGCTGTTAAATCCCAAACCGGCTGCAGTGAAGTAAGTTACTTTTGGCGACTAGACTGACTCAGTGATGCTGTTCAAATTTGAGATCATGTGATGTTTTTCTTTGGCTCAACCAATCATGAATTTACCATGAATTTGAGGGTTTTATTTGAAACTATTACATCATAATCTTCAAATTAGTGATTTTCTTTACAAAAAGGAAAGCTGCTACCTTAACTAGAGTAAGATGGTGTCTGCAGTAGTATGATTATTACTGTGATTTTCTACAGTGCTGGAATAGTTACTATGATTTTATACAGTAATATAATGGTTACTATGATTTTCTATGGTACTGGAATAGTTACTGTGATCTTCTACAGTAATGTAATGCTTGCTGTGATTTTCTAAAGTAATAGTTACTGTGATTTCTAGAGTTACATAATGGTTTCTGCAGTAGTATCAGTATTACTGTGATTTTCTATAGTACTATAATAGTTACTGTGATTTTCTATACTAATCTAATGGTTACTGTAATATTCTACAGTAGCATAATAATTATTGTGATTCTACAGTAATGTAATTGTTACTGTGATTTTCTACAGTAACATAATTGTTACTGTGATTTTCTACGGTAATATAATGGTAACTGTGATTAACTACAGTAGTGGGATTATTACTGTGATTTTCTACAGTAGTGTGTTCACTACTGTGATTTTCTATGATACCATGTTGATTACTGTGTTTTTAGGCCTAATACACAGTATTATACTGTAAAAAATATTCACAGTAATTAACTGTAGAGAGACACAGTAAATTACTGTGGATTTCACAGCCATTTTTATAGTGCAGTGAAAGTATTGAGTGAAACAAGCAATTAAACATACTGATTATTTGTGGGAGATTTAAATCAAAAGGGTTCCCTGGAAATAAAAAGGACCATGAATATTCACAGCAAAATTCATAACAATCTAAGTTGAGTTGTGATTTGTGAGTTTGGATTATAAAATAAAAAAGACACATGCTTGCGTATTACATGTGTATATGCATTTATTTTGTTATATTTGGTACACATAGAAATTTATGTTATTATGTATGTATAATAAAATTCAGCTGAAAAACAGTACTACATTTTCAGTTAGCATTTGTTGAAAAATATATATCAAACTCAACTTAATTCCTCAGTTCTATACTGAATATGAATATGCCTGCAATGTATATAGACTAATAAAACAATTCTGTTATGCCTTAAAAATTCCTTAAATTCATAACTGCCATCCAGAATATACACCAGAGACTTACTAACTAATTAATAATCATGGTTATTCTTTCTTTCTTTGTGTCTTTCTTTCCTTCCCTCCTTTACTTAACTTTGGATGCAGGATGCTTGTTGTCAATAATGCTGATCACACCATTGATATGTAGTCAAAGAGTCATGTACACACTTTGTACACTTTATTAATGAATTATATTATAGCCCAATATGACCAGTTATATACACTCTTCCCAAAATTTATAAAGACTTGTTACATCATCCAGGTTGACCGATTGTATCTGGTAATGGATCTCTAACAGAGCCACTTTCTCAGTATGTTGACTCTCATATCAAAGACTGGGTATATGCATTGCCCTCATATCTTAAAGACACCACAGATTTTTTGAATAAGTTGAAGGACTGTGATGTGGACTCTAATGATTTTTTATGCACCATGGATGTCTCCAGTTTGTACCCCAGTATACCTCACAAGGATGCTCGTAGTTATTTTTTGAACCCTCTATGGAGTTTTTGTTATTTTTAACTAAGGAAGTATTGACAAAGAACCATTTGAAGTTTCTGGACCAATATTATCTCCAACTTCAGGGCTCAGCCCTGGGTGAGCCCAGGGCTGAGCCCAGAGCCCAAAACAAGAGTTAAAAAACAGGATCTGTGAACATAAGTGTTCCATCCGCAATCATGAGGATGGGCATTGAAATCGTGAATATGCCACGATGTCAACTAGAAATTAATAATGTACGCTTGTCAAATTAAAAGCAAGATTATTTGCGTTCATGAGAAGACCATGAGTTGAAATTTAGAGTCAGTGGTTACAGAGTTGAGTAGTTTTTAGCAGATTTTTTAATTTGCTTTTGAACATACTGATGGAACTGCAGTTCTTTATATCTTCAGGAAATACAGTTCTTCATATCATCAGGTACGGCATTCCACTGAGTTGTGGCTTTCACAGAGAGGGCTGATTGCCCAAATGCAGTGCGATGAAATGGTATGGTACAATCTTGTATAGAGGATGTTCTGGAGGATTTAATAGAACTTACTGAGTGAGTATACACAAAGTCACATAGTGGAGGATGGGCCTAAACATTTAAAATTTTATAAACTAGGCACAAATTTGAGAATAATCTAAAATTTTCAAAGCTCAGTAAATTGTATTTATCCAGTACCCTACAGTGATGGGAATGCATTGGCTTTTTGTCCAGAGTTTTTAGAGTTTGTTTGTATAAGGACTCAAGAGGTCTTGTGGCTGTTTCTCCAGACTGCCGCCAACATGTAATGCAATAAGACATATGGAAAAGAATCATAGCATGCATAAATATCTTGGCTGTGTCCAAAGAGAGACAGTTTCTAATTTGCATAAAATTTGCTAAGTTATACTTTATGGTTTTAACTGTTTTTTTTTTTTAACATGTTTCTTAAAGTTCAAATTTGGATCCATTTTCACACCAAGATATTTAAAATCAGTGACTATGTCAATCCCTTCACCTTTGATGAAAATATCAGTGTTACGAGGTTGTACCATGGTTTTAGAGAAAAATATACAAATATACGTCTTGTCTTGTTTACATTTAGACTCAGATATGATACTAGAAATCCAAGATGGCTGCCAAGGACATGAGTAGTTTGTTGGGCTCCACTCAAATCCTCCTTACTCTAACACTGTCCTTGTCACTACTTGGTATCTTGACCTACATCTCTCAGCAAGTTTTTAACACTGCCCATGATGACTCCAAGCAAAGGAAAATCCTTCAAGTGAAGCTGTTTGATTGAGGGAAAGTTTGTATGCTGTCCCTCTGTTGTTTGCTCCTACTGATTCCTGTTGGACACTGTTTTAAACCAAAGGATAAACCGGCTGCATCGACCCTAAAATGGTCAGTAACCTTTGTTGATCAAACAAAACTGTACTCATTTGGACATGGATATCTTGCTCTATACTCCATCTGCTCACTAAAGGGGCTGATTAAACATAATAAAACAATAACTGCTACACAGCTCTCAACACAGTATGGCAAGTGGCATTTACAAAGAATCCTACTGGTCCTACTACTAGCTGGTGATGTACATCTCAATCCTGGACCATCAGTGATTGAACAAACAGTCAGCTTCACCCCAGCACTAGTGCCAAATATCCAACTGGTGGAGGATCTGATCGCCCAGGGCAGGCAGGGTACTACAGAGGCAACAGCATCGCAGGATCTGGCAGCATTGTCTGATAGCAGTCACCAAAAGATATATGGATCAGACTGCTCTCATGTAACCGAGTGCAACCTGACTGGTTAGTCTGTTCCATTTGCCACACACAAACTGTCAGAACTGTGGGCAGGGGCTGAAATGGAACATGCCACTGCGTGTAGTGGGGAACTGCTGAGACACTCCAAGAAACAGGATCAGGGAAAAGTGCCAAAGTGTTATGGGACCTGAAATCTAAACCCAAAGGCATTCTTGGTGGACATTTAAATATCCAGAGCATAATCTCAAAAGGAGATCAGATTCATACTCTACTGTCTGATTCAAACCTGGACTATCTTTGTTTGGCAGGGGGGGTGGTTGATTTTTATCAAAGAGAAGTACAAATGCAGAGAAATAGAACTGAACACCACTCTTGAATCTTTAGCCCTAAATGTGATTCTTTCACCTCAGATGAATTTTAATGTTGTTGTTCTGTATAACCCATCATCACACAGTGTCTCCTTTTATGATGAACTACAAGATATGATGAAAAGTTTTGATTCTCACATAGAAACAGTATTATATGGTGACATTAACAAAAACTGAAAATGATTATGTTTAAGTTCAACTTCCAGCAGATGATTAAAGGACCTACAAGAATCACTAGAAACAGTAGAACCCTAATTGATATGGTATTTATCAGATCAGATAACAAAAACATACAAACTATTAACTGGTCTGTCTGACCATAATGTGATTCTTACCGTCCGGAAACTGACAAAAAAGCAGCTGCGGTTTTGTAGAGCAACCCTGACTAGGTGAAGATGGTCATCCCCAAGTCCATAATTGTGCAATTTGAATGTGATCTTGGGAATATAAATTGGGATCAGCTTATAGAAATAGATGACGTGGATGTGTGTTGTAACTTCATAACTACTGCTCTAGTGACAGCAAAATATACCAAAAACATGAAATGTAAACAAAGGAAAGCAACTTTACCATAACTCAATAATGAAATACATAAACTTATGAAAAAACAACATCTGGCCTTGAAAACATCATTGTCTTCTAAACTAAATACTGATCATCTGATCTACAAAAGTTTAAGAAATAAAGTAGTCCTGGAATTACGCAAAGCAAAAGCCTCATACTACGCAACTTATAGGAAACACCAAAGGCCATAATGTATCTCTTTGGAAACACTTAAATAATTTAACCAACAAATCATCTAATCAAAAAGGAATTAAGGAACTGAAAATAAATGGTACGGCCATCACAGATAAAGCCACCATGGCGCATGAATTTAATATGTATTGTTGTGGAAATTTTCTCTTGAGAAAGAGGCACATGGAGACATAGAGAAAGCATTAAACATTGTTACTTGTTGAAGCAGTTGTAGACACTGTACAATCCATCACATCATCAGTAACAATTATACAAATGTCCACACACAAACAAAAATACAATCATCTTGTATTTTTGGAGAGAAAGCATGTTGTTCAGCTGGCCCTTTCCCTAAAGCCAGCCCTTTCTCTAAAGATTGTGAACCCAAACTAGACAGCTTTATACTTCTCCAGAAGCAAAGCTAAAAACAGTCTGGTCCCTAAATGGGCACTTCCACAAACTGTTACACCATCTTACAAACAAGTATGGTCTCTTAAACAGTAGGCTTAAGACAAAGATATCTCTAGCTAACCCCAGAGGTCAGCAAGCAATCCTCACATAGAAACAGGTTCAAGAGTTCAACTAGCCTAGGAGTAGGATTTCTTCACCAACATGTATCCCCAAAATGACAATGACATTACACATTTAGTTGATGACAAACATTGACTCCTTAGTTTGAAAACATTTGTAACATATATACAAAAGATTTATAAAATGATAACCTACTATTCAATTTTCTTTCACAGTATTTTATACAATCAGCAGAGGAATTGACACAAAATTTTGATGCCCCAACTATAACTAATAACACAGAAGTTGAATCATCTGATTCTTTTTGTATCAAAGAGGTCAATGAAGCAAAAATTGCAGAAATTATTAAGAAATTATTAGATACTAAGGCAAAAGACATTTATAATTTGGATACTTGTTTCATTAAGAAATACAGCTCTATATTAATAAGACCTGTGACTCATCTAATCAATTTATCAATTAGGACCAGCAAATTCCCAAATAACTGAAAAAAGGCAGTCATCACACAAGGGATCATGATCTGATATGCAACTATTGCCCTATTTCTATTCTTCCTGTCCTGTCAAAGGTACTTGAGAAGGTTGTCGCTGCACAGCTAGTTGACCACCTAGAGACCAATCAACTCCTTCATCCACAACAATTTGTTTTGGACCAAAATGTTCCACAGAAACTGCAAATTGTTATTTCATTGAAAATGTAAAGCATCCATTGGACAGAGGTAATGTCGTGGGGGCAGTGTTTCTTGACCCGTAAAAGGCATTTGACACTGTCAACCATGACGTTCCCCTGTATAAACTGTCTACATTCAATTTTTCAAAACAAGCAATTGGTTGGTTTGAGACATATCTTCAAACTAGAGAGCAGTGTGTGAAAGTTGACCAAGAAAAGTCATCCTTTTTTAACAACAGAATGGGTATTCCTCAAGGTTCGGTCCTGGGTCCGCTGCTTTTCAGTCTGTTTATAAATGACCTACCTACAAGCTGCCCAGAGGCCAACTGCCAGCTTTATGCAGATGTCACGGTCATATATGTACCAGCCAAGTCACCTAGCAAGGCAACGGAGATCTTGACTTCATACTTGGATGATGTCCATCAATGGCTGCAACATAATCATTTTGTCTTGAATTTGATAAAAACAGTTTCTATGTGTTTCTCCATTAGAAAACAGGGCTCACTTGAAAATTTTGAAATCAAGATAAGGAATGAAGAAATAGAGGAGGTCAATGATTTCAAGTTTTTAGGAATAATCTTAGATTCGCGACTCAAATTTGATAAACATGTAAAGAAGATTTCAAAAACAGTAAAGTCGGACCTTAATTGTTTCAAAAAAAATCAGGCACTACATACCAACTCAGGCAGCTCACTTATTTATGCACACTATGATTTTCTTCAATTTTTCGTATAGTATGACAGTATGGACTCAAGCATCACCATCCACAATCAGACACCTCACATCCTTATACAATCAGGCACTAAAAATAATGGACAAAAAGCCTGTTCGGTGGCATCACTGTCACATACTGAAAAAATACAATCTTCTTAGTTTTGAGAGCTTTACTCATTTTTGTTTTCTTAAATTAGTTTTCAAATGTATCAATAGTTTAGCTTCCAAGCTTCTTTCTAGATATATCCAAAGACAAGACAGTACCAGAGTAACTAGGAGCATGTTGAATGGCAACCGTAAAATACCATATCGTAGATCTAAATTTGGACAATCAGCCTTCTCCATACAGGGCTGTCAACTCTGGAACACATTACCAACTGAAATCAAATTAATTTCAGATATAAAATCTTTTACAACAAAGGTTAAGTGCTGGCTAAAAGCAAACCAGAGCATTTTTAGGTAATTGTATTGTATTGTTAATTTTTTTTTTCAAACTGTACATCACAATCAATGTAATTCAGTATGTGTATTCTATTGTACCCTCATATCTGTAGTGCACTGTGGTTTTTATGATGATGAAAGCTGTATATTTTAATTACACTGTATATGTAAAGCCCAACCAGGGACAAGAGTTGAAAATTAGCAATAGCTATAAACTCTCTGTGCAGTACATCAGTTTCATGCTCTATATTGGAACTATGTTAAATTGCATCGTCCCTATCAAATAAAATAAAAAATAAAAATAAAATTGTTAAGCCGAAGTGTGATCCTTTCCCATGCAGTTGTTAACTTAGCTAGATATCTCTACCTATGTTTCTCTGTCTTGTTCACTCTCTCCATATCAGCTGGGTGACAACAGTATCTCCCCCTCCATACCTCTCCCCAGGTTGTGGCTCATTATCTGCTTGCCCTGCACATCAGACATATGTTGAGCTGAGGAATACATGCATGCTCACAAGTGTACAGGTTGAATAGTGTTTTGGTTTCAGCAGTATGTCAAGCTGTAACAGTGTAAATGTATTGGGGTCATTCTGTGGATACTGAAAACCACAAAGAACACCAGAGAATAGAGGTTTAGATCAACTTAGATTGGATCATATCATACAATATTACACTCATGATCTAGATTGAACCATTGAACATTTCCCCATTTATTTAGTCAATCTACATGGCACAGGTCTTATCTTTATCTTGATGCACTAATCCAGTGGGTTTGGGTGACTGAAGTGTGATGCTGTGAAGGGAAATAAGTGTGTGCATACATTACACAGTCATGAGTGCAGTGTTTTCCAAGTAGCTGCCTGTGTGATTGATTGGTTGAAACTGTAAGGACCACACCACCATTGGGCTTCCTGTTAGGAAGTCCAGTGGTGGTGTGGTCATGCATTTACATGGAGCTGTTCCTGCACTCAAGGTTGTTACAGTTTCAAACACAAACTCACATGACTCTATGTCCTTTCCCTCTGCCCTCTACAGGAAATGTCTTTGTGGTGAGCCTGGCCTTTGCTGACTTGGTTGTTGCATTCTACCCCTACCCGCTGGTGTTGTACGCCATCTTTCATGATGGTTGGTCACTGGGTGAGACCCAGTGCAAGGTGAGCCATGATTGTATTTTTATTGCTGAATTTGTTTTAATTTTTTTTAACAACCTTGATCTTATTTGTGCTGTATCATTCAAGTCAAGTCAGTTTTACTTATATAGTCCAAAATCACAAATTTGCCTAAGGGGCTTTGCAATATGTACAGCATACACCACCCTCTATCCTTAGACACTCAGTTCAAATAAGAAAAAACATACATAAAAAGCCTTAAACAGGGCCAAAAGGGAGAAACCTCAGGAGAAACCTACAGAATAGTCAGAAATATCAATACTAAAAATAAAATATGGAGGAACCAAGTGTAAATATTAGGCTGGATGTCACCAACTTCCAGGTGCTGCTGAAATAGGTAGGACCTGAGCCATACGACCTCCAGGATACCATTCATAGGTGGAGAAGAGGCTGAACTCCACCTCTTCCTTCATCTGAAGCTCAGTAGCTGTCTGTCCCTCTGCTCCGTGAAGTGCATTTATAAACATCTCACACACTCAAACTTGGGGCGTACCCAAATACAAATACATTATAAAGCACAAATAGTGGGTTTCTTACGAATACTTGTTTCATACAAATATTTTAAAAATTATTTGTTTTTGGGAAGAAAAAAACAAATACCAAATACCAGTGCGCAGGTCAGTTACATCGCTATCTCAGTCTTTGTCCTCTACTCCACTGTTACGTCTATCAGCAGGTCTCAACAAGGGGAGCTACATCCACCTGCTACATGACGCACATTTCCTAATTTGGACATCACTCCCGCAGTTGGGGGTGTTCCCCAGATATAAAGCTGAGCTACTGACACATGTGAAGCACTCCCAAGGGACTCTCCATAACCTGTTGTTCCTCTTCTCCTTTCCACAAAGTTAGGTTGTAAAAAATAGGCAATAAATAAAAAGTGCAAAGCAATAATCCCTTTTGAAGTTCTTCCCTACACATTACATGGTGGGTTGTCTCCGTGTTATGGTTGTATAAATAGATAGCGGTCTGTCTGCAATGAGGTGATGAGTAAAGTTTTAGCTCAGTAGTCAGCGCAGTCGTCCAGTTTGAGACTCAGTGTGGCAGACCTCCTTCCTAAGGTAGTTTATTCATTAACACTGATTGTAACACTCTTCCCTAAGATTAAAATCGTAATAAAAACAAAACAGGATTTTTAAGCCTCTTTCCACTTTTATTCGAATACAAATACAAATAATTTTGCTGCTGCAACAAATACAGATACAAATACAAATACTGGACCTTCTGCACATCCCTAACTCAAACTCAGTGCTGCAACATCGCTCCTAGTATATCTGGACAATTTATCGTGCTCTAACATACAGTGAGCGAGGATGTTGGGAAGACACTGTCAGTGAACTATGTGTGTAGGGGGAGGAGGGGCATCAGCACTCTAACCCTTGTCACTGCTTTTTGCTGCTGGCTGAGTGGACAGGACAATGGTGTTAGAAATAATAGTATATACTGTAGAATTGCTCATTTGGTTACAGATCTTTGTATTTACTACTACTCATTGGAAGTAGTTAAACTACAGTAACAACAGTTTTACTCAAAGTAGCAAGCTACACTGTAAGCTACTCAGAAAAAGATAGCTTAAAACACTAGCTATTTCTCATCAAGGAACCTCTACTGTAAGTTAGTATAATAAAGAAATGCACTCATTATTTTATGGTGAAATTCATTACAGCACAAAACAAATTAATCAGGGTGTCAGCAACTCAAGCCTGCAGTGTGGTACTATACATTTTACTGATAAATCAATGGCATAGAATTTCATTACCAAATAAAGTTTAGTTTCCATTTCACTGCTCTGTTTCTGTCTGTTCTCTCTCTCTCTCATACATCATAGGAAGTAAAGATTTCTCTGCCTCTGCTGCATTGTTTTAGACTATTCTTTTTTTTTCTGTCTCTTGTGAGTACTAAGACTTTTAATCCTGGAATCATTCTGACCAGCCTGAATGTATCAATCATTAGTTATATATTAGTGTTGATGGATTTTGAGCTGTTATGTCTCTCTTTCTCTCTCATTCAGGTGAGCGGCTTCCTGATGGGCTTGAGCGTCATTGGTTCCATCTTCAACATAACAGGCATTGCCATCAACCGCTACTGTTACATCTGCCACAGCTTCAGCTATGACAAGCTGTACAACTACCGCAACACTCTGCTGCTGGTCGCACTCATCTGGCTCCTGACAGTTGTAGCCATTGTCCCCAACTTTTTTGTTGGCTCGCTACAGTACGACCCACGCATCTACTCATGCACATTTGCACAGACAGTCAGCACTGCCTACACCATCACAGTGGTGGTCATCCATTTCTTTGTGCCTATTGCTGTGGTCACCTTTTGCTATCTGCGCATCTGGATCCTGGTCATTCAAGTGAGGCGGAAGGTTAAGTCCGAGGTGCGCCCTCGTATCAAGCCCAGTGACCTGAGGAACTTTATCACCATGTTTGTGGTGTTCGTGCTGTTTGCAATTTGTTGGGCACCACTCAATTTCATTGGGCTCGCTGTTGCAATCAACCCTGAAGCAGTGGCACCTCGCATCCCTGAATGGCTCTTTGTAGTAAGCTACTTCATGGCTTACTTCAACAGTTGCCTTAATGCCATCATCTATGGCCTGCTGAACCAAAACTTCCGCAGGGAGTACAAGCGGATCATCATGTCTGTGTGGATGCCACATCTCTTCTTTCAGGAGACATCACGGGGGGGTACTGAAGGCATGAAGAGCAAACCCTCACCAGGACTCAATAACAATGAGCCAGTGAAAGGAGAAACTCTGTGACACTCTGTCCCTCAAAATCTTTGTCCCTCTTCTTCTGTCTTCACATGTACAGTGCCATCGATCAAACTTTATTCTCTACTGTGCCAAAGTCTCAACAAACTCTAGATAGAGTGACCAACAGTGAACTTGAGTGAAGTTAAAATGAAAAAAGAGGCATATTCACAACAATAGCTGTGTTATTCATTATTTTAAGAGTGTCATTCTTAAAACCTAAGGCTCATCAATTTTGGTTTGTACTGATTTTATCTAAAAAACACCCAGATTATTTTAAAATTAGATATTTCGCCTTGATTTTTTATTTCCATGACTAAAACATTGCTTAGTTTACACTTAACCACCATAGATGACAAGTACAGCTCTTTTTATGATTCCTTTAACAAAGCAAAAAGAAAGATGGAGACAAAACACAAAGTAGCTATAGTATGCTGCAGGGAAAAAATAACTAAAAGTTGAATCTGCCATGGATATACATAGTCCCAGAGGATGAACTCTAATGTATCTTGATTAGTACAACAAGTAGTTCAAAATTTAACTCCCCAGAGGATGAACCCTTTTTATGTTAGGCACTCACGCTAGTCTCAGTTAATATTTGATTGTTTGCATGTTATTGTGCAGCACATGATTTACATCCAGTCGCAAGAAGTAGTTTGCACGTCTGATTGCATGTTCAACTTTGATGCCAGAGACCAGAGTTATTGTTCTGTCAAGAACTCAAGTAATGACCAACAAGTATGATTGCAACCACAATGTTTCCCTAACTTGCCATACTGTAGATGCCATGTGTAGATATTGTTAATAATACATCATTTCATGTTCAAAAATGTGTAATCTGGAATGTAGCGGACTTGTCTAATATAAATGCTCTTTCTGGCAATAGGGTTAGGAGATCTTTGATCTTTCCTCTAGCAGCTTCCTGGGGACAAACTTTACATTTTTAGTTCCACTACCAGTAAAGCTGCATCCAGACCGAAATCAGCCCTGTGTTTAAACAATACAAGGGTGTTTGGGATGTGTTGGCAAGGTATCTGTGAGAGAATGAAATACGATCCAGGAAGTCCAGTTAGAGCTAAAGATGAATGAGTTTAAGGCTTATCAGATGCCAAAATACCACATAGCAGTTTGGAATACTTACAAACAGGATTTTACAATTCTGGAAAGTTATCACAGCGGAAAATATTTTGGGCCCTATTTTAATCACACAAGCACAACAAATGGAGCATGGCAGGTCTTGGGTTCACAGACTGTGTGGGTGTCTCCAGGCACACCTGCTATTTTGGATTATGTAGGCAGCAGTGCAAAGTGCAAAAGTGCTGGATAAAGGTGGATATAGATCAGAGGCTGGTGATTAATAAATAGCCTCTCATCACTGGTTTCATAGCTCTGAAACAGCTGAGCCAATCACAGTGAAGCATGACAACAACAGCTCACCAAATGGAAATATATTCTTCAGGAAGTCATATTATTGTCTTGGGGTGCAGAGTGTCATGACATGAACTCACACTACCACACATTAAATTATTCTTCTTAGATTTTTACTCGCAAAGCTTTTAATGCACTTACAGTAACATAACAAGTGTAGTTGTCATCAACTCGAGTACTTCACCTGGTTCACTGTCTCTCCTCTGCTGCTGAGCCCTGCCCTTGCTGAAACACAGAGAGCAGAGGAGAGTAGCACGACCATAAATGACAGCAAAATGCAGTAGAGCATCTCCCACTCAGCTGAAACGAAACAAGTGCACATAAATAAGGTAAATAACATAAATAAACAGTCTCTACTGAGTTTTGCTGTTAGTTATGGTCACGCTACTCTCTGCTCTCTGTGGTTCACCGTGGGCGGGGCTGAGGTGTGTGTGGTTATTCTGTAGCAGGTGTCACCAGGTGGTTTAATGACGGTAAACACAGTGAACCGCCATGCGTAATGACACTCCACTATGGTGCGACACTTCTCTAACCAGAGGCTGCAGATTTATCAACATATCTGTGCTACTGCCTTCAGATGCTGGAGGGATTTGATGAACTGAAGGAGAAGCTTTTCATATAGTACAAAGCAGCTGTGGACAACAGATACTATAAGAATCACCCACCTTCATTTATAGATCAATGCAGCCTGATTTACTGACTTTCCTGCTTCATTTTAATGTCTTGCCGATTTAATTGCATCTACTGATTTTGAAGTGTGAAAATAACTTATTTATATTTCAAGCATTAATCTGTTATTGGAACGCATTTGCAGCAAGTAGTTAGTTTGCTCTTGTTGATAAAATCACCAAAGCAGCAGCAGATTGACGTGGAAAAAGATGTGGTTCTGAGATATCTATTTTATCACCAGTAGCATAGGCAGAAATCACAAAGTGGGTGGGCACAGAGAAATCAGGTGGGCCTAGCCCGTCAAAGACCAATCATGCTAAATTGGTTCTGAAATGCATAATATAAGTTAACCAAAATAGGCCATTACAACTATACATGCCTGAATGCACCACAGTTTAATCATACAAGCCTTATATATCATCAGAGGTAATGTTTCAGGCACCAAGACAAACATTAACAGTATTGCACAGCATGGCACAGTGGCCACATATTCAAACACACACAGCTGACAGATGCAACTGTGCAGCATATGGATAGAGGTAGACAAGCACCAACATACTCAGTAATATTAAAAATGACGCTTGAATATAGCCTGGCATGGTGGCGACATAAACCACACAAATGAATGCACACACACACACATACACAGATTGCAGACGCAACAACATCAGCATGACTTCCAATTGTACACCCAACAAAAACTATATCCAATAAACAACAAATTTGAAATAGACAATAGGCTACTACAGTCCGAAATTGTAAATTAGCTTACTTTTGATGATTACAGCAGGACACGATGGTGCTTGGTGTTGAACACTGAAATTATTTCATCATAGTCCAATGGTTCAGTCAGTTCTCTTTCAAAGGAGAGCAGGAATAGAGTTCAGTCTGTATGTCAACACTGATGCCCTGATGGCAGTTTTTATCTGACTGACAGCTGAAAAGAGTCTTTCAACAGTACAGCTTGTTGTTTTTGCTGCTGCTAATGGGGGAAGGGCTATATCAGTGCGTGTCATTACTACTTAGCACATGTTGAGGAGAAACTGGTGCAGGAGTAGGTGTCCGGGTTGAGAATAATGGCTGAACTTGAGCTGAATTCTTTTCCTCCTGCTCCTAACAACTTCTTTTTGTGACAAACTTAATCAAACTGCTTTCTTTTACCATGGTTTTTATCTTAACTTACATTAAAAGCAGCTAGCTAGCAGACAGTAGTCTTCTGTTCTTCTGTGCAGCAGCGCAGGCCGTACACTGAGTGAAAGAGGAGGGGCTGCTCACTATCTGGCATTTGCGAAATGCACTGCCATTCAAAAATTCTGACCTATCAACATAATGATATGGTAAACAAGAATAAAGAAACAAGAATTGTTTTATTTCTATTGGTCACATAGTCTCATTTGAAACAGTATTCATTGACTGTTATTCACTGGGTGATCCAGCAAAAAAGGAGGCCTGTGGGCTGACCCACAGCTACGTGCCAGTTTCTCACAAAGTCTAAGATCCAATTTCCACCAAAACACAACAATACAGCTGTTGGGCCGTGGCTACAAGTTTGGCTATCAGCGATAATTAATGATTATCAAAGATGATTGTTAATTATTAAAATCAATAAAATTATTAATCAGAATTAATAATAACGGGGCACCACCCTGGACTCAGGGAAAAAGATAGCCAATTCAGTCTCAAAGTGTACTAATCTATGAATTTGGGACTTTGATTAATAATTAATTTAATAACTATAAACAAAATCACCATATCAGTAATTAGTTAAGGTTGAAGGATTTGGAGTTCTTTACAGAGCAGGGGTTGGCAAAACTCATTCTTGTGCAACATTAAAACATACAACAGGTATATCCAAAAGCATTTATTTAACAAAAGAGTAAAAGCAACACACAATACTAATCTAGCTAAGTGTACCTATATACAAGTGTGAGTGTGTGTGTGTAGGGAAGACAATAGCAAGATGGCTGCAGTCACCTGGTGACTAAGCACATGGCATGCCAACAATTTGGCTGATAAAGGGAACTACAGAGATAAAAGGCCAGACCATGTGGTGGCTTGAACCACATGTGCTGCCTGAACCAAAGTTAACTAGGTTTTAACTTCTTAACTGTGTGGCCTCTATTCAAGGCCAATTGGTGTATGCTAAAGGTGCCAGGTTAAAATGGTGTTAGTTGCATGCAAGACCTAGTTACTGGATGTAACATGTGTTAAGCATGCTAACATTAACCTAGCGGTGTGGCTATGCAGTAACCTGACTATAGGCAACAAGGACATCACAACAACAGTTCAATGTATAACCTTAACCAAATCAATACACGTACACTACATTGTTTGAGTTAAACATTCTTGCTTAGCCGTGCTATGCTTCACTGTGTTGCTAGGCTATACCCAGTTGTTACCAGTCCATGAAGGAAGAGATGCTTTGTGGCGTTCTGCTTTGTAGCTGGTGAATCCGTGGGTGAGTCAGGCTTAGAAGGCTTTGGCTCTGAAGCTGAAAGATGCAGGCGATGCTGGGGAGACAGCACTCCAGTCGTGCAGAGGGCCCAGGTCACTCCTTTGTGTAGAGTTAGCGGCAAGCTAACTCCATTTCGCGGCTCCTGTACTTGTTAAACTGGCCAGCAGACTTGTGTGTTAGCTGCTGGCACAAGGAAACTTAGTTTCTGAGTCTTAGGCAGGCTCTTGCGTCTTCTGCCGTAAAGAAGACTGTGTGTGTCTGCTGTGAGCAGGCCACACAAGAGATCAGAGAGCTGCTCCAGCAGCTGCTGGAGGTGTGAAAGACCAAGCAGCTGCTCCTGCAGCTGAAGGAGAAAGAGAGCAAGGAGCTGCTCCTGCTGCAGCTCGTGGAGAAAAGAGAAAGATAACAGAGGAATCTCTAGTTTTGATAACCTGGATCCATGGGTGGAGCTTCACACTTTGGGTGCGAACCCCCAGTGCTCAGGTTTCTTGGAGTCTTGGAACATGTGATAAACTGTGGTCCACATGTAGTCATTTGAATGAACCTCCCACCTCTCCTCCCGTCTGTGCACCATGTGCTCTGCACTGGTCACCAAATTACCACACAGACAGGCAGAGTTTCATGGTAAGGAAAATATCAAACAGTTGGAGTGCTGCTTGCACTAGTTGTTACGCCTTCATGAAAATAAAGGCTTTTATCTTTAATCATGACGATCACGAGTTAGATAAGTAGTAACAGTAAAATACAACAGTCACATTCAAAGTAATCCACAACGAATGTGCGCCAGCATGTTCAGCCAATGCAGTGCCTTGTCAGATGATGTTAAGTTGTGTAGCAGCAAAAGCTGAACGAGGTTCAAATTTTTTGCCGGGTGATCCTGCATTGTTTCACCAGAGCTCCCTGCGTTGGCACCTCCACTACGTCAATGCACTGCCCCCATACTACTATATTACCCCATCTCACCCAAATAGTTCCAGGAACTAAGGAACCCCAGAATCTAACTCACAGACTAAATCAGGTATTTCAAGTCCCTTTTGCACTTTCCTGTTTACATTTCCACCGCATCTGAAAAACTGCAAAGATTAGGCAAAGTAGTCTGACAACAGATTGAAAAAACCACCGTATTTGAAACACCAACATGATCATGTTTTTGTTTGTCAATTACTGTTGCATGACTCTGATATTTGAATGGAAGTAACAAATTGATGCAAAAGAGACATGCAGAGGTGGTAATAGACTGACAACTGCCTGTCTCCAAAGAGGCAATGATCTGCTGAGTGTCTTGGTGGGTAGTCAGTTCTAGAATATAAACACATTAAGTTAAATAGCAAATTAAGTTTTGTGCAGTCTTGTTGGGAAGTCGAACTACATAACTGTTTTTAACGTCAACAAATTATAAGAAATCTAATATTGATACCAGTGGTACCCAGTGACGACAACTCCTTATTGTGCGAATGAAGTTGTACACAAGTTGTCGCAGCCTGAGGCTTGTGTTTGACAAATCAATTTTGTAAACTCTGCCCTGATAGTTCCTAGGTCATTAGAAGCCACTACCTCCAGAGCAGGGCCAGGAACTTAGATCCTGGTTCCTCTAGGTGAAATGCAGGTAAAGGTCCTGAGTTCCTAAGAACGCTCCTGGGTTCCTTGAACAGCTCCTGGGGGGGAAAGAGACACTTTTGTAAAATGGGATGAAACGAACATTGCGACCTTTAGGGGCCTTTAGCTGTTAGATTTCTGTTCTTTCACATTTATTTCTGTCATCTGAGTTTCAGCTGCTTATTAATTCAAAATAATTAATGATGATATTGATGCTTTTTTAAAGTAATAAAGCTGAAATTGATGAGCCCTAAACATTCATTGTAATTTACTATGTACCATGTCCTCATGTACACCTCAGGGTGCCTGCCTCCTCTACTGTTTGGGCAATATGTTTTTGAAAGTAGAGGTACCAAGAGATTAGTAATTTCGATGTTTTACATCGTAAAACCTATGATGTTTGTCTGAAAGTCACAGACAGCGGCTTCATTATCCTCTTGGATTTCTGTACTGTATTAGTAATGTACTACTGTGTGAAGTGTTTTGGTGCACCAAATGTTTTCAAAGGTATACTGTGTAACAGTGATTACTGTATCTTTCATTTTTACCAGAATAATGTTTCAATTATTTTCTCATATCTTTTTTATGACAACCATGAGTAAATGCACTACAGCTACACTTTCTTAGCGGTTGATGCCTCAAATTCCTAATGGGCATTTCCATGGTTTGTCAAATGTGCCTGATTTATTGCTCATAGCCTCAAAACGAAGATTTTACCGAACAAACCATGCTGACAAAAGGCTATGGTGGAATTACAGGTATATTATTATTAAGCTCTCCTACCAACATCACTCAGCAGCTGATAGGCTAGTGTCAAGGTGTCTTCAGACTGAACAGAAGCCGATTTTAGAGGTGTCACAACTGCATATAAAGTAAAAACAAAGATGTGGCTGGACACAGCAAATCATTCTGAGGCAGAGATGCATCTGTGATGTTGAAAATGTTTCAACGCTTTATGACTACAACTCATGTAGTGCATAAGTATAAAGACAAGATTTAAAGGGAGAGACTAGAGGAAAATACCAGGAAAAATGGCAATTTCTGGTAAGTTTTAAGATGTGTCTGAGCTGTCACACAAACACACACATACAAGCCATATCAAAATCATGTTGGTTCTTGTACACTTATCAGGGAGAATTGTTATGGCTTTACACTCTGAATTTTATCATCTTGAGAGGTTGAAATCTGGTATTTTAAAATGCTTAAAGGCATGTTTGCACATTCATTTTCAATGTCCTGATGCCATCTTAACTGTGAGGAACCACATTTTTCTGTGATTTAGATTTAGACCAGTGTGACAAGACCATTCCTTTTATTTTTTAGTTGTCCTTTTTATGTCGCATCTTAGCAGTGAATTACACGTTTGTATGCTATACACAAGAAACTGGCCACCTGACTTGCAGTAATACATATGTTTCTTGCTAGCTTACATCTAACACCTGTATACAGTCAGCACACTCTCTATTTGGGGTGAATAAACACAAACCCAAAAACCACTCTAGAGGTCAAATTTGTGCAAATAACATGAGACAAGAAATTGCTTCTGAAATCAGTTTGAACACACCTTCGGTCATTGGACAAATGCAGCGCTATCAATTCCTGGTTTGTCTGTTAAATTGTTAGAACATTAGGTAGTTATAAATTTATAAAACACAAACCCTGAAGCTATATAAAAGCACAATTATCTATGACGCCTGGGCAACAGTGTACTTATGCAGTTTACATGTTTAAATCTTAGTAAAGTTTTAATCTTAGTAATGATGAGAATCACCACTTTCTCTATGCATTTCATATTTCATATGATTACCAGAGAACATGACAGCAAAAGAAGCTTACTCAGTACTTACTGAATAATGGTACTGTTTTTATCCAGTGTATCTTAGTAAAAAACCAAGGGAATCAGTTGGTGCAAACTGATCTCCAGGCTTCTCATGCTGTATTCCATGGTGGTAAAGAATGTGCATGTGAGTTTTTTGACTGATCTATTATGTTTGAATTGTCTTTTATTAGTTCTGCTTTTGCTTTGGGTTGGATGATTGTGGCTTGGGGTATGATGGTAACTGTGAAAACAGCTGCTGAAAAGATTAAGATAATAATGACGATATGAAACAATAAGTATGATTATGATAAATGGGTAGAAACTGATGGTGCATATGAAATATGTCTGCTATAAATGCAATGATTAAGGCATGAAAAAGACATAGTATTGTTTCAAAGGAGCACTAAGCGATTTTTGGATGGATTTTTTTCAAAGATTCTTCCTAACCTCCTCTGGACCATACTGACATATGCATCTAAATAATTTCAACAATAAACCTGCAAGGCTTACAAGAGTGCAACGTAATGAGAGGCATAGTACAAGGATATACTGTTACATTTCAAATATTGGCCAGAGAATTATTTATCTCAATAGCAGAGAACCAGGGCTTTATTTGAAACCGGCTTAGAGACAGGCCTTTATAAGTATATAAGTATATCTGATCATCTTAAAGTAAGAAGCCTCCCAGTTTCCTGGTTCGCGTTTATTTTAATTAGCTGTTAATGCAAACAACACATTCATGTTTACTTTGTTTTCTTGATAAAATTAGCATAATGTACATTTCCAGTTTCCACAGCACTAATTCCATCATCTTCTCTAACAGAAATACTGTTATGGTCATTGTTAAACTACTGTCAATCACACTCAACACTTCCTTCACAGATTTTTCAGCCGCTCTGTAGCTCAAAGGGCATAATACCTCTTGTTTCAGATTGGCTTTTAATAGCTTGTAATGCAGGAAGTCTTAAATTTCATTGACTCAACAGTTATCGAAAAAATGGTAGAAGTGACTGAAATTTTATTGAGTTCTGTCCATGTTCTGAGCCAGTATTTCTGATATATGAAGAAACTGAGCAGCAGAGTGGTGGCTGCTGTAGATGTGAATATTATGCTTAATGTACCATGTGAGCTATCATGGTACAGGTAACTCAAATCCCATCAATGTTTTTTTTACTTACTTTAACTTTACCTTTATTAGTGACAAGTCTTTATTTACTTGTGCTGCCTCTTATTTGAGACCTGGCCATTTGATTATTGGTTTTTATTTGAGAAATTACAGTATGGTAACCAGTGGTGTCTTGGATAGGAAGGATATCTTAAAATCTTTGGTCAGGCCAAAGTTGGTCAAGACCAGTTACTGTATTAGTTGTTGGTGTGTATCCAGATCCAGCTGCAGTTTACAGTTTGTAAATGATTTCTTAACATTGTTAGATTGTGAGAGAATTTTTGAACATTTTCCCTTTTTTATCATGTACTACTGAACTGGCATAAGTAAAAACTCAATCCCACAGTTGTCTATTTCTATGAGTTGTTTTTTGTTGTTGTTTTTTTTTTTGGTGCAAATTTGAAAAATATCACAATATTTTCTTTCAGATTTCATTCAGATTTGTGCAGCCTTGATGGAGATGCTCTCTGGGTGCCTCCTGGTTAATGACTGATGGACTGACTACCAGTTAGTTGGTTGCAGTATTAATTACAAAGACATACACATTAAAAGACCAGATGTCTGTTGTTGAGGTTAAGATTTGCTGTTTTGTCAGGAAACATTTAAAAATGAGGTAAATTGCATTTGATATAACTTCTAAAGTCTCTGAGTAACAAAGAACATGTTGTCAAGGGGAGAACAGACTCCTCTCCCTGTTCACTTGGCTCCCAGCATACCATAGTGTTTGTAGCAGCAGTGCATTAGTAGCTTTGATATACAATTTTTCAAGTCCATTTTGTAGGTTGGAGTATGAGTCTTATATCATTGTACATATAAAATGATAGAATCCAGGGTTTTAAATAAGGCTGCAGGAAAATAAGCATGGTGGTTTTGGTGGTTTTTAATAAGCTAAAACAGCCAATTATATATCAATTTTTATATATTTTTTTCTTTTTAAGCCAAACTGTTTCAGACTAACAATGGGTCTCATTCACAAACAGTGTGTATGCACAAATGATTTAAGAACATTTGTGGCATTCATCAATTTTCTCGTACTTAGAATTTTCTCGTAGGTATGAATGTGATCCAGAGCTGTTGTACATGTCATGAATAGATCAACTCTGCCTTTCTTCACAGGGGAGAAACACTTTTTTGACTTACAATTATAATTTCCTCCAAATTAACCTGAATTAATTTGGAGTTTAAATATGATACCAAAGTTAACTAAAATTAAATATATAATTTAAACAAACTTATAGCAAAATTAATATTCCATTTACAATGTTATTATCATGGCTGCCAATTTAGATTTTCTGATTTTTATTGGTATATTTCAGTGCAGCAACTTCCACATTTCAATAGTTGTTGGAAACTTCTCTCACTCCAACAGCTGCCTCTGTGTCTCTCTGCAGGTCTGTGTCCAGTATTATCCTGTGTTGCAGCTGACAATTTAACATCACCTGCAGACTATAATATTCTCCTCTAATATTTCTGTGATCTGTGCTTTGATGACATGTTAGCTTGATTCCTATTTTATAATTATTTTGGGTCTCCTAAATTTGTTATGTATTTGTGTTTTGATTTCTGAAAGCAGGACCAAGCTTTGCTGTGTTTTTACTCTTTGGGAATTTTTTTGTGAATTAAACTCACCCACAAACTGAGTGGAACATGGAGCCTTATATGGCAATTTCAGGGGTGTGGATTATGTTAATGATCACATCTCATGAATGCACACCTTATGAACAGGTGGCATTCATCAGGCTGAAAAGAGCGATTTAGGACAAGTTCAGGCAGTTAAGAGAGTTTGCTGAATCCCACATAGGATTCTCTTATTTTCTTCTTATTGCATTGTGCAAGAACAAATTTAAGAGAAATATAAGAAAACATTCATGCACGAGTCTCTGATGGTATTTTTAAAGAGAACCATGACCTTCCAGGATAGACCTGGATCTATTCCTTTAAATATTCCTGAAAAGTACTGGACCTGAAATGCTGGTCCAGTACTTTTCAGGAATATTTATAGTGTGAAATGTTGTATAATCTGCTATAGACAACCACTTCCATGCATTCTGGCGCTGCACACCAGTTGGTCGGAGGTCATGGGAAAGCCGTTCGAGATCCTCACTCCCACCCCTCCCCCTGGCACCCTTTTTTAAAATTAATTTATTCATTCATTTTGTGTGTTGTTGTAATAGGAAAAAATTTTTAAAAAAAAAATTCTGTTATCCACCTGTGGTAAAGAATAATAATAAAAAAAGAAATGTTTTATAATCTTCCAACATATAGTACATAATATATTAATATAAAATGCTGTGTTTCTCTTAAACCTGCATTAATTTACATTCTGTTATCAAATGACAGAGATTTTAATGCCACAATCAATTAACACCCAACTCTGCAGCTTTTTTAAACATCTCTTAGCTCATTTTTTTGGTTTTACAGCAGCACATTTACAGTATGATCAATTCTGAAGAACCCTCATAGGCACACATTTCTAGCACAAACAGTCCCTGCCAAGATCCATACAGCAGACAGTTACGAAGTGGCTGCTGAACACAGAATCTAGAATGTATAAGCTGGACTTGTGTACTGTCAGCTTGTTTGGGTGTTTGTTCTGCCCCTAGTGGCAGATAAAAGATAAATGCAGCTTTAAATCTGTAATGATTTTACAAGTGCATTGTGGTTCAAATTTATATTGACATGTATTATTAGAATATAAATACCTCAGTTTGACATTTCGTAGACTTGCAGTGTATGTTTTCATCATTTAGTTTTTACTGTACATAATATTTTTTTGCAAATTAACTAGAAGCAATAGAAGTGTGAGCTGCGTCCTACAGGGCAATAGTCAGACTCAATGGTTACTCCAAAAAGAGGCACCTATTATTTTGAAACCCCCCCTCACCCCACAAACAACATTAACTTAACATTGACTAAGAAAAACCTGCTCAACTCTACAAAAAGGGCACAGCAAAATCACAACATATTACATTTTACAATACTCTCAGTTCCCTGCATTCATACATTAACCTCGAACTGTACTTAGAGCGCAACAAACTCAACAATATATCTGGGCACTGCATCTGTGTACCTGTTTCTCTCAGTTACATCTCCGACTGAGAGAAACACAGATTGCTTCCGTAAACAACTGCGGACTGAGGTAATTCTGCCATTTACCAAAATAAAAGAATTTCCAAATAAATTACAAACAAGGATTAGTATCATTAAAGTAGCTCCCATATGTTGATAACACTCTTGAAATTGAGACACACAGGATATTATTCACTAACTTAAAGTTTGCTGAAATAACAAAACCACTTTACCACAGTTGCAAAACAAAAATATGTTTTTATTTTTTTAAATCAAAATAACTTCTCAAACAAACGCATCACGAATCAAAGAATGAACAAATTATTAAATATTACCGACTACCTGTTAGTAACATACAAGACACTGGCACTTGGTTATTAATAAATTACACTCGATAGATTACTCCTTCCACGATGTCATGTGCCTAAAATGTTCTGGACTGTTCTCATGGGTTTTGAGTATTTCACTGCAATTTTTCCAGTCATTGAGTCCATTACTGATTGGTTTATAGTTTTTTTTTTTGGTTGTTTTTTTGTGACAACAGCTTGCAGCAGAAGCAGTAAAGATTTTTTTTCTTGGAACCACCCGGCTTCTCTTGATTTTCTTTCCATTCACTAATTATCTGTAAAAGTGGTGGTGATTGGAACTTCTCCCATGCTCTCCCTTTGGAAATGTAGAGTCTTATTTTACCTGATATGGCCTCTGTTGACTAAGTCTATCCTCACCATATCAGACAGGACTGCCAGTCAGCAGGATCTATAGGTGCTGCCTTGATGGACTCACATACATCAGGATCTGTTCCAGTTGATGGTGTCTGCAGGCTGTAGAGTAGTAGCAGGTTGTGCTGGTTGTTCTTTCACCTGCAGGCAAATCTAGACATAGATAATCCTTTAGTAAGGACACACAGTGATTCATAAATTACAACACATCAGGCAATAAACACATCTGAAGCATAAATTATAGAACAGTTGACCAGTACTGTTCAATTACATGAGTGAAAAAAAGGTCAAGAATCTAGGTTTAAATTATTTTTGATGGGAATAAGTTATTCTAGCTTTAATGTGTCCTGTAGACAACTTGAATAAATATAGATGGTTGCAGTCTAATATTGATTAGTATTTAAGTTAGCTATGTTCCCTTTCTCAAAATAGAAATGATATTCATGATTCAATATATTTTATAGCACTAGTGTTACCATGACATTGCAAGCATGTACAAAACCATTTAATAATAGATAATAAAAATGAAAAAACAATGAATGAATGAATGAAAATGAAAGAAATAAAGTCTGTAAGTGCAAGCTGCAGTTCCCATGGCTTTCTGTCATTGTGAAGGGTTACAAAATGGTTAAAGGTTTGGCCAAAGTACTTGTGGAAAAATGGACAAAACATTCCAGGTGACCAGGATGAGTTATGTTTGTTCATAACTGATTGTGAACATTAACAGAATTATAGCAAAAATGTGTCTGGATTTGGCCATATTGACATTAGTTAAATAACTGCAGCTGTAACATGCAAAAAGAACTCACCTGCTGCAAGCTGTTTCACTGGAGGTAGCTGGAGTGCTTGATATGGTGTTAGATGTTGCTTGACCTGCAGCTGTATTCAAACATACAGAACATCCATCCTGTTACACTACTGCACTGCAAGTCCTTTGTGTCATTCTACTGCATATAAAGTAACACTGTACAAATAAACTTCATTTAATTTGACTAAGCTCCTCTCTCCTCCTCCTCCTCTCCATCTGTATGTATTCATGTAACATCAATGCATGTCACTAACTTGGCTTCGTCCACGAAGTTTTTTGTGCTTTCTCATCCTGCAGGAAACCCTGGGTTGCAGGCCTAGCCTTTGCGGTCCTTCGCAGTCCTGTTGGCATCCTTCCCTGGCTATTGCTACTGCTATTGCTGCTGTTATTGTTATTGTTATGATTGTTGATATTCTGTCCTCCTCCCTCCCCCTTTCCCCTCTTTCTTTCTCTCTCTCAACCCAACCGGTCAAAGCAGATGGCCGCCCACCAAGAGCCGGGTTCTACTTGAGGTTTCTACCCGTTAAAGGGGAGTTTTTCCTTACCGCTTGCTCATGGGGGAATTGTTGGGTCTCTGTAAATTAAGGAGTATGGTCTTGACCTGCTCTTTGTGAAAAGTGCCCTGAGATGACTTTTGTTGTGATTTGGCGCTATATAAATAAAAATTGATTGATTGATTGATTAATTGATTGATTGACTGACTACATTTGACTACATACTACAGACCTACATTTAATTAGTAACAATGTGTAATTGTAACATTCAATAACAACAACAACAATAGTAATAATAATGACAACATAGCAGTGTATTATCAGTTACACAGAGACCACAAATAACTGGCTGAGCTTACCTGCTTCAGAGAGTGGTGTAGATTGGAGATCAGATGTAACTTCTCCAGCAACTTGAGACTTCTGCAGATATTTCCTGAGAGCATCTGGACAGTTACAGAGTAGATTTTACAGTCAAACACATGTAGCTGCAGAGAAGGATAAACAACTGCTGCAGCCTATTGCACCAGCTGTGTGTAAGTTCAAACTTAGTTATAACGTAAAGTTGTGATTTATGCATTACTAAAATAAAAGCTTGCACCATGGAGATAAGTTACAACATAACTCTGAGTAACTTAATATTTACACACATGTCTCTAAGGTAGGTGTCAATCATAAAATGTCACAGAACTCACTGATGGTAAAACAGCAGTTTTTCTGCCACACAGCATAATTTTCTCATTAATTACTGCCATTTTACAACACATCCAGTGTAGACCTAATTTATGATATTTCAATATCGATTTAATTTACTACAATGTGCTACGATGCCAAGTGGCTCATGCCAGTTTACACATAGCTGGTGCAACCCAGTGCAGAAATCTATGTTTTTATGGATATAGCGTTAGCCATTATCACTGATATTGGTCAGTGAAATTTCAGCACAATGCCTTATGTTGTAGGAAGGAGCAGTTATTCAGATAGCTCGCTACTGACTTACCATTAAGATTCATATCCTTCAATCTGTAATGTTATCTGAGTCTAGCGGCTATTGTAGCATCATTATAAGGCATTAGCTCTATTGCTACTGAGCCAACTAGCTGCTACAAATGAAACGTCTAACATAACACACAAAACAGCATTTTAATGTGTTATGACTACGTACCTTTATATTGGGCTTTCTTTTCCTCCTACTCTTTTCTCTGTTTTCTTCCTTGTGCAACTGAGGGTTTGGACCTTTTCATCATGAAATAAATGTGAATATCTATTGACATCTCCTCACAGACTTTGTGATGCATCATCCCCCTATTTCATTTTTTTTAATCTATTTTTTAAAAATCGAATTTTTTCCTTTTAGGGCAACCAGCACCCACCAGACAAGGTGGCGCCCTAGTCGACCGCCTATATGGCCTATGCCTTGAGCCGGCCCTGCCCTTCATCTAGCCCCAACGGGGGCAAGTCCTCATTTGTCACTCTTGCAATCAGAGCCTGACAACCTGCTCCTCTCAGCGTGAGCTCCAGTGATTTCTTCTTCTTTAATTGTTGGAGATCATTAAATCGTGAAGCTTCCTGGTGCTATTACATACTGTGTCTCAGGAGGCAAGACAACTGATTTTATTGAACTGATTCCAGCTCTCCTCAACATCCATCCCTCTGTCCACACTGTGATGGTGCACACCAGCATGAATGACGTCATGTCCAGGCAAAATATTAGTGTAAAATGGATAAGTGTGTCAAAGTGAGACATAATTGTAGTCCTACTTGATCTTATATTTTGCATGTCTTATTTTTATTATATGCATCTGCTTTTAGTGAGTTTAGTGTGTGCTAGTGGTAGTCATAGGTCACTTGATTGAGGATATTTATTTTCCTCCTCCTACAGCGGGTCCGTATACAAGGTCCCGGAAGAAGCAGCGTGGCTGGAGCAGAGGAGTCAACAGCTGCAGGACTTCCTTTCCCCCTCGTGTCACAGAGAACTTTGAGTATCCCCCTTCCCCTATCTATTTATGATATGGCCCACACCATAGGAACAGACATTTTACAGATTTTTTTAATTCCATTTTAAAGATTCTTGGTTATCACATGCTTCTTTTAAAATAACTCATTCTTCGCCCTGTTTTAACAACTTGTAAATAAAATTCCTGCATTGTCACTGTGCGTGCGTTGTATTTTTTAACAGTGGAAATTCAAGCTGGTATTTTTAAAAGAACCTCACACTTGTGTGACAAGTGTATGGAAGAAGTAAAAGAGAAAACTGAAGAAGGTGAACGCTACAGCAGAAGATGGAATCTGCGTCTCATTAACCTCCCAGAAAGGGAGAACGAAAAAGTGAGGGAAGAATTCCTGAAGATAATGGGCCAGATTGCACCAGGTAATACAAATAAACTCGGTTTTCTGGTTGTCACATTACACAGAGTTGGTTGCCCCAGAGATGTTAAGATGCTGCACCCAATTATTATA
The DNA here is from genome assembly GCF_914725855.1 of Thunnus albacares. Classification (NCBI taxonomy): domain Eukaryota; kingdom Metazoa; phylum Chordata; class Actinopteri; order Scombriformes; family Scombridae; genus Thunnus; species Thunnus albacares. The sequence continues at coordinate 36,035,236 of NC_058111.1, forward strand.
CAGTTAATCATGCGTACCTTCAGAAACAAGATTTGGAAGGACTCAACGCTGACGTCATGAAGAGGATAAATCTCCACTTGGCTGAGGACGTGACACGCTCCGAGAGAGACAAACTGTGGCCCTTGGTCGAGCAGGCATGTAAGGAGGGAAAGAAAACCAGATGGCAAGGTCCGGTCGCCATCATCGATGGTGTCTAGTTAACAAAAACAAGGCAAGTGAGCAGTTGACAAGTGGACAATTAAATATTAACACAGTGTAACACAGTATATACATATGTATACATACGTATACATACATATGTATGGATATATATGCGTGTGTGTATACATGTGTGTGTGTGTGTATATATATATATATATATATATATATATATGTATGTATATATGTGTATATGTGTGTGTGTGTGTGTGTGTGTGTACATATATATATATATATATATATATATATATATATATATATATATATATATATATATATATATATATATATATATATATATGGGCTACACATAGCAATTCTGCTGCCAGCTCCCTCTGTTCAGCAGCATACTGTAGACCTCTCTGTCCATGCCCACTGAAAGGGCGACCATGGAGGAGGAAATAGCTGCACTCCAAAAAGGAGCCATATTGGGGGTCCCCCACTCAGAAGCGCAGACAGGCTTCCTCTTCATGTATTTCCTGGTGCCCATCAGAGGGCGTAAGACCCATACTGAACCTGCATGTCCTGAAATGCTACATTGCACAGAGGCCTTTTCCCATGCTGATAGTCAGACAGCCTCTGGAATGCATCTAGACAGGTGACTGATATCTATAGACCTGACTGACATGTACTTTCACGTCCCCGTTCTGCAGCGCCACAGAAGTACCCACACTTTGCGGTGGGAGGATGAAGCTACCAATACTGCTGCCTCCTATTTGGATACTCTCTGGCCCAGCGCACATTCTCCAAATGTGTGGAGAAAGTGCTCGCGCCACTCAGGGAGAAAGGCATGAGAATCCTGACCTATATAGACGACTGGCTGATTCTCGCTGCGTCCAGGCAGGAGGTAAAATCCCACACAGTGCTAGTCATTCAGCATATCATGCAGTTGGGCTTCGCCATCAACCCCAGCAAAAGCGCCCTGCAGCCAAGCCAGCACTGCTCTTGGATCACCACCCGGTTGTGCACCTAGGGCTGCTACACATGAGAAGTCACCGGCTCTGGTTTGCACAGCTGAGACAAGGCAGCTGAGGGACGTGATGTTCTGGGGCTCACCTGGCCATCTCTGGGAAGGGGTGCAGCTGGGATGCGTCCCTCATTATGTCCATGTCTTCATGGATGCTTCCCTGGCTGGTTAGGGTGGGACCCTTGACCAGGCCAGCATGGAAGGCATGTAGTCGAGCTCTCCCCAGCACATCAAAGTGCTGGAGCTCACAGCAGTGCAGGAGGTACTGCACCACTTCGCCCCACAACTGAGTGGGAAGCACATCATGGTGAGGTCAGACAACACCACAGTGGTGGCCCACCTCAACAGACAGATTCCTGGATCTGCACAGGATGGCAGTATCCAGTCATCCATTCTAACTTGGGCAGATCACCATCTCTGCTCCCTGAAGGACACATTCCAGGGTCCCTCAACAGGGGGGTGGACAGGATGTCCTAAGGGGGTCCACTCGAGGAGGAGTGGAGCCTCTCCCTGGACATAGTTGCGCAGATCTGGCAACAGTTCGGACGACTGGTGGCCAACCTGTTTGTGAACAAGGAGAACGCCTAGTGTCCTCTCTGGTTCTCCCTTAGGTCAACTGATGCCTCCCCATTGGGGGTGGATGCGTTAGTTAATTCAGAATCTATTTTTAATGTTCATGTAAACAGCTGACAACAGACAACAGACTCGAAAAATTGTGAACCCATCCTTTCAGTAGCTTTAGCAACACAAATGATCCATTTGGGCGGCTGTGGCTCAGGAGGTAGAGGGGGTCGTCCACTAATCGGAAGATCGGCGGTTCGATTCCCGGCTCCTCCAGTCCGCATGTCGATGTGTCCTTGGGCAAGAAACTTAACCCTGAATTGCTCCTGATGGCTGTGCCATCAGTGTGTGAATGTGTATGAATGACTAGATCTCCTCTGATGGGCAGGTTGGGCTCTTGCATGGTAGCCCCTGTACCATTCAGTGTGTGAATGGGTGAATGTGATTCATGGTGTAAAAGCGCTTCGAGTGGTTAGAAGACAACCGGAAAGGTGCTATACAAGTACAGTCCATTTACCATAAAAGAGATGTCTTAAATATTTTCTCAAGTTCTTGGAGGCCAGCTCAAAGAGGAATCTCTTTGAGGCTCTTTTATAAGTTGGCGGAGTTTGGGTGTGTTCTAAAGATTTTCGTGCCAAATTGTTAATGAATATTCAATTTCTTTTCTTCTCGGGGCTCTAGGTGTTGCTAGTGTTTTCAGCCTGTGTCTCTTGAAGTAAAGGAATTTTGGAGAAGTCTAATTCTGAGTTTTTACATGCAAAAATCACACTTCAAGTCACTATGGCCTAATATTTTACATTAAGGCTGTAAACACATTCTTGTCATTATGTTCAAGCATTTCAAGACATTTTCTGGTTAATAACAGTCCTGCAGCTTGTATCACATTTGTAAAACCATTCAAGGAAACAGTTACTTATGTTGTTTGTATGAATGTATGTTTCATAATAAGTCAGTTCTTCTAATTACAACATTAACCTTCATATTAACACTTCATGATGTCTGAGCATACAATTTTCATTGATTCAACTTTCTCAAACTATTTACACATCTCAAACCATCTACTGAAATAAAGTTTAATACTGTAGTGAAAGGAAATAAAGTTAGGCATAGGGGTGTGCCCGAATACAAATATATTATTCGACAAAGCACAAACAAGTTTTTTTTTTTTTAAAGAATATTTGTTTCATACAAATATTTTAAAAATTATTTGTTTTCAGGAAGGAAAAATAAAAACATGTCAAATACCTACATGATGCACATTTCCTAATTTGGACATCACTCCCAGAGTTGGGGATGTTCCCTGGAGATAAAGCTGAGATATTGACACATGCCAAGTGCTCCCAAGGGACTTTCCATAACCTGTTGTTCCCCTTCTCCTTTCCACAAAGTTAGGTTGTAAAAAATAGGCAATAAATGCAAAGCAATAATTACCTTTGAAGTTCTTCCCTACACGTTACACGGTGTGCTGTCTCTATGTTATGGGTGTATGAATAGATAGAGCTCTGTCTGCGATGAGGTGATGAGTAAAGCTTTAACTCAGTGGTCAGTGCAGTCGCCCATGATCTGGGAGACTCTGCGAGTCACCAAAATTAATTATGAGTTGGTGTGTACATTTGCAAAAACAATGTCGGACAATTCAACCGCTGGCTGTCGAGGTGGTGTCCAACACACGATGTGGGCTTCATAGATAATTGGCAGACTTTCTGGGGAAGACCTAGTTTGATTAGGAGAGACGGCATACATCCCACTTTGGATGGAGCTGCTCTCATATCTAGAAATATGGCTGAGTTTATTAGTAGACCAAAACCATGACAACCCAGAGTTGAGACCAGGAAGCAGAGCTGCAGTCCTACACGCTCCTCTGCACTCCCGTTAGAACTGTTACCCACCCAAAACCACATAGAGACTGTGTCTGTTCCCCGACCACTTAAATCAATTAGATCCAAAGTAAACAAAAGAAGAGTCATTCATAAAAATCTGGTAAAAATTAAAGCCACTACTGCAATAGTACAACAAAATAAGATAATTAAATGTGGACTCTTGAACATTAGATCTCTGTCATCTAAAGCTGTATCAGTAAACGATTTCATCTCAGATTATCATATTGATCTATTTTGTCTTACTGAAACCTGGCTGTGTCATGAAGAATATGTCAGCCTAAATGAATCCACTCCCCCCAGTCATATTAATACTCATATTCCTCGAGACACTGGCCGAGGAGGAGGAGTTGCAGCGATTTTCAACTCAAGCCTAATCATCAACCCTAGACCTAAATTTAATTATAACTCATTCGAAAGCCTTGTTCTTAGTCTCTCCCAGCCAACCTGGAAAACTTTACAACCAGTTCTATGTGTTATAGTGTACCGTCCTCCTGGCTCGTACTCTGAATTCCTATCTGAATTCTCAGAGTTTTTGTCGAATTTAGTCCTTAGTACAGATAAAGCAATTATAGTAGGTGATTTTAATATTCATGTGGACGTCGATAATGACAGTCTCAATACTACATTTATCTCATTATTAGACTCAATTGGCTTCTCTCAGTGTGTAAATAATCCCATTCACTGTCTTAACCACACCCTAGACCTTGTTCTGACTTATGAGATTGAAATTGAACATTTAATAATTTTTCCACAAAATCCTATTCTATCAGATCATTTTTTAATAACTTTTGAATTCTGATTACTGTATTACACACCATTAGACAAAAATGTCCTCACTAGATGTCTATCTGATAGTTTTGTAGATAAATTTAAGGAAGCAATTCCATCAGTACTGAATTCAATGCCATGTCTCGATACTACAGAGGACTCTTATGTTAAATTTAGTCCATCCCAAATTGATAATTTTGATAGTGCTGCAGGCTCATTACGAATAACACTCAACTTCATCGCCCCCTTAAAAAGGAAGATAATAGAACATAAGAGGTTAGCTCCATGGTATAACTCCCAAACCCGCAAATTAAAGCAAACATCGCGAAAATTGGAAAGGATTTGGCGTTCCACTAAAGTGGAAGAATCTCGCTTAGTCTGGCAAGATAGTCTTAAAACATATAGGAAGGCCCTCTGTAATGCCAGAGCCGCCTATTACTCAGCATTAATAGAAGAGAATAAAAACAGCCCTGGGTTCCTTTTCAGCACTTTGGCCAGGCTGACAAAGAGTCATAACTCTATTGATCCATGTATTCCTATAGCTCTCAGTAGTAATGACTTATGAGCTTCTTTAATGATAAAATTTTAACTATTAGAGACAAAATTAACCACCTCCTGCCCTCAACAGGCACCGTTCTCTCCCCAAACACAGGCACCTTAGAAACAGCTGTAAATCCTGACATATATTTGGACTGTTTTTCTCCAGTCGACTTTTCTCAACTAACGTCAATGATTTGTTCAGCTAAACCATCAACCCCATCCCAACTAGGTTGCTTAAGGAAGCCTTACCCTTAGTTAGCACTTCTTTACTAGATATGATCAATCTGTCTTTAGTAACAAGCTATGTACCACAGTCCTTTAAAGTAGCTGTAATTAAACTTCTTCTTAAGAAGCCTACTCTTGATTCAGGCATTTTAGCCAATTATAGACCTATATCTAACCTTCCATTTCTCTCTAAGATCCTTGAGAAAGCAGTCTCTAATCAGTTATGTGACATTCTACATAACAATAGTTTATTTAAGGATTTTCAGTCAGGATTTAGAGTGCATCATAGCACAGAGACAGCACTGGTGAAAGTCACAAATGACCTCCTTACTGCATCGGACAAAGGATTTGTCTCTATACTTGTCCTGTTAGATCTTAGTGCCACATTCGACACAATTGACCATCAAATCCTTTTGCAGAGACTGGAACATTTAATTGGCATTAAAGCAACTGCATTAAGCTGGTTTAAGTCCTATTTATCAGACCGATTTCAGTTTGTACATGTTAATGATGAATCCTCCGTGAAGGCAAGGGTTAGACACGGAGTTCCACAAGGTTCTGTACTTGGACCAATTCTATTCATCTTGTATGTGCTTCCTTTAGGTAATATTATTAGGAAACACTCCATAAATTTTCATTATTATGCAGATGATACCCAATTATATTTATCAGTGAAGCCAGATGAAACCAATCAGTTAAACAAACTCCAAGCATGCCTTAAGGACATAGAGACCTGGATCATAAGGACCTGCAATTTTCTACTATTAAACTCAGATAAAACTGAAGTTATTGTGCTTGGCCCCAAACACCTTAGAAACACATTATCTAATGATATAGCTACTCTGGATGGCATTACCCTGGCCTCCAGCACCACCATAGGGATAACTCTGGGAGTTATCTTTGATCAGGATATGTCCTTTAACTCCCACATAAATCAAATCTCAAGGACTGCCTTTTTTCAATTACGTAATATCACAAAAATCAGGCACATCCTGTCCCAAAAAGATGCAGAAAAACTAGTCCACGCATTTGTTACTTCTAGGCTGGATTATTGCAATTCCTTATTATCAGGCTGCCCTAACAAGTCTCTAAAGACTCTCCAGCTGGTCCAGACTGTACTGGGTGTGTTCTAAAGATTTGTACTGACAAAAACTAGAAAAAGAGATCACATTTCTCCCATTTTAGCTTCGCTACATTGGCTTCCTGTAAAATCTAGAATAGAATTTAAAATCCTTAACTTACAAAGCCCTTAATGGTCAGACACCATCATATCTTGAAGAGCTCATAATCTGTATTATCCCACTAGAACACTGCGCTCCCAGAATGCAGGCTTACTGGTGGTTCCTACAGTCTTTAAAAGTAGAATGGGAGGCAGAGCCTTCAGCTATCAGGCTCCTCTCCTATGGAACCATCTTCCAGATTTGGTCCGGGATGCAGACACCCTCTCTATGTTTAAGATTAGTGACATCAATGCATGTCACTAACTTTGCTCCTTCCCCGGAGTTTTTTTTGTGCTTTCTCATCTCACAGGAAACCCTGGGTTCTGGGCCGAGCCTTTGCGGTCCTTCACAGTTGTCATTATTGTTATGATTGTTGTTATTCTGTCCCCCCACCCCCTTTCCCTCTCTCTTTCTCTCTCTCAACCCAACCAGTCAATGCAGATGGCCACCCACCAAGAGCCGGGTTCTGCTTGAGGTTTCTACCCGTTAAAGGGGAGTTTTTCCTTACCACTGTTGCCAAGTGCTTGCTCATGGGGGAATTGTTGGGTCTCTGTAAATTAAAGAGTACGGTCTTGACCTGCTCTATGTGAAAAGTGCCTTGAGATGACTTTTGTTGTGATTTGGCGCTAAATAAATAAAAATTGATTGATTGAAATAAACTGATTGATGGTGCCTCGCATGTTAGTCACTTTGGATAAAAGTATCTGCCACATGACTAAATGTTAATGTAATGTAAATGAACAAGCCACTACTAATATCAGTTAGCAGGCTAGCCCAGCTGAAGCACATTTAACAGCATATAAACATACCTGCAAATGTCACTTCAGACCCTTTACGTAGTGTGGTCATTACTCATCAGTACCACTACAAACCACACATTGTCTACCCCAGTGGCAGTGGGCCAATAGAGGGCACATATGCCCCACCAGCCACAAAACTAACTTTGGAGTCAGCAAGCAAGTATTATTTAATATTGGAGCCTATAAACTAGTTTTAACTTTGTAAGCATTTTGATATTACTACAAATTAAATTCTACAGTATAAAATTTTCACACAAATTTGTATTCTCTTTACTATTGGGCACTGTTCCAGACATGCAATACATACTTATTCAACACTAGCTGAATAATTGTGTATTCCCAGTCAATAGCGAGAAGCAGTCAATAGCAAGATGGCTTAACTTTAGGCTGTTGACTTAACTATATTAAAAACTTACTTGAGTGCTGTGTGACAACATTTAGCTGCTGGTGACGGACTGACGTTTGTCCCTCGGGTATTACCATAGCTATATGCACTCACCGCGTGATCATGTCAGATCATGGATGCATAAAGAGAACTGGAGACAGCTTTGGAGGTGGGGTTCTGTTCATTCCTATCAACGTTGTTTAGTGGTGCATGAAGCTAAACTTCCTACTGTAAAGAAATCACCTGGATGAATGCATACTGTCCAGAGACTTTCACTGGCTAACTTCTGGTTTAGCCCTCCACTAAATTGAATGGGGATGAAATAATAAAATTGTGCAGCTCTTCCAGACTAGGGTTGTGACACTCAAAAAAATGTATCCACCATTTTACAACGGCTCCTTTTCCTTTGTAATTACACGATTTGGTCATTATGTCAAAGTGGCTTCAAAGCCTGCGCTTCCTGGGGGCTTGGTCTAGATGGTAACCCTAGATTTGCAAAACTCTCGCACATGTGCACTTGATTCAGCACAGTAGTGCTTGACTCTGAATGTGCTAGCAATGGCAGATATACTGGGAGCAGCTTCAAAGTATTCTTGTCTCGCCGAGATTGGAGCACATCTGCATTTGTATGAGGAGAATGATATGACAGTGCTGTGGTTAAGGTCTGGTTAGGTTTAGGCACAAAAACCACTTGGTTAGGGTTATGCAAAGATCATGGTTTGGGTTAAAATGATCACTTGAAACGTGGTGTGGGTTAAAGTTACTACTTCCTCAGAGTTATGTAACCTTCGTCGGCATGGAAACAGTGAACATAACAACAAATGTAGTTACAGTTTTAAAAAAACTGTCCTGACTTATGGTCGGAAATGTGACATTCGCAGTTTGAAGCAGGAAGAACAGCAGTCTCCTGCAGCAAAGTCCACTAAGTCTACTTTCTGCAAGTTAGTTACAAATTTCACAAGAATTTTGCAAATCTGGGGTTGTCTAGACACATCCCTCACCTCGCTGCTGTGCTGAGACCCTTCAGTGCATGTAAACCTGTATTCTAGACTCCACTGCTGCACATCCTGTTAAGGCTAGGCTAATGAACCCACGAGCAGGCCACAGAGGCAGGAGGCAGCGAGTGGGGTTGGAAAGGGCAGGGTCAGGTTGGACAAGGACTGGAGCGGAGAGGAAGCGGTGAGATGCTCTCACCTCCATCAAGTTGAGATGGAGGAGAGAGCAGTGAGTGGAGCGGCAATGCGGCTATAATTCCGGATGAATCTCCGCTAAAAATTAGCAAACCCCAGGAACCGTTGCAGTTGCTTTTGGTTGGTGGGTGCTGACCACTCTGACACAGTGGTAACTTTGGCGGGGTCCATCTGCACCTCTCCTTGTGTGATCACATAGCCTATGAACGACACTGTGGGGACATGGAACACACACTTCTCTGGTTTGACATAGAGTTTGTTTTCGAGTAAGCGTTGGAGTACCTGCCGTACATGATTCTCATGCTCCTCAGGGGACTGGGAGAAAATCAGGATGTCATCCAGATAGACGGAAACGAAGCGGTTGATCATGTCTCAGAGGACATCATTAACTAGAGCCTGGGAGACAGCAGGAGCGTTAGTTAATCCAAATGGCATGACAAGGAACTCAAAGTGCCCCAGAGGTGTGTTGAAACTTGTCTTCCATTCATCCCCCTCCCGGATACGGACAAGGTGGTAGGCGTTCCGCAGGTCCAGTTTAGAAAAGATGGTGGCTCCATGGAGGGGGGCAAAAGCAGAACTGATAAGAGGCAGAGGGTATTTGTTTTTTATAGTGATATCATTTAAGCCACAAAAATCAATGCATAGTCTCAGGGTCCCATCCTTCTTACCCACAAAAAAGAAACCAGCACCCACCAGAGAAGATGAAGGTCAAATTATACCTGCGGCCAGAGAGTCCCGCATATACTTCTCCATCGCCTCCCACTCTGGCTGGGAGACGTTGTACAGCCAACAGCAGGGAAGAGGGGCCCTGGGCAGGAGGTCAATAGCACAGTCATATGGGCGGTGTGGTGGCAGGGACAAGGCAAGATGTTTACTGAAAACTGGGCCCAGATCATGATAAATCTTTGGAACAGAGGAAAGATCAGGAGGCTCTGGCAGGGGCAATGACTCTGTGATGGCAGGGGCTAGGGCAGATTGCAAGCAATTAGAATGACAGAAAGTACTAAGAGGTGATCTTACCCATGGTCCAGTCTATATGTGGGTTGTGGGTCTTGAGCCAGGGATAGCCGAGCAGCAGAGGAGTGCGAGGACAGTCAATGATGTGAAAACTGATGACCTCTTGATGGTTTCCAGACAACCGTAGGGTTACAGGAACTGTTTTGTGGTCTACCAGGGCCAATAGCTGACCATTAAGGGCTTTGGCATCCAGACCGTAATCGAGGGGCTCCGTCTCGATCCCCAGTTGCATGGTCATGTTGCGGTCAATAAAACTCTCATCAGCTCCTGAATCAATGAGAGTGGGGAGATGTAATGACTGGGCACGCCAGCAGATGGTGGGGTTGAGTAATGGCCGAGAGGGAGATGACCTGATTGATGATCAGTATTTCCCCCACTACTGATGAGCCGACTCTTTTACTGGGCGTGTTGGACAGGTGGAGATGAAGTGACCAGCTTGGCCGCAACACAGGCAGGACTGGGAGTTAATACGGCAAGCCCTCTCCTCTGCACTCAACCGGGCACAGCCCAGCTGCATGGGCTCAGGCTCGGCGTGGACCGTGACGTCACAGCCGGACTCAGGAAGATACAGAAGTGGACGCCGAGAAGCAACCGACGGGGGAGGGGAAGGATGTTGAGTTCTGGCGGACTTCTCCCTTCTCCCACGGCGCTCCCAAAGGCAGTTATCCACCCGGATGGGAAGGGCTATGAGCTGGTCAAGGTCGGGAGGGTCGTGACGGGAGGTTAACTCATCCTTCACGCTGTCATTAAGGGAATCCTGGAATACGCCCTGAAGTGCCTTGTCATTCCACCTGCTCTCCGTAACAAGAGTCTGGAACTCGATGGCAAACTCGGCTATGCTGTGGGAGCCCTGGCGGAGGGAGAGGAGGCGCTTGGCTGCGTCCTTGCCCCGCACAGGATGATCAAACACCTTCCTCATCTCCGTGGTGAAGTCTTCGTTGGAGAAGCAGATGGAGGATTGCCTCTCCCACACCGCGGAGCCCCAGGCAAGAGCGGCTCCCTTGAAAGAGCCGAGCAGGTAAGCAATACGGAACCGATCAGAGGCATAAGTGTGGGGCTGCTGCTCAAAAAGGGAACACTGCACTAGAAAAGCCCCGCAGGAGCCGAGGTTGCCGTCATATCACTCCGGGGCGGGGACAAAGGGCTCTCGGAGAGAGGGGGAAGGGCTAGGGGGCTGGTCAGGAGTGGGGTCCGGGTTGGGAGCTACAGGTGGTAACTGTTCTCTGATGCTGCCGAGGTTCGCAGAAAGGTCCTCAAGACTGTACATAATCCCCTTAAGCACTTTGTCATGTTGCTCCAGTAACGTGCCCTGTTGGAGAATGGCTTGGCAGAAAGCCTCAGCGTCTGCTGGGTTCATGGTGTGGCCAGATCGTACTGTTAAGGCTAGGCTAATGAACTAACAAGCAGGACACAGAGGCAGGAGGCAGCGAGTGGGGTTGGAAAAGGATTTATTTGCAAGGTGGTAAAACTGGGAGGCTAGGGCCAAGATCTGGACCGGTGGCTGGGGAACCTGGGGCTTGGGCTGGGCGTGAGGCTGGGTATAAGGGATGGAGCGGGGAGCCAGGTAGAGGGATAGGCTGGACAGAGGGAATGGAGCAGGGAGCCAGGTAGAGGGATGGGCTGAGCTGGCAAGGCAGGAGGACTGGAGACAGGGCCGGGGTCAGGCTGAGGTCTTCTGCAGGCACAGAGACACAAAGGTCAGGCAATTGCTGGATACTGACAGAACAGTAACAAGTAGGCTGGAAGCGTGACTGACTGTATGAACAGAGTCTACGATCTGGCAGTGAGTAGGAGGTTGCACCCAATATTTAAGCAGACCTCCTGATGAATGGCAGCTGTTCGCCCGACTCCCGCACACCTGTCTCCACTCCTGCAATTAGAACCCAGACATGAGAGAGAGAGAGAGAGACATCCTGCACATACTGATCTGCTGTCTGTCTGCCAAAGATTACTGAACACTGCTCAGAGCTCACCAGATTCGTTCATGTTCCAGACTCAGATAGCATTTGTTAACCTGTTACCTTATTAGCCTGTAGACAGTAGACTCAGTGCTTATTAGCCTGGTAGCTGGTTAGCCTGTAGACAGTGATAATAATAATAATAATAATACTGTAATAATAATAATGGTGAATTATATTATGAGTATTATACTGTTGGCATAAGCCAATAACTTATTAAATTAAAAAGTCTTGTATTATTTTTACAGTAAATAAAGACAAAACTCGTATATACTGTAAGTTGTATCATGAAATTAGCAGAAATAAGAAATGAACTGGAGACAATAAAGTTATCTCTCTATATAAAGCAAGGAATCTCTGTCTGTCTGTCTGTATGTATGTTTGACCTTTGCATATCTAGAAAACCGTTCATCTGATCTACTTCATACCTGGCAGATGTATTGCTGGGGACCCAAGGAAGTGCAAAGGCGAGTGTGTTCTTTGGATGAGCTGTTCTCGAGAAATATGTAAAAATACCTCATAAACAACATAGATTTGCTTCTTCTTCTGCCGGTGGAGTCAACGAGCGGAAATACGGACAGCGCCACTCTGCCATTGCAACCCACACTGTGGTCAGAAGTGGGATTACACCCATAGTGATAATGAAAAAGTTTAAGAGACTTAAAGAGGAGATGAAATAACCAAATAAACACCTTTATAGCATCAATGAACTATTTAGATATACCACAATAAAAACATTATAACAGTAAGCCTTTCCTAAAAGAAAATACTGTATTTGTAACCTAGCACACAATTATCACACATGTACAAAAAAATAAAAATAAAATCTATTCATGTTTAGGAGATTTCAAAAAGGCCTTTGACTGTATTTGGTATGAAGGGCTCTTTTATCGATAATTAGAGAGTGGCATGGGGGCATGATTTAATTAAAACAATGTATTTGAATAACAGATGTGCAATTAAAATTGGAAATAAAAGAACCAATTACTTCAGACAGTACTGTGGGGTGAAACAGGGCTGCAATTTGAGCCCAACTCTTTTCAACATATATATAAGTACATTTGCAGAACAGCTGCAAAAATCCATAGACCCTGGTGTGAGTCTGCAGGACAGAGAAGTCACATGTCTGATGTTTGGTGATGACCTGGTTCTCCTGTGTAAAAACATAGTTAAAGTTGACAGACTCACATCCAATAATGCATGTAGGGCCTTGAATAATTAAAATTCATAAGTGAGCCATCAAATTTCCTACCAGTACAAAGTCTTTCAGTGCCAAGAGTTGAATAAAGATAAGAGTCACCTCTGCCAGCTGGTCCTGAAGCTTTGCCCACACACACACTAGGGCTTCAGGACAGAAACCAAACAATCTGGCCCAACCAAATCAACTCAAAACAAAAAGAAAATTATATCAAACACTGGAACGAAACCTCCAAATCACAAAGTAAATTAGAATTCTATTTGACCCTAAACAGAGAGTACATAGTGGCAGAATACCTGACCACCGTGACTGATAGAAAACTAAGGAAAACGTTGACAATGTATAGACTGAGTGGACACAGCCTGGCCATAGAAACAGATTGGCAGGCAGGCAGAACAGGCTACCCAGAGACCACAGCAGGTGGAGCTGGTGGCAGCGCTGCAGCTGCAGCCTGCCCACATGGTTGTATTAAATTAATAAGACTATTTGTTCTATTTTATTGTTGTAGCCTGTATGATCAGTTTGTGTTCATTTTTTGTTGGATCATCGTGTTTGAGTTTTTTGTCTTTTATTGCTGTTTTTTCACATTGAGGTGGTGTCCAGTGTAGGACACCTTACAGCCTTTTCTTTAATTCCTGAATAAAACAACCCTTCTTTAATTTCAAATTGAGGAGGTGAGTGAATCTCACAGACACATGGCTTAGTGCCTCACCCCTGGACCCTGAACTGACAACATAATACTGACCAAAAGTTAAACACTGTGACAAAATGGAGATTGAACAGACCTCCTGATAATTAATTTCTGACCAAAAGCTAAATTATGGCCTGAACTTAAAGCATAAATGACCTTCTGGGGTGAACCAGGAGAAAGGACTGATAACAACACACATGGACAGAAAACCCCCTTTTCTTATCAAAACAGACAAGTCATAAAACTTTCACATTTATGGAGGACATTACTTGAGCCTCTCTGCAAATCGGAGCCAAATCTGAATTCATGTAAATTGAATGTCTAATCATTATGTAAATCATGTGATGTGTTTTGTCACTGAAATGCATTAAGATTGGTATAGCTTTGATAGCTGTGTGGTATCTATTGAGGAGATATTATTTTTTGATTTCATTACATTTGTACTACATGTGACAATACTGCCCCCTATTGATAGGTAAGAACTTCATATTGTATTTCCTTCTGTTAAGAGTTAATAAATGTTTACATGGTAACTATGCAATGGTATTTTAAAATATTTTAATAGTTAGATGAGTAGTTGTATTGAATGAATGAAGTTTCTGAAGTAATAGGAATGTAGAAATATAATGTGTGAAGAGTTTCAGGTTGATTTTCTTTTATTTCAAAATAAAGTAATAATTATATTGGATTTATATTGAAATTTTGTTACTGAAAGTTTAATCTAGTCACATAATTGTTGCTTAACTTTATTTCATTCACTATAGTATTGAACTTTTATTTCAGCATAGATGGTTTGAGATGTGTAGATGGTTTGAGAAAGTTGAATCAATGAAGGTTGATTCTCCAATGTAGAAAAATAATTCATCATCTCAAGTTGAAGTCAACCACACCTTAAAAGTCCCCAAAACATAGAAATTGAATATTCATCATCAATCTGGCATGAAAACATTTATAACACACCCAAATATCCACCTGTTTTGACCAAAATTATAAATAGGAAAGCTTGACTGAGCTCAGTTGAGCTGGTCTCCAGATAAACTCATGAGCCAAGACACAATTCTGATTAAGAGGTCTCTTCTCTTTTTTTCTATATGCATATTTTAATCTTTTATTAAAACAACTTCAGTTTGTTTTTGTTTTATTTGTAACCTTAAGTTTTGTGTTTCACATGTAGTATTTGTTTTGATGTCATGTCAATTCACATTCCGTTACTGAATAGAGAGATTTGAGCGTAGTTAGATTAAACTTTATTCAGCACTCAACTAAGATTACAAGAAGCCAGCAAAAGCCTGAATTCTCAACTCAAACATTGCTTTGAAGAAGATAGCGACACTTAAACTGGATCTCTGCCTGCTTGCTGAAAGCAGTACTGCAAACTGGAAGTTCAGCTGACCAAAAGACTTTTTCTAGAGAAGCCTGAACACAGCTTGGCTCCTCTTTACCGTTGGTTAACATCACCACACCACAAATACTTGCCCACGGCTTGATCTGGGCTGTGCAACTACCAAACATCACTGGTGACTCTACACCAGCCAGCTACAGTTTAATCCAAAACAATGCCGGGCCTGCTGAGACAGTAAGGCCGTATTTAGACCAAATCAGGTGTTGCGGCGCACCTCTGCAGGATTGAGTGGAGGTGTGTGGTTAATGCACTTACAATGTAAATGATGGGACAAAATCTGCAGTCCTCCTTCTGGGCAAAAATGTATTTCAAGTTTATTTGAAGCTAATATGAAGCTTCAGCTGTCCAAATGAGTCAAATCAAGTAGATATCTTTCAATGGTTAGGGTTAGATGGGTTATGCTTTTTAGTGCCAAAGTCCCTTTTTTTGTTACTATACTTCCACCACAGCTCAACAGGGAAACACTGTCTGAGAAAAAAACACAAAGAGGAAATTTGATGCTAAAAAGACTGTAAATGTGGCAGATTTCCACTTGATATGACTAACTTCAGATAAACTTTTAAATGCATTTTTGCACAAAATGACTGTGTGGACACACTGTGGATTTTGGCCCCCATACCTTACATTGAAAGCACATTTGAAGGGTATCCAGTATGAACGGGAGGAATGATTACAGTGAGGAAAACCTCTTTAACTGTTCATATGGGCATCTGACTGTTATTTTAAGACACACTTGAAAAATTGTGAACCTGTCCTTTAAGTCATGGCTTATGACTTAATTTGAACTAATATGTTTAAGCGGTGAAAGCTTATTCATTTCAAGTATTTGTGGCCAGTGGAGCACTGCATGTGCACCCTATTTATACACAATAATTTATTGTTTTTTGTACTTGTACACTTGCACTACTTGAACAGCACAGCAGCAACCGTATATATATTTTTCAGTTACAATTTAATCTGTATATAGATTCTGTTTGTTTAAAACTTAACAGTTGTTAATTAGTTGTAAGTTGTATATATTTCAATAAAATGTTATGTTCTGTTTAGTTGTGTATCTATATTTGTAACTTATGAACATTTATTCTCTGCACCGTGTAAATATATTTATAGCTACTAACAACAAAAGAAATGTTACACAAGTATATATATTATATACTCAGTGAAAAAAGTTGATTCTGATAAGCAGTGAGGGTTCTCTTGTGTCCTTACTGTGCAATACTTTCACATTTCAGGGGAAATCTAAAACCATAACACACACACACACACACACACACACACAAGACCATGGTCACTTTTGGTGACATTACATTGACTTACATTCATTTAATAGAGACTTGCCTTAACCTAATACTAACCTTAACCACTGACCCAAAAATCAGCTTTTTCCCAATTAACTGGTCCTATGTCTGAAATTTGTAACCAAAAGTAGCCTATGACAGACCACACACACACACTTAACATGCACATTACGGTATAGCATTGTCTCCCACTTTATTACCGAGATGGTTTGTTTTGTTTTTACTTGTTATGAGAGTGAATTGAATTCACACGTTGCTTACCTGTACAGTATTTGGTCTCATACTGGTGCATCTGCTAATTTAAGCAATGAGCACAAACTTAATTCACTTTTGATAACTCCCTCAGTGTAAAAAACAGAAGTCACTCATTTTTAATAATTTTAAAATGAACTGAGCAACAGATATCGCTTGCAAAACCTCATTTAAACCATGAGTGCAGCAGATTAAACTCGTGTAAATCTTGAATACAGTGACCTCCAGTGGTAGGAAGGTATTCTCTACAAGACACCAAATGCAGCTGAGGATACAATCAGCCTAAGAGATTCCACTGTTTCCAGAGCACATAGGTTTAAACATCTCCCAAATTTTAATCTGAAAGTACAACTGGGATACAACACACACATTTGACATCTCTATTGTTTAGTTTTAGCAAATCACCCTTCAGTGTTGCCTGCTTACTACATGTACTAGCTTTTATTCATTGATTTTTGTTATACTACATGGCCAAGTGTGTGGACACCTGAACATTCCTCCCATGTGTGATAAGAGAATATGTGTGCGGACATCTGAGTGAGGTCCAACACTGATGTTGGTGATAAGGTCTCGCTCACAGTCAGTAATCCAATTCATCCCAAAGCTGTTGGGAAGGGTTGAGATCAGGGCTCTGTGCAGGCCGGTGAACTTCTTCCAGAGCAAACTGGAAAAAACATTTATGGAGCTGGCTTTGTCATGTTGAAACAGGGAAGACCTTCCATGTTGGAGGCTCAGTATTGTCTAAAATATCGCAAACTATAGCCCTTCACTGGAACTAAGGGACCTAACCCCAGGCCAGAAAAAGACTTGGTAATATGGTGTAGAAAATATGCATGCAGTATATTAGTAACCTAGATTTGTTCATATAATAGTGTTTGCAGCAAATCATTACTCATTCAGATATCAGTTAACAACTGAATGTTAAAGACACACTTGACACAGCCTGTCAAATTTTCGAAGTTTAATAGTTAAAGAATGAAAAAACACCAAAATGTTTTTGTCGTCACATACAGACCATGATTTGGCACACAATTCCCCACAATCCACTCCGATAAGCAAAGTCACAGAGGCACTTTCATCATAAGTAGGCCAACTGTGAGCCAGCGAGCCGGTGAAGACACTGAGGAGCCTGGAGATCAGAAACATCCATACAAACCGGGGATTTCAGCAACCATCTCAGCCTCTCAGAAACCTCAACTGAAACTAGGAAAAACAACTAAAACCAGAAAAGAGTACTTCTTTTGACTTTCCTGTGGGACTCAACATGGACAGTCCACAATCATGTTCTATTGTTTTCTTTTATTTAGACAAACCCAAATAAAAGGCACATAAAACATTGCGCATGTTTACATAATTATTCTCAATGGACATACATTTAAAAAAAATGTAGGAATGTTTTACCTTTCTGCTAATCAGAAAGCCTAGCCTTCGTTTATATACAAAAATTACCATTGTTAATGTTCTAATACAAAAAGATTTATAAAAAGGTTATTTTTTCTTGCATGTGTCTGTCATAACTAACATGTCCTCTTAACTAAATGGTTTGTACAAAGATATACATTCATTTGCCTTCACATCTGCCAAATTCATCATACAAACTTCACAGAAAATTAAAAATAAAAATCTTTCAAATCATTATTTGGCCAAATAAATGGTTTTGTTTTTCACATTAGGTTGGAGTCAAATTAAAACATTAAACCACATGGTTAAATGTCACTGATACATTTACAGAACCTTGACTCAAATAAAGATATCAATTAATGTTTCAAGGTTGTTCCTGAAGTAGACTATGATAACTTCACAATGATTAGATGTTTAAAAAATAGCTAATCACATAGTTTAGTTGCCAGACCTCTTGGGCCCACAGATGTCTGAACGGATGAAGGCTTCCTTTACAAAACTATTCCATCACACAGTACATCTAGAGGAGGAAGCATCAACGTGTGGGAAAAGTCTTGCAAAGTATTTCAGGCACACTAGTTTACGGCCACTGGAGAAGGACAAATGACACCACACACCTTTCATCCTATTTTTTTTAGTGTTTTGTTTTCATAAAAAGTCACTAGCCTTCTAATAATGGTTGTTGAATTCAAACATACACCGGACAAGCTCAGTCATCCACATGCAACATTGGAAAAAAATTAAAAATAAAGATGGGAAATGAATCCATTCCCAAAATCATAATGCCGTTCCACATTAGAGCAATTCCCTTGGAGGACAGTGTTGGCATGCATATAATGGGTCAAACATCTGGGCTGCCAAATACAGCTGTGGCCAGGTGAGCTGTAAAACAAACACCAATCATTGTCTCATTCCATCAAATTGAAATGCCCCTTTAAGTACCACTCTTCTGTAGTGTGCACATCCTACAGTTTGCTGCAAGTGCTTCAGTTCCTGCACTGAAAAAGGCCTTAACTAGAAACAGGCTTTGCATCTACAAACTAATTCACTGGTTCCCCAAGACACACAAAGCCAGGGGGTTGTGGGACAGTATGTGAGCCTGGTGCAGGAAATATTGAGCTGAGATCACAAAAGAGACTTGTATCCCATCCAGACCGACCCAGTGACACAGGTCAAACCCACATCAGGGGTCTATCTGAATGTCAATGCCTGTCAGCCGACGCTCCTTCACAACCCTCCTCCTGACTAGGGTTCGAGGCCGCATGGCTTGGTTGGTAAACTGCTGTTGCTATGAATGGGGATATATCAATGATACTGACTTTTACATGCCACTTACTGTAACTGATTGGAAAAGAGAAATTAAAGCATGCACATGTGTGAGAGGGAGCGTGCAGATGGACAGACAGAATCATGAAACCAGACTGCAGTCCAGAGTCTCTGCTAGCAGTGAAGAGCAGGGTGACAGCAGTCTCATGTGAATGAGTCCAACATGGTTCAAACATGCGTTAAGCAGACCTGCGTCACACACGTCTGCTGTCTGAAAGGGGTATTATTAACATGTTCAGTCACTGTCCATGGGGTTGGGCAATTGTGGACAGTGTGTTCAGTAAACCTGTTCTGAATGTGTGTAAGTTGAACAAGCTTCAACTTCAGCTGAATCACAGCCCTCAATGCATTTTTTCTCCCTGATCTCTGTTAATGGAAGATGTGGTTACATGCCTTTTTAAACAATGACATCCCACTTTGTCATTAGAGGTTAACTAGCTTACACTCAAGGCCTCAGTATGCTTCAAGTCACGTGCTTGTCAGATTGTATAACAGCATCTTAAAACCCCTTCTGATGTCAGAGTCTAGGGGGCTTTGACAATCTGTAACTTTCCCAAACAGACAATCACACCCACTTTACACAGTGATTGGCCAGGCGTGTGGTGGTGTAATAGGACTCTTTCACCTTTGTGTGAACAAGCGAAGTTCAACACCATGAATGCTTCTGAGGAGAATTTCACATCTAATTCAAGATTCATGGCATAGAGACCACAAAGACCGTTTTTCAAACGAGATCAGGCTGTGGGATGCAGTCAAGAAGAATAGATGATTGCAGGCTTTTCACCCCACCTTTGAGTGTAGCCTTTCAGAACAGGTAGAAACTTTTGTCTTTCGAAATGGTCAGATGACATGTCATACAACCTTCTTTGTTTGAAGATACTGAGGCATTTGCACTCAGTGACCTGAAACTCAGAGAAACCTGTTCAGCTTTGGCCCTGATAACTGTTACACATGCACACTGATGCATCTTTAGCATTTAAATGTTAAAGCTGGCATGCAAATGTCAGCACCCAAGGTAGGACATAGATGGTCTTTCTACTGCTGCAACATCTTCTCAAACTACTGAGTAGGACTGACACAGGGATTGCAGGGTCCTGTCTGTTATCTCAGCTCTGACATTCTCTTAACATTGCTGGACCACTTTCTTGTTCAAAGTGCCTGCTACGATATTGAGTTCTACTCTGGCATCAGGACACTGTTTATGCCAGCTGAACGCAGGATGAATCCATGGACTTGTTTGTGCCACACCCCACTAAGACCACTGTGGGAATCTGGAATAGGTAGACCTTTTAGCCCTGATTCAGAGCCAAGGTATGTTGGATCTCAGTAATGAACTTTTGCATGCAGTCATTTGTGCTGCAACATGTATGTAAATACTCACACAGGGAGAGGGGTGGAGCTGTAACATATAAGACAGGGTCTACTTGTCATCAGCGAACATGGTGGCTCTTTCAGGTACACTTGAAGATTGAGTTGGATTATAAAGCTTCCTTTGTGATCACAGTCTCAGTATTCCAACAGAGAAAAACTGCCAGGATTTTTTTAAAAACAAAACCCCCCAACAATTAAAAAGCAACACCCCGAGCTATGCAAGTGAGATCTACAGAGAAAATTCAGCTTCAAAAGAGCAAGGCTGGAGTTAATTTGTCACTTAAAATAATTTCCCTGACGAAGCTACAGCCAACAATGAGCTGACAGGTATGATCTCATGGGGGAGACTAAATGCCTTTGTCGGGCATGCATACCCAGTATGCCTTCCGTGAGGACCCACCCCTACTCTGCCTCTGATTGGCTCTGACCCCGATATTTTATCCTAACATCCTACATCTCACTCTCCATGCCTAAACCTAACCAATCGGCAAGGTACCAAGGTATCTTCATCAGACCGCCCCAACATGGGAATTTAGTCTCTCCCTTGATCTCACATTGGTGCCACTGAATTACTGTTTTCCAAAAACCAATGCAAATACAAACAAGAGGCTTACTGCTGCACTGGGTGACATGTCCCCTCAGTGAGAATAACATGAGCAATGTTTATTCTGAAATAAATCTGTGACTTCATTTTCAGTCACTCTGGAGAGTAGCACCATGTGAAGCAGATAACATGCACTGGAAAGCGGTTCTGCATTTATGCTGCTCTGCTAGTTTGACAAGCTGAATGGAAGAAACTACACTCTGTTCATCCCAATGAAGAACTGTCAACCAATTTATGGTATGGCTCCTTAATGGGTTTTTAATAGTTTTTAGACAACAAAGGAGTTCTATGGTAGTGGCATAAGCTATATCAAGTTGTAGCTACACAGATGATACTTGTTAGCAGGATAAATTGTTGGGTTTGGCCTTTTTATGGGATGTGTTTATAGTAAGAAGAAAGTGACACCAGCCTTATCTTTTAAATAGTCTCTGCTCATTTCTCTGTCCTCTCCGGGATGGACGGCCACATCAGTGGTGATGTAGTTCTTGCATTGCTAGCCTGTGCTAAGTAGAGAGGTTCCCTCTCCCACAGGTAAAAGGCAATAAAATAGTGTTTCATATTTACAAAGAAATGGTCAGTGTGTAAATTGGTGAACATGTTTTTAGACTATCCTCAGTAACCTTCCTGAGTTTGACTGACAGTGACGGGATCTTATACCTACTAAAGTAAACAATCTAATCAACTGAACATACCACAAAAGTTAACTTTGGGCCTGCTTTTGTAGCTGTCTAATGAGCTGGGTAGCTCTCTTGACCTCTACAGTTAAAAAGTCCTCAGTAATCAATATTTAAAATTATTTGACCTTTGATAATACTGCCATTTTAAGGGCAAAACCTAGGGGACATGCTTTCAGTACATTTCCTCTTTGCTGTACCTTCAACTGTCATGTCCTGACATAAATACATACAAAAAATTCCAAACAGATGTCACAGATAAACATTTGTAGAGTATCCAGCAGTGATGAATGACTGGTTTCCAGCAATTTCTTAAAACACAGACATGGGGGAGTTGATGGTTTAAAGCAATCTAAAAAGCCTCTGAACCATCAGTGGAATCCACAATATCACTCACCCTCCCCCAAAATGGAAGCTTTGTTTTTTTTGTACTTAAACTTTAAAATAGATAAACTAGTAAACACTGATAAGTCCACTAAAATAATAGAAAAAAGAACAGGAAACAAAATCTGCCTTAAGAAGAAGCATATAAGAACCACTAAGGCAATACACATCTGTTTGAGTTGTTAACAATGCCTAAAGAATAGTAAGGTGTCACACATCACCCAACTTTGAAGTAAGATACCCAGTTGAGGAAATAATTTTCAACTAGTTACTTTTACAAGACCGACACTGTCCTTAGTGGCTAAATATAAAATAAAGAGTTAGGAAACAGGGCTCTATAAAGGCTTGCCTTTCCACAGCACGTGTTCACTGCCAACACTGCAGCAATGAGCCGGCTCACCCTCACCTATCCGTAGGAGTAAAATGAACAACTTTGGAAATGGGGTAAGTAAGGGATAAATACAAACAAAATATGGGTGGATATGTAGCTGCTGATAATGCAATAACTGCCCAATAATTTTAAACCATGTCAAAAATGGAAGAAAATATTTCAGTTTGAAATTGTAATGAAACCTCTC
Source organism: Thunnus albacares (assembly GCF_914725855.1). NCBI lineage: Eukaryota > Metazoa > Chordata > Actinopteri > Scombriformes > Scombridae > Thunnus > Thunnus albacares. The sequence continues at coordinate 36,058,124 of NC_058111.1, forward strand.
ATCGTGATAAAGTGCCAATAATGCAAGCAAAGCAATTTAACACTAATACACACTAGGGCTGCTGTCTCCTGGTTGATTAGTTTGTCGATATGTCCAACCAAATTCTCATTGGTCGAATGACTGCCATGTTACTTTAATAAGGAGAAAAGTGCTACATCAATAGCCTTCCAGGATTAATCCATTATTTCCAGCGGCGGGAGGGACATAGTAACAAATTACCTGTGAAAACAGGTGTGTATTCAAAACACCCCCATTGTTTTCACAACTTTGAACTCACCCAACCTAATGGAGACTGCTAATTATAAAAATGAGAACCCCTGCCAGGCCAAAAAAAATGTTTTAATGCCAAAAATAATGCCAAATATCCATTCATTCGGAAATCAGTAGCGTTTGGGAGCCTCCGTGCAATGTTGTTGCAATGCGTGAGTCAACCTCTGTGTCGTTGCCTGGGAAACTCTTGGTAGCGTAGCTCTGTTTAGGAATAGGGCATTGTGTAATGTGTTTGTGTAGCGAGTGGGAAAGAGCGAGTTGCAGAGAAGTGACGGTGAATGCGCATGGAGCAGAGGAAAAAGTTAGCAGTAAGTTGTCAGTCTGGCAGTAAATGTACAGTACAGACTACAGTGTAACAGTTCGATTAGTTGAAGATTATGTATGATTTCAGTCAACAAGGATTTTCTTTGGTTGACTACAGCCCTAATACACACATTATCACATATCAAAATGTTGCAAAATGCAATTATAATTTTTAGTATTGGGTAAGATGAATGGATGCAACATAAATTTGTACACAACTGGGTTAACACCAGTTCATGTTGGCGTCTAATAAAAAAGGGGGTCAGTCAGAGAGGGGATGCCCCCTCACCACAGCTCCAGAGTGGTAGTACAAATGGGTATTGCGGCGTGGGTGGCTAGAGGTGCTAATTTCATTACTCTGGGCTTCAAAAGGAGAATTCAGTGTTTCATGATGTTCTAATTGCTGCTTAAAAGGTTTTCCCTTATCTTTCAAATTATAGCACTGAGAAGGAATCATTACTTGGAAAATCTTTGGCATATAATGGTCATTATTTACACAGAATATCTGTACACAACATCAGCCTTCACAAACCCACCTTTCAAACATCCACCCCCGTCCTGACATCATAGGGACGCATGTGAATGTATGATCTTAAGTGTTCTGTGGTCTGTGACATCATTCAGGTAATTCAGTCAATAAAGCGGTAACAAATACGAGTTTATCTGAGCATAAAAAGTTGATTCTTGACCTTGTTAATAGTACTTTGACAAAATAATCTGGATTTTAGGACCACTTACTACCTGTTTCAGATCTTTGAACTGCATATCAGAGACTGGAGGCCAATCACATCCGGTACTAAAGACCATCTTATAAACACACACAGGGTTTACAATTGCCTGTTCCATATTTAAAAATCACATGATCGAAATTCTATAACAAGTGAGCAAAACACATACTGATGAGGACCATGAAATGTGGTTGATAACTACAAGAAAAGTCAGTAAGTGGACCTCAAGTTTGTTGCTTCTTTTTTTGTAAATCCATGAGCAGGACTGCTTAGTGGTAACATTGGATTTACATATTTTTTGCATGAATGTGATGAAGTATCGTGATTTGTCAGGTATTTAATTCGTTAGGTTAGCCAAAAACGGGAATTCCCATCTAGTATCGATAAATCTTTTCCAGTTCAATTTGTAGGCTAATGAGTTACTTTAAGCAAAACAACTAATTTTCTATCATGATTAAGGGTGTCTGAAACCTTTTTTCCCCTATAAATACAGATATAATTCAAGATTGACAAATTATGGCATAATGACTCCAGCAAGTAACAATCATTGGTTACTGTCTATATGCACGTATTACATTATTTGGAAAGTTATCACCTTTTCAAGTTTAATACACTACCAACCCATTTAGAGAGCCATTTTACTAACTTTGTCAGGCTCATCCATTATTAGGCAGTTAAAACATTCTCAGCAGTTTCATGGGCAAAAAAAGCTCTACCAAGGAGGTGAGGAAGGCAGAACTTGGGATAGAAAAGGCATGCTCTCCATGGGCCTCATGGCAATGTTGAGTGGCCCGGTGATATTCATGGGCATGGGGGTGGTGATAGCCACTGGGTGGGCGATATTCATATGTGCTGTTGTAGGGATGTTGACAGAGGCCAGGTTCACAGGGCCGGTGATGGTGACAGGGTGCTGCAGGTTGACTGGTGATGTGATGTTGACCGTGCTGGTGGCGATGTTCATCTGAGCAGCAATGGTGACGGGATTGCTGGCACTGACACTGCGGTTTACAGCTGAGGTGATGGCTGCAGAGTTAGTGACTGGCGTTGTAGTGGCGGAGTTGTGCACATTGTTGGCATCTGTGTTTTAAAAAAAAAAAAAGACAGATAAGAGAACATTTAGGGCTGCTCATCCTTGTAGAAATATACAACCCCTCCAAAACAAGGACAGCCAACAGCCCTCTCAGCTCCTTGGCTCTTTAGCTGGGTCACTGAAAATGTCAATACATCATTAATACATTATGTCAACTGTGGTAATATTGTTGAAGAAACCTACCTTTGTGAGAGTTGTCAATTAGGACTTGGAAGGAGTTATTTAAAATCTCTCCTACCGTCAACTCACCTGAGGGGTAAATTCAAAAAGCAGGATCAATAGACTAACCAGCTGACTGTCTATGTGTTTCAATTCATAACTTTAATTTTAAACATTAATACATTATCAAGGACATTTTACACTACCATGTATGCATAAGGCTGGATGCACACTACACAGCAGGACTGCCAATTTGACCATCCCATGAATTCAGGGCCAGCACATCACAGAGTCATTGTCTTGCACGCGATGTGAGATGGTCAGCTTGCTGCTTTGTCATTAATGGCCCAATCTTATTTGGGACATCCCAATTTTTAATCATAACATGTCTGCCTTTACAAGTTTTGGTAGTTCTGAAGAGTGAGTGGTTGAACAAGCCCATTTATCAATCTGGTCAAAGCAAGACAGTTGGGTTATGAAAGATGAAAGGTCAGGTAGTGTGCATCTAGCCTCAGTGTTTTGGTCCAGTTTATGGTTAATTTAAATGATCTACTGATCCTGCTTCATGAAATTTAACCTTACATTAGCAAAACTATACATTTTCAAAACAGAAGAACGTTAATTATACCAGTCCTCAGAGAAAAGAAATGCTTTTGTACTTGAGTGACATGGTACAACATGATGAAAAACTGGCCACTTATGTTTTGTAGATTTGCAGAGGTTAAAATTGAATGTTTAGGGGTTTCTGCTACTAGCTACTGGATTACCTTTTCGTGGCCCTGAGTGGTTCCACTGCCAGTCACTTATGCCTATTCAGAAATACAGACACATATGGGGTTACAAGAGTACAGGGCAGCAGTGCTATCAACTGGGAGTCAGCTTCAACAGTTGGCATGGTCAAGTTGTATGTATGTTGGAGGGAATGGGGTGTTCAATATTAAACATTGGGCTTCACAGTGTCTTGTGGGGCCAAGAAAACAAAACTATTCCCCCCTTTTTTTTATAGACATCTCTGAAACCAAAGTCAGAATTATAACATATTCTACTCGCTGTCAAAGCCATTTGGAACATGGAAATGTTTAGGAAAAGATTTTTCACCTAACTCTGTGACACAGCAGCAGTCATGAAGAAATTAAAAGATCATACTAATTGTCTCTGCATTATTTCAAGTGGAAAGGTTGCTTTTGTCACTTCAAAGGAATGCGATACCACACACAAATACGGAATGCAGTCAGCAAAAGTAATTAGTTTAACCTTTGTATTACTAATTGTATTACTGTATAATTTTTTAGGGTATATCGTGATACACGATAGATATCTTGATAATTTGAAATGCCTCTAAACTACGAAAATACTAAACTACTAAATAAACTACTGTTAAATAAAGTACTGTCATAATGAAGTTATATAGTACTGTTATAATATGGTTCTAGTTAAAGATTCAATGTGTAAGAATTGGCCTCCTGAACCAAAAAAATAGGGGGCAGCATATCGCGATACATCATAAAGCTTACTGTTTACAATGAATATGTGCTATGGAATTGTCAAGATATCAAAATGCTATGGAGACATTAGAGCCAGTGGTAAATTATCAAAGCATAGCTGCATAGATCAGAAAAGCAGTTGCACCAAAGAGATAAGTAACAAGTAGTAATAAGTTAATTAACAACATAACTAAGTAACAACTAAATACTTAGACACATACCCCTTGGGTAAATCATAAAATGTCATAGAACTCACTAATGGTAAAACAGCAAATTTTCTGTCACACAGCATCATTTTTTCCATTAACTGCATACCATTTTGCAACACAGTAATTCAGTAGAGACCTACTTTTTTGGTATGATATTTCAATATTGATCCAATACAGTTCATTGGGTTCAGCTGACATAACCAGCTGATGTCTCCCTGGCCAGCCACAATCTGCTCCAACAACGTCAAAGCAACTTTCCAGATAGGCGTTATTTTGATAAACTGACCACACATTGGGAATCTACTCTCTTGCCTGAAAAAAATATTAAAACTTAATAAACTGACATATTGACAGTCCTACAGGGAAAATTTCAACAACTTTCAGCCTGGCTCTGGCACTTCTGCCAATTGCTTGGGGCAGCGCTTCTCCTTCCTTTCATGTTGGACTGAGAGCAGACTGGACACTACAGTGACGTGCTATCACCCCTGAGGTACAAAGTGGTATTACGAGACAAGACGGGCTGGAGCTAGCTGGTTAGCATGATAACTTCAGAAGATATCTCTGCAACAAAATACATACAGATCTGTTATTTCTTCACATTCTGTTGATAATTTTAGTTAATTTCTGGCCAAATCTTAAACATTATACCTTTAAATAAAGTACTGTTACAATAAAGTTCAATAACGTACTGCTACAATAAAGTTAAATAAAATACTATCACTGATTGGACCAATCAGTCCAACAAGTGCATAACTTGAAGCCTGTCAAGATGGATTCTCACATGATCTTGCAAATCCAGCTGCCTCGCCAGGTAAATACCTTAAGCTTACCACTAGCAAGAAGGTTAACATCTGGACTGTTCCACAGTTAAAGAAAATAATACCTCTCTCTGGTCAGGTAGTCAATTACTTAATAAAATTTCCATTCCTAATCTGTAGTATAAAGTAGCCTACACTTTCAACTCTGGGAAGAATTTTATACTTTCAAAGGATTAGAGACTAGCTGACAGAGGGCCAGCACAGAGGGCTCTGGCAAAAAAGGGAGGATTGTCCAGTAAGAATGTTAATCTGGCTGAACTTCTGTTGCAATGCAATGTAATGTCAACCAGCAAGGCGCTGCATGCGAGCACAGACTCCTGGTGAATTACTTTGTAATGTGAACACAGTATTTCTGCTGTTTACCTAAAGATAAAATAGTTGCTGTTGTGATGACTTCCCACTGTTGCAAAATGCCATCTCTAGGTATTATAAACCACTGTGCAGTGTTTTAACATCTGATACGCCACACTGGACTTCCATGTCTGTATTTCATGTCTAGCCGGTACCTGAAGCAGCACACCCACCAATGCAGTCCCTTGCATTGCATACACTTTCTAATGTTATTTTCTACTTTCAGCCCGAGCTGATGTCGGCTCGTGACAGATTTCTTTATATGGTCATCTGCTCCACACACAGCGCATAAGTTCACTGCTCCGCTCCGCTAATATTATGGCATTTTTCCACTGGTTTGAGGGTAGTCACATTTGCCTGCTGTGTAATGAAAAACACTCACATCGTGCTAGCTTGACTTGAGTCATGGGTCAGTAAGTTGTTTACCTACTGGAGGTGTGCTGGTCGTCTGCAGCGCTTCATCAAATATCATCATCATTGTGGCTGTTTTGCTCGTACTATTCCTCCCTGTATTATTTCTATCTCATCCGCTCGACAAATAGCTCCAAATGTCTCCATGTAATGTTGTGTACTGTACACTTATGAAGCTCTGCTAAGTCGGTGAGGAACACGTTTCAATTCCTGTCAAGTCTTCACAATTGAAATCTTGTTTATTCGTCATTTAAAAGCTTTTAATTTGAAGCAGTAAAACAGCAAAGGTTGGGTTTGCATCAGCAGTAACTTAACACCACTCTGATATGCCTGACAGGTTTCTGGAAAGCTGGCCAATCAGAACACAGAGGCTGAATTGAGGGGCTGCATAAAGGGCCAGTAAGATAAATAAGTTGTGAATAAGGCTGTGAATCATGCAAAGCTGCTCTAGTAGAGTCCCAAAATAAAAATATAGATTATAAATAAATATGAGGTTGGAAATTAGCATAATAGATCCCCTTTAAGACTGACTTCAGCCTGCTGCAAACAACACAGTAGTTGCAGTTATTCTTGAAAAATTCTAATTTGTAACATTTACTGTACAGATTGTTCAGAAACCCAGCCCCTGAGGATGCACAAGCCAGTGTATTTTCAGTGCCGGTTCTAAGCCCAGATAAATGGGGAGGGTTGCGTCAGGAAGGGCATCTGGCATAAAATCTATGCCAAATGAAATATGCGTATCATAGATCGGATTTCCGTACCAGATCAGTCGAGGCGCGGGTTACCAATAGCCGCTACTGGTGCCATTGACCACCAGGGTGCCGGTGAAAACTATGCTACTGTTGGGCGAAGGAAGAGAGGGGGAAGGCATGTCAGGAGGCAGCAGGAGGAGACGACAAGGGTAGGAGGGTAGGAGTGTGGAGGTGAGAGTCAGAACTTTAAATGTCTGCACTATGACTGGTAAAGGGAGAGAGCTGGCTGATATGATGGAGAGAAAGAAGGTAGATATACTGTGTGTGCAAGAGATCAGGTGGAAGGGAAGTAAGGCCAGGAGCATAAGAGGTGGGTTCAAACTGTTCTACCATAGTGTGGATGCAAGGACAAATAATCCTGAAGGCAGACTATGTCAGGTGTGTTGCGAGGTGAAGAGAGTGTCAGACAGAATGCTGAGAATTAAAGGTGTGATGATGAATATTGTCAGTGCATATGCCCCGCAAGGTGGGTGTGGGATGGAAGAGAAAAAGGAATTCTGGAGTGAGTTGGATGAAGAGGTGGAGAATGTACCCAAGGAGGAAAGAGTAGTGATTGGAGTGGACTTCAATGGGCATGTTTGTTAAGGAAACAGAGGTGATGACAAGGAGACTTGGTGGTAGAATGAGGAAGTACAGGAAAGGAGGAAGAGGTTGACAAAGAAGTGGGATAGCCAGAGAGATGAAGAAAGTAGACAGGAGTACAAGGAGATGCGGCATAAGGCAAAGAGAGGTGGCAAAGGCTAAGGAAAAGGCGTATGGTGAGTTGTATGAGAAGCTGGACAATAAGGAAGGAAAAAAGGACTTGTAGCAATTGGTTAGACAGAGGGACCGAGCTGGGAAGGATGTGCAGCAGGTTAGGGTGATGAAGGATGGAGATGGAAATGTGCCAACTAGTGAGGTGTTGAGAGAGTGTGTTGAGAAGGTGGAAGGAGTACTTTGAGGGGCTGATGAATGAAAAAAATGAGAAAGGGAGAAGGTTGGATGATGTGGGGATAGTAAGTCAGGAAATGTGGAGAATTAGAAAAGGAGGAAGTGAGAGCAGCTATTAAGAGGATGAAGAGTGGAAAGGCAGTTGGTCCAGATGACATACCTGTGGAGGCATGGAGAAATTTAGGGGAGATGGTAGTGGAGTTTTTAACTAGATTGTTCAACACAAATTGTTGGACAGCGAGAGGATGCCTGAGGAATGGAGAAGAAATGTACTGATACCGATTTTCAAGAATAAGGGTGACGTGCAGAACTGTAGTAACTACAGTGGTATAAAGTTGATAAGCCATAGCATGAAGTTATGAGAAAGAGTAGTGGAAGCTAGGTTAAGAGCAGAGGTGATAATCAGTGAGCAGCAGTATGGTTTCATGCCAGGAAAAAGCACTACAGATGCAATGCTTTGAGAATGTTGATGGAGTATAGAGAAGGTCAGAAGGAGATGTCTTTGTGGATCTAGAGAAAGCATATGACAGGGTGCCGAGAGAGGAGGTCTGGTATTATATGAGGAAGTCGGGAGTGGCAGAGTAGTATGTAAGAGTGGTGCAGGACATGTATGAGGGCAGCATGACAGAGGTGAGGTGTGTAGTTGGAGTGACAGATGGGTTCAAGGTGGAAGTGGGATTACATCAAGGATCAGCTCTGAGCCCTTTCTTGCAATGGTGATGGACAGGTTGATAGACAAGATCAGGCAGGAGTCTCTGTGGACTATGATGGTCATGGATGACACTGATCTGTAGTGAGAGTAGGGAGCAGGTGGAGGAGAGCCTGGAGAAGTGGAGGTATGCACTGGAGAGAAGAGTCATGTAAGTCAGTAGGAGTAAGACTGAATACATGTGCGTCAATGGGAGGGAGGACAGTGGAATGGTGAGGATGCAAGGAGTAGAGATGGCGAAGGTGGATGAATTTAAATACTTGGGGTCAACTGTTCAAAGTAATAGGGGGTGCAGAAGAAAGGTGAAGAGAGTGCAGGCAGGGTGGAGAAAAGTGTCAGGAGTGATCTGCAACAGAATGGTACCAGCAAGAGTGAAAGGAAGATTTACAAGAGGGTAGTGAGACCAGCTATGTTGTATGGTTTGGAGGCAGTGGCACTGACGAAATGACAGGAGGTGGAGCTGGAGGAGGCAGAGTTGAAGATTTTCACTGGGAGTGAGGAAGATGGACAGGATTAGGAATGAGTATATTAGAGGGATACCTCAGATTGGACGGTTTGGAGACAAAGCAAGAGAGGTTAGATTAAAATGGTTTGGACGTGTGGAAGAGAGATGCTGGCTGGAGAAGGATGCTGCTAGGCAAGAGGAAAAGAAGAAGGCCAGAGAGGGGGTTATGATGAGGGAAGACATGCAGGTGGTTGGCGCGACAGAGGAAGATGCAGAGGACAGGAAGAGATGGAAACAGTTGATCTGCTGTGGCAACCCCTAACAAGAACAGCTGAAAGAGGAAGACTGTATAGATTGTTCAGATGTAAGATATCCAGCCTCAGTACATATCTATGTCTCACTTCTTTAATAAACACATTTAAGTGATCATTGCCAGAAATGCTTGTTTGTGATTGTGTAATAAAAGGAATAAGCCAATGGTTAGTTTAAAAAAAAGAAGCATCAGATTCAACCTTCAAAAACCTAATGAAGGTCATCATGTTCTTGACAGTGTTTTATAGGCCTGGTTTTCTTTAGAAAGAAAAAAAAGAACACTGCAGCTCCACTCTACAAACTGCCAACACACAAATTATTTTCCAAGATAAAAGCATCAAAACTGTATAACCTGAAAGCTGATGAAAGACATTAAGTTCAATTAGGGAACTGAGGAACAAATGACTTCTGGAGCAGCCATGGAGGTGTGTAGTTCTGTAATGGTAGTTTAGTTCCAGTACACATTAACTCAATGCTGGATGAGCTGGGTATTGATAGAAAACCCATTTGCATATTAGACACATAGCTTTGTAGGCTAGACAATGTCATATATGCTACAGTGACTTGTCACCAGCAGCTCAGCTTTTTTTTTTGTTTAAAAACAAACAAACAAACAAAAAAAAACCAAGCACAGATACCGTCATATACCGCACTGTTTCTGCTGGTAACATTTTGCCATGGTGGGCCGCCACAGCAAAATCTTTCCTGCCACAGCAAAAAGACAAAAGAAAAAAGAAAGAACAAACAAAACAACCAAACATTCCGCAGTCAGTCATCTGTAAGGTGGTCATAAAACTGCGTCTGAGCAGTCTTAAGTCAGTCATTTTCTCGTCTTGACATTTTGATAAAATCATAGTTAATATTACCTGAAGTTTCTGGCTCTCTCCAGCACCAAACGGGAAGTAGCAAACCAGGTACTAGTTACTAAGGTAACGGACGAAAGAACTCCTCAAATATCATCGCACACACGATAGACAGTGAACAGTGTTATGAGTCTGTGTTTAATTTGGCATGTATCTGATCCACCAACCAGCACGTATTTTAGTGAGAAATCTTAGTTTTTGAAACAGTTCGCCTCTCATTCCCATGGTCTCCTCCCACTTAAAAAGCACAGCTAATCAACTGATGCTGGGAGCGAGTGCAGGTAACTAAATGCAGTTTATGGAAATACTGTTTATCTTTATGGATTATATTGATGCTGAATTGATAAGAAGACTGTCGACATATGACGGCTTTTATCCTGTGTTTCTAGAGTTATGTGTTTTTGCAGGAAAGTAAGGAATTGTTAATATGTCATATTTCTTAAGGAGAGTTTGGCATAATAGTTTCCCGGAGAGCACAGGGAGTTTCAGTTTAATTCAAGCTGCTCACCACTACAGATAAGTAACTGCTAAAGTATAAGTTTGTCTGCTGTTAGTTATTGGTTTGTTTAATAGTTTAATAATGTGTGTTTGTGTTGATTACGGACGGTGGCTGATCAGGCTAATTATCAGCTAACTGTCCTCAGTCCTCCTCTGCAGTGTGGTTGCCATTTGTGTGCCTGTTTTTAAAGTACTTTTAATTAAACATGGTGTGCTTGATGGTTATGATACAGATGATTATTGCTTTGTACTTTTTGCCTTATTGCCTATTTTTTTACAACCTAACTTTGTGGAAAGGAGAGGGGGAACAACAGGTTGTGGAGAGTCCCTTGGGAGCATTTCACTTGTGTCAGTAGTTCAGCTTTATCTCTGGAGAACAACCCAAACTCCGGGAGTGATGTCCAAATTAGGAAATGTGCAGGTGGATGTGACTACCCTTGTTGAGACATGCTGAAAGACGTAACAGCAGAGCAGAGGAGAGAGACTGAGATAGCGATGTAACTGATCTGCGCGCTGGTATTTGACATGTTTTTTATTCTCCCAAAGACAAATAATTTTTTAAAATATTTGTATGAAACAAATATTAGTTTTAAAAAAAAACAAACAAAAAAAAACACTATTTGTGCTCTGCCGAATAACGTATTTGTATTCGGGCACACCCCTAGTAGGAAGTTCACAATATACTTGAAGTTCGTCTCACAAAGGAAATTATTTTGTCATTAAACAAAACATGCTTGCAACCGCTGCCTGTTTTGAAGATGAACTGCAAGATATCTAGCATGTGCATGCTGTAGACTGTCCGGGTTTTGCACTGCCCTCACAGTTGAGTTCCACTTTTTTTTGTTCCATCCACATCACATCGGAATTTTCAACAAACGCGGCAGCCAGTAACACACCTTTGAGTTAGATAGGCAGGCAAAACCCTGATAACAGAACCTCCTCTTTCTGTCAGCTGCTGTGCATCTGCAGTGTATTTACTGCTTTTTCACACGATTTCAGGCCATTTGGAGGTGTTAAACCTGTGACTTTCTGCCTTTGTATAATTGTCCAGACTGCTGCTGTTTAAAAACAGAAATACTCCAACATCCAGCAGCTGAAAGTGCTGTGTCCAGATAGTTAATGGTTGAAGGTGGTGTCTGAGGGCAGCTGTATAAACTGTGTAGCTGTTTTAATGTTGTAAAAATACCTCATTTTCCATTGCATCCTGGAAAACCTGTAAATTTGAGGCCTTTTTCAAGTACAGGAAAACACCTTTTGAAATGTGATATGATCTAAGAAATGTTAACCCAAAAAAAATTTATTTGTAACAAAAAAAAAAAAAAAAAAAAAAGTTAAATGAAAATGAGTTAATAACAGGAACAATCAGCATGTAGTATTTCTCTTCACAGTTGTAGTTGTTCAGTTATAAATGAATGAATGAATGAATTTAAATTTTCTTTTGGCTGGTTTTTCAGAACAAACCACTGCACAGGAAGGTATGAAAAAATAGATACCGCCCAAGCCTAATTAGTACCATGAAAAATACTGTACTCTGTATGTTAAAAGCATTTGCAAAGTTAACATATGTAAACTGGGGTGCTGGGTTGTTTATGTCACAGTTTAAACTTGCTATTAATGTTAAACTGAAAAAAGTGGGCAGAGTTGTGAAGAGCTTTAAGAGAAGTATAGGAGACATATGGCCTACCTTTATTGTTACATGGGTTGCTGAAGCTGGCCTGGCCGTGCGTCTTGAGGTGACTTGTGATGTAGGCAGCACTTAGCATTTTGCCACAGATGTTGCAGGTGACTTTGCCTTCATGCCTGATCATGTGGGAGCGTAGACGGTCTTTGGTAGCGAAGGCAGAGGTACAGGCCTATGACAGAAAACCACTGAATATTGGTCTATTCTCTTAACACTTGAGGTAATGGATTGTATGGCCATGTGACTGAAGTTCTTGCATCAACAAACAACATCTTGAAGCTTCTTGCTAACAGAAAAATACTAATTATTCATTAAAACTTTCTGATACAAACAAAAGCACACCATGCAAAAGAGTGACATAAAAAGATTGTTTGTGCCAAAATGTGCAGATAGATATGCAACGCTTTTCAAGCTCGGGCTGCATTGCTGCCTCTTCTTTTCTGTGATCAAACTTTGTCAAATATATGGAGATTGTGAATGATCAGCAATATATGTCCTGCCACAAATTCGTCTGCACTGAGCAGAATTCTTTACTGTGACTCTGTCTGCCTGTCTCTCTCACTGCACTGTCAAGCTCCTCCTACACAGAAAGAGGCCCTGTTTGCACCTTGCATTAACGTGTGTCTCGGGTGATCCAATCACAAATGGAGAGCTCTGAGTACAGGTGTGAACACACCCAAGACGTATTGTGATCCGATCATTAAGACCATTTTCGGAGGTGGTCTGGGCCACATGTGACCACATTCATTTAGTAGTGTAAACGCAATGTGTCCTGGGCCACACTGAAGGGCCACCTACTCAACTGACATCCTCTATTTTCCAGCAGACTAGGCACGGGAACTGAATTGCTGCCTCCTGTGTTCAACTCTTTTGATAACAGGATAAAGAAATGCATTATTTTGTTTTCCGTCTTATATGTGAATTAAAAGAATGTAATCCACCTCCCAATTTTTCCTATCTTCCCCGTTCCCCTAACCCGTTTTCCTCATCAAAATTGACAGAATAGAAACAACAACAACAACAAAAAAAAAAAAAACAGAAAACTTGTTTTTCACTTGTCTGACTAAAAAAAAAACTCCAGAAGCTTAACATTACTGGATAGTTTCCTCTGTCCTGTCAAGCTGATAACTACAGTTTTTAGTTTTGTTGTGCTGCTTGACATAATGGAGCTCAGGATTTATCAGGACGGCTGCTTTACTCCAAACAGTATGAACCTGGAATGTGTGTGTGTAACAGCTGACCTATTGGATGTATAGAAGAACACAGAACATTAGCATTAGATCCTGACCAATCCTGTCGGCATGTCAGACATTTAAATAATCAATGAAGTTAGGCTGCTGTGCCTCCTGCATAAATGCACACAGAGTCTCTCAATGGAGAGACACAGCTGCAGGGAGATCGCTGCATATAACTTTATATTTGACATATATATTTGGATGCAGCGCTAGAGCAAATCAATAGGATGGGCATTTGATTTTCGTGAGGGGGCAACCATGCACTGTATATTTGTTTATCCTGTTATCAAACAAGTTGAACACAGCTTTGGACAGAGCAGACCCCCAGTCCTCCCGCCAGTAAAAAACAACAATGAATTTGGTCTTTGCAAATGGAAATGATGTACGTGTTTATTTGCATATAAAGTGGCAGGAAGTGAGATCCAATCACAAGTGGTCACTCAAGATACTAATACCAGGTATATAATATAACTCATAATACATATACACACACACACATATATATATATATATATATATATATATATATATATATATATATATATATGTAATATAACTCAAGATGTTAATACCAGGTGTGAACAGACATACTCAGAGCTGTCCCAAGATGCATGTTGTAAACAGGGACGGACACACACAAAAAACAAAAGAAGTCAGGAACCAGCATCTTCTATCACTAACAGTTAAAAATCAGTAAGCCCGCGTCCAAAATAAGATTGGCAGGAGGTTACTGATCTGCTGCATGTATACATGGATTTACAGTAACCACGTTACTATAGTGTTGGTAAATGCGTTCCACGATTACCCACGTAACCTGGTCTCTCCAAGTAACCTGGTGATTTAGGTGCATGTAAACACACCAAATGCAGTAGCTTGTGGGTGGCAGCTAACATCCTAAGAGTTTCTCCTAACAGGCTAAGTTAAGAGTCTTGAAGTTAGGACTGACACACCCCTTCTTTTTAGACGTTTCTGGTCTAAGACTAATTCACAAAGTATTTTAGTGCTACAAGTTAAGCTAAAAGTGTAGTGATGAATATTTTCCTTAATATTCACTGACACAGACCGGTCACCTGTCAACCAATCACTTTAGAGATAGTGATTAAGTTCATTCATGAAACATGATGTCATCCATAGCAACAGGGTCAACCCTTCTCTTAGCTTAGGAGTTCTCTCAGTTCCTTACTAGAAGTTGCTCTCAGCAGCCTTGTGAATTGAAAATTCTTAGGTAGGAAGTTTTGGTGGTAAGATAAGAGACTTTGTGAATTCTGCCCATGGCTGCTAGAGTTCTCAGTAGTGTTGCTGTGGGCATCAATAATGACAGGTCTAAACTTAGAGCAAACATGAAAGCAATATGCAGAGGAGCGGCCAGGCCATGACTCTTACCGTTACTTGGCACTTGAATGGCCTCTCTGAGGAATGGACATGCTTGACGTGACAGCTTAGGTGATCGGGTCTGCAGGGTGAGATGAAGACAAGGAGGAAAATTGAGATCATTCAGCTTTACAAGTAGCATTATTTCATTCACACAACCAATTTATGATCTCTCTCCACTCAGAGTACAAATGGTGTCTGTGTCTTAGCTCAATTACTTTGACTACAGTCTTGAATTCTTTATTTTCAACAATGCATGGTGAGTCCTGGAATACAAGATGCTGCTGCTGTTGTGATGTTTTTGCTTTTTTTGTGGAACAAAAACAATCAGCAAGGTCTTTCAACAATCACTTATTTGTTTTTTTACAGTTGACAATTTTTTCAGCACTACCTATTAAATCCAAAATTTCGCTGTTATTTCACTGTTGTTTAAGACAACAATTACAAAAACATACTGACTTGATTGTAAACGGATTGCTGAATACACCAGGTACACTGTGGGGTTGGGTCATTTCTGGTTTTGCCGGCCCAGTCCAGTGTTCATCACAAGCTTAAACCGGTTTGATTTTATGTGAACTGACTGAGCCGGCATATGTCATTATGAGACGCCTAAGCATCTCACTTGGAGGCTCTGACACTGGTAGGGCGCAGATCTCACCAATAACTATCTAACAATTCAATTCAATTCCGATTCTTTGATGGTTGAGAGCAGTCTCTCTGCTGCACCATTAGCTCCAGAGAAAGACATTGCTGTCTAAGACGCTGAGTAAGCGCAGGATTTTAAAGGTGAGGCAGACTGAACACAGTTATTTTCTTCATCTCGGAGTTGGTTTAAGTTGTTTAATGCAGTGTGTGTTGGTCAGCTGGTCTCGTTTGTTCCTGCTGGAGTTCGCTGCTCCACTCCGCTAACGTTAGTCTCTGAGTGATGGTGAAGAAAGTTCACAATATACTTCATGTTCGCCTCACAAAAGTTAATTATTTACTCATTAAA
This sequence comes from Thunnus albacares, assembly GCF_914725855.1. NCBI lineage: Eukaryota > Metazoa > Chordata > Actinopteri > Scombriformes > Scombridae > Thunnus > Thunnus albacares. The sequence goes on from NC_058111.1 coordinate 36,073,734, forward strand.
TCAAAAAATGCTTGCAACAACAGCCTTTTATGAAGATGAACTCTAGCATGTGTGCACTGTTTACTGTCTGGGTGCTGCACTGCCCTTGCAGTTGAGTTCCACCTTTTCGTTCTGTCAACATCACGTTATTAACGAATATTTAGAAAATCGATTTTTGACATAAGCGAATCGATGCAAAATCATCCACATCAGGATGCATCTTAGATTTGACTTCCCCCCCCCACCCCTATCAATAACCCAGATAAACCCAGCCAGGCTGTTTACAGCTTACAGCAGTCTGAGAGCAGCTTGCGTTTTGAAAATAACCCACGGATACAAAGGGACATGATGGATCATTTTACCAGCCTGCATGGCAGCTAGCAGCTAGTTAGCATAGCCGTGCTGTGGGTAGCCGTGGTGTGTCTGGTTTAACAGCTGGAAACACTGCAGCTACATACAAGACCCTTGCCCAAGAAGAAAAGTTAAGCTGAATGGTTGTTGTAGGAAATAAAAACATGATGTGCCACTTACTTTGTTGTCAGTCACGGGCATTATTATGGATCCCACTGCATTTCCTAGCAAGACACACCCTGCATAGCATTCAAGAACTAGGATTGGCTAGGTGTCCATGCTAACACCACTAGCCTGCTATTTCATAACTGTATGTTCAGTGGGTGTCTGGTGTTGAGTAATGTGAAACATTAATTCTAAAGGACTATGAGCTAACAGTTTGACTCAAGCATAAAGGCTGCATTATGTATAGCTTGGAAAATAGTGATATGGGGCACAGAATTTTTCTTTCTTCCTTGTCAGATCTCTTTTCCCAGAACTGCTGCTGCTGAACCTGTCTCTGTAATAATGTTGAACCCAGCTTTGGTCAAAACCCAGGTAAGCCAGTGTAAGATGTTCCACAGAGCATATAAGTCTTAGAGGAAAAACAACAACATACATACAACTACAGCTTGCAACTGTTGTTCTCTTTACTTATACTATACATTTTTTTCACATGGAAAACATTAAATATCAAGTAATACTTTTGCCTGATTTTAAAAATGTCTATCATTGGAAATGGTGGGCTGTTTTTATACTTAACAAGTATACTGCAGTGTGACTACTGTATATCCATGCACCATTCAAACTGTTCAGAAATGATGTCAAGATACCTGGAGAAGCCCTTCCCACAGACAGAGCAGATGTAAGGCTTATGAACTCCACCATCATGGGAGCGGACATGGTATGTCATGCGATCCTTCCTCTTGAACCTCTGCTGGCAGATGGGACACTCAAACGGCTTCTCATCAGAGTGCGACAGCTTGTGGCGGTTGAGATGATACACATCTCTAAAGGCCTTACCACACATGTCGCAGCCGTGATTCTTTTTCACCGGCTTGGGAGGCTTCTTAGGGATGCTCTGCTGCTGTTGATGTTGCATGGGGGTCATTACACTGGTGCCTGTGGATGTTGACGTGGTGGCTGTAGTCAGGATACCAGCTACAGTAGTAATATATGAAGGGTTTCCACTATTCTCACGAGGTACAGTGGATATGAGTGGCACCATGGTGGGGGCTGTTTGTGTCTTCTTAGGCCGCGAAACCATCTTAATGCCAGTGTGGCAAGACTCATGCCGCCGCAGGTGGTAGCTGTCCCGGAAAGCCTTGTTGCAGTAGCCACAGATGAAGGGCGTCTTTGATTTAGGCTCCTTTTTTACCACAGCAATCTGAGGCCCTCCACCACCTCCTCCCCCAGTCCCACTGGCCACATTGTCTTTAAGGAGTTCCGCAGCACTGACAGGGGGTTTCTGGTCCAAGGGGATGGGCAGCACTGGTTTCTGATCAGGTGGTTCTGTTCCAGAATTGAGCAAAGGCAAGAGGCTGTTCCCGGCTACTTGGTGCTGGTGATGCAGAGCCTCGTTGGCCTGCTGAAATGAGAATAACAGAACTATGTAAAATGATGTTTATACACATCCTCAAACCATTTATCAAGCAAAAGACCAACAGAGTGGCAATGGTGAATCAATGGTGCAAGTAAACATCTTAACACGCTTCTCAGAAAACTCTACATGGAAGAATGTAGTAAACTTTCTGAAGGGCTGCACATTCAACTGGACTGCATTAAAGAAGCACATTAAGAGGGACTCTCTTAACAGCAAGAATTAACAGTAAGAATGATTGCACCTGAATACTATTCTAAGACAGACTTGAATTGTGAACCTATCCTTTGAAAGTGAAAACTGTTATGTCTTCATTCACATAAACAAGCTGACGAGCTTCAACACAGTAGGATTTATTGGAGGTCAATTCATGTATGGGATTGCATTAGATTGTACAGGTGTACCAGTGTTTCCCCTATATGCTTTCAACAGCGGCGCAAGTGCCATTACTAAATGATAAACATCACAGCTGAAATTTCACACTGTACATAAGCAAGACAAATGCAAACCATGCACACTTTCTCCCCTTCAAGCAGCTAACTGGAGGTGTGGTGAGAGAATGGAGATTGGTAACATGTACGGTTGTGCTGTCCTCTCCACTGCTCTGTGTCAGTATTTGACTGAGAGTGGGGCTCAGCTCCTCCTCTTCCACCACACACACACACACACACACACACACACACACACACACACACACACACACACACACACACACACACACACCTTTGCCTGCAGTGTCCTATCCACCGCCAGATGTTTTACACAACCACAGCGCACTGGTTAGGCTAAAAGCGAATTGTTACCAAACAAACTAGACCAAAGCTGTTTGCAGACTGTTCTACACACTGAGTACCACCTACTTCCCTCAGGTAGGAGGTTCAGAGTCAATGATAGCAGACTAAATAGATTTAGAAAATAATTTATCCCAGCATCAATAAAACTTTTAAATAGTGGCAGATACGCCAGAGCAAGCACTGGATGATCTATTATGTAAGGGATTTTTAATGAAAATTAGATTTGTTTTTTTATTGATGCGATTGTTTTCTGTTTGCCTAGGTACTTTTAGAACCTTGGTATGTTACTTATTTACTAACATCTTTGTATATTTTCTGCATGTAAAATGGTTTTAGTACCTTGTTTGTTACTTATAAACTGATTTGTATTTTTTTTCTGTATATGAAATAGTAGTGTAATGGATATTAGTTGAGTGTACGGCACGCATGTGAACCGCGGATTAACTGTAAAATTTAATGTCTCATTGGAGACCAAGTAAACAAACTGCTGTAAGTAGTTAGTGACTAGTAGTGACTAGTAGTGACTGATGTCTGTGTTCTTCATTAGGGATGCACAATATTCTCAGCACATCATCAGCCAATAAAAGCTCTAAAATGAAATATCGGCATCGGCGAATTCTGACGACTTCTGCCGATTATGAGAGGCCGATATGTCGCCATCTCCTCCGCCACCTGACTGTGCTTCCCTTGATGGATTGTGTCACCCTGACGGTCCGGGTGTTTCCTCCGCAGGCTCCACTTCACTCAAGCTGCCCGTCAGACCCGCTGCTTTTTCCCACTTCAACCCGAAAAACAAACCAGGGCTTGGTGCTCCACATAGAGAGCCAGGGCTAACGTTAGCGTTAACGCTCCACTAGCCTCCCAGCTAATGTTAGCCCCAGCTCTCCATGTGGATCCAACTGGACCACCGAGCCTCGATTTGTTATTCAGGTTAAAGTGGGAAGAAGCAGCGGGTCTGACGGGCAGCTCAGTGAAGTGAAGCACTGGGACCGTCAGGGTGAAACAGTCCATCGAGGTGCTGCGGTGTTCGGCTGCACAGATAAGAAATCCTTCGGCTGACAGGATGTACCACTCTGTTTGAAAAATAAAAAACTTCTTCTTCTTCTTGGTTTATGCCAGCGGTTGGCAACCAGCATATTAGGTGCATTACCGCCACCTTCTGTTCCAGAGTGTGGACCAGAGATTAAATTCTACACATTAATCCTGTCTGTCTAATAAACTCAAAGAAAACTCTACTGCTCCACTCACTTGGCAGGTTCATTAAAGTTTTAATGCTGAGCTCCTGAATCCAGTCTTCCTAAATTCTTCCTTCATATATTGTCTTTCTTGATCATACTTAGTACAATCTATGCTTGCATGCATAATTTCCTCAGCCAGCTGGAAAAAAAATATGTGCATATATCGGTATCGGCAATCAGCCACAATGAGTTGGAAATATCAGGATATCGGCAAAAAATCCAATACTGTGCATCCCTATTCTTCATTCTTTCTAAACTTCAATCAGTATTTTGATGTCAGGAATATTATTTCATTTTAGATGTGTTTTTCATGAGATATTAGAGTTTATATAGTGACTTTCCTACTGTAAACATTACTGTTTCAGCTCTCAAAACAATATGTAGTTATATTTAAAATATAAAATCAATTGTAATCTTGTTTGTAAATAATTTAAAAAAAAACCCAAAACTTTTGTAATGAAAAAGAATCCACAAGAGTATGGCTAGTGGCTAAACCCTTATCAGAAACTCAAGACACTCAGCCATTTTTCCGTTCTCTGTTAAAGAGCAGCTGAAATTGACACTAAAATGTGAATTGCTGGTCCACCTTAAAGGTCAATCCACCTTAAGTGAGCCTGGTTAGGTTAGGCTAACGCATTGTTGCCAACTTCAGGGCTAACCCCCTTCAATAAACTAGTATTTTCTTGGTCTTGAGAAGCTGCAGCATTTATTAACTGACACACTGTAGTCTATAATGTACTTTTACTGCCACATTGACAACTTACTGCTAACCTTTTCCTTTGCTCCGCTCACATTCACCATCACTTTTCTACCACTTGCTCTACTACACATGCTCATATACATACTCATTACACACACACTTCGTACTGCCCAATTCCTTAGTGGAGAGACGCTACTATTGTAACAGTACCTTTCACGTACATGTCCTTTGAAGAATGAAGACAGGGAGGACAACTCAAAACAATTCCACAATAACGTAGGGTGTTATTGTGCTTGTATAGTGTGTAAGTGAAAATCATTAGTAGCCCATTAACATTAATGATCGCATGAAATTTTAGCAGTGGTGACATTAACTGGCATGTGTAGCATTAAATCATAAGTGTCAGACAAAAGACAACAGAGTAAGTATCTAGAAAAGCTTTTTAAATTGACATTAGTGTTGTTTTAACCATCCAGTTTATCTGCTGCTGCTTTACATTACAGTAATGTTAATGGAGCTTGATAGTTTGCATAGCTTGACTGCTGATGTATTACCACTGTGTCATTTGTCCACAATTACTGTAATTAACACCATTCATGTTAAAGTTCTGCTTCATGCTCTGTCAGATTTTTAAAAAGAAAGACTTTTTACATTTTCAGAGTGAGTGAATGAATTACGAGAGAGGAGACAGAAGCGAAGAAGCAGGATGTAACATTAATGTTGTTGAAAGAAAAACAAGCAGAAAATAAAGAACTGATTCAAGAAGGAAGAAGGTGCAACTGATTGAAGACTGAAAGAAAAAGTTTAAAGAGGGAAGAGAAACACATAGAGGCAATCAAGGTGTCAGGTGATGGAGAGACATGAACACATTCAAAGCAGGGGGCAGAAAACACTGGTAAGGTCTGACTTCCACCTGTATCTAGATGAATTACTGTTCTGTTAAATGTTTTTAAAAGCACAATCTATTATCCAAATGTAAATTAAAGGACATCCTAACAAACAAATGTCAAAGCACAAGATTAAACCCTGCTACAAAAGGACTAACAGATCTTTTAATAAAAAGGTACTAACACTACACAACAACTCTATGTACATGTTTTCTTAAGCTGTTAAAAGGTTGTTGACCTCAGTAACTGTTGTAAACACAGCGCTAAAATTGACAGATATTATTAGGAAATATATATGGTAAATGGACTGTACTTGTATAGCGCCTTCCTAGTCTTCCGACCACTCAAAGCGCTTTTACACTACAAATCACATTCACACACATTCATACGCTGAATGGGTACAGAGGCTACCATGCAAGGTCCCAATCTGCCCATCAGAGGAAACTAACCATTCACACACATTCATACACTGATGGCACAGCCATCAGGAGCAATTTTGGGTGAAGTATCTTGCCCAAGGACACATCGGCATGTGGACTGGAGGAGCTGGGAATCGAACCGCCGATATTCCAAATTAGTGGACGACCCACTCTACCTCCTGAGCCACAGCCGCCCCACAAATATATAATGCTGATTCATCACTCATCTGACTGATTAATCCATTTGTCAAACTGTTGCCTTGATTTGGCTTAATGTTTCAGTAAATTAATTCCCCATAAGTCAGTTTTGTTATTTTGTTATATTCCAAACACTGATATATAGACAGTGTGAGAATTGAGATTTGTTTTTAAGATAGAGACTGATTGGGCCATCTGTCTATCTATAAGGCCTACATTTATTTATGTGTTGTAAATATTGTTAATATTTAAAAATTAGGTAAATAAATATGATTAACTTTTGGATTATTTTCTTGATTTATCAAATACTTGTTTGGTTTATAAAATGTCAGAAAATTGTAAAAAAAAAAAAAAAAAAACATTGATCACCGTTCCAGAAGCTGAAATCAGAGAATTTGGACATTTTACCTTAAAAAATGACTGACTATTTAATAGTTGGCAACTAGTTGATTAATCAACTAATTGTTGCATCTCTAAAAGTGATTAACCCATGCATGGGTTAGGGTTTGAGGAAGGACAGTCTGAAAAGCCCTAATAGTCTTCCAAAACAAAAATTATGTAAACAGTAAAGAATTGAAAAATGTGCCATGCAAATAAATAAAGCAATGACACAGAAAATGTAGCCCAACAGCAGTGAAAAAAAAAAAACTCTGTATGGAGGACATCTTAAGTCTGCAGCTGCTGGCAGGCATTGTCCAATTGGTCATGGCAGATCCCCAATGGGATAGGACGAACAGAGGGTGGGGGCTTGTATGAATATTTTGACTAGGGAGAAAGCAAATATTCACATTGTAACCAGCAACTTTACAAGAGGTCAGCCTAGAGACGTAGCAATTAAGACAAACTTGTTCTTTTCTGTAATCACCATAGGCTCAGGTTAAAGACCTGACCCATGGCTTTTCAGGTTCAGCCAAGCATCCCAACCCAGTCAGCCAGGCGGGGGAATGTGGTCTGAGGGGGCCAGGATCCCAAGTGCTCCTTTTTTCCCACTGCGTTCTTTTATGGACGACACAAATCCAAGCGCTGATGTACTTATGGCCTTGGTGGTGGCAGTGGTGGTGGTGGTGGGGGTTCAGCTGCTGGCCACATCCCTACTTAGTGCAGGCGGCCACACTATGTGTTTTAGTGTGGTGGAGAGAGCTGGGGGCCGTCACAGGTTGTCGACTCGCTTTTATATCTGCCAAACTGTAGGAGTACTCAGACTAGAATCATTACTGCAATTAGCATTTCTCCTTGCATATGTGTATGCAGGTCTAAGCCAAACGCTCTCTCTCTGCCTTTCTCAGCAAGAACAGGGAGAGCAGCCTGCTGTTCCATCACACTGCTCTGATGATTTTGATATAAATCTGCTGTGAAGGGTGAGGTCCCTTCCAAGATGAATAGTACTGAAAAAGAGTTAGCAGCGTGAAAATTAACAAGAAACAGCACAAATAAAACTAATCCAGTCATTGTTTTTTTTTTCACTACAAGACGGAGCATGGATTTACCATGCCAGAGTCCCATTCAATAGAATATGAATGTCTACAAATCTCTGATGCCATTATATGCTGCCTCTCAATTGTCTCTATACAAACCTCATATGACAACAGTTCTAACTAAAAAAATATATTTTATTTTAAGATTTTTTTCTGTTTTAACAACATTTTTTCTGCTTCCTTGGGAAATATTGCTGAATTACTGATTATGCTGCCAAAGATGTTTGTTATAATATGATGAGGGTACAAAATAGAAGTAATTGTGACTCTTACAATATGGCTACGACTATGGCTGCAACTAAGTATTATTTTAATTATCAATTAATCTGCAGATTATTTTCTCGATTAATGGATTATTTTATCTATAAAATGTCAGAAAATAGTGAAATATGCCCATTACCATTTTGTAGAGCTCACGGTGATGTGTTGTCTGATCAACAGTCAGTAAAGAAAAGCCTCAAATCTCACATTTGAGAAGCTTGTTTGGCATTTTTGCTTAAAAATGGACTAAAACAATTATTCGTTTATCAAATTAGTTGCCAATTAATTTTCTGTTGATCAACCAATCACTGCAGCTCTAATAAATAGCCACATTTGTGGAGCAGTTCCAGAAGTTGCCTGACAGCAACTCAAATGCCTGAGGAATAATAAGTGAAGTTCATTAGAATGCTGCCTCATTAGATGCTTCATCAAATGAAGTGAACCAAATGGACCCTCTCCTAATAGTCTCCTACACACCAGCTCAAGGTTCTCTGGCCATGTCTGCCATTAAACCAAAAACAGTCGAAAATACTAACCACTAAGCCTCTTTAGCAGTGAAGTAGCAGCATACATGTGTGGTGAGCCTTGCTAAGTATGACAAATACCATTGCAATTGAGGCCTAGTTTATGAAATCAACTGCTCCAAGAGCCTACGGGTTGTGAACCAGTCTCTAGCAGTAAGGAATCATACCATTTCAGTTTCACGTAGTTGAAAAACTACTTAAATGGAAAGTGGGGAATGGTTATAATCCTGTTACAATAATCTTAATTTTTATCTTTTAATAAACAATGAGAGGGACTGGCCATTGGGACATTTCCGACACATGTAGGGACAAGAAACTCCTGGTTGAATGAGCACTAACAAGTAGCAACCAGGTTAATAAAACTTTCATTAATTGAAAACATGTCAAACAGGGCTTGAAAGTTATCTTTGACCAGCTGCCCTGGGAAACAAAATCTGGACCACTGTTTGCAATTGTGTGCAGTCTGATTGTCCTAGTTGGCAAACCCATTGGTTAGGGCCTGATGTCACATGTGTTTATTTTGACAAAAATAGCAACAAAAGTGGCATAATACATGGACAATCATTGAAGAATACCCAACAAGAAAGTAACAACAAAAGTGTGACAGCCAACCCAAGGTTGAGAAGAAATACTTTCTCAATAGGGCTGCAGCACTTCGGACATCATATTTTAGTATTTGAATACAGTTAATTCAGCAAAACCTTTCAATGTTTTCTCAAAACCATAGAGCCTTTGTCAGCATCACCTTACTTACGACATCTCCCAATCAACAATGGTTTTGACCTGATACAACTAAAAAAAAAACTACAGATGTGATCTATCTTACACTAACTAAATCTTCCAACAATTGTTATGTACCCCAGTAAATATGTCAATAATAATAATTGTCAACCATTTCTAAAACCCTGTGTCAGGTCCTTTTGAAGCTGCAAGACTTTGTTCAAAACAGCATTAAGAAAGAGGCAACCTACAAGTTCCCAGTCAGCGCTGCAGTAAAGCTGTATTTAAACTGAGATAGCAATCTCATTCATTTGAATGGGAGTAGCCCAGTGGCCTAGTAGTGGTGCTGCAACACATCACTGTCCAGCTAGGCAATAGGTTGACCAATCAAATACGTGCAAAGGCACATTCCTGGTGGACTACCTTGTCACATCATTTTTCTACCATTTAAGACTAAAGGTAAAATAGATAAAATCAAATACTGTCTCTCAGTACAATAAAATCGATGTCTAGTGTTTTGCAAAATTCAGGGATGTTACTCAAACTGGACTTCCTGGATTGCATTTCATGTTTCATCTGTACCTGAAACAACACCAATGCAGCCCCCCTGCGTTGTTCGGTCTAAATGCCCACTGCGAGACATTCGATCATAAAGCACTGCATCCTGCTACAATGCCAGTTGCACTAACAGTGAATTGAAGGATAGAAGTTAAGTTTTGTACAGGTTACTGGAGGAATTCAGGGGTTTTAATTAAAAACGTGAACGGTGATATGATTTCGATCACTTTAGTGTCTCTGGTTCAGTGTTATGTTTCTCACTGTAGCATTGAAACATTGCAAAATCTGAAAGAACTGTGTTTTCACAGCTCTGGCTGTTACCATCTCCATAGCCAATGCTGTTGGGTTCATGGGAATTGTAATTAAGTGTCCTGCAACATATCAAACTGATGGGTTTATCAGGAACAAAGCTGAAAAATTATAAACAATAGGCGTTATATAACCCAACTGTAACAAGAGGATCCTCAGCCTTCTGCGTTTATATTTATATTGTGTTGAATTCTGTCAGTACTTAACAAAAATTCTAAGCTGGAGGCAAATTTTCAAGTCTGTTGATGATGCAACAAGAGTTACTCATGTTGCCCAAAACCTCTGATGTGCTGTAGATTACACTCTGCTGTCAATAAGCAGAAAAAGTGTACTGAACAGCCACTGTGTGGCAGGAGCAGGACTTCAACAAATTTATTACAGAATAAAAGACTAATTTGCTAACTAGAAAATGTACAGGTCTAACATTTGACGCATTCTGTGTTATCTGAGGTCTTCTAATAAACTCTGCACATCGTTTAGTAAAGTAACTACTCAGCACCCGTTTATTTTCATAAAATCACAGCTCCTTGAATAGTTTACAGTTACGGCGTCACTTGCACACCCATCCTGATGCAGGGTCAGAAATGTAACATTGGCTTGTAAATTGGTGTATATAATGTGTATTAAACTGATTGGCTTCCCATGATTACGCTAAGAAACATGTTAGAACAAGTTGCACATCCTACATGATGTTTTAAAAACAAAAGGCCACATTTAACTTTCGAGTTTACATGGTGGCTAGCGTTAACGTAATTAATCTCTAAACAAGGGAGAAATTTAAGTGTCGGGTCAATGGTGACAGAATGTTTACATAATTTACATTTTTGTTTTCAGTCAGTGGCTCCACATTTGTGGTGAAAGGGACAGTTTGGTTTATTCACTGCTCTCCGCGTGCTAGCTAGCCTTCAATTTGGTGTTAGCGTGAGCTAACTTCTCTTTAACGTACGGTTGTATGGTGTACATTTACAGACAACCCTTCAGTTACCTGAAGTTTGTAAGTCACAATAAATCACTGTCTACTTGTGCTGGTTATCTGTACTGTGGTCAGGATTGCTGAGGTGCAGACGAGAAAAGTAGCCTGGTTAGCTAACCCGTTAGGCACTTAGCCTAGCATACCTACATGCAAGAGCTCGAGCTACTAGCTACTTGGCTAGCGCGCGCGCATCACCAGGTGACACCAGAAATTAGCTTCACTCAACAAACTGGGACAACAATGACATTCTGATATAGTATAGCGTTCAGATAATGTAACAAACACCAAAGAGGCCGCCTCGGAGACCCTGTGGAGACCACACACAGCCGGGGGTCTCAGGTTCCATAAAGCTGGCTAGCACAGCGCAGCTAGCTAGCAGGCTAAAGCTAACACCTTTGTTTTGCTTGGCCAACTCTATTTCATTTCAAAAAAGTGAAATAAAAACAAAAACATTTAGCAAACAACATTTACGCCATTTCGAAAACGTTTATACAGTTTATCAGAATCACCATGTACTGTGCCACTTACTTGGAATAAAAACGTACTCCAGCTCGGTTCCATTGCAACACTTAGGCTAAAATCTGCAGGAAACCTACAAGGAATCTACAACAAAGCAGCTAAACATGGCAGCTACAACTTCCTGTAACCCCGGGGGGCTGAACCCAGTCCAGCGGGCTGTTTGTAGGACGGCTGGACTTCACAAGACATCTCATTTCATATTCCTCATGTTCCGTTTCAAAACACTACTTTCAGTCACTGCTGACGAAAATGTTTTGTTTCACTATAAAAACGTGGTGCTAATGCAGATGAATGTAATGTTTGACGCGTGTATGTTTTCATAAAAATAATGTAGGTGACCAATTCTGTCTCAAGGAATACTTAAAAGAATAGACAAACTTCCATGTAATGAGTAAAAGCCCAATAAATGTTGGCTTCATGTTCGTTTAAGAAAAAATATTGAATTACGTTTAAAAGTCTCCTGGATGAGTTGTTCACTTGAATTTCATGTACATATATGCCTGCATCAGTTTCCAGGGCTGCAATTATAATGATTTCATTATCGTTTAGTCTGCTGGTTATTTTCTCAGTTAATCATTTTGTCTAAAAAAAAAAAGCCAGAAAATAGAGAAAAATGCCCATTATAATTACAACGCTTTTTAATTATGACAATTTAAAATTGTTTTGTCCGACCAACAGTCCAAAAAGCCAATCATATTCAGTTTAATATGTATGATAAATAAAAGCAACAAATTCTCACATTTGAGAAGATGGAAACAGCATGATTAATTGGCAGTTTTGCTTTCATAAGGGTTGAAACAATTAATCAATTATCAAAATAGTTGCCAATTAATTTCCTGTCGAATTGATTAATCAACCAAGCCGTGCAGCTGTACAGTTGTCTTTTCTAAAGAAACTATCACATAAAGTGTAAATCGATCTGCAGTTTTGTGAAAACAAAGTACATTTTGCAGTCTAATTTGCTTTATTAAGTACAAGGTAGCAGTTTCGGTGGAATGATTTCCTCTTACGCCGAATTACATACAATGTAGACCAAAATTGCTTGTATTAAGAAATGTTATCAGTTGTTCAATGACAACTTTCTCAGTAACCTCTAAGAGTACTAGCAGTATACTTATTGGTCTGTAGTTACTGGCTTCAAGGCAGTCTCCAGAATTCAAAATAGGTGTGACAATGGCACATTTCCAGTCATCAGGAAAGGAGCTGTGTTTAAAAATAAGTTAATTAAATGAGCAATGGGGGGAGTTAAAATATCTTTATGACATTTAACAAACATGGTATCAAATTGGAAAGCATCTCTACCTTTGGAGCTTTTTAAGGAGGTGATGATTTTGTTTATTTGTAACTCATTAGTCTCTACTAGCTTGAAAACTTGGCCTGTAGCATCTATAGGAGCAATATCCAGTTTCCTTTCTGTAATTTTTTTTCCTAGCTCATGTACAGACTCAAGAAAAAAATTATGAAAGACAGAAACAACAGCAAGATGGTCTTCAATTAACTTTCCCTGTGCTTAGAGTTTAAAAACTCAAAAATTTTGGTTCCCTCCTTATGAGATTATTGATGTTTTTACAGATCATTTTACTGTTGCCTTTGCCTTATTCAATATATTGAGATAAACGAGATTTAGTTTCCCTTAGCTCTTGGATAACTTTGCTCCTTAAACCTTTATAAATCAGTCATGCCTCTTCTAGTTTTAATTGCCTTCCTAAGTGCAGCATCTCTAGATTTCATTAGTTTCCACAAATTTTCATTAAACCACAATACACTGTTTTTATGTTTAGATATTATCTGTATCCTCACATTTAATCTTTCCCTCACAGAGTTGATTCTGTGACTAAAAGTATCACAGCCATAATCCAGATTATCAGAGGACAGTACATCATACCAGTTCAAACTGTTAATTTCACTAGGGAAACGGTCAATAGCCAGTGGTAAACCCTGTAGCACAACAGTGGTTTAAGCTAACTGCTAACATCAGCATACTAATATGCTCCAAATGACAATGTTAGCATGTTGATGTTTAGCAGGTATAACATTTACCATGTTCACCATCATAGTTTAGCATGTTAGCATGTTAACATTTGCAAAATACTAAATTTACTACACTAAACTAAAAGTGAGACTGATGACTGTCAGTTTTGAAGGTCATACAAAGTACTGGACAAATTGAAATTTTGACTTGATGATGGTGCTAGCTTAAAGGTCAGGGGATCAAAGTTATTACAATTCATCTACGAGGGACAATTAATGGCTTTACCAAATTTCACAACAACCTGCTGTTGGCCTGGACCTTGGTCTTTGGTGGCCTTTTTTTCACCTACATAACGTTGCAAAAATCAGGCACATCCTGTCTTAAAAATATACAGAAAAACTAATCCACACATTTGTTTGTAGGCTGGATTATTCCACGTCCTTATTATCAGGCTGCCCCAACAAGTCTCTAAAAACTTTCCAGCTGGTCCAGAATGCAGCTGCATGTGTACTGACAAAAACTAGATAAAGAGATCATATTTCTCCTAGTTTAGCTTCTCTGCACTGGCTCCCTGTAAAATCCAGAATAGAATTTAAAATCCTTCTCCTCACCTACAAAGCCCTTAATGGTCAGGCGCCATCATATCTTAAAGAGCTCATAGTACCCTATTACCCCACTAGAACACTACTGCTCCCAGAATGCAGGATTACTTGTGGTTCCTAGAGTCTACAAAAGTAGAATGGGAGGTAGAGCCTTCAATTATCAGGCTTCTCTCCAGTGGAACCATCTTCCAGTTTACATTTAAGAGTAGGCTTAAAACTTTCCTTTCTGATAAAACTTAGGGCCAGCCCAGGCTTGCCTTGGACCAGCCCCTAATTATGCTGCTATAGGTCTAGACTGCCAGGGGACTTCCCATGATGTACAGAGCTCCTAACTCCTCCTCCCCCTCTCCATCTGTATGCATTCATGTACCATTAATGCTAATGTTACTAACTTGGTATTTTCCCCATGGTTTTGTCCTTTCTCATCTCACAGGAAACCCTGGGTTCTGGGTCGAGCCTTCGCGATCCTTCACAGTCCTGTTGGCATCCTTCCCTGGCTGCTGCTGTGTCATTGACATTATTGTTATGATTGTTGTTATTCTGTCATTTTTGCCCACTGCTACTGCTATTATTATTAGTCATGTTTCTTCGGTCTAGACCTGCTCTATGTGAAAAGTGCCTTGAGATAACTTCTGCTGTGATTTGGCACTATATACTTAAAATTGTCTTGACTTGAAAATTCACTGAAAAAATCAAGGATCACCAAAATCAGCAGAATACATTCTCAGGAAACCGTGGATGGCTCAAGAGTTTGTGCCAATCCATCAAATTTGTTAGATATTTCACTAAATAAGTAAAAACCTTAAAAAATTTAGAGGATCACCAAGGTCATTGGAATTTAGAGCCCTTGAATATCTGTATCCAATTTCATGATAAACCATCCAATAGTTGTCTATATATTTCACTCTGATCTACAAATATCATACTTATACATGGTGGCGCAAGAGGAAGGGTTAAGGGATCACCAAAGTTAGACAGATTCATCCTCTGGGGACCACAGTTGTCTGAACAAAATTTGATGAAAAACATAAATTATAAGACCATAATAAAAAACAGTTATAGTCAAGCTAGATGACTCAATATCCTCATTTCGATCTTTGATTATTATTCTTTACATCTAGCTGACCTGTGTTGTTAACTGTTGTTTACATGCTGAACCCAAATCAGCCTTTCACTAAGTGACAATTGAATTCCAGCCCAGAGCAAACTGCACAGTTTGTCACTGGTGCACTGCTACTAGACCAGTTCCCCCTGCATTATTTTTTGAGTTCAGGGGCTGCAGTTGAGTCAGTGGAGTAGGTCCTGGTGAAGATTCTAAACATTTCCAGCGCAGTAATCATTAAAATGATCACCACTGACAAAGCCCTGTGTGAGATTATTGTTTCTGGACATGGACTGGATTCCTGGACATTTCTGCAACTTACTTGCAACCAACAGTGACTGTGTGCAGAGGAGATTCTTCATATATTTTGGTAGACTGTATGTTGTTATGTACAGTACATGGGACTTGAAAACTCATGGAAGAAACTGAAAGCATTTTTTCTTCAACTAATCACTGTTTGTGGATTGGATGGAGAGCTATACTGGCTACCCAGCTAAGACCCGCTGTAATTGCCCTTTGCTCTGATTTGAATATGTCTGGGGCATCATCTGGAAAAAGATGCAGATGTAAAATGATTTATTCCCCTCTAACTTGTACTTTTCGAGCTGGCTAAATACAGAACCTTTGTATAAACCACCTGTGTCCCCTTTCCAGCTTGTTCCATGCGCTTTTTGTTTGACTGTTCCCGGCTTTTCAGAAAAGGAACCCCCTCATTGTGTTTTGCAATCTTTGTTGCACTGTACATTGCCTGCCTTTGTAGCCACATAGTACAATGCCAGTTTCAGATAGACGGGCTCAATATGTGTTGTCAGCCTCTCCCTCACCACCCTCAACAGGATTCATTTCATCAACACTTTAAGATTAAAAATAGCCATGCAAACTGCATGGCAAAGTCTATGTTGTAAGGATTTATTCTGGAAAGCTCAAGGTTACATTAAGGTGAGTTCAGATTGCTTTCTGTTACCTATCATTTTTATGTACTTTCTCCTCCAAGTCTATACTGTACAATATAAAGTAGATATGTATTTATAGAGTGTATGAGGGGGAATAAGATAGCAAATGAGTTCAACGCACACATATTTACAGATGCACACAAGTATCAGTGCTGTAGCTAACATTGAGGACACAGAGGACAAAGATGTCCTCAGTAATTTTTCTAGGATTTTGGAGAACAAAACATTTGATGATGTAAAGATGATGTAAACACCATGACGTAAAGTTATACATAGCAAAATGTTCAAAGGCAGATACCTATATATTTGAGATAAATTGCCTTTAAAACTTCTTTCCACACCAGGATTTAATTCCTGGCAAAGTGAATAAAACTCAGCATTTTGACAGAAAAAAACAGCCTTTTCCAGGGTTCTCAATTGAATCTCACAAATCAAACATCTCACAAAGTTTTTATTTTTCCTAACCACTGTTCCATGGTCAAGAACTTTCATGCTTAATATAAAAGAGCATTTAAATTAGTTACTATAAAATGACATAGAAAAATTGTACAATCTTTTTTTCTTTCTTTTCTCTGTTGTTGTCCAAAAACTGTTTAAGACATGTCTTTGGAGCCATTTCTAAACAACCACGATAACCACTCTCTTCAGGGATGAAGGAACGTGTCACCCAGTTGTAACAGTGTGACTCATTGACGTGTTTTTAATAGTTCTTTGACAACAACAGAGATATACGGCACAGAGGAATAAGATATATCATGCTTTGGATACACACAATATTTGTTAGTAGATCAGCTCATTGTTGGTTTGGCTCTGCACATGAGATTTGTTGACAAGAAAAATATAGAAAACCGTACATAACCAGCTTTTTCCTTTAATGACCATGCCACCAGAGCGTATGGAATTTGTTTTCGGTACAACATAGAAAAAAAACTCTCAGTACAGTAACAACAGCACCACATATAGGCAAACATTACACAATAAATAATAATTACATTATCCCTAGAGCTGCAAGTAACACCACATGAATCAGAATTATTCACCTTTAATTTCCCGGGTGTTGTTCATTCTTGACCTTGGAAACAGTAGTTTGACAAAATAAGTTAATATCCTCTAGCAAGCTCTTTCTAAAACTTTAAACTGCATCTCATATGGGATGGCTGTAGCTCAAGAGGTAGAGCGGGTTGTCCGCTAATCAGAGGATTGGTGGTTTGATTCCTGGCTCCTCCAGTCCACATGTTGAAGTGTCCTTGGGCAAGGTACTAAACCCCAAATTGCTCCTGATGGCTGTGCCATCAGTGTGTGAATGCATGTGAATGATTAGATTCCCTCTGAAGGGCAGGTTGGGACCTGGCATGGTAGCCCCTGTACCCATTCAGTGTATGAATGTGTGTGAATGGGTGAAAGTGACTCATAGTTTAAAAAGTGCTTTGAGTGGTCAGAAGACTAGAAAGGCACTATACAAGTACAGTCCATTTACCATCTCACAGCCCTTATCAGTGAATGGAGTTTTCTCAGTTGCCATTATGCTGATTCAGTGGTCATCATGTGACGGAAGTACAGAACATCAGTCATATGGAGTGGGTTTACCCCACAGTTTAAATAAAAATAGCACTGAGTAAAATAAAAATAGCACATATGTTTGTCATAAAACTGATAAAGACCTGTTTCATCAGCTTGTCTGTGCAACATGGGTGTGTTTACATGCACTCTAATACAGTTGAGTTTTGGGAGTATCCCAGTGATGTGTTTTTGTATGTAAACATCATATCCTGGTTTCAGAAACCTGGATAAGCTCTTATCCTAGTTTTTAGAAAGCCAAGTTATATAGTGGTTGGTCAGTAAAACTAAAACTATGATGATCACTGATGTAATGATGACCTACACCACAAAGTGAGATGGAAAATAAAGTTTTTGACACTGGTCATGTTTGTATTGTTTGTCCTATTTGTTTTCCATTACTGGTCAGACAGAGAAACCATGTTGAACAGTGGTGGATACATTTATACAGCCAGAAACCAAACTAAGTTCCTCCTCAACCGCTGAGGTAACACAGTCTGTAAAACAATAACAGAGAATTATTGAATGTGAAGGAGACAAAGATGTGTCTGCACTTCTGCAGATGATCAGACACCTGGATAATAATACAATCATGTACAAGTCCATGCAGCCACCCAACCCTGTAGATTAAACATAAAAAAAAGAAAATTACACACACAAAATATTGTGTGTGTATCCAAAGCCTGTTATATCTTTTTCCTCTACACTGTAGACCTCCATTGTTGTCTAAAAACTATTAAAAACATGTCAGTGAGTCACACCGCTGCACTGGGTGACATGTTCCTTCATCCCTGGAGACAATGCTTACCGTAGTTTGTGTGGAAACAGCTTCAAAGACTAAAACAGCTATAAGACTCTAACCCTCAGGAGAGGTTCTTGGTACAGCAGACACCACTGAGCATGCACAAGGACGTGGTTCCGTTTACAGGTTGGAGGTTGTGTTGTATAGCACAACAAGCTGGCAAAGCTCTGTAAACGGAGCCATATTCTTGTGCATGCTCAGAATGCCATGTCTAAACAACTATAGTAACCACTCTCTTCACAAATGAAGCAACATGTCATTCAGCATAACAGTGTGACTTATTGATGTGCTTTTACTAGTTTTTTGGACAACAACGGAGGTCTACGGCACAGAGGAATAAGATATATTAGGCTTCGGATTAACACACAATATTTCTACATAGATCAGTTCCTTGTTGGTTTGGCTCCAAACATGAAATTCGTTGACAGTAAGAAAAATATAGAAAATGGCCAGCCTTATCCTATAAAGTAAAGTGAAGTAACAAGAAACAAACTAGATTTCTCTTATACTAGAAAAATATCAAGATTCGGGTTAGCTAGCTTTATTCAGACAACAAAATGAAATTTGTTGTGATGACAGTAAATGATGAACATCACCAAGCTACAGATGATGTCAAGAAGATATGATGTGGCTTATCTTGCACTCAGGTTCACTGGGTGAGAGAGCCGTCCGTTCCCTTCCTCAATGTAGGTGATGGTTGATAAATAATACTAATTCATTAAATTGGTTTAGAGTGGCATGGGGGGTATTATTTTTCTCTGGCTCCAAAGAGGGACACGACAGAAAAGGTTTTAGAACCACTAATAGACAGAAACATTGTTCTATTATTAATATTACATTATCAATAACACTGCTGATGACATGATCTTTTACTTTCTTATTAAGGTTAAGCCATGGGTGACTGGTCCATACTTGGTCGCTTTCTGTCTGAGGTACAGAACCATTCTACGGTGATAGGCAAGATCTGGCTCACCATGCTGCTCATTTTCCGTATCCTGCTGGTGGCTTTGGTGGGTGATGCTGTCTACAACGATGAGCAGTCCAAGTTCACCTGCAACACCCAGCAGCCTGGATGCAACAATGTGTGTTATGATACCTTTGCTCCCGTTTCTCATCTGCGGTTCTGGGTTTTCCAAATTGTGCTGGTCTCCACCCCATCCATCTTCTACATAGTTTTTGTTCTGCATAAGATTGCAAAAGATGAGAAACTTGATGGCCAGAGGGCACAGGTAGTGGCCCAGAGGCCTCTCAGACAGAGCTGTGGGCAGATGAAAAGGGATGGCATGGAGGCCCTGAGGATAGGCATGCCCGCCTACTGCTCTCATTACAGGGAAGAATGGGATGTGAGGGAGAGGGAAGAAGCAGAACAAAGCTTTCTGGAGGAGGATTCTGGCAAACTTGGAGAGGATCCCACCCAGCAGTCCAACCAGGTTCTGCTTATCTACATCCTTCATGTGTTACTACGATCTGTCATGGAGATCACCTTCCTCGTGGGCCAGTACTTCTTGTTCGGGTTTGAGGTCCCTCATCTGTACCGCTGTGAGACTTATCCTTGCCCTACTCGTACAGACTGCTTTGTGTCACGTGCCACTGAAAAGACTATCTTCTTGAACTTCATGTTCAGCATCAGTCTTGGCTGCTTTGTGCTCAACATTGCAGAGCTTCACTACCTGGGCTGGGTCTACATTTTCCGCATTCTCTGCTCAGCCTGCTCCACCTGCTGCAATCAGGAGAGGGACACTGTCAAATTGTACTCAAAACACAATCCCCTCCTGCTGCAGCTCAGGCATTCCCTGAGGGGCCAGCTGGTTCTGCAGACCCCCACAGCCATGGCTCAGGAGAAGACTGGAGGTCTGCTCACACATGCTCCAGCTATCTCCTTTGAGACAGACTCAACTGTGGAATGCACTTCCAAGAGAAGTCCAGATAGCAGAGACAAAGTGAAGGTCAAGCTGGCCAACATGGCCAGGCTGGGACGAACTAAGAAGTCCTGGCTATGAGACTATGAGACTGACATTTTTCTTATATTTGTGAAAAAATATAATACATAAATTCATCAACATAGAGACTTTGAGCTATAGAACGTCAGTTTCCTGCAATGTAAACTGTATTCTTAGGCCGTATCCAAATCCCATAATATGCAGTATGTATTATATACAATTTTTAAGTATACTTTTTCTGCAGTTAGTATTTACGAGAACTCTGTTCTTTACAATTTTGTACTAACAGGAAAAATGCAATAATTGCATAGATGGCCATAAATTTAATTGCAACCATGGAATGTCCATTACATTTCACAAAGACAAAGTTAAATTTGACAAAATGAACTTAAAGTCCCCCTCCACTCAAAGATGTGTTTTTGTTCTTTTTCTTTCACTTGGATGTTTGAGCTTCTCTATGCAGAATGATGTATGTACAGTTTGCTTTGACATTCATCTGCTGATGGGGGGGTGGGGGGGCTGGTAAACTCCTTCAGAGCACCTTGTTGGATGGTCGAATAGCTTCAGAAACCGAGACGGTTTCCACACCTTTCCAACTGCAGGTGTGCTGGGCCTGTTCAGTAACTTTCCAACATCAACCACCAGCATTCACACTCACCTCATGCACTGATTAGTCAGCTGTGTGGAGGTGAGACAGGAGCCAGGGTTTGAGCTTATTCTTCACACTATTTCTGTCACTTTACATGTTATTTAAACAATGGAACAAACCCCTCTCCCTCCGAACGCTCAGTTTGTCACTTTGCCTGAGTGTGACTAATCAGAACAACTATAAACACATTGGATTTGGACACCATGTTGTAAGATCGCTCTTATCGACCATAAAATGAATCTAAGGCGTGTACCTACAAGCATGAATTGTGACATCACAACTAGTTGAGGGCCTTTATTTATTGATATAACTTAGGTGATATAACTCCTATCGAAACACAGTTACAAACAACTAAATGCAAAATTAAAATTATAAACATGGAATTAAAAACAAATAAAGTCAAATAAAATAAGCAGCCAGTTCAGGTAAAATCAAGAAATGCTTTCCGATAAAAGTATGTTTTAAGAAGAGACTTGAAAGAAGACACTGACTTAGACAGTCTTATTTCCTCTGGCAATTTATTATTCCAAGCAGAGGATTTTTATATGTCCCAAAATATGTCTGGAGGGGATCTTTAACATTAAATGTAATTGAAAGCTCTTGACTTTGAATGAAGATTTTATTGTCAGTCACCAGAATGAACTTTCACAAACAAAATGTTTTTGCAAAGATGTTCTCCTTGTTTTGTTTTTATAAGATCTTCCTGGAACTGTCTCGCCACTCTCTGTAAGTTGTTTCTCAATTTCCTTTGAGAATTACACTGTGGAACAATAATGTACATCAACTGCACACATAAAAATTTTTTTAGAATACATACTGAAAGTTTGGATTATACTTTTATACTTTTCTAGTGTGAACACTCTACATACATAGAAACTGCTTAGAAATAATATGTACTATAGAATTAGAGCACAGCTATCGATTGAGCTTATGTTCAGTCTTTCAATACCTTGCTTTATCGCCCTTGAGGATTCTAATAGTAACTCAGCTCAAATTATTATGCTATAAGACAATTATACTTTATATAAATTTACTTACCTCTTATTTCCCTAAACGCTTGTACTGTAGCACACTTTTTAAGAGGGATTCACTTCCAACTTTTGATGACATCTGGTTCTTGTTGGAATACACTTACATTGCTCAGGACAAAAGCATCTGCCAATGTAATGTCATGTAATGTAACGTGTGAATACAACATCACCATACGTACTCTTTTTTTAAAACTCTGCTTTACGGCCATACAAAATGAGTGCAGAGAATTCAAAATGGTGTGTAATGAAGCTCAGACATGTGTCACATATTTAAGACTGATATTGAACCAGTCGCTCTCCTGTGAATTAAGTAAATCTTGATTTAGTTTTTTTTTATTTGAGTGCAAATGAATGTAAGTCCCTGTTTGCAGAACAAGACATGAAGACATTTCTATTAAGAAATTTGTGTCATCATTTATACAGTGTCACTCTGCTTCTGCCAGTTCTGCTTGGTATAGTGGTTTCACAGCTATATTTAGGAACAAATTGCAGTTGATGAAAAATAACATGATTCTGTGTTTATTGACTTTATCTCATCAAATTCATGTTGGCAGTGATGAATTTAGAAGTGTGGGACTACCGCTGGAACAACTTGGTTTAAAACAACTGAAGTTGCATCATATATGTGCAATATCAGCACTGAGCATGCCAAAGAATATTTGTTTTAACTGATAAAAATGGTCCATATAAGACCAGGACCAGTGTGTGTGTTCATGTAGAGTGCCCAAGTAAATAACTTAGTTAGATGCTCTTTGTCTATGGAACAGTCTGACATTAAACATCAAGTTGACACAAACCTGTGAGACTTTTAGAGGTCAGGTGAGAAATTACTTAAGGTGACAGCTTGTTTATGATATTTTATTTAAGCCATCAGTTTGTTCTATTGTATTTATCTACTTTGATGTGGATTTTTAATTTTTCATTAGGTTTGTACTGATGTAATTTTGGTTGATTTTATTATGTAATCTTATGTTATATGTTTTGTGTCTGTTATTAACATTTTAGAAAAAGGTGTCCTCATTTCAACATGTCATCTCTAGGATTGGTGTATTTCTTGAAAAAAAGAAGTCATTTAAGTTTAATAGCTACCCAGCAAACATTATTTTGTTTCAGGCTCATTCCAAGTAATGTTTTTTTCTCCTCTCTCGTGTATACAGTTTGGAAGTCTGATAAATCAGTGGCTGTAATCTCATTATATCATACCTCTCTGCATGTCAATCTAATCCACCAAGCCTCTGTGGCTTATTAAGGGTCTGTTGGGGATCTGTGATGTCAAAAGCAGTGAGGAGCTCTTCACTGAATCATTGTGGGTCGCAACATAAGTTCAGACACTGGGCTGAAGAACAGTCCAGCAGATGGCAGCAGGAGATAGGCTGCAGCAAACATGTAGAACGTGCAGACAGAAAGGAACAATTGTTTTAACATAATTTACAATGACTGTTTAAGCAAATGGCAAACTCTGTGTATGTGGAATGAAAATTAATGCGATTAATGCCACTACTACTACTACTACTACTACGACTACTGTAATTAATACCATAATTACTACTACCATGAACATTACTACTATTATTACAAGTATTTTTAAATAATAATGCTTCTAAATGTATTAATAAAATCAATCAGACTTTATTTGTACAGCACTTTTCAT
Source organism: Thunnus albacares (assembly GCF_914725855.1). NCBI lineage: Eukaryota > Metazoa > Chordata > Actinopteri > Scombriformes > Scombridae > Thunnus > Thunnus albacares. The sequence goes on from NC_058111.1 coordinate 36,097,477, forward strand.
ACAAACAAAATGTAACAAAAAGTGTTTCACACATAAAACAATAACCCCCATCCACACACAGAGCAAATGACTTTGTAATTAATAAAGCACTCAATAATAACAGCACTCAATAAAAAACAGGAACTGAGGAAACGCTATCATAAATCTCATCAGTTTGTAATGAGGACATACCAGAGGCAGGATTAGAAATAGATAAAAACTAACTAATAAGAGTACAAGGTACATTAATACAATACTAAAAAAAAGAGGAGATGTATTGAAGTGAGCAAAACTAGAAATAAAAGGTAGGGTATTAAAAATCCAGTAAATAAAAAAATAAAATAAAATAGTATACCAAGAAGTAAAACAGACTAAAATACTTAAATAAAGACAAATAAGAAATAAGACAAATAAATAAATAAATAAAGTTTAATTAAAAGCCAGACTAAAAAGGTAGGTCTTGAGTTTGCTTTTAAAAATATCAACATTCTCTGCTGCCCTCAGGTCTTCAGGAAGGCTGTTCCAAAGACGTGGACCATAGTGATAAAAGGATACCTCACTGTGGGTTTTTGCTCTAACATTAGGGAACTGAGGGTTCTAGACGGTTCATAGGCTAAAAACAAATCTGATAAATAGGTAGGACCAAGACCATTAAGAGCTTTATAAACCAATTAAAGCTGCAAGCAGCGTTGGTCAGGACCTCGCACTCTGGCCCATTAGGATCAGATCATTTTGCATTTTAAAAATGAGGGATATTTCTTACAAGTGTGATTTTGAAAGTTTGATTGAAATGTGTACTGTCAGGTGTGGAGACAATAAGTAACTGCAGCTGGACACAGAAAAATACACATATATATTAGAATGGAGAGTGTGTTTTAATTTTAAAGTCTCTGCACTGGCTACCTTCTTGCTTCAGAATTTATTTGATCCTTTTATTAGGGACCGAGCCCAAAAGGCAAACTGTAAAACAGTAGTCCTCGCCTAAGTTTGTTTGTTTGTTTCTTTATTATGACGCCACTTAAACCCTAAATTTGAACCCCTTAACATGCTCAAAAACTCAAATCTGATAAATAGGTAGGACCAAGACCATTAAGAGCTTTATAAGCCAATTAAAGCTGCAAGCAGCGTTGGTCGGGACCTCGCACTCTGGCCCATCGGGATCAGATTATTTTGCTTTTTAAAAATGAGGAATATTTCTTACAAGTGTGGTGTGCTTTTATTTTGAAAGTTTGATTGACAGGATGAGAATTTTCTGCAAGATGAGACATGGCTGTCTTGCTCACATCTGTGTAAATTGAAAACTCTTAATGAGTTTGTGTGTAAAACAAATTAATTTCCTAATTTTCATCAAGTCTAAGACTTTGACCTACAAATCTTGAATTTACATGTTTTTAGGGCCTGAGCCCCAAAGGGGCGAAGACCCTCTTGTATCTGTTCTGTTTGTTTCTTTCTTTCTTATTAGGGCCTGAGCCCCATGGACTTTGTGTCAAACAGATGCTTCTGACATTTAAATTCTAAGTCTGACCACTTTCAAACCTGTATCAATGGATTCGGGACGAAATTTCCTACAGAAAAATGTGATTTTTAATGTAAGATTGTGCCAAAATCATGGGATTTATGAAGATGTTTCACAAGAAGAGTACTCTGAAATCCTGCTCTCCAACTGCTCCTGGTGATGTCACTCCCTCAGTGCTGTGACCAAGCGGCAACCTCTGGGGCTGTAAAATGAAGCCAATGCAGAAGTGTCAAAAACTGCAGTTCCTTGAATGGCCACTTGAGGCTGGCTCTGAAAGCAAGTCAATCCCCATAGACCCCCATGTTAAAATCCCCAACTTTACAGCAGAAATAAACATGTTTACAGCCTGGTAGAAAAAACGGTTTAGGTCTCTGTAGCTAATTTCCCCTTTCATGACAACTGTACCGGGGGTGAATTTTTTTTATAACTCGCCCATTTAAATTTTATTAAACCATAAAGTTATGCATAATGAAGGACATGGCTGCTTTGAGTGACAGGTCCGCCAGCCGCTAGGTGGCATGTTTCAGCCATTCGGCCCGCCTCTTTGCCCATTTTTGATTGGCTGGGAGTTAGGAAGCGTCATGTACTGCCAAGATGGCGATGGCCGGAGCGGCTCACTTTGAGCTTCAAACCGCTCTTCAGAAACCAAGGGGTGACGTCACGGTAAATACGTCCATATTTTTATACAGTCTATGGCTGTGACACATGACGCAATACACACTCATTATCAAATCACAGGAGGAGCAAGAAAAGACTTTAAAACTCACACTCTAATATCTCCAAAACAGTAAAAGTTAGAAAATACATGTAAATTCAAGATTTGTAGGTCAACATCTCGTGACTCATTTAAAGTTCAAATGAAGTCTGTATCCAAAACTATGTGGAAGCAGTAAATGATCAAAAAAGTGTGGGTTTGCTCACACTCGCCATTCAAATATATGCGTATTTTTCTGTGTCCAGCTGCAGTTACTTACTGTCTCTCCACACCTGACAGTACACATCAATCACACTTTCACCAGGTCATGTGGTTTAAAGGCTGTACTTTTCTAAAAAAAATCCCATGACTTTGGCCAAATCTTTCATCAAAAATCATATTTTCAGTAGGAAATTTTGTGGCAAATCCATTGATACAGGTTTGAAAGTGGTCAGACTTATAGTTTAGATGTCAGAAGCCTCTGTTTGACACAAAGTTCATGCCCATAGATTGCCTCCCCATTGTTTTACATTGTAAGGTGTGATGTGGCACTGCAACTTTGAGGGCTTATAAAATCCAAACCGTTTGAGTTATTACAAAGTTTTTTACAACTTTTTTTCAGCATAATGTCATAAGTCACTTATTAAAGTTTGAAGCTGATACAAAATTGGGGCAAAGTCTTATTTTGAAAGGCTTCCTGTTGGATTTAGGTCAGGGGTGTCAGTGTATGATTTGTAGGTCTTTATGAGACGAATAATTGAGTTTTGGTTCGATCTCTCTACAACATCCCTACAGGCCATGGCGGCCATTTTAGTTACATAGGTGGCGCTAGAGAGAACATTTTGGCACTTTGGGGGTTAATTTTTACATTTACAATTAAACTATATTCTTTTTAGGGAGACCACAAAGTAGAGCCTTACAATAGTTAAACCTGCAGGTAATGAAGGTTGGCATTAGTGTCTCTGTGTTGGCTTAAGAAAGAAACAGTCGCATTGGAGATGCTCTTAAGATGATAAGTTTCACGTTGAATTTGTCTCTCTCTTCAGTACCAATAACCAAGACTTCAGTTTTGTGGAAATTGTTTAGAAAAGGGCAGGCACTTCCAAAAAATACTTGGCAGGTGATTGAATGAACCATCTGACTATCACAATCTATCAGCATTTTATCTTGTGAGGCATCTGGATTTGCAAGATCATGCAAGAATCCTCATAGGACTCTGATTGGTCCAAACTATCGGTGGTTCAGATACAAATGCATAACTTGATGCCTGACAAGATGAATTCTCACGTGGTCTTGTGATGTTGTGATCGCATAAATCCAGCTGCCTTGCAAGGTAAGGTAACTTCATCACTACACTGAATATGTCCATGCCTTTTACCATACAAGTTAAACTGTAGATGCTGAGGGAGCATTTCAGTTGACAATATTGGGATCTAAATTCCTGTTAAGATCAACTGCTGCTGAGTACCGATGTGAAATTGATTCAGCATTGGTTGTGTGTCTTCCACTTTATGCAAACTTAAGTTCCATAATTACAATGCCGCACCATTAGACAGCCTTCAAATATGTAACACCTTTATTCACCAATAAATGTAAATCTTTATGTGACACAGATTGTAGCCTTCAGAAAAAAGTTCAAGCATTTTTGCCTATTTCAAAGTTTCTGCATGCATGTAAACAATTCATTAAATGTTCTCTGGCAAAATATTTATTTCTCTGCAGAATAGTAATCTTTTTTTAATAAGAATTTTTAATTAAGAATAGTAAATAAAATAGTAAACTAATTCATAGGATGTGAGCATCACTCCAAACTTTGACAAACTGACTGATGACCAGTCAAAAATGACAAAAATGAACAGTCAGCCTCCTTCATAGATGCATTTCACTCCATAAATGTGATGGTAATTTTACATGTCAGTATCATCTTTAAAAAGCTCCCTGGTCCCTGGTTTTACTAGGTAGCACATAGTGGGTAACAATCCATTCCAAATCTCAAAATTAGATTTTTTTTCCCTAAAATCTGAATATAGGGTGGAGATTAGAAAAAAGGTATATTAACAAAAGACTACTGTATATTTATTGTTAAAATTTAACTTTTTATTATAAGCAACAATTAAATCAGAATTTGAGTGAATAATAACTCGCTCCTCTGCAGGAAGGACAGCTGAAACATTGGACTGTGAGAACAATAATATCAATATCCTTTGCAATCTTACTTTTTCCAACATCGTGTGCAATATTACTTTTTAATATCATATGCAGTATTTCTTTTCTATTTTAGTTGACCTATCTTACTAAATTAATTTTTATTTATTCTTATTTTGTTCTAATTTTTGATCTTTAAAAAAAAAATAATAATAATGCTATGTAAAGTTTTTATTTATCTCTTAGCTTCAAACAAAGTTCAGTAAAGAGAGAAAGAGAAGAGAAATATCTATCTATCTATATCTATCTATCTATAAATATATATATATATATAGATATAGATATATAGATATAGATATAGATATATATATTACACGTAAATGTGGTTATTATGCCAATTCTCAGTAGATGTTTCTGGATGTGAAATACCTTGTTTAGCTACTTTTTTCTGAGTAGCTTGTAGTGTGGAGTGCAATTCTCCAAAAGTGGAGAATTGCTTGTACAGTTTCAAAGTATCTTCCCCAACACTCCAGAGAAGTTGCATCACCAAAGGCCAGCGGTGTGTGGCACATGTTTAACCCAGGACAGGGGAATACCCATGTCTCAGTCAGCCTGAATTGGATACAAGATCTTGGCTACCTGAAGCCCAATATGAAAAGGGCTATGGCCATCATAAGCTACAGGAAACCATTCCCCCACATTGCAGACAATCTTGTAACAGATTGACAGGCACACAGTCACATCCCTCATTTGATCAAAGTCACTCACTTTTCAGAGGCTGCACTCAGCACAGTTCGATGTAGAGGAAATTTTTTATGTGCACATCATCCTAAATAGCTGATTGTGAATGTAATAAAGTCGTATTGCTTACTATGGCATGCTGAAGGTTACTGTATGAAATGTACATAGATCATAAAGAATCTATATGCTTAGATGTGTATAGCTGGGTGCCAAAACATAAAAAAAATCAACATCAGGAAGCAACCAAAATGTATAACATATCAATATTAAATCTCACTGTTATCCTGCTGATCATTTTCAAAATAAATTCATCAACATCTTGTGCCATCATCTGGCAACACAAATAGTAAAATTAATTTATAATCCACTTCAGAAAAAAATACTGTGAATCAGCCAATATTAGGTTGTTGCTTTTTACGTCAAGTATTTGTAAAGACATGTTTTTGGCCATGACAAAAATGGAGGCAAGGAGTTAAAAACTTCAGTGGAGCCAATACCTTATGGACTGTAGACAATTGTGTTGCAGTAGTTTAACAGCGGGCTTTGAGGGTTAATCCATCCTGTAGCTGACTTGTGAATCTTAACTTCTCGAACCATGTTAAATTGTTGTTCCCAGGCCACATTTCTACTTGCAGACAATGACAAGTCAAATCAAGTCAATTTTATTTATACAGTGTGAAATCACGACAGAAGTTATTTCAGGGCACTTTTCACATAGAGAAGGTCTAGATTGTACTATTTAATTCGCAGAGAGAACATTCCCCTATGAGCAAGCACTTGGTGACAGCAGCAAGGAAAAACTCCCCTTTAAAACTCTACTGGAGGGATGGACACCATTCTTCCAAAAGATATTCCCTCATTTAATGTTTTGATGGTGGTGGTTGGATGATTGGACAATGTAAAGTGAAGTTACAACAACCTCCTGTTTAATGCCCGATACATGTTTTGGGCAAAATTCACCGGCACACCACGCCAAGGGCATTCCATGAAGTACAAAAAGCTTTGCAATTTAGCATTGCAAAGGTCTTTAGATATCACCTACCAAATTTGAAGTCACTCAGGTTAAATCTCTAGGAGGAGTTTGTTAATGTACAACGGCTGTCAATGGCTTCACTTTGTGAAAAAAATGCAAATTTGATTCAAAATGGCTGACTTCTTATTGGACTTAGGGTATGGCTCCAAGAGGCTTTTTTTAAGTCTGGAGATGTTACATCCCTGATCCCTAATTTCATAAATCTAGGTCAAAATTAAAGGTGGAGGCTTTCACCTTTAAATTTTCCAGGGGGCACCCTTGAGCCACTTTGCCACACCCAATTCCAAGACCCATATTAGATATAAAGTTTTGACAGTTATGATGAATTTGCAAAGTTTTGTGAGTTTTCGAGTACCCCTACCACCTCGAAAATGCTAAAAGTAATTAGGGTGTGCTATAGAGCCAAATTGCCATGCCCAAGCCCAATTGTAATACTAATTGAAATATTTACTAGTTTGAACATAGTTGCAAAGATTAGAGGAACACCACCACCTTGACCAGAAAGCCTGGGCTGATGGAGATATGCATAATCAGGATGCGTCGCTTCTATTAGTGGACTAATTTCTGTGACAAAAACATCCAGCTTACTGGAGGAGATAACGTCTTGGCATATAAATTATTTATTTGATAGGGACCTCACATTCAGTAAGGCAACTTTGGTTGGGGTTTGAAGAGGGAAACCGACTGGTTTAATAATTATTAGATTATCAGAAATGACACCTCTGCTCTCTGAGCTGTCATAAAAATAAGTTGGGCAGTAGGGGGGGTCAGTGGCACAGACCAGAGGTGAAGGAGGTAAAAGAGAGGTAACTGGGGCGAATAGGAACAATTAATCATGTTTTCCTTCTACTACCTGTTGCTAATCCTGACAGGGATTTTAAAAATATCGTTTGATGGTCTGAGCGGGTAGAAAGTGTACAGGTTGAAAGCGTGGTAGGGACTAGGACCAGGGGAGCATCAATTACTGATGGACCGATCAGCATTTGACCGATGGATGGGCATGTTGTGGTGACGTGAGCAGGTGGACATGGGAGCACAAGAGCATGGTAGATGCTGTATGCCAGGTAGGCAGAAAGTACCCATGTGCCAGCTTTGTTCAGAGACCATCTGCATCGAAAACATTAAAAACATTTCTAACAATCGAGTCATCAATAATGACCGTTGATGGAGGAGTTGGCACTGGCAAATGGAGACTGTGGGAGCGGACAGCAGCCTGGTTTTATCCCACGATAAAACCAGGGTTTTTAAAAAAAAAACTGGCCAGGGTTTTATCGTGGGAGGTGGAAGAGGCCGCAGGTTTCCAAGCAGTGGAGGGTACTCATGTGAATCGAGAATGTCATATCAGTTCACCAGCTGGATGTCATGGGTTGCAGGAGTATGAAAGGAGAGTCTCCCCATCTTTTTGCAGTCACCTAACACAATCCAGGGCTAGTGATGTGGCTCCGGACTTAATGGAGTGGAGCTGATCAGGGCTTTAGGTTTAGGCCCAAGCTGGAGCCATGGATCCTCAGGGACTTTGACTGGAGCAGGAACAGAAGCAGTGGCTGGAGCAGCAGCAGCAGGCGGAGTAGAGGCTGCAGCTAGAGAAGTAGCAGTGTCAGCAGAACAGGGAGCAGTGAAAGCCAGCTCTTCAGCACCGGTAGTGGTGGCATGTGCAGGGCCAAAGATGATAGAGCAGGTCAAAAAATCTATTCAACTGACAAAGAGGGGTGCCAAGCAGACACACACACACCACCAGCTGATGTTTTTGTTACTTTGTATATATTTTACCAGATTGCCACTAAAGACCTGAGACCCAGAGCTGCCTCCTGCCTCTTAATTGAAAGCACCAAGAACACAACGCAGAACATCATAGGCGTAACCCAACCGGCTACGTTGGCACTGTGACCCTCTGGATTCAGCAAGCATTGACATCATCTTGATCTATGTAGAATTTATTGTATAGAATTTATTAGTTAATCAGTTCAATCAAAATATTTATGGGTCAAGTGTAGATATAAAAGTGTCACTTGTTGTACAGTGTGTTTATACATTTTTTAATTTTCATAACCAGGTCCTTCCATATGAATCACACGCCTGACAGACAGCAGGTAATGCTGAGTTGAGCATTTATTTCAGAGTTAGCCAATCAGATCGGTGAGTCTATTGCAGCAAACCTATGAGGCAACGGGGGTGATAGCGAGACTCTGTCTACAGATGTCTGTCAGCCAGTGCATAGACTATCTAAGCTGAATTTGTCTGGGGTTAAACTTGTCATACAGTCAGATGTTAAGGAGCCACCAACATACATCAAAAAGCACCCAAGAGTGGATGAGAAGAAAATGTTGGAATGTTCTGAAGTGGCCTACTATGAATCCTGATCCGAATCCCATTGAACATCCGTGGAAAGAGCTGAAACTTGCAGTTGGGAGACAGCACCCATCAAACCTCAGAGAACTGGAGCTGGTTTGCTCAAGAAGAGTGGGCTGAACAACCAGTGGAGAAGTGTAGAAACCTTATTCAGAGACAGAAAGCGTTTGACTGCAGTTATTGCCTTCAAAGGCTGTGCTGCAAAATATTAAATTGAGGGTACCAACATTTTTGGCTGTGCCATTTTCATTTGTTTTATTGTATTAAATATGTTATGTTGTAAATCAAAAGCAAAGTTTCAGTTATATTCAATGTGAAATAAAGAATGATGGATACCATATACTTCTGTTAGTTTCAACTTAATACAGAGACTTGTTTTTGTTTTTTTTGTTTTTATAAAAGGTGGAAGGGTACCAATATTTTTGGTATTTTTGCTAGGCACCTCTGAAATGGTGGCTAGTATAACCTAGAGAGGAGTAGTTGATTGGGGGTTCTACCAGGAAAAGGTCATTTTGTTGTTTGTGATAAAGACAAAACATCCAAATTCCCAAGTGAAAATAAAATTTGAAAAAAAAACAGCAGACCTGGATTTTTTCTCTCGTACATTTTGGGATTGCTCATGTTGTCTTTTGCCAGGATCATGTTATCTACATAAGAGAACTTTTTACAAACGTAAACAAAAAACAAGAGCAGAATGGCTCACACAAATGTTTTCAGTTATGGCCCTTGTTAAAATATTATCTTCATTGATACAAAGGAATATAGAGAAATTAGACACAAAAGTGTCTGGGTAATCAGAGCAAAAGTATTAAGAGTAGCACACTGAGAAGTGTGATTTCAGCAGTGAAATTCAGGCAACCCTGCTTCCTAAAAAGGACATTTCCATACTACTGTATACTTTTGCCAAACACATTTGAAGGGGACATGATTGCTGCATGTATTATGCTCACTGAAGTGCAGACTATCACACAAAGCTTAAGACTTTGACACCAGAGACTGTGTCTCTAGTGTGGATTTTAAGGCACCAAAACACTCTGTTGGGTGAAAATAAAATGTGTTTGGCTTTTAACAGGCAGTGTGGTAGAAGACTGATTACACACTATGTAGAATAGTCAGCCAGTTTTAGGCTTTTTTTACATGAACATTGTTAATAAAATATTTATGTTTGTATCTGCTTTGTGTTCTGTTATGTCATTATCTCAGAGATGCAAATCGACAGTCACCGCAAAACATTATTTGAAAATTGTACTACAGTATAGCAGTCTCCTGCAGTGTAATATTTCTTTAGTTTCTTTTGTCATATTGAACATCAAGACCCCTCTCAGAATGTGGTGTGCATCCTCTTGCAGCACAGACAACTATTCGAGAGCCTGACAAGATTGAGCAATAACACAAACCAAGACACTGACACTATATATCACTCAAGATATTAGGAGATGGGAAAATGGGAAATAACATTCCCTTAATGCCAATTTTATTACAGTAGACCATTCTCAAATTTTTTGCTTACCAGATAAATGTCTGTAATTCTTGTTGTAAAGGCGCATGGTTGTTTGATAACGATTCTGTTCACCAGTAATGGTTGGACTGACACAACATTTGAATGTTATCAAAATGTATCTGTCAGAGATCAATAGAATTATACCCATAGCCAAGTAATTTATAAACTGAGTAAAAGCCCATACTAAATCATCACAAACCAATTACTGAATGGTTCTTAGTATACAAAATGGCATTCATTACTAATGATAATGAGAAAGTACATATATATATGAATCTAGTATCTGCAACTACTTTATTTAATTGAATGGATGGATCAATATTAATATTGGTATCTGAAAGTCAGAAAGATTACAATAAGATCATTATTATCCTACCCAATAAATACCACCTAGGGTTCAGTGCACAAATCTGTAACTGGATCCTAAATTTTCTGACCAAAGTCTGTTACACCCAATTTGTTAGACTTGGCAGCAGCACCGCATCCACAGGGTTGTGTCCTAAGCCCAATCCTCTACGCTTTGTTTACTCACGACTGTGGCCCATACTATACATCCAATTCAGTCATCAAATTCACAACATTTATTGTATTAATCACACACAACAATGAAACACACCACAGAGAAGAGGGGCAAAGACTATATATGCGGTATCACAATCATAAGCTCTCATTCAATGTCAAGAAAATCAAAGAAATCATCATAGGACTACAGGAGAAACAAAAGACATGTATACTCACCACTTATCATAAACAGTGAAGCAGTGGAAAAAGTCCCAACTTCAATCTTGGGGATGAACATCACAGAGGAGCTGCCATAGATAAAAAGAAGGAATTGTGTACTAAAGAGGCTGTAACTGAAGACACAGACTCGATCTAGCTAACTCAGACTGCTGCAGCTTCATATTAGCTTAGAGTTTTATTTCATTGTGTGTTTGAAATGGTGGGAATTTGCAGTGTGAAAGTGACAGGTATGCAATGTATGCTGGTCAGAATGAAAGGCCAATATAATCATTTCCTGAACTATGAAAGTTATAGTCCGGTCTGCTCTGCGTGAGTGGTCCTGTTGATGGAGAAGATTTTTGATGAGGCAGACACAGTATTTCTTGGTTGAAAATGTTTGGATAATTGATAAGACCTCAGTCCCCTTTCTGCCTACATCAGACCACATCCTAAGAACCTGGGTGTTATATCTAATAGCAATCTAAACAAACAGGTAAATTCCGTTGTCAGGTCCAGCTTCTTCCAACTCAGAACCCTCTCCAAAATTAGGCATTTCCTCTCACCCTCTGACCTAGAAAGAGTCATTCATGCACTAATATCATCCAGGCTGGACTACTGTAACTCCCTCTGCCTAGGCATCTCTCAGGCTACCATTTCCTTCTCAACAACCAATCCAAAATGCTGCTGTCTAGTAATTAACAAGGTCCAAGAAACAAGACCACATCGGTCCTATCCTTGCATGTTTACACTGGCTCCCAGTTCATTACATGAGAACCTTCAAATTTCTCCTAACTGTCTATAAATCTTTTCATGGTCTCGCTGCTACATATATCTCAGAATTTCTCACCCCTTACAGGGCCACTAGATCCCTCAGATCCTACCATCTTGGCATGTTGGCTGTGCCCCGTGCATGGAAAAAAAAGGTCAGGAACAGGGCTTTTTCTGTAGCGGCTCCTTGGCTTTGGAATAGCCTGCTGGAGGCCATTAGACAGGCTGAGTCTGTTGATGCTTTTAAGATGCACCTTAAGACTCACTTTTATTCTCTGGCTTTTAATTGTGTTTAATCTGTTTTTATTTCTATCTGATTTCTTTGTAATTTGTGTGTAAACTTGTTTCTATTTTAATCTCACTCTATCTTTCACAATCATCTGTTATGCACATATATGTCCTTATGCTTGTATGTGTTGACATATGCCTTGTCTTTGTGAAGCACTTTGGTACAAAATCTGTTTATTTCATTTGTATAGCACTTCAAAAAGCAAAAATGAAACCTGAAACTGTGTGTAAGGGGTTGATAAGGTCAAGGCCAAAGTCCAAATCTGATCATGTTCTCCTAAAAAAAGTTGTAGTAGGGACCTACTAAACGTACTAGTAGGTTCAGGAGACTGTTATCACCCATTTATTTCAGTGGAGCCCAGTGGGCGCAGAAAACCTGGGACTACGCTTTTTTTATGAATATTGTTCCAAAGTATCTTCACATTACTGTTTGTTGATTTTCCCTGCAACATAACTTCATTTGATTGTATTACCAAAAATAAAGTTACCCACTTTGGCTAAAATTGCATTCATGAGTTATAACCCAACATAAAGTTCCTAGTTCTTTTACCTTGATGTGTTGTGTGCTTATTGTTCTATTCTAATAATTACACCTGTCAAACGGACAGATGTATGATGCAGGTCTACTCAACACGTGTTAGACCTTTGTTGGACCCATTCATATGAGACAGCTGTCACCCTGCTTCTCACTGTTAGCAGAGACTAGTCTACAGTGTAGCTCCATACACTTCACTAACATACCTGAGAATATCACTTAATTACACTAAATAATTACTGGAAAAGTACAAATATAACAATTGTTATACCATACTTTGCCAAAAGTACAAAACAACACAGTGGTAACTGTATTACCTGTGTGCAACTGCATTCAGCTTCAGGGGTTCAGCAGAAAAGATCCTGGTTTGTCCATAGCAATGGAAGTAATGGTGGTTGGCAGTTGTGGAGTAAGTATTCAAATCTTTCGGAAGTTAAGATGGATGGAGGATAAGAGTTTATATATATATATGTATATATGTTTTCTAGGTATTATATTCGTCTATGAGAAGAGAGTGTTCATTTTAGTTTAAAATTTTATGGTGCAATATTATTCATTGCCAATGTCATTGTTAGGCAGCAGTACCAGGTATCACCTGCAGGCGTCAGTGTCGCTACGTGAGCAGTGTATGCGCAGGGGGAGTCACAGGGAACTTTGTAGCGATTGTCAACCTAAAGTGATATTTGTGCTTTCTGCAGGTAAAATGGTGATGTTATTTAGGTACTCTGGGCTAGGACCAAGTTAACACTGTACTTTTGTGGCACTGTGTTTGGTTCTGTCAGTGTTTACTAGTGACTGTGTACAGTTAGTCAGTTAGCAGCTAATGTGAGGCTTACGCCCACCATTGTAGTAATGAGAGTGCAAGGCGGGAGTCTGGACAATGAGCCCTCATGTGAGGGAGCCGCTGTGGCTCATGTTAGTATTTTGTATTGTATTTTGTATTTTGTATGACTTTTTAAGAAATACAGTGTTATGCTGAGCCAAGACTGTTTGTATCACAGTGGATGAGACATATTATCCTCTAAAGAATTTGAGAAACGGTGTAATCTTTTATTCTTATGAATTTGTGGTATTTTATTATTGTTTATTTTGGAGAAAATAAGATAATGAGAATCTCTGTACAAGATAGAGGCAGAAAACGCTGTGTAGCGATTGTCAATCTAAAGTGATATTTGTGCATTCTGCAGATCCTCATAAAATGCGTAGCACCAGATTGAGCCTGCATGACATCATTCTGTGCGCCACTACACCTGCATGAAAAATCCTACTTAAGTAAAAGTACAGAAGTGTTACCAGCAAAATGTACTGAAAGTATTGCCGTAAAAGTAGTGGTTTGGTCCCTCTGACATCATTAGATTATTAATACACTTCCCAGTGTGCTAATCATTTCTTTTTCCCGTCATGATTTCAATGTGCATGCGGTACCAGCCTCAAGTCATAGGCGGATGATTATTATAACCTTTTTTTTTCTTTTTCTTTCTTTCTCAAGGAGATTACAATCTAATTGACATTAGCATATTTATTACATGAACATTAAGTAGTGAAACGGACAGCTTTGCTATTTACTGAATTTTATTGACTGTTTCAAAATACAGTACAGCTGTTTCAAACACTTGTTTCACTGCTGCATCTCATTGGCTCGTTTTTTGCAGTTTGTCATAAGCTTCAAGGAGACTACATTTTTCATTGAGAGAAAATGACTCTTTCCTTTTCTTTTTCCCGTCATGATTTCAATGTGCATGCGGTACCAGCCTCAAGTCACCAGCCCACAGCAGACGGGTTGTGCGTTTAGGTTGCGGGGGTGAGGGGCGCAGCGAGAAAATTGAACCAGAATCAACTTTTGGAGAAATGCAATCCATAATGCTGTACAACCTTGTCATGAGGGAAGACAAAAACAAAAACATTACTAGGAAGAGGGGAGAACATTTCTCTTCCTTAAAAGTAAAGTGAAGCTTTGCTGACGGCTTCCTGACTCATTTTAAAAAAGACGAGAGAAAGAGACAGTCACTAGGCAACAGAATGAAGAAGTAATAACATGAGCTTGTACTTCAGCAAATTATTTAATTGGTTTTAGATCAAGTTTAGTGGCAAGTTTTATATTTAATTCAATGTAAAGAATTTGGGAACAATTTGGGCGAGTTTCAAGGCAATCTGAAAAAACAGAAAACTAATATCAACAAACAAAACTTTGGGAGAAGCTAGCTGCCTAACAAGCTAACTAGTAACAGCACCAACTGTTAACTATCAGCTACCAACTGCCATAGAACTGCCAACTGCCATGAAGACACAGACCTAAATCAGGACAAAACTACTAAAACGGACAGCAAAAGGAGGAGGAAAGAAACTAGGTAAGTAAAGGGAAAAAAATTATAAAAAGGATTAATAACAGCACATTCCTGAGATGAATAATGGACCCAAAACAACTACAATTAGATGGATGGAGCTTAGATAGTTTGGTGATCCACTACCCAGAGGACATGACCAATGAAGCAGGGTGGAAAAATATAGAAGCAAGCTGCTCAGAGACACTAAGGCAGACTTTAAAAGGCAAGGTGACAGAGCAGTAATCACAGACCTGTTGTTCTTTACGTAGCACCCAGAAGCTTGGCATTCCACTATCTTTGAGCAATATAATGACCTTAAAATGATTGGCAATAAATCCATCTGACAGCTATACACAGATATTGTACCAAAATTCAACATCAATTTCTACAACACAGGCACAGTGATGGTTCAAGGGTCTCAGACAAAACTGGAAGAGCTTAAAAACGATTTCAGCAGCCTGAAAACTTTTGCTAGGAAAAGGCCTCTGTACCTTTAACAACAGCACCATCAGACTCAAACACCAAGACGTCAACTATCAGAGCTGCTGCTCAAGTAGGTTCACCCTCCCTTCCTTCAGATTGCTTTAACAGCACTCACACACCCAGGACACCAGTGTCAGTGCAGCGCATTCAGTAATGTCTCTTCCTCCGAGAAATGGAGATAATAGAATTCAAAGAAAACAAACTGTTGGAGTCTGACACAATTCAACAGAAAGATGAAGAGTATGAATGTGCTTCATAGAACAAATTAAACTCTCAGACATCAACTATGTCAGGTGAGAAAGGAGATGGAGCAGAGAGACACACTGCTTGTCAATCTGGAGGAGAAACTGCTTAGGATGGAAGCAGCAAAGCAGCATCCTCAAAGTCAGACAAGAGACACAGGCTCATGGACTGGCCCCAGCAGCCAGGCAGAACCACAACCCAGTCTCCCCAGTCCTCTACAGACTGGCCACAGCAGCCAAGCAGCACCAAAGGCCAGTCCTCCACAGACTGGCCCCAGCTGTGAGGCAGCACCACAGGCCAGCCCGCCACAGATTGGCCCCAGCAGCCAGGCAGCATCCAAGGCAAGCCCTCCACAGACTGGTCCCAGCAGCCAGGCAGCATCACAGACCTCCACAGACTGGCCCTGGGTGACCCTGACAACATCATCATCCACACAGGAACTAATGACCTGCATTGTAAGGGAGGGAGTGTCAGGGGCCGTCATCAAGGTGGCTCAGAAAGCACACAGGGAGTTACCATCTCCACACTGCTGCCACGGACTGACTTCCCATGGAACCTGATCCACGACATAAACAGGGTGATCACTTCAGACTGTGCAACACTAAATAATGTCAACATCGCCCATCACCCTACTCTGACATATGAAAACCTGTATGACCACCTGGACCAGGATCATGTCTGGGTTTACTGAGGACCTAAGAAGAACAACGACCAACAGAGAGCCTTCAGACCCACACCCCACCACAGAACCACCACAGCTCAGCCATGGACACCAGCACACACCACGCTGGCCAAGAGAGAGGAGATGGTCATCAGTCCAGCCTACCAGCACCCAACTAACTATCCAGAACCCAGCCCACTTGAATTTGGCCTGCTAGAGCCCAGCCTACCAGAGATCAGGAAACCAAAGTCCAGCCATCTCGAGCCCAACCTGGCAGAACCCCACCCACCATAAATCAGGCAGGGAGTAGTGCCAGAACTCGAGAACACATATCTGGAGCAGCATACTATGCAGAGGCACAGCCTGACATGGTTCAAGCCATGCCACCCCCTGGGATGCAGCCTACCTGTACACAGGTAGTGGCCAACCACTCAGACATCGGAGAGGTGAATCAAGTCCTCCAACTCATCTTTAAGATTCTTAGTTAGAAAAAACAAACAAAAAAAAACAGGCTGTTGCTTGCTCCTTAGTTCCCAATTATATTCTGTTCTATCTATATTGAATCACTGCTGAATTGAATTTAAATGTGAACATACTGTTTAACTTGCCATTACATATGATCTATATTTATAATTAATTAATGAAATCTTTATCTATTAGTTAATGGAACATTCAGGATCTGTACTCTTCAGCTTTTGGACTAAAGAGCCCAGACCCAGAATTCATCTCTAGCATTACAGTCAAGATATCGTAATATTATTAGAAACATGGTGTTGAGACAACAGACACCCAGTGTCCCTCAAACTATAGAGAGATATTACTACCATCCCTCAAACAGAAACACATACGTCACGGTAGAGATTCAGGTGAGGTTATTGTGTGGTATAAAGAGGACTTGTCATCTCATTTAGAAATTATTTAAAAAGCAACAACACACATCTGGCGTAAGTTAAACAAAAATACTGCCAAATGTGATAATGATCTGTACATATGTACAGCCTACACTCGCCCCCTTGAGTCACCCTATTATGATGAAAACTTTTTTGAGAGGAGATTGGACATTACCAGGCCCAGGATAATGTCCTGTTGGTGGGAGATTTAAATGCCAGAACAGGATGTGAGCCCGACATAGTGGATCCTGCTGGTAACAGCCACATCTTTGGACAGTCTTCTCTACACCTCAGCCCCACCACCAGCCACAGACCACATTGTGAACAAACTGGGGAAAGAGCTAGTGCATCTCTGTCACTCCTTAGGTCTGTATATGCTTAATGGCAGGATGAAAGGGGACTCTTTGGGCAGGTTCACATATTGTTCAGCTTTTGGGACTAGTGTAAATCAGCCAGCATAGCAGGTCTTATTAAGAACAGCTCTGCATTTAAAAAGAGACTGAAAAAGGAAGAATGGTATGACAAGGACTGCAAATACGTCGGAAAAAAATTAAGACAGAGAAATTGAGGAGTCCATTGATCAAAATCAGTTCTGGGAGAGATGGAGCAACTTAAACCACAAAAAAGAAAACTTAGCCCTAAAAAATGGTAACAAACTTATATGAGCAAAACTATATGTTCACCTAACAATCATGAACAGAAAAAATAGAGAAAAATTGGCAATTCTTGAATCAACAATTAAAAATAATCTGAACCCCCTTGATTACCTAATTACAATGAAAAAATTAGAAAACAGCATAAAAAAGTAAGACCTGGGAAAGCATGTGGAGCTGACAGCATCAGGACAGAGATGCTGAAACACAGCAGCCCTGAGCTGAAACAGGCCCTCCTTCAATTGTTCAATCTTGTTCTTCAATCAGGTTGCCTTGCTGAGATCTGGAGCCAGGGGTTTATTTCCCCGATACATAAGAGTGGAGATAAATTGGACCCTCACAACTACCGAGGCATCTGTGTGAGCAGTAATCTGGGGATAATTTTTGCAGCATTATCAATGCCCAGATGCTGGCCCTCATTACGGAACACAATGTCCTGAGTAAGGGGCAAATTGGCTTTTTACCAAATCACCGCGCTACTGACCATGTTTACACTCTACACACCCTAATCAATCATCACATACACCAAAAAACAAGGGTAAAAAATTTAAGTTTTTCAGTTTCATTGACTTTAAAAAGGCTTTTGATTCTATTTGGCAAGAGAGATAATACTATAAAATTCTCTAAATCGGGAGAGGCCTCTCAAGGGAGAGGCATCTTTTAGGGCAACAGCTTGTCTCCAACTATATAACATCCACAGTAATGACTTAGCAGTACTGTTGGAGCAGTCTGGAACCCCTGGCCTAACCCTTAACAATAAGGAAGTTAAATTCCTGCTTTATGCTGATGACCTGGTGTTGCTGTCACCCACACAACAAGGACTACAGCAGCACCTGGACCTCCTGGAGCAGTACTGTCAGAACTGGGCCCTGACAGTAAATTTCAGTGCGTCAGGTAACTTCTTGTCTTGGAGTGAATGCTCTGAAACAAAAAGCATGTCGAGCATTTTATGCAATTAGAAGAAAATTTTACAAAATAGGCATACCAATTAGAATTTGGACAAAAATATTTGATAGTATAATCCAACCAATTGCCCTTTATGGTAGTGAAGTTTGGCTTCCACTCAGTCATCAGGACTACACTAGATGGGACAAGCCATCATTGATCATTAACATTAAAAAAAGAACACTTAAATTTTGTTTACATCTCAAATTGAGCCCCCAAGACACACTGAGATTCCAGGCACTACAAACCCAGGAACTGAACCCCCAAAAGAGTCCCTTCTGTCAGCTGGTCCTGACACTTACTGATCAAATAACACCCAATACTGCTCAACCTCAGCACTGCTTTCCAACCACCAATCAGAGTCAACCATATTATTAAACTAACAAAAGATGACTATCTGGAACATTTGACCAATCTAACCAAAACAAACTCAATTGCTATCTGACCCTAAACCATCAATATAAATTGGCAGAGTATCTCTTCACTGTCAGAGATACAAAGCAGAGACAGATCCTGACCAAATCCAGACTGAGTGACCACAGTCTAGCCATAGAGACAGGATAACACAAGAAGTCGTGGCTACCAATAGAGAAAAGAGTTTGTGGTCACTGCACGAAAGGTGAGGTAGAGACAGAGATGTACCTCCTTTTAAAATGTGACAAATATAATAATATTAGAGTGGAATACTTTAAGAAATCTGATATGTTCATTCCAAACTATATAAAGCTAGATGACAGTAAAAAGCAACAGATTCTATTAGGAGAGGGACATGCAGATACATTTTATTATTTTTATCTGTTCCATTATTTATTATTGTGAATGTCATGTTATTGTTGTCTGACCTTAATTTTACAGTGTTTCTATGCTTTGGCAACACTGCAACTTTACATAGTCATACCAATACAAGCACTGCAAATGTCACTACGTAGAGTCACACACAAAACATGTTTAATGTTCTCTGCCAATTTCTTGTTCTTTTTACTTATCTATTTGTTTATCTTAATTTTATTTAATGAATTGCATCTTTTTCTTCTAATTATTGAACTGTATTATCCTTGATGCTTTGGCAGTATTATTCATCTGTAAATGTGATTATTTAAAGTAAATTCTAATATATAAACTTAGCACAAAAAGTAAGGAAATTTGTGTTTGGTAGATTATTTCTTTGTTGTAACAACAAATTCTTGGCAATAAATCTTATACCGTTGGAAAGCCTGTTTATTTCCCTTTTAAATGGTGCCACATTCGTGAGGAACATGCATTTGTGGGATGAGCAGCAGAGCTGAGTATGTGGGTTGCACCCATGAAAAATATGGCAAATTTTCTCTGCCAATGCTAAACAGCTTATTCTGCCATTGACTCTTGTTTGGTGTTTGGTGGATTGGATGATTGAAGTTTGAAGAAAGAAGACATACATATTAGCAATTTAACAATTTATTCATTTAACAAACAGGCGCCTCAGTAGCATGTGGAAGAACCATCCACAGCCACAACAGCCTGGCACCTCCTCCTCATGCTGGTCACCAGCCTGGTCACACGCTGCTGTGGAGGAACGTTATGTTCAAGGATGAGTCCAGATTCTGTCTACGGCAGTTGGATCATAGGGTCAAAGTGTGGAGAAGACGCGGAGCACGCTATGCTGATTGCTGTACCAATAGAGTAACATCTTTTGGTGGAGGCAGTGTGATGGTGTGGGGCGGCATCTCCCTCACTGGAAAAATGAGGCTTGTCATCATTGGAGGCAATCTCAATGCAGAGAGATATCGAGATGAGATTCTGCAACCAGTGGCAATCCCATATCTCCACAGTCTGGGACCGAACTCTATCTTCCAAGATGACAATGCTCACCCCCACAGAGCAGGATTTATCTGAGATTACCTCCAGAATTTGGGAGTGGAGAGGATGGAATGACCTACCTGCAGTCCTGACCTCAACCCCATTGAACACTTGTGGGATCAGCTTGGGGCATGCTGTTCGTGCCAGAATGACCAACACAACCACGTTGGCTGACTTGTGACAAATGCTGGTTGAAGAATGGGATGCCATCCCACAGCACACAGTGTGACCAGGCTGGTGACTAGGGCTGTAGTCAACCAAAGAAAGTCTTGGTCGACTAAAATTGTACATATATGCAATGTAATGGGACAGAGTGCACAGTAAACTCGGCAGCCACACATTTCTCTGTTCTGTATTTCTCTGTTTTGTGTCTTCATGTTAGGCTAACCCATTGTTGCTAACTTTGGAGCTAACCCCCTTTACTTTTCCAGCATTTGGGGAAACAACAGACGTGACTTTTTAGCTTTTATTAACTGACACACTGTAGTCTGTACTGTACATTTACTGCCAGACTGACAACTTACTACTGACCTTTTCCTCTGCCCCGCTCACATCCACCATCACTTTTCTGCCCCTCACTCTTTCCCACTCACTACGCAAACATACTCCTGAACGGAGCGACGCTACTAATAGTTTCCTAGGCAACGACAGAGGTTGACTCACGTACAAATGCTATCGATTTCAATATTATCAAATATTTTTTTTAAAAATTTGGCCTGGTTCTTGTTGTGTCATTATGGAGAAACACAGATTCAGTAAACGTTCAGCACGTTCAGTAAACGTTAACAGGTACACCTAGCAGTTTCCATTAAGTTGGGCGAGTTCAAAGTTGTGAAAACAATGGGGGTGTTTTGAATACACCCCCGTTTTCACAGGTAATTTGTTAGTCTGTCCCTCCTGCCGCAGGAAATAATGGATTACTCCTGGAAAGCTATTGATGTAGCACTTTTCTCCTTATGAAAATAACAGAGATTATTCGACCAATGAGAATTTAGTCGGACGAGAGCATATCGACCAACTAATCGACCAGTTGACCAGCAGACTACAGCCCTACTGGTGACCAGCATGGAGAGGAGGTGCGAGGCTGTTGTGGCTGTGTATGGTTCTTCCACACACTACTGAGGCTCCTGTTTGTTAAATGAATAAATTGTTAAATTGCCAATGTCTTGTTTCTTCAAACTTCAATCGTCCAGTCCACCAAACACCAAACAAGAGTCAATGGCAGAATAAGCTGTTTGGCATTGGCAGAGAAAATTTGCCATATTTTTCATGGGTGCAACCCACATACTCAGCTCTGCTGCTCATCCCACAAATGCATGTTCCTTAGAAATGTGACACCATTTAAAGGGGAAATAAACAGGCTTTCCAATGGTATAAGATTTATTGCCAAGAAGCATTGTTACAACAAAGAAATAATCTACCAAACACAAATTTCCTTACTTTTTGTGATAAGTATAGTATAGCCAGTTTAGTGTATAGTTACACACACACACAAAATGTGTTTAATGTTCTCTGCAATTTCTTGCTCTTTTTTAAATTTTATCTTATGAATTGTATTATCCTTGATGTTATGGCAATATTATTCATATGTAAATGGTAAAAAAAAAAAAAAAAAAGGTAAAATGGACTGTACTTGTATGGCGCCTTTCTAGTCTTCCGACCACTCAAAGTGCTTTTACACTACATGTCACAACCACCCATTCATTCACATTCATATGCTGAAGGGGTACAGAGGCTACCATGCAAGGTCCCAACCTGCCCATCAGAAGTGCTTATGTGATTATTCAAAGTGAATGTAATTATAAACTAAAACTAAACTGCAACTAGAAATCACCACAAACACACACAAAACACGTTTGTTTTCTGCTATTTTCTTGTTTTTATTTATTCATTGATTTTATTTCATTTAATGAATTGTATTATCCTTGATGCTTTGGCAATATTGTTCATTTGACGTTCATACCAATAAAGCTTATTGAATTGAACTGAGACAGAGAGGGAGCAAGGGAGAGAGAACAGTGGTTGAGATAACTAGAGAGTGGATGAGGAGAGCGAGCAGTGGTAGTGAGAAAGCCAGTGAATGAGAGGAATAAAACATTATTTTCTGATTGTTTCACAGCGGTTACAAATAAACACACCCTGTGGAGGTGCGCCACAAAGCCTGATAATGGTGCCGCAGCCACTAAATACACATCAAACATGTATTATGGGAGTAAGGTAAAAAGAAAATAGAATTACTGTGGTTTTACATTTTTTACCATATGTTTTCAAGTATGAAATAACCCCAAATGAACACTGTAAGCGGACTACTTGATTACCATAAGCAAATTATCTAAACAGCATTTGTAGACCATAGGAATGATTCTGTCCCAAGCTTTTTGATCCATATAAACAGTTAATCACTGTAACCATGATCACTATAAGTGGTTTCCACTGTACCTCAAAACTGTACTTAAGCACAGTACTTGAGGTAATGTACACAGTTACTTTCCACCACTGGTGGTCGGTTTTAGTTTCTCAGCCCATGCTTGCAGTATTCTGGCTTGTGTGCAGCTCACAGTAAGTTTGAAATGATCTGCATAATAAAACTCCCATGCATGTTTTTTTTGTGATCCTTAGACAAATTTTAAAAAAATACACATTTTCTGAACGAACAAAAGCCTCAGAGAAGAATAATGCTGGTCAGTGCTAACTTGTCTCTGCTAAACTGGTTGCTGTTTCACTGTAAACACACCACCAGCTGAAGAACTTATGGATAGTACCCTTAAAAGGAGTTGCCTGGGAGCAGCCTTGGAGGGCACCACATGCAAATGTATTCTGGTTGTTGTAGGATTTTCTCCTGTGGAGGGCTAAGGAAGTCTACAGCCATTTTCTTGTTTTCTTGCACCATTCGGAAAATAATTGCACATTTCTAGACCTCTTTCCAGTGGTGAAATTCCTCTTTAATTTCAAATTTCATTTCCACACAGTTACATACTTCGCCATTATAATGAGGACTCAGGGTTTGTTGCACTTTTGATCATTTAATGAAAACATTATGGTGTTGGTGCAGTGCACTGTGGTCATTTACATCTAAGTGACATAAGTTTAGGTAACCTGAAGTTGGCATGCAAACAGTCCACAGGGCAGATCCTGAAGAGACCCCTTACAGGCATGTCATGACTTGGTGGTTGAAATGAAGCAGTTTTCCACAGATGACCGTCAACTTCATAGGAGGAGCAGAAAAAGAACTACAGCTTCTAAAAGTTGGTGAAACAGCAGAGAAGCTAATGAGTTCTATGGTGTGGTGTGTTCCGTTGTCCCCTTGCTGTCAACACAGACTGACTGCTGCTCTGTCAACATGTCTGTTAACTTCAGCTTGAGCACTGGATCCCTGGACTCTGCTGATACCTGCAGGATAAAAGCAGAACTCTCTTTTCTTAGGATTCTTGAGATATCTAGCCATGAATTAAGTTTGATTTTAAACACAGAGCTGTAGATAATTAATCATTAAATGGTGTTATTTCGTGTGGTAACAGAACAAAACTCCTCTTTTTCAGAAAAATAAACTGCCAACTACACAGAATTTGAATCAGCTGTTTTTCAGCATAATATCTTAATTTCATTAGTTTTAATACCTGTGAATGGTTACGTCGCTGTGTATAGTGCTGAACTGAGGTTATTACTTTGTGGAGTTAGTCTGATAATCTCAATGTATTGCCATTTTGTTTTCACTTCACTATGTATCATTATTACTGTTATGATAAGGCTATTATTATTATCATAATTGTAATATTTTAACTATTTGTAACCTGACAAGACTAGTGGAAAGTGGCAGAGAGAGAAAACCTAGTGATATAGGTTATTTATTTGGTTTGATGAGTGGGAGCGTTGTTGTTGGATGTTTAGTTGAACGTCAGGGCAATGCTCCTCCTGCTGAACATCGATCTGTACTCCATCCTGGAGGTCTGATTAAACAGCTGAAACATCTGCATAATTTTTGTTTACAGGTTTTGCAATTTGCTTCGTTAACGCTTATTCTAAAAATATTATGCCACACAGCTGAACACTAAACTGACAAGCACTACAGCTAAAAAGTTGTATTTGTTACAGTATATTGCTGAAATAATGGTGTTTCAAGGTTGGACTATATCTCTGACAGTTGTGTGGTAGTGTTAATGAAGTTTGTAACATTGTCTTTGTTTAAGTACATGTGCAGACCCATGTCAAAAATCTCTGAAAAACGGGAGCAGATTCTGATGATAATTGCCACTTAATACTGAAATCTCAATATCAATATTCAAACCTAGCATAATATGATACAGCTATCTGTTCTGGAACCTCATAGGAGAAGTCTAAACTGATCACCCAGAGTTCAGGTGCCTGTTCTTCAAATGTTGCTTGACTAATTCAGGCTAACATGCTGTTATCAGGCTAAAAATAATTCTGTGAATACGCATCCAGTTAATTTGGTTCTATGCAGTCTGAGAATTGATTCCTGGATGAAGTTATCTCGAATATCAAAGGGAAAATGAGTAGTGTCGAAGCCATGATCAGCATTCATATGATTGGTTGAGTTCTGATCATGTGATTGCTATTAAATGAGGTATGTGTGTTGGGAACCCTCCCAGCATGCACCAGGGCATGTCTCATAAGATGAGACATGAGTCTCATCTTATATGTGCACCTACATTGTTACTGCTGTTATTTTGTTCTACATTGTGCTCCACAATGATTCTACTGTTTCCACACTTTCATCACTGTTAATCAGATATTACCAGTGTCACTGGTAATATCTGAAAATGAGTTCGTGTTTGGGGTTCACCCTAAAACATCTTATTCATAATCCAGCTAATTGTCACTAAGCCTGCAGTTTAGCAGGTTTGGGTTTAAGGACTCGTTGCTTTGACAACAGTTGACAACAGTTCCAGCTTCGAAGAACAAAAGAATCCAGACTCATGAAATCAACATTTTAATCTGGATAACCTGTGTTACACTCACAAACGTGACAACGTCCCACAAACGTAATAAACCACAACTGTTATACAAATCTGCAGCTTTTAATGTAATAATCCCAGTAACATAAGTTTACCACAAATGTAATTTGTCATTTTCCGCAAACGGAATAACTATTATGGAATTTGTTATGTTTGCGGGAAAGTGAATCTTTAGCTTTCAAAACTGTAATAACTTCAGACAAACATAATAAACCAATAATATGTTAAAAAATCTGCAGTTTATACATGTTGCTAACTCTATATGTCTTCAACAGCCAATGACATATACTTCCCTCAATCTTGTCCGGTAAGTTCTTGCCTGTTCAGACAGATGCAGTGCTGTTGCAATTAAACCCCTTCACATTAATTCCAGATTTATTCCAGGTTTTATTACAAAGCCAACTGTAAAAAAAAAATCTCAGAGTGGCAAAAACATTATCATGTCACTCTAGCAATGAAAGAATTACACAAAACATACTTAACCCTATAAAAAGTTTCAGTACAAACTCACCTGCTATACAATTAAACTATGCACAAGTAAATAATGTAAAGTATTGATTGTCACTAACAGCTGGATATTATGTATCCTCATTAAAGGGATACTCCACCCAGAACATGATTCTACCTCATTTTCATTTCTGTTTATTCATAAAGATATGTAACTTTGACATGCTAACTTTTTACTAACAATGAATAGACTCTTCAATTTTTAGAAAGAATAAATAATTCTAAAAATCTGGATGAGTATATTGGGTCCAAAAGAGAGTGAAAATGAGGTAGACTAAAGTTTTGAGTGGAGTATCCCTCTAAACACAACAGTTGCCTATGTTTGAACCATTTAAATCCAAAAAGCCAAAAACTAGAAGGATATTTAGAACAGTCTTTCATTCTTTGAAATAATGAAAACAAAACATTTCTAAAGATTTGAGACAGTCTTAAGACTGAAAATTATGGGTTTGCAGACAATTAATGACTGACATCAGGTGAACTTAAATTTATGTCAGTGAATGCAGGAAAGAATCTGAATTCCCCTGTACCTAACTGAAAATTTCCCAGACAAAAGAAAAGGATAAATTATATTATACATTTACTTTAAATAGAAGTCTTTAACTTAAATGTCATCCAAGCTCTCATCCACCTATTACTGTTTGAAATAATTATTTGATAGTTGTGTAAAACCACAGTTCTGGCTAGTTTTGACCAGCTTGTACGGTTTCATAACACTGATTTTTTTCTATATCAATATATTCAGGCAATGGATATCTGACATAGATCCAGGGAAGGTGTCTTTTAGGTAATTCTCTAAATAGTGTTGTTATCACTCGACCGTGTAGCCCTTAGTGATAAGCTAAGCTAAATAAATAAATAAATGAAATGTAATTCCTTTCAGGTCATCAGTCACAAGTCTTAGTCTAGTCAATGAATGAGTCTTCTGTTATTTATGTTCATGCAAATCATCAAATTTGAGACTGAAGTTTCACTTGAGTCAAATCATGTGACCCGTTATACAGTTAGAGTATATAATCACCATCATAAAATAAACCTAGATAAGGTTTTTAGGACCCTGATGAGAAGGGTTACATTTCTTACAAAATTAATACATTCAGATGAAATATTGATAGTGAATTGAAAATAATTTTATTAGCAATATGACCAATTAGCAAACATGACAGGCAAATGCTAAGTGAATGCTAACAGTAGCGGTGTATTGCCTAAACTCAGCGATCATAATTATGAAATAAAATACTATTGACTTGATTGACCAATTAAAATTAGACTTAAAATTATTGTACACATTCAGTGTGGTTAGATATTTATACCATATATTTGTGTGTGCATACTTCTACCATCTTCTACTTCTACCGTTCAAACATAGGCTACTAGTGTGTTTAGTGATGATAAATAATATCCAGTTATTACAGACCTCTTGTTACTAAAACAATACTTTGTGTTGTTTACTTGTAAATATTTTAATTGTTGAGCAAATTCATACTGAAGGGTTACTATGATTGGTTATAAAGCTTTCATTACAAAAGTGACATGACAATGTTTTTGCCCATCCTGTGTTTTTTGGCACTTGTCTTTGTAGTAAAACCTTGAGGAAATCTGGAATAAATATGATTGGGATTTATTACTTGTTTCTATACACAGTCTAAATACCCAAGAATATAAAGGACAAGAACATATGGGAATAAAATGTCATTGGCTGTTAAAGACATTTGGTGTTTGCAACTTGTATAAGCTGTGGATTTTGATTACATTAGTGGTTTATTACATTTGTGGGAAGTTCTTACAATTTTGAAAGAGAGATTTTCACCTTCTCACAAACGTAACAAATCCCTGCAAACATGATAGATATTACGTTTGCAGGAATTGACGTATTATGTTCGAGGTAGGCAACTGTTATTATGTTTGTGGGAGATTTATTACGTTAGTGGGCTTATTACATTAAAAGCTGCAGAATTGTATTACGTTTGTGGTTTATTATGTTTGTGGGATGTTGTTATGTTTGTGGGTCTAACATACCTGGTTACCCAAAAATAAAGAACAGGGCCCTGGTCAAGCACAAATTGTTAAGTGTTTTCACAAGATGACAGTTTACTTGAAGACATAGTTGTTGGTGTAGACGGAAGGCTGTGTCTTTTAATTTAATTTCAATACATTAATACATTCAAGGCTCACTGAGCATTGATTAAATAGATAGCTTGACCTAACTGCATGGACATTTCCTGTACGTATGCATATTTTGAATGTTAAGTAGTGTATAGGAATTTCTGTATTTGACAAAAAACCTTCCTACACTTGGCTGAGGTGGAAAAGTTGGCAGTTCAATAAAAACTACCACAGGTTTGCAGTTTGGTCATTCTGAGACACTCTAAATGGCAGTGAGCTATGCTGTTACACTGTGTTGTTGAGGTTGGAACGTGAGGTTGGAATCTGCAGCTCTTTGACTGATTCAAAGAGCAAAACCCTTACCACTGGAGCTCCTCTCCTTCTCAGCACTATCTTCTCTGTGAGTAAAGCTTTCACAGTCTCCTCAAACAGGGCAGAGTCATCCAACCTGCTCTGGCTCTTTAACTCTGCATACTTGTCTGCAAACCTGCAGGATCAAAGTAAAGAAAAACAATTTGTAATATTGACATAGAGATGTTTAATGTATTTTGCAACATACAGTAAGTAATTTTTTGTTCAACCTTACATTTTGTGTGCAACACTACAGAACCTGGCATTACAAAACCAATACACGGACTACATTATTTAGATCACACTTGAAATTTGAATTCCCTCTTCCCATTTATCAGTTGCTTTCAACTTGTATATCATTTTTTCTCATAAAACTGCAGTTTGTGAGGTGGAAAAAATACCTCTGACTTGTAGAAACAAAGTTTGATTTGAATAGATCAAGAGGCCGAGGACCCGTCCCATAGTGGTCATAGAACTTCCTGAAAGGGAGACAGTTATGGGTGAGTGGAGCCTACAAAAACATCTAATACCTTTAAATGCTGACATGAGCAACAACAACTGACTGCCATCCAAACGTTTGTTTTTCTGTAAAAGCAGATTAGTTCAAAAAAAGCAAATTTATTTTACATTAAATAAACATATTACTGTAAATCATAGATTACATGGTGATGAAACTAGTGAATAAAGAATGACAGAATTAACAATCATTAGAATAATCATTTTGTCAAAAATTCGCTTCTTCAGCAAGTATGTCAGCACTGATGATGATTAAGTTTGTGAGAGAACTTAATCAGTATTCTTTCTTGATATTTAGACAGACAAATCTCATGTGCAGAGCCAAACCAACAATGAACTCATCCTGTTTACAAGCCTTTCCGAAGTTTGATATATCATATTTGTATTCACTGTAGACCTCCATTCATGTCCATAGACTATTGAAAACACATCAGTGAGCCACACCACTGCACTGGGTGACATGTTCCTTCGCCCCGAAGGTAATAGTTACCAGAGTTTGTTTACAGCTCCAAAGACTAATAACAGTGATAACATTTTCAGTCTCAAGAGAGTAGTTGCTTGTAAGGCAGATGCAATCATTAAAACACTGTGGGCTGAAAGTCTTTATCTGCCACAGGTGTGCGGGCATCATAAACAATGGGTGTTTTGATGGATGTCATATACCGATGATGTGTGTTGACCTCAACTCTCCACCGGCAAAGAGTAGCACAAGTACAAAACATTCAACTCACAGCTTCTTATTTTTAGCTGGTGCTGACCATCTCTTTCACCAGTTAAAATGAGAAACGTCAGCAGCAGCAGATCATATCAGCTGTCACTTAATAACATTAATTCTGTGAATATCTTTATGACAGGCCAAAATTAAACTTGCCTATTGTTGGGTTTGTGTGTCTGTACACTCCATTTGTGAGTGTGCCTGTAGTTCCAACAACTCCAACAGAGTGAGACATCTTCAGCTGTTATGCAAATCTATCTATCTGATCAGATTCTTTATCAGCAGATACCTCAATTGGGATCAGGGTCAGAAATGCTTGATCGGAACCATGCCGGAATCTAAACAATCTGTGAATCAATTTGGTAGCCTTTGACCAAATCTCAGTTTTTGTGAACTGTTTTTGCAAAAAAAATATAGTGACAGACTGTAATTGACTATAAGTTACAGCGAACTTATGGTTTGCTTACAGCAAATTTATGGTTCCAAGTTGCCAAGATGGTCGATCTTCAGAAGTAGGACAGCACTCCACTTAAGTTATTTATTCATGCATTGTATGAATGTTTCAAGCAGACAGCGTGCTACCTAGCAACAGTGTTACTCAGATCTGGATCACATCAAGGGTGTGAACCTAATTCAAAACAAAAACTTTTGGCGAGATAAACTGTATTTCCAAAAATGACACTGTACAGACAAAAAACCCAGTCTTATGTTTGGCAAAGAACATACAATATTAAAAATATGCACAATAAAAATTGCCAAACTTATTCCTAAAAATCTTTTGACACCAACCTGGTGTTCCTGAGTTGACAAACCAGAGCATTAACAAAAGTAGGTTTAGCATTCTTCACAAATTTGCTGAAAAAGCTTTTATGTGTGTGTATATTATGCCACTCACTCTAATAGGAAATTATTAATAATTTCCTATTAGAGTGAGTGGCATGGGGAGTCCCAGATTTGGAAAGACTCCCCACTCTCACTTTAACTCTGTCCACTGTAATTCTTAGTTGGGCAAAGGCCTGTGTGTGTTCTGTGTCCTCTTTTGTGAATTGAACTCCATGCTTGAATGGTGGAATGATGAGTCCTGCTCCAACATCAGCAAGGAGGTACTGACTGAGGAACCCTTTGTTGGCTATGATGTCATCTTCTACCTCCAGCGAGGTAAGGATTCCACTAATTTGTGTAACTTTCTCATCAGAGATGCAACCAGTGTACAAGGGTGAGATGAAGGTGACCAAACCACAGGCAGCCACTCCGTTCAGTCTTTTCAGTGTCATTTTGTTCTAATAATTTGAGAAAGTTTCTGATTGCATTGTCAGGGATGACAAGATTTTTTAAATCTCAAAGGCATGGATGATTTTAACTTTTCCCTACTTATACACATGGGAATGGAGGACAGAATGGTGAATAAAATAGTTGGCCCAGGTTACAGTCACTCAGCTGACTGTCGGTAATGAGCTGCTCCTTCACGCCAACAGCATACAACACATGAACAACTCACTTGCTAATGGCATACTGCGAGGAGGACAAGGGTCAGGGCCAGTTTCATCACCTATCCTCTTAGGTTTGATCCAGTGCAGAGAGGCAGATGGTGCAACTGACTCTCAAAAGATCTTGATACTTCTTCTGATGGGAACTTTGGCTTTCAAGTCTTAAATTTAATCCAGTGTCATCCAGTCCAGTTAGTACCCTAATTTCTGATAGTTAGACAGCAACACCATTCATAATCCTCACCAGAGAAAATACAGAATAATTGATGAAACTAGCCTTAAATGTAGAGGCCTACTAAACATTTTAACTGAATATAGCAGCTAAATACAGCAGTGGTGTGTCCATGCAACCAGCAGCTAAATACAGCGGTGTGTTCATGTAACCAACTTTCAACCTACTTATATTATGCAACGAGAGCCTCAGCACAGGCAGCGCCCACATCAGCTGAGCACATCTTAGTGTTCTCCTCCATACTCAACAGGATGAACAGAAAAACTGTCCTAGAGTCAGTCACACTGGACTGCACAGAGGTTGCTCTTGACAGAGCCTCAGTCCAAACACAGCTGTTACAAATGCAATCGAACCATTAGGACAGAAGAACTGTAAATTAACCTACTCCCCTGCGGTTTTATCATGTTTATCACTCTCTTGTACATGTTGCATATCAGGCCAGGAGATTTAATTCCATTACACCTTACGCATATCACTAAAATTACATATTGGGTAGGGCTGGGCGATATAGCCTATGAATAATATTTCAATATTTTTAGGCTATATCGCGGTACATGATATACATCTCGATATTTTGAAATCTCCTCTAAAGCACTTCAAAAATGCTTGATTTAACCCTTTGGTGCTTACAATTACACCAATATGATGATTCTAGTAGTCCCTGCAACATATACGGATGAGAAATTAAAGGAAAAATCAACATTAAGTGTCTTAGTGAGGTGCTGGCCCACCACATGTCGCCAGAACACCTTCAGTGCGCCTTGGCAATGATTCTACAAGTCTCTGGAACTCTACTGGAGGGATGAACACCATTCTTCATTCATTCATTGACCCCCTCATGCCCTATGGATGGGGGCATTGTCATACTGTAAGAGACCACTCCCATGAGCATAGAAATATTTCATCATAGGATAAAGGTGATAACTCAGAACAACTTTGTATTGATTTGCAGTGCCCCATCCCTCTAAGGGGACACAAGGACCCAAAACAAGCCAGCAAAATGCCCTCCACATCATAACAGAGCCACTGGATCCCCTCACTGTGAAGGTCAATCATTCAGACCTGTACCCGTTTTTCTTTTCATTTTTCACCCACCTGTATGTCTGCATTAAAACATTGTTTACTATATCTTCATTAGTGGTTTCTATTAGAACAATTTTAAACTTTCAAGCAAAAAGGGGGCACTCACAATCAAGTTAAATTTAACAAAACAGTATTTATTCAAACCAGGCAATTGCACACATATGCTTTTAACAGCTGTTAAATGAAAATAAATAATGGACTGATGTAGGCCTGCATGCTGTGGACTAGTTCTCAAAGACCCTTAACAAACAGCATTCAAAGCAACAGAAAGTGCATTCAACAAGAAACCCTGAGAAGGACATTTCAAAACATCATAAATTAAAATGCACTTTTTGTGCATGATGTTTGTAACAACAGGTAATTTAAAAAAAAAGGTAAAATAAAAATAGCATACTGTGTAAACCATAGAGGCAGAGGTCCAGACCTCAGATGTCATTGTGACAAACCACTCTGTACAACAATAACAGTCACATCACAGGACAGGAGTCTGAGTGTGTGTGTTTATGTGTGTGTGTGTTTGTGACAACCAGTCAGTACCAACAGGTCATCTAGAGGTTTTGTGCCAAAAACACAGGCCTATCAATGTCTTCTGGCTACTAAATACCCTTCCCAGTAGGCAACTGGTGGCAGGCACACACATACTTTTTTGCCAAATTTTTCAGGTTTGGGAATGTTTCCTTCTACTACTGCAGGGGATCTGAGTCACTGTCAGCACCAGTTGAATGCAAGTAGGCAGATAACTCTGTTTTTAATCCGCTCTCTCTCTCTGTGATGGTGTAGCAGAGGATGTTGTTGCCCTTTTGAAGAAGTGTCCGAGGGTTTTCTTTTTAGGTTGCTCAAGCTCTGTTACTGTTGGTGCTTCATAAGGCTGTGAGGCAGCTGACTGAGCTGTGCCCTGGTCAGACAGCATTGGCTCTGGCTCCATCTCTGACATGACTCTGCACTTGTTTTCCTCCACCTTTTCTTCTACAATATATGTTGCTCTGAACCTGGGATCCGGGATCAGCAAATTTCTCCCTCAGTTAATCCAGGATGGAGACTTTGATAGACTGGGTGAGTGGAGTATCATCTCCCTGAATTGCCAAGACGCTGGAGTAGTAGAGATGAAGCACAGGCTTGACAAAAGACACTGTGATGTAGTCCTCACCTGATAGAGCATCAGTAGATTCCGCAAGGGGTTTCAGAGCCTTGTGCTCTGACTTGAAAAATTGTCGTCCTTTCAACAGACATTAGGCCAAGACCAAAATTATAAATCAATCACAATTCCTCAAGAATTCATAGCAAATTTGATTTTTCCTTCTTCATACAAATAAATAGTAATTTTTAATAAATCCTTGTCCGAGTGGCCTTCTTAAATTATATTTTTTAATCCATCCTGTGCTTTCACACATTTAATTCCACGAAAATGGGGTATTAAAATACATTCTTTGAATTGATTTGATTTATTGATTGGGACAGTGTGCGGTTTTAAACATTAAAGATGCACTTCAAGTTAGCTCGAAGCTAATTTGCATCCGTAGTCCCCCGCAATCAAAACACACAACAGCACAACAACAAACAGTACAAAGCAAAAAAAAACAAAAAAACCCAACAACAACAACAAAAAAACACAAAGAACACTCCATACAAAATACAAAGCTACACACAACAGCACATCACATACAACCACAATGTCAATTAGAAATTAATAATGTAAACTAGACTCAGTGGTCACACAGCTGATTGGTCTTTAGTAGATTTTTTAATTTGGCCTTGAATGTATAGATTGAAATACAGTTCTTCATATCATCAGGTAGGGCATTCCACCGAGTTGTTGCTTTCACAGAGAAAACTGACTGCCCAAATGCAGTGCGACGAAATGGTATGGTACAATCTTGTATAGAGGATATTCTGGAGGATCTAATAGAACTTACTGAGTGAGTGTACACAAACTCACATAGTGGAGGAGGGGCCAAACCATTTAAAATTTTATAAACATGGCACAAATTTGAGAATAATCTAAAATTGTCAAGGCTCAGTAAATTGTATTTCTCCAGTACCCTACAGTGATGGGAATGAATTGGCTTTTTGTCCAGAGTTTTTAGAGTTTGTTTGTATAAGGACTAAAGTTTTATGGCTGTTTCTCCAACCTGCCCCCAACATGTGATGCAATAAGACATATGGGAAAGAATCATAGCATACGTTAGGGCTGTAGTCAACCAAAGAAAATTGGTCAACTGAAATCGTAGATAATCTTCAACTAATCAATTAGTTGCGGGTGGGGTGTAACGGAACAGAGTGCACAGTGAACTCACGTTTTGCCTCTTCAGGTTAGGCTCACCTATTGTTGCTAACTTTGGAGCTAACCCCATTCACTTTTCCAGCACTTGGGGAAACAACAGACCTGACTTGTTTGCATTTATTAACTGTTACATTTGAGTCTGTACTGTACATTTATTGCCAGACTGAGAACTTACCGCTAACCTTTTCCTCTGCTCCGCTCGCATCCACTGTCACTTTCCTGCCGCTCTTTCCCACTCGCTACGCAAACATACTAAGCACTGCCCTATGGCAGGGGTTCGTTAATATTATTACAAGAAAAATTCTGATTCGGTAAACATTCAGTACGTTCAGTACATCCATGGTAAATACTCAGTAAACGTTGAGTACAGTTAGACCCAGCAGTCTTCATTAGGTTGGGCGACTTCAAAGTTGTGAAAACAACGGGGTATTTTGAATACACCCCGTTTTCACAGGTAATTTGTTAGTCTGTCCCTTCCGCCGCAAGAAATAATGGATTAATCCTAGAAGGCTACTGATGTAGCACTTTTCTTCTTATGAAAGTAACATGGAGATTATTCGACCAATGACAATTTAGTCGGACGAGCGCATATCGACCAACGAATCGACCAGTCGACCAGGAGACTACAGCCCTAGCATACGTAAATATTTTGGCTGCATCCCACGAGAGACAGTTTGTAATATGTCTAAAATTTGCTAAGTTGTACTTTATGGTTATAACTGTTTTTTTAACATGTTTCTTAAAGTTCAAATTTGGATCCAGTGTCACACCAAGATATTTAAAATCAGTGACAATGTCAATCCTCACATCTTTGATGAGAATATCAGCATTAGGAGGTTGTACCATGGCTTTAGAGAAAAACATACCCTTTGTCTTGTTTACATCTGCGCTTGCAACACAATCGTGTTTACTGTAGCCATTTTACACACATAAACTACATGGAAACTAAACTCAAACCTGGTGATATATGCACAGTATAATGTAATATTAAAAATCTATTATTGCCTGTCCTGCAAATACTTTTAGTTAC
The DNA here is from genome assembly GCF_914725855.1 of Thunnus albacares. Taxonomy (NCBI): domain Eukaryota; kingdom Metazoa; phylum Chordata; class Actinopteri; order Scombriformes; family Scombridae; genus Thunnus; species Thunnus albacares. The sequence goes on from NC_058111.1 coordinate 36,133,065, forward strand.
GTTTATTTAAGTTAAGCTATTTGATGTCATCTTGGATTTCTACAATTGATGATGATTTTATCAGTTATTTAAAGTGGTTGAGGTGAAAATGAATCAGTATATTCATGCTTAGCTTATGTCAGAGAAAGGCAACCAGACTTTGCAGAATCCTGCCACCTGCTGACATCATTCATTTCAGCATCTGCTGCGCTGCTCCACAGCTGACTCTCTCCTTTGCGCTATGGGTGAGACAACGCTGATGAAATGTTGGACGGACTTAAAGATCTGAGCTGGCTTATATCTTTTCTAATTGAAAGATGCTTATGGAATAGTTGGCTCACTACAAGCCCAAGTACAGATAACAATGCTGGTTTGAATGTTAATGATAACATGGATCTATAATTAATGTCTGATATTAAATGAAATTAAATGTGTGAGAGGATTATTATACAATCTGGCTTCAGTTCACCACCTCATCATCTGTGTCGTCCATTTCCCCGTCTCCAAAATGTTTGTATGCATGGGTCAGAGTTTACATACAGGTGCGCACATTCTCCCGTCAAGTTTGTTTTTATAGATCACAACTTTTGCGTGGGAAGTGGTGTACGCCTCTTTCAGGCCCTGTTTTGTGCATACGCAACGGTTATAAATAAGACCCCTGGGCTGTGTTTCACAGAGTGCTTTTTGGACTACTGTTGGTACTCATTGCTGTATTGCCTGTACGCTTCTGTCTGGCCGGAGCAATCAACACTGATGGGAAACAGCTGGGCCACTGCGCACTCCTGGCAATTGGGCTTGGGACAAATGCTGGCTCATGGCCAGTTGAAGCTCCTACAGTGAGTTTCCATCACAATTTACTAGGATATTTTTCAATCTGTTCCTCTGTCCTGTAGCATGGAAAAGCCCAGGTGCTAGAGCGAATCACCGATCCAGTGGACTGGTCATCTGCCACTCCATTTCAAAGAATAGCAGGTCTCCTCTTCATGCTGCTCTGGCTCTCCATAGATGTTCAGATAAATCCTGGACCAATGACCCCTGGAGCACTGCAGAACTTCGGTGCTGATTTGCGCCAAAGTGTGTCTGGGACCCCTCCAGTATCGGTGATGAGTGAGCATCAACTTTCTGAGCAAGGCTTCTCCCTTAAGAGACTACACTTTGTTAACACCAGGCCTGATGTCTCAATGAATAAGTTTTCGCTACTGGACTGTGTAGACCTTGACAGGTCCAGTGTCTCTCTCACAAAATCTGCTGCTGACACCACTTTGTGTCGAAACTCTGCAGTGAGGAGGTAGAGGTTATTCAAAACCTTCCAAACTGTCAATCATGCGAAAGTCTTATGGGACCTGAAGCTGAAACCGAGGGGGCTATTTGGTGGACATTTTAATATCAGAAGCATCACTGCAAAGAGCAATCAGCTAACTCATCTTCTGTCAGACTCAAATCTGGACTTTCTCTGTCTGACTGAAACATGGTTGAAACAAACAACTCCTATGAGTGCCCAGATACCAATGTTTTAGAAAAGACAGACATGATGGAAGAGGAGGAGGGGTGCTTTTTTATGTGAGGGACAACGTCAAATGTGAATGTGTGGTTTACAATGCGGGTAACACGTTAGAATATGTTGGGATAAAAATAATCTTGTCCCAACAAATGTCTTAATATAATAGATGTCTATAGGCCCCCTTCTGCAGATGACACCCTCTATAATCAACTCACAGAGGTCTTGAAAGAGTGCAATCTCAACAAAGAAAAAGAAGAAAACTGACTAAAAATAGATTTAGGACCACAGCAACTAAGCCAGTGATCCTTCAGTGCATACCCAGAGCTAAGCAAGAAGAATTTGTCAGTGAAATTAACAGCTTTAACTCAGATGATGTACTGTCCTCTGATGATCTGGACTATGGCTGTGATACTTTTACTCACAAAATCAACTCTATGAGGGAAATATTTAATATGAGGATACAGATCAAATCTAAAAAATAAAAACAATTTACTCTGGTTTAATGAAAATTTATGGAAACTAATTAAATCTAGAGATGGTGCACTAAGGACGGTAATTATAACTAGAAGAGACACTGTCAAAGTTACACACAGCTCCTTTCCTGATGACTAGAAATGTGCCATTGTCACGCCTATTTTTAAATCTGGAGGCCGCCTTGAAGCTAGTAATTACAGACCAGTAAGTATATTGCCGGTACTCTAAAATGTTGCTGAGAAAGTTGTCATTGAGCAACTGACATTTCTTAATACAAGCAATTTTGGTCTACATCGTATGCAATTTGGCTTCAGAGCAAATCATTCCACTGAAACTGCTACCCTGCACTTAATAGAGCAAATTAAATCAAGACTTGATAAAGGAGTAGTTGGTGCTATATTTATATATCTGCCTAAAATTCAACACAGTCAATCATGATGTTTTAAAACTGAAACTCTAAATCTCATCTAGAACACTGGCATGGATGTCTTTATATTCATCTAATAGGACACAATGTGTTGAAGTTTGTGATGCACTGTTCAGCTTATGTGCACAACAGGTGTTCCACAAGGATCAGTGTTTGGTCCCCTGTTATTTAGCCTAAATATTAATGATCTCCCTCAACAGTGTCATCATAGAACTGTAAATGTATGCAGATGACACTGTTGTATACACAAATGCAAAAACAGCTGTGTTGGAAAGCATCACACATTAGCTTCATCAACCATGTCTGAATGTAAAAGGTAAACAAGACAAAAGGTTTTTCTCTAAAACCATGGTACAACCTCCTAACACTGATATTCTCATCAAAGGTGAAAGGATTGACATAATCACTGATTTTAAAAATCTTGGTGTGACACTGGATCCAAATTTGAACTTTAAGAAACATGTTTAAAAAAAACAGTCAAAACGATAAAGTACAACTTAGCAAATTTTAGACATATTGAAAACTGTCTCTCTTTGGACGCAGCTAAGATATTTATGCATGAGAGAGAAACAGCCATAAGACCGATTGAGTCCTTATACAAACAAACTCTAAAAACTCTGGACAAAAAAGCCAATGCATTTCCATTACCGTAGGGTACAGGAGAAATACAATTTACTGAGCTTTGACAATTTTAGATTATTTTCAAATTTGTGCCTTGTTTATAAAATTTTAAATGGCTTGGCCCTTCCTCCGCTATGTGACTGTGTACACTTGCTCAGTAAGTTCTATTGGATCTTCCAGAAAATCGTGTATACGAGATTGTACCATACCATTTCCTGCATTTGGGCAGTCAGCATTCTCTGTAAAAGCCATAAGTCAGTGGAATGCCCTACCTGACGATATGAGAGCCTCCAGTTCCATCAATACATTCAAAACCAAATTAGTAAAGTCTGCTAAAAGCTACTCAGCTCTGTAACCACTGACTCTACATTTTATCTGATGTTCTTCTCATAAACACAAATAATCTTGCTTTTACTTTGACAAGCTTACATTATTAATTTCTAGTTAACATGTGTCAACAGGTGTATGTGATGTGCTATTGTGTGCAGCTTTGTATTTTGTATTATGTGTCTTGTGTGTTTTTTGCTTTGTACTGTTTGTTATATGTTTTAATTGTGACCTGCCGAAGGAACTGCAGATGAAAATTAGCTATAAGCTAACTCTGGTACAGTACATCAAATTTTAACATTTATGTTTAACACTGTACATGGCCCCAATAAATAAATAAGACATTGTGTATGTGAGATTTTTTCTTTTTGTGTCTGTGAGAGGGAGAGAGCCATATGAGAGAGCGGGAGAAGTGAAATGCCAAAGCAAGTTTCAGAACGGCGGCTTAAAAAGATTACATGACAATTTGTTCTCCATGTTTGTGATATAGTCACTACATCACACGTAGAACAAGCCGTGATACATCAAGTATATTCAATATATTGCCCACACCCCTATATTTGGTAATAGCTTAAGCTAGGTGAAGCTATATTTAGGCTAATTATTTTCTAGACTAACTTGCAGCCAGTTAGATTCAGCTAATGACTTTGATTGAAAAAGAACTGATTAGAAATTGTGTAGCATAACAAGAGCAGTGTAAATTACACTACAGCTAGACATAATTGTACAAGTTACAGCCAAATGTTACCTACCTGGGTGAGCATCGCAGTTATGATACAATGGAGCAGCATTAACTTCCACACTTTCACTGGACAAACAGGTGACAGTTTTCTGTGGTGCAACAAGTTTTTCCATGCAAAATGGTTTGGGACCACTCCATGTTTGAGACAATTGCTGCCTGGTTCAGCATAATCCTCAGGAGTGAGGTGCCTACTGCATACGTAGATGATGCCTCTTTAAACCTTAAAACTCAGTCACTCATCTCGTCATTTTCTTTTGAGTTGTACTCTGAAATGCCACTTATAATGCCTGCAGTGACAATCATTCATGCCTTCATTCATTGCAGATATGATGTGCAATATGCATCTGTGCTTCAACTCAAGGTACCAGTCAAAAGTCTGGACACGCCTTCCCTTCTTCCTTGAATGGGAAAGTGTGTCCAAATATTTGACGGGTACTGTATATCTGTGACAACACAATCGGAATTGAGAGGGTCTAAAATTAAGCCTCATAAAGTGGACAGCAGTGATAAAGAGCCCATGTTGCACTAAAATACCACTGACAAATGACAAAACACTTGATCCAATATATACATAATGCATATTTACAATGTTAGTGGGATGGAGGCACCAATACTATCAACTGAATAGTTGTTGCTACTGTTGACTTACGCTCGAACTTCATCCTCTCTGTAGAATATTTCAGGCACAGTCTCCTGTTTCTGGGTGCAGGCTCTGGTATGTTGCTTCACATGAAGTGGGTCCCTTTTTGGTGGAAAAGCCTTGTATACATCGTACCAGATGGGTTTCTCTGCAGGCTGTATGACTCCAGAGCGCATCAGATCTCGAATCCTGTTGATCATGCCATCACACAATTGGTGAATAAAGTGGTATTGGACAACAATATACTTAATAGTCAAGCAGATATTAACACAGAGAGAAATAATAATAATAATAATCAAACTGCTAATGTTTTAAAATCAGGGCTAGTGTATATAAAGCCGTTTAATGGTAAAATGTTGGTCTTGAGTGCATAAAGATTTTAAGAATGACATGATTTTGCTTTTTTTCTTACAATTAACAGTAATTGCCATATAGTCTGCAGTCAGCAGTGACGAATTACACTTAAGTCACCTTTTTTAGTTACTCTATACCAAGCTCCTCAGTCCTTTTTACTAACATTTTTTTTATAATATTGACATGTAGATGTGTTCAGGCCTGCACTCTGAAACATGAGACATTAGGGGCAGATGATGTAAAGTGGAGTTAAAACTACTCCCTGTTTAATGCCCCAAACATATTTTGGGCAAAATTCACTAGCACGCCATACCAAGGGCGTTCCATGAAATATAAAAAAGCTTCACATTTTAGCATCAAAAAGGTCTTTACACATCATCCACTAAATTTGAATTCGCTCGGGTTAAATCTCTAGGAGTTTGTTAAGTTTATTTGTTACTTAACAAACGCCTGGCTTCAGTGGCTTCAATTTGCGAAAAAAATGCAAATTTGATTCTAAATGGCAGACTTCCTGTTGGATTTAGTGTATGGCTCCAAGAGGCATTTTTTTCAGTCTGGAGATGGTATATCTGCCTATCAAATTTCATAAATCTACATCAAAATTACAGGGGTTAGGGGGTTTGACTTTGAAATTTTCTAGAGGGTGCCTTTGAGCCATTTTGCCACATCCATGCCCAAGACCCATATCAGATATCAAGTTACGCCACTTTTGATGCATGTGCAAAGTTTTGTGAGTTTTCGGGTACCCCTAGCCTCAAAAATGCTAAAAGTAATTAGGGGGCGCTATAGAGCTGATATGCCACGTCCAAGCCCAATTGTGAAACTAATTGAACCTCACGTTATAACCACACATATTCAAAGTTTCGTTAGTTTTCACGCATCCTAAAGGCCTCAAACATGTGTTTGTAAAATGAAAATTGACGCACAAAATCCAAATTGGCTGACTTCCTGTTGGGTGAAAAAATATGTATTATGTCAATAATACATGTCGGTAGTTGGTGTTATCAGTGTTACACAGTGTTCTGGCATACACCGATTACATTACCTGCCTACTGCCCATACCATCGTTTTGCTTTTGCTTTTTAATAGATAAAACCCATTTAGTTCATTTTTGCATATCAGCACCCACATTCAAATATAAAAACTTTAAATCTAATAAGTGGTGGTTGTCTTCTGGCTCATCTCCGCACCTGTGTGCACTGCAGACTGGTTGTACACAGAGGATGACCCACTGGCAGCAGCCTGAAGCCCGCTGTCACTAACTCTTAAGTAAGGGGAGAATATAAACTAAAAATCTAACGTTAACGATCCAAGTAAGCGTTCTACAGATGAGTATCATCAACGAATATCTTATCTTATAAAATGTCCGGTGCAGCCAGTAATACCAGTATTGTCATAAGTTTATTAACCGGCGGGAAAATTTTCTCATTGTGGCACCCCTACAAAGACCTATTACTCTTCTAAATATGGATATTAAGATGAAAATCGAAATTAACCACCGCACACTGTATGACTTTACTGTGACTTTATTAAGAGCAAACAACGCGTTTCGCCTGTAGCTTCTTCAGGTTCGCTCAGTACAACTGCTGAGTACTCACAGGTGTGATAAATACATCTGAGTCACATGACTAATTATCACATTTTCTCAAAGTGAACATTTTACAAAGGGCACAAAAATGAAAATATACATATTACAAAGAACATGACGTGATTAATGTTGCACAAAGTTACCAGAAATACACCATTTTATATAGGCTAATTAAACGTCATTACATCCAGTAAACAACTGACTGAATAGAATGAGTAAAATTCTCTAAGCAGAATGGACTACAGGTCCTACAGCTGTCCCTCTACATCACTAAATGGAAAGGGTGAGTGCTAGGGGACCTAGTGGCTCATCTATCCCTAAGAGTCCAAATAGCCTGTGGAGAGAAATACAAGTTAATATTTACATATCTCAGACAAAAACTCAAATCCTGTGTTTCATAAAGTTAACATACTCATATCACAGAAAAGAGCTCAAATACTATGTATCATATGGTTAACATTTTCATATCACAGAAAAGAACTCAAATCCTGTGTTTCATTAAATCCATAAGGTTCAATAGTATTCAATTCATAAATCCAAAATGGTGGATATTATGGATATTAAGATTTCCACAATAGTCTTGGCAGCAAGATCAAAAGAAGGCATACCAAAAATTATTAGTACAACTCAATAAAAAAGGTCAAAAGCACCCATGCCAGGAACCTCAGTATACTCATGTCTGAATATAATTTATTCTAGCCCTTTGCTCAGTTCCTTATTTTATTTCATCATCATTCTAATGGTTCACCTTGCTCTGCTTACATATTTCTGTTATGTTATGACATTTCAGTCTGTTTTGTTTTATTTTTCAACAATAACTAATTTTTTATTACTTCATATAAGCAATTGATGGTTAAAGTTGCCCTATATACTAATTGAAAATATCCTTTCATAGGAGGTGTGATGCTGCTCAGGACAGGAAACCTTACTTGAATTGTACAACACTGAGTTTGTCATTGTACTTATGTTCCATGCCTTATAAAATAGTTGCTATACAAAAAAACAAACAAATAACCCCCCCCTTGAGATGTACCCTGTCACTACCGAAACGGAGTAGCTACCCCATCTGAGTAGCAAGCAGGTCCACCATCTAGGACAACTTGGTACAGCAATACCACTTGGACAAACCACATTGTCACTACAGGATTTGAGTCTGTCACAACACACACACACAGAGTGTTATGTGATCTTTTGAAATGTAATGGAGGTGGTTACTGAATTAATGACTCTATCCCTACATGAACCAAACATGTTTATGTAATAACTCATAAGCTGTGAAAAATGCGCATGAAATCCACGGTTGACACTGATCGTGTAGTAACGGGCTCAAACACTGTTGTGACAACATGTGCTTTGTCCAAGTAGTGTTGCCGTACCTAGCTGTCCAAGATGGCGGGCCCGCCCGCGCTTGCGCGAGTCATACCAGGTTGACGCTACAGATCCTGTAGCGTTAACCTTTATCCCATAACCCACGCACGGTCGCATGCCTTTCATATCTTCACGCCATACATCTTGTGTCGCGCTCATGCTCTTGTAAAATTGCAATATTAATGTCATTAATTCACCATCGGTTCATTTGTCCGGAGTTGTTTCAAGCATGTTTAATTAGAGTCAGTGTTGCCTAAGTAGCAGTCGAACTTAAATTTAACGTCCTGATTTTGCTGAGCACCATCTGATGACACCATTGTATCAGCAGGGGAGCCTATTTGATCAACAAATGAATGCTGGACACCCCTGTGTTGACTCAATGAAACAGCACAGCGTATTCCAAATAATAACCGCGTACATTGTGCTGACCAACAAATGTTTTCATTACGGATAACATTCAATTGAGCAAGCGTTAACGTGCTATAATTTCAGGCCGCCAGCAGTAATTAACTGCTGATCTACCGAACGCTTAACTGACGCACAAACAGCGTAAAATGCCGATCTCTTACCGCGTGAATACAGTTCCGAACCTCTCGAGTCTGCTGCCGGCCATTAGACTTTAGTTAGTACCGAGTTATGGCACTGTGACAACGCTGGATTCTGCTGGAAAACACTTCTTCTTCTTCGCATTTATTGGCGGATTGCAATATGAATTTATAGGTGTATACCGCCACCTACCGTACCGGAGTATATAGAACGGGATCCTGTTTACAATAGCTTACTCAAAAAAATAAATAAATAAAAATCCTTACTCCCACTAAATTCTGTTAAACAATCCGATGTGTACTAAGAATTTTCGTACTTCTCTCTGATATTCCCTCACCTTATCACCACTAGTTCCTAGTATTCCTTCCAAATCCCATCCCTGTTTGGTCTCTCTCACCTTTTGTTGTAACCTAATTCTTTCATCATGATATTTGACACAGTGCATTAGTATGTGCTCAACATTTTCCGTTATATTACAATGTGCACATGCTTGTGAATTTACTTTTTCTGATAGAAAACCAGTGTGATCAGATCTCAATCTGGATAGCACTACCTCCTCTCTTCTATTTCTTCCTTTAATACTCTGTGTTTGAACAGTTTTATGTATCTTATAGTATGTTCTGCCCTTACTGTCCTCATCCCACTTTTTCTGCCAATGTTCCAATAATTTCTTTTTAATTAGTGCTTTACCTTCTCCTTTTCCAAACGGAATGTCTCTTGTATGTCCCATATTTAGTGCTCTTTTTGCTGTCCTATCTGCCAATTCATTACCTTTTAATCCCATATGTGCAGGCACCCAACAAAATTCTACCACTATTCCCATTCTCTGAATTCTAAATAAACATTGTAAAATTTCAAACAATAGATCTTCCCTGATTGATTTCAAGCTTTGTAAACTCAGAAGCACTGCAGCAGAGTCTACACACAGGACTACTCTGTCAGGTCTTACTTCTTCTATCCACTGCAGACCAATAATCACCGCCATCATCTCAGCTGTATAAAGCGATAACTTGTCTGTAATTCTATTTGCTATATGAATCTGAAAATGAGGTTCCTACATGATCTTTCTGGTCTTTTGAGCCATCAGTAAATATTTGTAAATAGTTATAAAATTGGTTCCTTATATACTGGTTTGCACAGTTTCCTATTTCATTGTCTTTCCAATATTTCTTCAGTTCCATAATACTAAAATCAATGTTAAAATTAGGAAACAGCCATGAGGGAACATTACTTATGGGAATGGGGGAAGTAAAACTTATGTCTTTAACATCATATTCCTCTGATTTATCTTTTATTTTCCATCCAAAACCATTTCCTTTGAAACAATTATACTCCCAACATTTGTTTAAGATATTTTTAGTATTATTTTCATTCCCACATCCTCTTAGATGAATCCAATAAGTTAATGCAAGTTTATCCCTTCTGAGTTCTAGAGGGGTTTCTACCGATTCAACAAACACGGCATTCCTTGAAGTTGACCTCATTGCACCAATACAGAGTCTCAAAGCTTTGCTTTGTGCGCAATCAATTTTATTTAGGTGAGATGTGACTGCTACCCAATAAACAAAACACCCATAATCAATTGCTGATCTCATTAATGCTTTATATATATCAAGTAGTGTCTGTTTATCTGTCCCCAAGTTATATCCAGATATAGCTCTCATTAGATTAATTACTTTTTTACATTTTGTTTCTAGTTTTTCAACATATGTCTTCCATGTACATCTTTCATCCAGCCAAATTCCCAAATACTTGAATTCCTTTACTTTTTCTATTGGTTTCCCACATAAATGAAGCCTCTGTTCTTCTACTTTCCTCCTCCTAGTCAAGTACATATAGCATGACTTACTGGTAGATAGTTTGAAACCCCAATTATATAAGTTCTACCTTTAAAATAGCATCCTTAATCTTTCTTAACACGCTTGTCTGGTCTTGAAGAACCTTCCACCAATGCCCATTCTGTTCATTTGAATTAACAGCCCTTCCTTCCACATAGTCACATGCTTTTTCTATGTCAAAAAATACAATCACCATTGATTCTTTCATCTTAAATGTTTTCTCTATTTCATTACTTACCCTAACAATAGCATCCATAGTATATCTTCCTTTCCTGAATCCATTCTGATAAGAAGCTATTAATCCTCTCTGTTCTAAGAAATAATTAAGCCTTTGGACTAATATCTTTTCCATCCATTTACATAGATGTGATGTTAAAGCAATTGGTCTGTAATTTCCAGGGATCTTTGGATCTTTACCGGGTTTACTAAAAGGTAAAATGAGTGCACTTTTTCAACTTTTTGGCAGCAAGCCCTCTCTCCAAATCTTATTAAAAAGCTCCAGAATGACACTTAGAGCTTTATCAGGAAGTTTGCAGAACATAACATGACTTAGTTGTTCCTGTCCTGTAGCTGTTTCCAGTGCTGTGTAATGCTATTTTTAATTCATTCATTATTTCAGCATCAAGGGTTTAGTTGTCATCATCTTTTTTCTTAATTATATCATGATTAATATTTAGTACTTCCTCTTTTCTCTTTTTATGAAGATCATCTAAGTGATTTTCTGTGTGTACTGGCAAAGCTTTTACCCAACATATTAGCCTTTTCTTTATCTGTAACAGCAATTACTTCTCCATCCTCTAATGTATGTTGGTGTACTTCCTTTTTCCACTATTTTTCTTTAACATTAACCAAACATCACCTATTTTCACTTCTCTACCTATAGCAGAACAGAATTCCCTCCATGCATTCTTTTTACTAGATTTGATAACTCTACGAGTCTACTAAATGTTCTTGATTCAAGTTGCTCCTCAATACTTGTTATGCTTCATTATGTTCTCTGACAGCTTTGGTGCATTCCTCATTCCATCATGGCACAACTTTCCTTCTTCCAGTTATTCTATTCATAGGTACGCTCTTTGATGCAGCATTCAAAATTAACTTAGTCACTTCAGTTACACATTCTTCTATATTACCATCCACTGAAATTGAATTAGCTTCCTCTAAACAATATTCTTGAAATTTTTCCCAGACAGCTTTTCCAAAGCACCATTTCTCTAACATGTATCTTTCTTGATCATGTACAGTACAGACCAAAAGTTTGGAAACACCTTCTCATTCAATGAGTTTCCTTTCTTTTCATGACTATTGACATTGTAGATTCACACTGAAGGCATCAAAACTATGAATTAACACATGTGGAAATATGTACTTAACAAAAAAGTGTAAAACAACTGAAAATACACCTTATATTCTAGTTTCTTCAAAGTAGCCACTTTTTGCTCTGATTACTGCTTTGCACACACTCTGCATTCTCTTGATGAGCTTCAAGAGGTAGTCACCTGAAATGGTTTTCACTTCACAGGTGTGCTCTGTCAGGTTTAATAAGTGGGATTTCTTGCCTTATAAATGGGGTTGGGACCATCAGTTGTGTTGTGCAGAAGTCAGGTGGATACACAGCTGATAGTCCTACTGAATAGACTGTTAGAATTTGTATTATGGCAAGAAAAGAGCAGCTAAGTAAAGAAAAACGAGTGGCCATCATTACTTTAAGAACTGAAGGTCAGTCAGTTCGAAAAATTGGGAAAACTTTGAAAGTGTCCCCAAGTGCAGTCGCAAAAACCATCAAGTGCTACAAAGAAACTGGCTCACATGAGGACCGCCCCAGGAAAGGAAGACCAAGAGTCACCTCTGCTGCGGAGGATAAGTTCATCCGAGTCACCAGCCTCAGACATCGCAGGTTAACAGCAGCTCAGATTAGAGACCAGGTCAATGCCACACAGAGTTCTAGCAGCAGACACATCTCTAGAACAACTGTTAAGAGGAGAGTGTGTGAATCAGGCCTTCATGGTAGAATAGCTGCTAGGAAACCACTGCTAAGGACAGGCAACAAGCAGAAGAGACTTGTTTGGGCTAAAGAACACAAGGAATGGACATTAAACCAGTGGAAATCTGTGCTTTGGTCTGATGAGTCCAAATTTGAGATCTTTGGTTCCAACCACCGTGTCTTTGTGCGACACAGAAAAGGTGAACGGATGGACTCTACATGCCTGGTTCCCACCGTGAAGCATGGAGGAGGAGGTGTGATGGTGTGGGGGTGCTTTGCTGGTGACACTGTTGGGGATTTATTCCAAATTGGAGGCATACTGAACCAGCATGGCTACCACAGCATCTTGCAGCGGCATGCTATTCCATCCGGTTTGCGTTTAGTTGGACCACAGGACAATGACCCCAAACACACCTCCAGGCTGTGTAAGGGCTATTTGACCAAGAAGGAGAGTGATGGGGTGCTGCGCCAGATGACCTGGCCTCCACAGTCACCGGACCTGAACCCAATCGAGATGGTTTGGGGTGAGCTGGACCGCAGAGTGAAGGCAAAAGGGCCAACAAGTGCTAAGCATCTCTGGGAACTCCTTCAAGACTGTTGGAAGACCATTTCAGGTGACTACCTCTTGAAGCTCATCAAGAGAATGCCAAGAGTGTGCGAAGCAGTAATCAAAGCAAAAGGTGGCTACTTTGAAGAAACTAGAATATAAGACATATTTTCAGTTGTTTCACACTTTTTTGTTAAGTATATAATTCCACATGTGTTAATTCATAGTTTTGATGCCTTCAGTGTGAATCTACAATTTTCATAGTCATGAAAATAAAGAAAACTCTTTGAATGAGAAGGTGTGTCCAAACTTTTGGTCTGTACTGTACCTTAAGATTTAAAGAACAAAAAATTGCAAAATGATCACTTCCTATGTTGGACTTATCATTTACCTTCCATTCACAAGAACGTGTTAGATTTCTAGAAACCAGTGTTAAAGCTATACACGAAAGAGTATTTCTATATATGTCTATTCTTGTTCCTCTGTTATTATTCAGGCAGACTAGTGATCTTTCTTCCATTAGTTCTTCAATCACATTACCATTATTATCTGTATGTTTACTACCTCAAAGGCTATTATGTGCGTTAAAATCACCGCACCAGATTTCTCCTCTGTTATCATGTGCATTAAACATTTCTACACACAACCTCTTGCAAGGATTATAAAAGTTTATTATCTTAAGGTTTCCTTCTTCACTACGCACTTCAATAATCACACGTTCCAGCTCTGTTGGTGATGGCAATCTGCAGTAGGTCATGTTGTCTTTGATAAATGTTATACAACCACCTCCTTGATTGTCTATCCTGTCATATCGGGCTGAGGTATATCCAGATACAGCAAAATCAAGATGTGGACATAGCCAAGTTTTCTTGTATACAGAGCATATCTGGGCGTGGTTCTGATTTTTGAATTCTTGGCCATTAGCAATAAGGCTTCTTGCGTTCCACTGCAATATATGGATCACCATATAAACAATATTAATCATTACTCTGAGATCCTCTATCAGTGTTTGCTCTCAGCATTTCATGAATTGATTTCATCTTCTACCTTCAATCCTATAATATCCAAAATTCTTCTGCGGCATTCACCACCGTCTTAATCCTGTTGCTTTTTTTTCTCCTGCCTGGTAGCCACATTAAGAATTTTACATATAAAGGCTATGAACTTTGTTTGATTAACCACTAGCGAATCCTCTTTTACCTTACATTTATGTGAACATTGAATCTGTTGTATTATTGGGGCTGTTGTTGTTCTTCCTTCTTGCTGCATCCCTGGCCTACTTGTTCTCTGGGGTAGAGGGCTGTCATCTGGTCTGCTTTCTCTGCCGTTTGCTTCTTTATAAGTTTTTGAGCTCTGCATTTCATCATTTATTCTCTTTATTGCTTCTGCATATGATATATTATTGATTACTTTGTATTTCTGTACCCCTTTTGCTTTTATCTGGACTGCACAACCCCCAAATGCAGCACTATGCTCTCCACCACAGTTACAACATTTCATTTTGACTTCCTTCGCACACTTTCCATAATCATGTTCACCTCCACATTTCACACATCTTTGTTTACCATGGCATTGTTGAACCACATGCCCAATTCTTTGACAGATGTAACATCTTATAGGGTTTGGGATACATTTCTTTACCCTATAATTGATCCATCCCATTTTATTTCCTTTGGAAGTGTGCTTTCAAATTGTATTAGAATAGACAAGCTGTCCTTCTTAACACCATTTTTGTTTGCCCGGAGTCTCTTGACATCCGACACTTTCCCCCCTCTGATTTCTTTCTTGACTTCCTCTTCAGTCATTTCTAGTGGCACATTTGAAATGACGCCTCTCAATTTAGCTACACTACCAGGTATATGTGTTGTGATCCTTACACTGTCAAGTGTTTCTATCTTGAGAATTCTGTCTTGCTGTTGCTTACTTATAGCAGAGATAAGGACTCTTTGATTATTGAGGAATAATCGATTCCTGATTTCTTTTTCAATTGCTTTTGTCATAAGCACTGGGTGAAAATGTCCCGTTTCTCTCCCAAACGTAATAATAACTTTCCACTCCTCATTTCCTTGCAGTGCTGAATTTATCTGATTAACTCTTATCTTCTTTGTGGTGCTCTCATCTCCTTAGCTACTTACGTCCAACCAGTCAGCTCTTTTGTCTCTCCTTTCCTGTCTTTTCCTTCTTTTTTTGAAGCCATACTCCATTCCATCTCATCCTCGTCATCAAATCCCTCAGAACTTTCGCCCATTCTACACTCACAGTACAGATGATTGCAATCCGCTTCTCCACAATGCCGTTCTCCGACCAATTATCCTGCTGGCAAACACAAGACCAAGGCTGCCTAACATTACTATCATGTGAAAATGATGTGCAAAATAGCATAATTCAGTAACATGGGTAGTTCCAAATGCAAATAACGAGGAATTGTAAAATTCTAGTGAAGTAATTGCATAAAGCAAATTCCACAGCATGGCAATAACGGAATTTCAAAATGATTACTCTGATTATCTGGATATTGTTAATTGTTTGCTCAGACATTCTTTCTATTTGTTCCAATCACAAACATCTTTGTATCATGTATTTTATTTATTGCAAAATATAACAATAATAAATATCAATAGACATCATGTAAGCTTTAAGGGGTAAATAAATAAAATAGTGAAATAAAATAGTTCAGCAAACTATACAATTTATACATATTAGAGTTAGAGTTTTTAAGGCTTTGGGGTTTGTAGAGTGCTGAATAGTTTGTGTGTATTGTTGTATTTCATTTATAAAAAATTAATTAAATTCAATTCAGTTTTATTTATATAACACCAAATCACAACAAAAGTCATCTCAGGGCAATTTTTTACATATAGCAAATGGGGAGGGGGTGTTCTCTTATAAGCTATTATTATAATAATAATAGATATATGACTATGAATAACAAATAGCAGCAATAGCTGTAGAGGGACATCCCCGCGGCAAAGGCTCATGGCCCGGAACCTGGGGTTTCCTGCGGATGAGAAAGCACAAAGAACTCCAGGGAATAAACCAAGTCAGTAATGGTATATGAATACATACAGATGGAGAGGAGGAGAGAGGAGCTTAGTGCATCATGGGAAGTCCCCCGGCAGTCTAGGCCTATGGCAGCATAACTAAGGGCTGATCCAAGCTTGGTCGGCCCTAACTATAAGCTTTGTCAAAAAGTTTAAGTCTATTCTTAAATGTAGAGAGGGTGTCTGCCCCCCGCACCGAATCTTGAAGATGGTTCCACAGGAGAGGAGCCCGATAGCTGAAGGCTCTGCCTCCTTTTCTACTTTTGGAGACTGTACACAGCCATCAGTGTGTGAATGGGTGTGAATGGTTAGTTTCCTCAGATGGGCAGGTTGGGACCTTGCACGGGAGACTCTGTACCCATTCAGCATATGAATGTGTGTGAATGGGAGAATGTGACACATAGTGTAAAAGTGCTTTGAGTGGTCGGAAGACGTTATAAGGTGTTAAAGTACAGTCCATTTACCATTTACTATTTTTTTTTAGAAAGGATGTGCCTGATTTTTGCAATATTAGGTAAGTGAAAAAAAAGCCGTCCTTGAGATTTGTTTTATGTGGGAGTTAAAGGACATATCCTGATCAAAGATAACTCCCAGATTCCTTACTGTGGTGCTGGAGGCCAGGGTAATGCCATCTAGAGTAGCTATACCATTAGATAATGTGTTTCTAAGGTGTTTAGCACCAAGCACAATAACTTCAGTTTTGTCTGAGTTTAGTAGCAGAAAATTGCAGGTCATCCAGGTCTTTATGTCGTATGCTTGAAGGCATGCTTGAAGTTGAGTTAACTAATTGGTTTCATCTTCAGCATATTTCAGCTGTTTTCAGCTGCAGTGAGTCAGAGGGGGTCTGTTGGGTTAGAAAGCTCATTTTTCTTCTGCTTGTTTATAATTTGGTGCCACCTGCAGCCCTTTCCCTTTGTTCCTCGCCTCTCCTGACTCCTCCCTCTGTTGGTTACTCTCTGCTAACTATTGAGCAGAAGGCTTACTTACTGCTGTAACTTTTGTTATTGTCAGCTTGCCAAACAATAAATGGCAGTGCTTGCCTGACTACCTTGGCTGTGTGTTGCTTCCCTTATTCCTAGACATCAACTGGGTTGTAACATAATTGGGGGCTCGTCCGGGATATAGATATTCCCATGAACCAAAAATCATAAGCCTAGTTGTATGGTGGCCAATTGTTTTGTTGGGTGTGCAAATGGCATTGTTTAATTAGATCAGTTCCACCAAATCCTACAATTGAGCAAATCGATACTTGTTGGAAGGATGATTTATTAGTGACTGCTGGCCACTTCAGTATCCCGATATCAAAACAGCTAGTTAAAAGAGAGCTTAAGGGTCAGGTTGTTAATAAACTAGTTGAGTTGGGGGTGATTGTTTTGTCCATGCCCTCAGAGTCTATTGTGCAGCACGATGGCACCCTGGCTGAGGGAGAACCTCCCAGTGCCTATGAATTGGTGCCAGAAGCCTATAGACAAAAGTTCAGAGGCCACAAGAAACTCCAACACAAAGTTGTATAGAGTGTGCTAGGGATAAATGACAAATGGTGTTCTGCTTGTTAAGCTGAGGATTTTTCTGCCCTTCGTGCGCTCATACTACTGGAAGAGTTCAAGAAATGTTTGCCGGAGCACATAGTGGTACATTTAAATGAACAGAAGGTCTGCTACAGCTGTCTTGGCTGATAAGTATGTGCTAATGCACGAGGCAACACATTCCCCCCTTTCCACTGTTTGGTTCCCAGCACTCAGAGTAGCTCTAACAAAACACCTGCTACTAACAAAGAGGAGAGAGAATGTTTCTATTGCCACAAAATAGGGCATGCTTCCGTCAACTGTTTACTGTTGAAATGTAAAGAGCAGCAACAGTCTTCTCCAACTGCGCTACAGCCAAAAGGCATCAGGTTGATTAAGTCAGGGAAATGTGAAACTCCTGCATCTCAGTGTAATGAGGAGAGCCCCGACCTTTGTTTCAAGCCTTTCATTTTCAAGGGTTTAGTGTCATTAACCGGTAAGCCGGGTGATCAGTGCCCTGTGCCGGTTTTATGTGATACTGCGTATTCCCAGTCTGTCATCCTCACGCGGGTGGTACTCAGTGGCATTGAAATGGCTTATGTTCCACGACCACTGCCCTATGTGCATGTGCAGTTAGCTTAGCAAATGGATTTTAGGGGCAGCTGTGGCTCAGGAGGTAGAGCGGGTCGTCCACTAATCGGAAAATCGGCGGTTCGATTCCCAGCTCATCCAGTCCACATGTCGATGTATCCTTGGGCAAGACACTTAACCCCGAATTGCTCCTGATGGCTGTGCCATCAGTGTGTGGATGTGTATGAATGATTAGATTTCCACTGATGGGCAGGTTGGGACCTTGCATGGTAGCCCCTGTACCATTCAGCGTGTGAATGGATGAATGTGATTCGTAGTGTAAAAGGCGCTTTGAATGGTCGGAAGACTAGAAAGGCGCTATACAAGTACAGTCCATTTACCTTTAGCTGTCTGCCAAGCTCTGCCAGTCTGCGGTATTGCCATGTTAATGGGTAATAATATTGCCAGGGGTAAAGTAATGCCTACACTCGAAGTGTTAGACTCTACACCCACACTCACTGATCATAACTTAGCACAGCCCAGTTTATTTCCCTCATGCGTAATTACGCATACTCAGGCATGGAAACTTGGAGCAGAGACAAACTCTCAAAGATCAGAAGAGGTTGACTCCTGTGACAGTTTGTTGAGTGAAGTTGTCGCAGGGCAAACAAAACCAGACACAAAGTCTCCTCCAAAAGTTGAAACTGAAAAGGTAGTGAGCGCCAGAATCTCATCTCTTGATAGGCTTCAGCTGCTGGTAACCCAGGAATGGCTCAGTGCTGCTCAGAAGGTGGACCAAAGCTTACAAAAATGCTTCACTGCTGTGGTAAGTAACAACCACAGTAATGATGAAGCTTTAAGCTATTTTGTTGACAATGATGTTCTCATGTGTAAATGGTCACCGGCAGTAGCTGACGGCTTAGAGTGGAGTGTTGTTCACCAAATTGTTGTGCCTGCCGTCTATCATGGGAAAGCCCGTGGGCTGGGCATTTAGGTGTTAACAAAACCTATAATCTCATTTTCAGGCACTTTTTCTGGCCAGGTTTAAAGTCCGATGTTACCAAAACTTGCCACACTTGTCATGTTTGTCAGTTAGTGGGCAAACAAGGTCATTCCACTGATTCCCTTGTGCCCAATACCCACCCTAGGAGAGCCATTTGAGTGAGTCACAGTAGACTGTGTTGGTCCACTACCCAGAACATAAACAGGGAACAAATATTTACTCACCATCATGTGCACATCCACTCGTTTCCCTGAGGCGGTGCCACTGTGTAAAATCACAGCTAATTCCATTGTCAAGGCTTTAACTAAGTTCTTCTTGTTTGCCAAAAACCATCCAGACCGACCAAGGCACCGATTTTCAATCTAAAATCTTCAAACAGGTCCTCAAGTCTCTAGAGATGGGACACGTCGTCTCCAGTGCATACCATCCAGAATCACAGGGAGCACTGGAGCCGTGGCACCAAACTTTGAAATCCATGTTGCACAAATACTGTTTAGAGACAGACAAAAACTGGGATGAGGGCATTCCTTTTGCCTTATTCGCAACCCATGAGTCAGTGCAGGAATCCTTAGGATTCAGTCCAGTGGAGCTTGTTTTGGACATGTTGTTTGTGGTCCACTAAAAGTGTTCAAAGATAAATTTCTCTCAGCAGAGTTATCTTCAGAAAATAATGTGCTGGACTATGTAAGCGAATTTCGCAGACATTTACATCATGCCCATTCCTTCATGAGGGAAGCACTTGTTAGTGCCTAAAGAGAAATGAAAATTCAGTTTGACTGTTCTGCTCTAGCACGATGTTTCGGCATTGGTGATAAAGGGTTAGTTCTGTTATCATCCCTGACTCCTCTCTCTCGGCATGTTTTTCCGGGCCATACAATATCTATCAGAAACTGAGTGATACAGATTTTGTGATTAGTACCCCAGACAGAAAGCGCAAAACTCGCATCTCTCATATTTACATGTTAAAACTGTATCACTCTCATGACAATGAGACAGGCGCGGCAGTAAAAACCGAAACATTGCTTGTATCTGGTTGCACTGCGCTCACTGTAGCCGAGGCTAGCTCTGATCATGGGGATGGTTTACCTGCATGCCCCTCCTCCCAACTAAGTGTGCGATTGCCAAACTCAGAATGCTGAAAGTGTTACTGTATCATCTGAGTCATCTGGATATCTCAGATCTGTATCTCAGCAGCAGTACGATATTGTAACGTTAGTTGCAATTTCCATGTCTTTTTGGCAATGTCCCTACTCGGACCACCATGCTTAAACACAATATTGACGTGAAGGATGCCCAGCCAATAAAACAGCATCCATATCATGTTAACCAGGTAAAACGAGATCTGATGAAAAAAGAGACAGTATTTGTTAGAACAGTGATTCCGATGAACTGATGGGTCGCAACCCAAAAGCGGGTCACGGACCCGTTCTAGGTGGGTCACAGACAGCTGGTCAAAGATAAATAAATAAATAATATTTTGTGTGCATCTGATGTTGGACTTGTCTTTTATTTTGAGAAAAAATAATAATTTGACAGGCATGCGTCAGAGATGTGCAGCAGTCTCGGGCAGTAGCCATGGTAATCATCATTTGATTGACGTTCACTTTAAGTTTGTGTTGATGTTCGGAGGAAAGATGGTGAAGCGCAAATATGACCCAGAGTATTTAAAATGTGGATTTTTGTACATTGAGGATAAAAAGGGACAGAAACCCCAGTGTGTGATATGTAGTGAAGTGCTTGCAACTAAAAGTATGACATAGGGCTCTGTGATTATTCAAATTTTATTTTCGATTATGATTTTGGCTTCCAACGAAGCCAAAACAATTATTGTTTATTATTGTCATTTCGTAATGATGCTCTTGTTTTGTCTTGTGCTGCAAATCTAGCACATCACTTTCCTTTACAGCAGTGCGCTTTCGCTCCTCCCTAAAAGCCTCCGACAGGCGGCTGGCTAACCTGCCTTCACCTAGCTAACTGACAGCTGAAATTTACTGAACCAAAATAGTTTGCATGTCAGCTCCATGGGAAGAAATCAACAGTGTGTGTACTTATTGATTCATTGGTTTTATTTCCTCGCCCAATGTAGCGGGTGAATCTACCCGTAGTAAAACCTGGGCTAGCCGGTGCTTCCTCCGCAGGCTCCACTTCACTCAGCTGCCCGACAGACCTGCTGCTTCTTCCAACTTTAACCTGAATAACAAACCGGGGCTTGGTGCTCCGATTGGATCCAAATGGAGAGCGGAGCATTAGCCACAGCATGACCAGAGGGAAGCACAGCCAGTTAGCCTCTACTAGTCTTCCAGCTAAGGTTAGCCCTCTCACATCCTGACGAAGCAGTCAGGATGTGATAGTTCGTGGAAGTGCTGCGATGTTCAGCTGCACAGATAGGAAATCCCTCGGCTGACAGGATGTACCACTCTGTTTGAAAAAACTTTTTCTTCTTCTTCTTCTTTTTGGTTTATATCAGCAGTTGGCAACCAGCGTATTAGGTGTATTACCGCCACCTTGTGCTTCAGACTATGGACCAAAGATTAAATCCTACACATTAATCCTGTCTGTCTAATTAATTCCAGTCTTCCTAAATTCTTCCCTCATATATTGTCATTCTTGATCATTAGTACAATCTATGATTGCATGTGTAATAGTCTCCTCAGCCAGGTGGAAAAAATATGTGCATATCGATGTTGGAAATTGGAAAAAATTAGAGTCAAAAATTAATCGTGATCTCAGTATTGACCAAAATAATCGTGATTATGATTTTTGCCATAATTGAGCAGCCCTAGTATGAAACCATCCAAACTGAATCGCAAACTGAAATATATATATATATATATATATATATTTTTTTTTTTTTTGCATGTACAGGTTTAAGGTGCTTGGCTGTTCATGAATCTTATAGCTTGTGGAAAGAAGCTATTGCACATTCCGGCTGTTTTAGCTTTGATGGAGCGATATAAGTATATAAGTGAAAATATCTAATTTTGTGGCCTTATTTATTTTGAGCAGTTTTGATATTTATTTTAATCTTCATGCAGTTGTCATGGTCCTCCTCAGTTTCTTAATAATGTGTTCTGAAATGCACTTTGTACATGTAAATATATGTATTTATGTTTCAAAAAAGATGACATATGTGTTTTCAAGGGATATTTTTGAAAAATAAATTTGCTTGGTTTGAATTCTATAAAAGTAGGTCACGACTTAATGACCATGGGAAAATGTGGGTCCCAGAGTGAGACCACTTGAGAACCCCTGTGACGGAGCATGCGTCAGAAATCTCCACCTTTGTAACTCCCAATCACTTTTTACACTACACCGTTATGGCTTTCGATATATGTAATGCTACCGCTACTTTCCAACGACTAGTAAATACTGTTCTAGCTGGTGTGACCAAGTGCAAAGCTTATCTGGATGATCTGTATTCTGCTTCCTGGGCTGAACACTTGCTAAGCCTGACTGGTGTGTTCCGTCGTCTTGTGCTAGCCTCCCTCACTCGAAATCTGGAAAAATGTGTGGGCAACGTGACGTACCTAGGCAGATGAGTTGGTTGGTCAGGTTCATCCCATTGAGGCAAAAGTTAGCGCTATAACTGAGTTCCTTGTTTCTACCATTAGGCGTGCCCTAAGGCAAGTCCTCAGCATGATAGGCTACTACAGAAGTTTCTGTAGGAACTTCTCCACAGTGGCTCATCCCCTGACTAGTCTCACTAGCCCTAAAGTAGGGTACAGGTGGACCCCAGAGTGCTGACACACTTTTGAGAGTGTGAAAGCCCTCCTGTGCCACGCTCCCATGTTCGTTGCCCCTGATATCTCCCCTGGCTTTTTAAGTTAGAGGTTGACACCACGCACTGTGGGTGCCATGGCATCAGTTCAAGTACTCAACCACTGAAAAGGAGACACTAGCCCTACTGTGGTCTCTGCAACACTTGGAGATATATATTGGTTCTTGCAGTTTGCCCCTGGTAGTGTATACCCATCACAATCCTCTGGTGTTCCAAACAGTCTGAAGATATGAATAGGGTAATACTGAATCATAATCATAGTGCTACCTACTGGCAACAGGAAGTTGTAGACCCTATTCTTCATGAACAACTCCTAGTAGCATAACCAGATCCACCTAAAATTTGGTCATCTACGTCATAGCTTTGATGATGTCAAATAGTTTTTGAGTTTTCATGTATGGGTCTTGGACTTGAGTGTGGCAAAATGGCTCAAGTGCGCCCCCTAGAAAATTTCAAAGTCAAAGCTCACACCTTTAAATTCAACATAGATGAGCAAAATTTGGTAGGGACATGTACAATGTCCAGATGCACAAAAAAGCCTCTTGGAACTATACCCTAAGTTCAACAGGAAGTCAACCATTTTGAATTTACTTTGCAATTTTTGCCATTTGCAGGCATTGTATTTTAATAAACTCCTCACAGAGATTGAACCCCACCAACTTCAAATTTGGTCTGTGCCATCTAAAGACCTTTGTGATGAAAACGTATCAAAATCTTGAGTATTCATTGAACACCGTTGCCATAG
The DNA here is from genome assembly GCF_914725855.1 of Thunnus albacares. Lineage (NCBI taxonomy): Eukaryota > Metazoa > Chordata > Actinopteri > Scombriformes > Scombridae > Thunnus > Thunnus albacares. Next base: position 36,156,643 of record NC_058111.1, read on the forward strand.
CAATGCAGCAAACTTTTTTCTCTGTTAACATAAATGTGTCAAAATAAAAATGTTTCGATTCTATAAATGCTTTTTGATTTATATCTGATTATTTAATAGGTGTTCTGGGGAACGTAATGACAATGAAAGTTAGTCGGAAGGGCCCTGGATTTTCTGCTTGGGGCCCCATCAGACATGAAAGGGCTCTGGACGTCTGTTGCCCAGAGATTGTGGAAACATAGATGAGAATCTATGTCTCCACAATCTCTGATTGCACATCAACAAGGCATTATTTTCTTACTGCATCAGTCATAGGTCTTATCATCCCCAAATCATAACATATATTGGTTTATCATATTAATCAATTATTTTTGCTTAATCTGAACTTTAATTTTAGCAGAGGTATAGCTTTCATGAAGTCAGCTTATCATTATTATTACTATTTCAAAGTAGTCCACTTTTTGGTAAAAGGCCTCATCTGCTCTTTGAAGGGCTTGTTATAGATCCATGACCACAAATACTTGTTAAGTTACAGGTCAGAGCATTATTTATTATAATAAAGTTCAGGAACCTGAAGATGGTAATACACATTGTTGCTTTGTCTAAAAATCACAATCACACTAACTCTGTAATGATGCATGTTACTTATCCAGTCATTTACTGCTAGTCTCCTCAGATTAAAACAAGCCTGTAAATTGATGTTATGTTGGGGTACCATGACAGGGACTGCCTAACACCTTGCAGTTTGTTCTGCAGAACAAAGTCCATGACTTGAATGCCCTTAAACATGATCAGAACTAGGGATGCACAATATTATCGGCACATCATCGGCATCGGCCAATAAAAGCTCTAAAATGAAATATCGGCATCGGCCATTTCTGCCGATTATGAGAGGCCGATTTGTTGCCATCTCCTCCGCCGCCTAACTGTGCTTCCTTCCAAAACCAAAAAATTTTTTTTTCCAAACAGAGTGGTACTTCCTGTCAGCCTAGACAGTTAGCCTGTTAGCCTCTCAGCTAACGATAGCCCCAGCTCTCCATGTGGATCCAACCAGAGCACTGAGCCCCAGTTTGTTATTCAGGTTAAAGTGGGAAGAAGCAGCGGGTCTGACAGGGAGCTTGAGTGAAGTGGAGCCTGCGGAGGAAGCAGGGACCCCATCAGGGAGAAACAGTCCTTCAAGGAGTTGCTAAATTCGGCTGCACAGATAGGAAACACCTCAGCTGACGGGATGTTTGGGGAAAAAAAAAACTTTTTGGTTTATAACGGCAGTTGGCAACCAGTGTATTAGGTGCATTACTGCCACCTTCTGCTCCGGAGTGTGGACCAGAGATTAAATCCTACATATTAATCCTGTCTGTCTAATGAACTCAATGAAAACTCTACTGCTCCACTTACTTGGCAGGTTCATTAAAGTGTTAAGGCTTCCTAAATTCTTCCTTCATATATTGTCTTTCTTGATCATACTTAGTACAATCTATGCTTGCATGCATAATAGTCTCCTCAGCCATCTGGAAAAAAATATGTGCATATATCGATATCGGCGCATATATCGGTATCAACATCGGCAATCGGCCACAGTGAGTTGGAAATATCGGCATATCGGATATCAGCAAAAAATCCAATTTCATGCATCCCTAACCAGAACCTCAATCCAAAAATATCCAGGCTAATTGTGTTAGTATATTAGCATATGCTATATTGTTTGGTATACTATATTATTCAGATTAGTCATTTTGAGTTAATTTAGAGGAAGACAGAACCCAGGGCTTGCGTAATTTATTTTTTTGTTTGGTGGTTTGGTTAGAGCATTTGATTATTTAATAGCCCTAACTTTTGTAAATGACCTCAGAAAAAGGTCCTATTTAATTGTCATTGTTAATGTTGATGTAAAGTAAGAGACTGACCATCAACAGTTATGTGTATGCATGTAGCCTATTATTTTATGTTTTAGCCTATTATCATTAGTATTCTTATTACTATTACTATCATTATTATTAGAATATTAATGCATATGAAAAATTATGCGCACTGTGCGCACACATTAACAACACATTGTGGCCACCTCTAGACATCCCTTTGCCAACACTGGGCCACCCCAGTTAAAAATTCCTAGAACCACCTTTATAGTGCCCTGAAAGGTGTGCAGCACCCAGTCCTTAGACACTCGAACTTCCCAGCTCTAGTCAGTGGTTTACTTCACATTTAACATCACTACTGAGGGTCAAATAGGCAGCATCAAATGATCCCAAACAGATCCGTACTAGAAGTGATAGAAGTAAACAATATGTCACATAAAGATATCACACATAAGAAAAAAAACTCCCACCCCCTCTAAAACAATGATAATATATGATTAGCAACTTTTTTTCACAGTGAAGCTGATACTTCCTCAGGTTGTCTTTACTATATAGGTTGCTATAGCCTATAAATCAGAATATTTCTGGTGAGTCCACACCTATGTGTCTGTAACACAGGCTACAGGCTCTTGTGAACCCAACAGTGAAAGTCATATGTATCATTAACATAACTTCTCAGAAATATGTCTGATAGTTTTTCCTTTTTTGTTCTGTGCACTCCCATGAGGTACATGCACTTCTCGGAAGTCACAACTTTCAGTGCATGCACACAGCGAAAAAATGCAAAAATCCACAAAACTGAAAAATACTGAAATATGTTTTTGGTAGTAATAGTCTTTTGGGTTTGTTTTTTTTATTTATTTGATGATCAATTTTAAGATGAAAACAGGATAACACACGGTCATTTTACTTTTTTGATGCCAACAAAAAATGGGAAAAAAACAAAGTTCTGATTCATTTTTTTCATTTGTATGTTTTGCAAGTTGAATTAAATAATTGAGTCAACTGATGATAGATGGATTCTTTTTCTTCAGCTAATTCATCATACACTATTGGGTAATTCAAGTAAATGAAAAAAGTGTAGCATTATTTGCATTTTATATTATTTATAGATTTAAAAGAATGCATTTGTGCCACCTTAACCCTGGCTGGAGAGATATATAAAAAAAATCTGCTTTACAACATAAGTGAAGACAATTCTTTTAGTCTCTGAGGAGGGTTGTTGTTACTATGATATTGTTGAAAGGCTAGACATGCAGGATTATTGCTGTGTGGAAAAAAGGAGAAAGTGAACTTTAAACTCTTATCGTCAGCTGACTAGAGAGAAAACTGGGGCCCTGGCTCAACAGGATCAGAAACATTACACACAGTACTTTAACACACACTCCCACACAAGAAAATAGCATACACTACCTGCAGAATGCTTACTGTATTTTTGTAATTTGTTCTCTACTTTAACCTGAAAATTTTTAACCTTTACTTAAATAAGAAAGCCCAAGAGTGAGGACATTGACAGATTTTGAAAAGGGATCTAAGAAACTCTGAAAGCAAAGAGAAGTGAACAGACTGCAGTTAGTCAGCAGGTGGCTTTTCAGGTTCCACAACAGAGAGTTTTAGAGCAGAGGGCCAGGCAGGCTGGTAAGGCCAGGTTGAGTTCAGGAATGTAAGCATGTAACAGGGTGGTGTAGAGAGAAGAACAGAGGGAGGGAGCCAAACAGAGGTGGGACAAAGAGCAGTAGAGAGAGAGAGTCATAAATGCATTCATAATTACAGCTCTAGGCAGAAATAAGTGACGCACTCTTCTCGTTCCACAGACTGCCAGTGTAGCTAACAACACTGACAGGAGGGTGAGGGCCCTGCTCTGTTCTCTGAGTTGTTGTTTGCTACATTGTTTATTACTTGTGTTAGAGAAGCTTTGGTGCGTAAGACAGTAGGCTCTCTTGGGATTTATTTTTCACCAAAAATTCTCATTCCTAGGCATGGCTTTGCTCCTGGATTCTGGCTAATTACGACGGATTTTCTCCCAGTTTCCTCAAAGTCTAACAGAATTTTCCTAACTCATTTTTTTTAAAAAAAGGACCGGGAATCATTTACCATGTCTGTGACTGCCCTGTTCAGGGGCAAGTGGGGGCCGAAGTCACAGGAAACCCCAGAGAAGCATGCAGCAGCTGTGGTTCAACAAAACCATGAGGTGGATGATGATGAGGATGACTCCAAGGTTGGTTTCAGCAGAGAGCCTATCCGCAGGAACTCCCGCTTTTACCGTTCAATGAGGAAGAAGAGGCTGGTCTCATCTGAGCACTCTGACAGTAAGAAAACATCTGGCCTCTGCTGTCCTTGCAATGTAACATTGTATTTGTACTGTGCCTCACATCTGGGGGACCCGGGCTTGTGCAAATTCAAACATTTTTCGACTTACTTGACTGAATGCATAGTCAACATTAACAGGCTTCATTGAGGAGCATCATACTGCGGCAGCATGGTTAGGAATACCAATCTCTCCTTGCTTTGATTCTTTGTATATTCTGTATATTGTGGCTCTATATTGTTGTCCAATTGCATTCGCTACTAAAAGTGGAACAAAGGCTTGGTAGTCCAATCCTTCAGTAGAACGCTCTATGAAAACAACCTGAGAAACTGGTTCTGTTTGAACAATACAACAGTCTGAGTAATACCTGTACTTTCCACATCAACATCTGCCCTCATCATCAAGCAAAACATTATCTGACGTTTGTATATTCAAATGAAACAACAAAATATATCTGATGTCCTGTTGAGTCAGTGTCTGAGATGATTTGCAAAGTTGTTCTGCTGAGTGCTTTAACTGACAACCTGCTTTGTACTCACAGATCAATACTCATCAGCCTTTAAGAGGCTGAAAGATGGAATTACAGTAGTAACTAATTTTACCAAATATATTCTGTTTTTATATTGCACAATTGCCGTTTTTCTTTATAGGAATGTATCATTCATAGAGCCACACCAAATGCAACAAAGCGTTGGAGCTTAGACTTTGCCCCTATCTGGGATAGGCCTCAAAGGGAGGAATCAAAGTGAGTACTTTAAAAAAAAAGTAAAATGAAGAATAAAACACTGAAGCCTCTTGGAACATGTCATAGTCCAGTCACCAGGTCAGTGATGACCTAAAATGCAACAGAAATCAGTTTTCAGAGATAGCTTCCTCATTGGCACACCAGAGCCCAAAATAAATTATGATGAATAATATTCCGTTCACCTTATCATCATTATCTTGGCTTGCCAATTTACTGAGAGGTTCTACAATATTTGGATTTTTTTTTTTTCAATTTAAATTGAACTTAACATCTGTTCAATTTTCTCACTTGGACTGCTGCCTCAGGGTCGTTTTGCAGTCAGGGAGAACATCCTCCACTTTATCAGAGTGTAACATAACCTAGTGTATAGGCTAATATTTTCTCATCTATTTCCACGACTGTCATGTCCCTCAACTGATGTCAATCTAAGTCATGGACCTCTTTGCTTTAACAAAATGTTTTACAGCATCTAACTTACTGTCTAACTATTACCTCTTTACTCTCTCATTGTGCACTGGTGCACTGAAGACATGTCATTAACAATGAATTAATATATTCCAATTGTTTTTGGTGTCCTAATATAGCCAGTGACACAATTACTTGATTATACAAATTATCTCACAAACATGCACCTCAAATATTATTTCCAGTGTACAGTGAATGAACTGAATCGTCATTTAGGCTTCAGTTCCTGTTGCCTGTAGGCAACACTACATAAGTGAAATATTAATGCAGCAATACATTTCCAGGGGGCAACTGACATGGATATACATTTTCATGAATATTGGACATTGCATGTAGGAGATAACTATCACTTCCTTCCCTCCACTATATGGCGAGACCACCCACTAATTATATGTCATGTTGGAGTAAATCTTGTGTAGACCACACCATATAAATTTCATGTAAATCGGATGATGTTTGTCATGCAAGACTTCCTGTTGTCAGTAGGTAGTGCTATGACTATGACTCAATATGGGCATGTAGATGTCTTCAGGCCTGGGCTCTTATCCAGAATATGAAATATGGGTCAGATTGGACAACATAAAGTCAAGTTATCTTCTTCTTTTATAACGTACATGCAAATTCGCCGCATCACCACAACAACACTGTTCGATGAAAAGTCAAAAGCTTCATAATTTGGCATGAAGGTCTTGAGATTTCCCTGACCAAATTTAAGATGGATCTGGTTAACCTTCTAAGCAGAAGTCATAAAAGTACAGCACCTGTAACTTGCTGTTGCCAGTAGGTGGTACAATGACTATGATTCAATATTGGCCTTTATCTGTCTTAAGACCAGGACTCTTATTAAACATGAGAAATTTGGGAAAGATCTGACAAGGTGGAGTCATTGCAACAGTTTCTTGTTTCATGGGACTTTCTCTTTCATCCATCTGGTGTAACCCCATTCTTTCTGCTGGAGGATGCACTATAAGTAATAAAACTTGGCAGAGACTTGGCATTACAACAGTTGGACAGATCTTTAGTGATAAAATCTTGCCATTTCAACATCTTAAAAATGAGTTTGGCCTTTTACAACTATCGTCTGTTTTAAGTAGGAAATGTAAAGAGGGGGCTGTCCCTGCCTCATACTCAGAGTGGGATCAGCTTTTTAAAAAGGCAAGCGGTGTTGTCTCAAATATTTATAGCTTAATGTTTAGGGCTGCCTATAATGCATATTCATCTGTCCAGCTGGCTTGGGAGCATGATATTAATACATCATTGACTGCTTCTCAGTGGAATACAATTTGGAGGAAAGTTTTGAGCTCCTCCAAATGTATGAGATTTAGGATTATAAAATACAAGATTCTGAGTAGTGCATATTTTACCCCTGTTAGATTATCCAAGATGGATGACAACACCAAGATCTATGTATAACTGCGGCATTGAGGTTCATTATTCCACCTGTTTTGGGACTGTCCAGCTGTGAAAACACTGGTTAGATGTGATATCTCTAATGTCAGATTTTTCTTATGTTAATTTCCCAGTTGCCTGGTGGGAAATAAACCAGACAACAGTGTTGGAGTCACTGTTGACCAGCTCTGGACATTGGGTTGCTTATCTACTAAAAGACTAATTTTTTTAAACTGGAAGGAGTATAAACTAGCCTACTTCTCTAGGGATTCGTGGCTGGAGGAATACCTGGACTTGCTGAACATAGAACAGGCAGCCTACCTGTTAAAAGACTTTGATAAGGGTTTGGAGGACCACTGAACACTGTCCACAAGTTTCTTGCTTGTGCCTCTAGGGCCTTGCACCTGGCCTGCAATCCTGCAGTTTTTTGTTGTTTTTTTTAAATATAATTTTTTTAATGACTAAAATGAAATTCCTGTGTGTCAATTCCATTATGCATAGTCAAAGTCACATGAAAACATCTAACAAATTATTCATTTTCAATATACATAGTGCGTGCTCCATCTCGCTGCTCACTGTGAGGAAGAAGGGGGAGGGGAAACAATGTCTGCTGCACAAGAGTGTTTTCGTAAACACGAATCGGGCGCTGAGAAAAGGAAAAATCAAAAAGAGGAAGAATTTCATAATTCACTGCAGGGATCACTAGATAACGTTGTCAACACTTCCAGAGATGTAGTGGCTGAGCAGGTGTCCAAAGCTAGCAGGTGTGAAAATGCTAATATGGAGACAACTAACACCACGTGCACTGTGGCTAGAAAGCCTACTGGGCCACAACAGCAACAGCAGGACGGGAACATGGACATTGAGGATGACAATGAAGTCCAAGATGAGGGACAAGGTTAATAAGTGGCTGTGGCTGACAAATATTTATAATCAGGTTTGTGAGATTCTGAATTGGATCCGAGTATAATATAGTATAATTTGGACCACAGCGATCAATTTCCTTCTTTTTCTAATACAATATATTAGGGACCGGGCTGGAAGATGAGGTCCTGCCTACTGATGAAGAGCATTACTCAGTGCGAGGGAATTGTCAGCACAGTTTGGAGACCTAAACACCCCCAGCGATTGGCCAGAGCATCTAGATGCCAAGACAGTGGATTTACTTGTGGGAAAAGGCCCCGTCAAGGTTTCCAACTTTGATTTCCCCATGAATCAAGAAAAAAGACACCTTTCTGATGACTATGTAAGAAAGTTGCCCAATGGTGAAAAAGCTCGTAGAGATTGGCTTGTCTATTCGAAGAAGACAGATTCTGTATTTTGCTTTTGTTGTAAACTGTAACAACTGGCCAAACTTGCTAATGAGGGCAATAATGATTGGAGACATTTGGCTGCTCTGCTGAAACAACACGAAACGCCCCGTGATCATATCACAAGTGCCGAAAAATGGATGGAGACTAAATGAAGATTAGATACAATGACATCTATAGACATGTCACATCAAAGAGAGATAAAGAGAGAAAAGGCACACTGGCAGGATGTTTTAACACACATTCTAGTATTTGTCAGAGCATAATTTGGCATTTTGAGTAACAAATGCAAAGCTTTATGAAGAGAACAATGGTAACTTTTTGGGGTTAATAGAGATGATCACCAAATTTGATCCCACTATGCAAGAATGTGTTAGATGCATAAGAAACAAGGACACTTATGCACATTATCTTGGGCCTCAGATTCAAATTCAAAAATTTATTTTTTCTTATGGCTACCAATGTCAAAAACTCTATTATGAATGGCACAAAGAGAGCAAAATATTTTTCTGTGCTTCTTGATTGCACACAGACATGAGCCACCAAGAGCAAATGTCATTGATTCTCCATTTTGTAAATATGACATCAATAGAAGCAAATGTAGAAGAACACTCCATTGATTTCATCCCTGTAAATGACCAAACTGGAAAGGGACTATCAAATGCACTCTTGGCCAAGGATACAATAACGGAGCAAAGATGAGAGGAGAAATCAGAGAGCCTGAACCCATAGTCTACGTCTCATCCCCTGGGCTTATTTCATGCCATGTGGTTGCCACAACCTGAATTTAACACTAGGAGATATGCCAAAATGTTGTCCAAAAGCAATGTCATTCTTTGATATTGTACAACGATTTTATACAATATTTGCAGGCTCTCGTGAACGGTGGGAAATACTCAAAGCAAAAATCCCGTTTCTCACTGTTAAATCTCTGTCTGAAACAAGGTGGAATGTCAGATTGAGAGTGTAAAGACAATACGCTATCAAACAACTGATATTAGGGATGCTTTGCCTGAAGTTGCAGAGAACTGTAGTAACCCCAAAATTAAAAGTGAAGTCAAGTCACTGGCTAATGAAATGCAAAGCTCTAAATTCATTATGTCTATGGTCATATGATATGATATTCTGTTTGCCATGAACACTGTTAGTAAGACACTCTAGCTGAGGGACATGCACCTGAATGTGGCCTTGTTGCAGCTAAATGGACTAATTGACTTTATGCAAAAATACAGAGACACCAGATTTGTGTCTGCAAAAGCGACTGCAACAGAGATTGCTTCTGATATGGACATTGACCCTATAATCAGATACAGGAGTTTGGCAACATGTTTGGATTTCTTTTTGATCTGACCAAACTGTGTGAAATGGAGGAAACTGACCTGCATAGGCAATGCACAAGACTAAATGATGCTCTGAGCATGTCCGAATCTCAGGACATAAACGCACTGGACCTCTTCCACAAGTTGAGGATACTTCGAGAGATAATTGCAAAAGAACTACAGTACTTGACACACTTCATTCCTCAAAAGGATTGAAGGAACCTTCACCAACTGTCTATCCTAGTAATGGTGGCATCGGGTGAACAAAGCTTTTCAAAGTTGAAACTAAACTGTTTGCGCACCTCCATTTCACAGGACAGACTATGTGGGCTCGCCCTTCTATCAGTTGAAAAGGATGTTGCATTGAGGCTGGATTACAAGGATTTCATTGCTGAGTTAGCGGCCAAGAGGGCAAGGAAAGGGACTTTCACTTATCCTAATCAATTTATGTGTATGGTGAGTTGGACTAAGTCCATCTCATTTGTTTGAGTTACAGTGCAGACCGTGATTCATGCACATGCATGTCAAAAAGAAGGGCTTCACATGTCAAGTGCAGGGCAGGGCCTCCTGTGATGGCCCTGGGTACAGCCATCAGGAGCAATTTGGGGCTCAGTATCTTGCTGGACTGGAGAAGCCGGGAATCAAACCCCGATCCTCTGATCAATGGACAACCCGCTCTACCTCATGAGCCATATAATAAACAAGTTCTGACCCTTCACTGCAGAGAAAGGTTCTTCTGAAGGTTTCTTCTGACTTGATACTGATACTACAAACACAACTGGCTGTGTTAGCTAGCAATGGTTCACTTACTTGTCGCTGCATTTGCCACTCTATGCTGGTTGGTCAGGACATCTGCACTGTAGATGTTGGAACTGGAGGGGAATAGCTTGAACCCCCCATGCATTACACCCTTCCGCTGAATCTTCCAGGCAGTTTACAGCTTTCAGGCAGGTAAAAATAAGTGACCGGTGACATTATGTATCACAAAGGTAGCACATGGCTGTCTACAGCCCACTCAGGCCAACAGTAGAGTTGGCAGTGACAAAGAGTGCAGAAGCACTGTGACTTTCCAAATTAGGGAGAATGGGAATGTAAAGGAAAACAAAGGAGAAAAAAAACATATACATATACTTAATGACCATTATAGTATGTTAGGGGTTAATGACCCTACCATGCCCCTTTGACCATTTGTGTATTGACACTGTTCTTGTGGACTGATGAACATTTGGGTGTTAAGGCACATGTCAGTACTTTTAAATCCCCTGTTATAGCTTGCTTCAACATTACTAGCAATACAGCACACCAAGATTACAGAGATGTTGATGATGGACTGATCAAAGTACAGGTTCACAATTTTTCAAGACTGTCTTAGACAGGTGCCCAAATTAAACAGTATATATATATATATATATGTAAACATAATTTCTATGTATTTCTATATTTCTATCTACCAGTGTTTTGCATAGCGGCAACTGGCCTCTGCAGTGTCCAGTAATTCAACAACAGCATGGTTAATTATGTATTATCCCTTGCTTAATGCTACTTACAGCACTCAGCGATCAAGCAACACTTGAGTGTGTGTGTGTGTGTGCGTGCATGTGTATGAGCCTGCAAGTGATTGAAAATGGAGGGAAAATAACTGTACTGTAATTTACTATTACTATTGTACCTGATTACGGTGAGTCCTGATTGTTTCTTTCCCTCCCTTTCTCTTTCTTCAGGTTCTACCAGGCTTGGGTTAGATCACAGTCCACCAAACAGAGGAGTAGTTCCCTCCTCTAATGCTGACTTATCCCAAAAATCACCTTTATTGCTTGAGGCTAGACGGTGAGTCCACATGCCTTCACTGCCCAACCCTACCACTGAACACACACGCCCAACAAACAAACAAGCACATACAGTGCTTGTTTAAACACTGCACGCAAGCACACACACCATTTTTATACTTCATACATTGTACTTTGTCTGACAGTCTCTCTAAAAGTTTACTGATTAGTGTGTAATTTTCTGAAGTAAAAATATACAGTGACCTTCTATTGTCATTAATAAAATGAAACCTGATACACAATTTCTCCCTGAACTTGTGCACATATGCATATTATAGCATGACACCAGTGGGTCCACTTTGTGGCCAGTTATAAAGTGTAACTTATGAATCATGAGGCATATGAGGCCAGAACAGTGACAGGTAAATTTTGGCATCGAAAATAAAATTTGGCATTGAAAACAAAACCTGAACTGAAAAAGGAGACTTTGGCATCGAAACAGTTGTATTGGAAAAAAATCGTATAGGCACTGAAACAAGTATTGGCACTGACAAAACTTTCACTGAAAAATAAAACACCAGCATTAAAAAAAATTACAATCTTACAATCTTATTACCTTACTGTATTATGATGCTTTTGCATCAAGTCTGTCTTTTTTTCAGTGTCACTAGTTTTCAGTTTCAACTTTATCTTGGCATAGATAGGAGGGCCTTTGCTGGGCCTACATAACCCAGTATGCCTTGCGGTCTGACAAAGACGAAGAGTGGTACATCTACACATAAACACTCAACAGTTCTGTCAGCACAGAATTATTTGAGTATGTGCAAAACAAATATTGGAATATTTTGAAAGGTTTGGAAGTGTTTAACCACTGGGGTTGCTGCAAGATTTTGAGTTTTGTACAAATGAAACATCTTTCAAATCTTTCAGCAGCTTACACAAGCAGCAGCAGCAGCTGCAGCAAGCAGCAATCACACACATTTTCTTCAGGAAATGCACATTCTAGTTAAGTCATCAAATTTTTCATAAAACCAGAACTAAAATCAAATCAGAGATTTGAGCCTGTTGCCTGTTGGTTGGTTTGTTTGTTTATAGGACTCAATAGTAGACAGCATGATCCTAAGACTGAGATATGGAATGTAACCCATTAAGAATCACATTTGTGGTGGCAAACAAAGAGCAACCAGCTACTCAGTCACCACCATAGTATGTATTGTATTGAATTTCTTCTCTAAGAATGCCACTACACTGTAAGAAATGGGGGCCAAAATCCACAGCCCCCATTCTGCGCAAAAATGCATTCCAAAGTTCAGCTGATGCTAATATGATGCTTCAGCAGTTTCAGTTAGCTAAACAATTCATCACTTATCAGGTTGTCCCTGATTTGTTCTTCACTAGATTCTCAATTAACTAATCATTAACTAATGATTAGCTACTCTATGAAATTCGATTAGGAGTTACTCAAGAACTGCCTATTAACTAATGGTTTACTAGCATTTGTTCCCAGGTAACTACTCAAAACGTTGTGTACCTTATTGTAAAGTGTTACCAAAAAATGTTTTGGCAGTGTGGAAATGTTCGTGTGGACATTGTTGTTTTTAATATGATCTAAACTGGGCATGGTAATAATTGCTCCCTGTCGCAATTCAGTGGATGGATCCTGTGATTGACCCATGAAGATGGGTCTTAGCCTCAAAGAAACAAAATATACTGTAATGGCATATTGGGTAAATCATTAATTGAAGGTTTGACTGTACTGAACTTGTCAAGTAAAACATTTACCAGTTTATCACTAGGTCTTGCCATCAAACAGCTGTCAAAAGTGTAAATGCTGTGGTAAACTGGGAAGTGTTACAATACCTGAGTTTACAGTACAGGTTGTGATGGTGGCTAAATGGCAAATACTGCCCCAGGATGGAGCGGCCAAAATGAACAAAAAGAAGGGAAGTCACCCAGACTGTCATAGGATCTGGGCTCTCCCCTCTAACCTAGACCCACATGAAAACTTAAAGCAGCGAAAACAGGACAATCAGACCCACCAAACAAACAAAAGACTAACAAAGGCAAAAAACTAAAGCATAGCAAAAGCACACAAAAAAAGCAGCTGCTGCCAAGGCTGGGAAGTAGAGAACAAAGAGTGAGCCAAAATCCTGTCCCTTCATTATTGGTCCTCCCTCAATTAAGCTAGATTACGACTAGGTCAAGGCCACCTGGGAGAGAACAGAATATATATATAAATACATATACACATACTTTTTTTTTCCTGTAATGCCTTGTGTTTAACAACATATCCAGACTTCAAACAAGAGCTAATTGTGGCGTTTATGCCTGGTTTCCATAATTTCCACCCTTCATTTGCCAGTGGCAGATGACTAAATTAACACAAACTAGTGCAGTGCCTGTTCAAAACGTGCCTGTTCAGAACGGGACGATTTCTCAATACCTAGAGAGAGTTGTGCAACTCCCCTAAACACCTCTCATGCAGACTATTGGTAGATACCACAATTTACTGATGCTCCCTAAACGCCTGAGATGCAGGCTGTTGGTAGACTCTACAATTTACCAGTGCTCCTAAATACCTCACACGCAGAATATCTGGAGACAACAATTTTGAGTTGAGCTGAGGTTGATCGGATGAACTTTAGTGCTCGTTTAAAACGTGCCTGAGACATCCTGCACTATGTCTTGAACATACATACAAAGTTCCCGCGTGTGAGGAACGGAAATAGAGCTTAACTCTCTAAACTTTTTCAATTCATTCTCTCTGATAGTTCCATAGACTGTGAAAAGTATGGACGTAGTCACCGTGACGTCACCTATTGGTTTGCGAACTGTCGATTTGAAGCTTCGAGTGTAGTGATTTGACCATCACCATCTTGGATTTGGCCATCGCCATGTTTGATTTTTGGAGCCAGAAGTGACCATATTTGGACGAGAGGGTTGAGCTGACCATAGAGCTAGCTGCTAGCTCTGTTAGCACGGTGCATTTAAAATCTACGGTTAACAGTGATCATGCTAATGCTAATGCCAATTTTTGCTGGCAAAAAACAAGCCTAAAACCATTAAAACAAAATGTACTCACCGGAAAAAACTGATCATCCGAGTCATTGATGGGTCTAACCCCTTAAAACCAAATGCTTTAGGCAATCACAATATTCAGTTAACTTTAGTGAACTGAAAACACACTGTGAAATAGCAGCAGCTAGGCCTATGGTTATATTATGTAAGCAATGGTCATTAGATATAATGCAGGTTTTTGGCACTTCCGCATTGGCTTCATTTTTCAGCCTCTGAGGTTGGCGCTTGATGTTATGACATGGATACTTCACCCCCATGATAGAAAGAAGACGTCAGATAACATGAGTCAGATACAGCTTCTCTCTGTCTCTTTGGTTGCTAATTTCATCTCTGATGGTTAAATGTCCCTCTGTGTGGTTGTTGTGTGAATTTATCTCCTTAACAAGAATGCAGCAGATATCATATAATGTGCTGTATGTAGTTTGCTTATTGAAGTCACAGTGAGCTGTCTGGACTCACTCGTTCATTTGGAATTGATCCCGTTGTTAATTGAGTGGTTGTTCAGTCACCTGTTGATGTTGTGTGATTAGTGAATGAGTGTGCAGGAGGTCTGGCTGCTTGTTGTGACAATTTCTTCACTTCGTTTTTAAGCTGAGTCGTAAATTGAGTAATAAGCTTAAAGTAACTAGAATAACAAGTGTTAACATGTCAGCTTTGAAGACTATATTTTGTATGTCGTGCATATAGATAAGAGTGTATAAGTCATGTGTTTGATACATGCATTAATACTTTTTGTGAACCTACACTTTTAGATCTGTGAATGTTTTTAGAGTTCAGTCTTTCTAATATTCAGCACTGATCCATACCTGTATCACATTATAAACTTTGTGGTACTTCATTTATTTCTGTATACCAGGAAACACGTGTAAACGGCTAAAAATGAGCACTTCTTTGTTTAGAAACAATATGTACATGCTAAATGTCTGTAAATAAGCAGCCTTTTCACCAGTCAGGGTTTTTTGTTTTTGAAAGCAAATTGTTTTATTGGCATATAAAATTGCCCCCCACCCCTCCAATTTCATCAGGTGGGGGACAATGATATAGTATGATGCAGTTTGTTGTAAGATTCCATGTTGGTTTTCCTTCTGTCCTCCCCAGACAGACAGAGATTCCTTGCTTTACCAGTGCAGTGCCCGTTCAAAAGTAGAAGAGAAGTGCCCGTTCCTGTTTGGAACCTGCCGATTTCTCAATACTTAGAGATAGTTGTGCTTGTGTCCTAAACGCCACTCATGCAGACTATTGGTAGACATTGCAATTTACCGATGCTCCCTAAACACCTGTGATGTAGGCTATCAGTAGACACTGCAATATACTGATGTTCCCTAAACGCCTCAAACGCAGAATATCTGAAGACTACAATTTTGAGTTGAGCTGAAGTTGATGGATGAACTGTAGTGCTCGTTCAAAACGTGCCTGAGATATCCTGCACTATGTCTTGAACATACATACAAAGTTCCCGCGTGTGAGGAACGGAAATAGAGCTTAACTCTCTCAACTTTCTCTATTCATTCTCTATGGTAGTTCTTATCACTGTGGATAGATGGGTTGCAATAGCAGTGTGGCGCTGTCCGTATTTCCGCTCGTTGAATCGACGTGCAAAAGCAACATTGTTAATGAGGTATTTATATATTTCTGAACGTGCCTGGGATATCTAGCACTAAGTCTTCACTCACAGCACACAGGTCAACAGTAGAGCTTAAGTCACTTAAACTTTTTCAAGTCATTATCACTATAGATGTAATCCCATCTCCGACCGCAATGTCGGCTGCAATGGCAGACTGGCGCTGTCCGTATTTCCGCTCGTTAACTTCAGTCAGAAGAAGAAGCAAATCAACGTTGTAGAAGCAACATTGTTTATGAGGTATTATTATATATTTCTGAACGTGCCTGATATATCTAGCACTAAGTTTTGAACGTACATGCCGAATTTCGTTCACAGTAACGTTACCACAGTTCAATGGTAGAGCTTAAGTCTCTTAAACTTCTCAAGTCATTATCACTACAGATGTAATCCCACCTCCGACCACAGTGTGGATTGCAACGGCAGATTAGCGCTGTCCATATTTCCGCACGTTGACTCCCGAGGTATTTTGAGGTAACTGAGGGTTTTTTTTATATACAGAGATTGCTTTATATAGAGAGATAGAGAGAGATAATAACACTAACTTTAACATAAATAATAAACAGGATACGTTGTCCAGGATAACCTGAATGCTCCGTTAAACCATTACAGGTGACCATGAAACTTAATTATTGACCTTCAACAGAGACAGTATATGAAACAAAATATCAAAGCTCAAAAGTCTATTTACTGACTGTCAGAGTATTCTTCCATGTCTCATGGTCTTCATTTAGCAAACAATTGGTTTAGCTCGACCTCAGTATGGAACTTTGGTCACATGATAACCGGTGGTGATACATAAAGGGGGGATAGTAACTCCTGTCCCTGTTCAAAGATGGTCGTGCATCAGATGTGAATGTCCTACTTGATCTGTTTTGTCCATCCCTTTACTCTTGGTCCATGCCTTTGGAACCTGTCCAGTGCTGTTGGCAGTTTTGGTTTGGTGATTACAGACCAGATTTAAAGGTACATTATGTTACTACAAAGGATACATTAGTTGTGTCCACAAAATGTGGGCAAAAGAAGGTTGCAAGGCTGGCCACATTTGCTGAAGCTTACAGTATTTGAACTAGAAATGCAGACTTTAGAGGATCCAGCTACTAAATTATGACACAGCATGTCTAAAAAAGTCTGTTGCTGAACAAAAGTGTAGAATGCACTCAACTTTAAACAAATAAAATACAACTGTGAAAATCCTATACGAAAATGTACAGAGGAAGCTGTACATGACCTCACTATACTCAGAGAATATTAATATGCCTTACAGTTCCAGTTCAGTTCCTTGGTGAAGATGGCTTGCAATAGATGTGATTCCAAAGTGTGTTTTGTCCTGTCAAATGTAGCCCTCAGCTTTCACCACAGCTCCATCATTCCAGAACTGTGTTGCCAAGCAATGGTGAGGCCAACAGCAGACATGCTCTTTACAACAAGGATGCTGTGAATAGGAGAAGAGGAGTGGGAGGAGGGAGTGTGGACATATCTGCTGCCTCCAGCAGCCAGAATAGAGATTTTACAGCTGACATGATCACTTACCGGACTCACAGCATTCATGGTGGAGACATAAAAAAGCTGTCTGAGCAAACCGCTGCAGCCTGCACTGTACAGGAGGTCAGAGGGAAAATCATGAGCTCACAACAGCCCAGCTTTGATGGAGCAGACCAGGATAACGTCAACCTCAGGTCAGACCAAATTACATTGGAAACAGAGAGGTGCAAAGGGTAGAAATGAAAAAGGAGGCTTAAACTTTGGGTTTCTGCTAATAATAAATAGTGAATATAAAACATAAAACAAGCAAATAAAAAATCAAAAAAAAGCTTTTGTTTGTTGAGCTACAAAATGACAAATACACTGAATTATGAGAAAATAGGTGATGGAAAGATTGAAATGATTGAGTTGTGACTTCTAGTGTGGCAAGAAAGTGAATGTGAAGAGGCACAGATGTTTTTATATTTTTATTGATACAAAGAGCAATCTGGGTGCTTTGATTCAATCTGTTGGGTTTGATGGAGAAGACAATGCAAACAATTCATCGTTGTGTGTGTGTGTGCTGGAATGCACCAACAGTACTGCTGCATAATTTATTATTTATTTATAGAAAAATGAATCATCAAGCATAAAATGAATATATGTATCCGCCAGCCTGTCCAAACATGTATCTGTCCTTTTTTCTTTCTATTCAGGTTGCTGAGCAATGAAGATGACTCCCAGACAATTTGCCACAGTCTCAACATTGTCAAAAACATTGGTGAGGAAATACTTGTCAAAGGGTAGTTCATATATTTCACTTACTTTTACCACTTCCGGAGCTGTTTCTACAAAACCGTCTCTTTCTAGTAAACAATTTAGTAACCCAATAACAGACTACAGGTTTACTATGTTGTATTTATCACTGCATGACTCTTTCATCAAGGTTGAGTGCCTCTCTAGGCTGATAGTGTGGCTATATTGACTGACAGACTACTCTCCATTGTGTAGTAATGTGTGTACACAGTATAATGGTTATTTGCAGGGATTACTCCAAATTTACTTAAGATGTCAGGTTACCTGCAGGACTAGGAAGTAAACAATTAAAAAGCAAAACAAAAGAACAGGATAGCTTGAAAAAGTGCTACATTGTCTGTGGTTTACATATATATGTACTGTTTCTCTATCTCCAAGCTGTGCATTTCTTTGGCTGTGTGTGCGCGTTTCACTCTCTCTTATGTAATTCACAATCCAGCTCAACGCCCACTAAAGCAATCTGCAGTATATGACTGAGTGAGATTATGTAACTGGCCCCTGTTGTTCAAAGTCACCTTCCCTCTTGATATACACATGGCCAATGTTCCCTGAAAAGAATGTCTGTTCTTATCAGCAACCCACCTGAAACTTGGTGAGAGAAACAGTATCTGTGTTGTTCTCCAACCTCTGCACTGACTGCCTCGTGGCAGAGAGTTGCAAACTCACTTCTTGGCTATCTTCTGTTCCACTAGCCTTTGTCCTATAATGAATAGTATGTCCAGAGACTTTCTTTTATCAATTCCTCTGAAAAGATGAGATGTGTAGTAACACAACTACACCCTCCATGAGTTTAATTTTTTTTTTAACTTAATTCAAGGTCCTCTCACTACTAGACAGACAAGAGATTCAATCAATATCAATCTACTCACCTCACTCACAGAAAGAAAGCAAATACATATATTTTCCAAAATGTTGAGCTATTGCTTTAACCAAAGTGTTTTAGTTGAATAAACTTAACCAGACCTTCCATACACTAATAACATTTTGCAACACATACTATGGTGAATAAATATCAAATTGAAAAACTTGACAGGAATGTTATGATGTAAAGTTATGTTTACTTTTTTAAGTTGTATTATTTTTTTTATTTAACCTTTATTTAAACTATTAACATTCTTCCACCTCAAATGCAATGCTAGCAACATAAGAGTTTACACAGGCTAGGGAAACATAGGCTTACCCAGAAATGTGGCAGCAACTCTCTAAAACTGTTCCTAATGTCTCAAAAATATGTCACTAAGTCACAACGGTCATCCCTAAAGCAAAGTGACATGCCTTTCCCATGCCATGACTTTGCAAAAAGCAAAAAGAAATTCTTCCTGTGTACATAATGCCTGACTCATTTTCTTTTGACCCTCCAGCCGTCTTGTACCAGGAATACCGGGATACCTCCAAGCAACAGGAGATTGAGCAACGGCGGCAGCGTGAGAACCTTTCTCCTGGAGTCATGGCAGCGACTGTGGTGGCAGGGTCTGGTGTCATGTCTCCCCCAGTGTTACAGCTACAGCTAAGAAACAGTGCACGCTCACTGAGCTTGTGGCAGAACCTGGAAGCTGTGCAGGCCAGTGGTCTGCTCACCCAATTACCGCAGAAAGAAATCATAATGCAAGAGGTGAGAAATTTTGTGAGGGTGAAGGGTAATGTGGATAGGTACAACAATATTTATAGCATATTGCATTTAAGAGGTAAACATGACTGGAAAGGTTTCATTATTCTGTGATAAAGAAGAACACATTTGCACTCACACATACAGTACCAACATTTATTGTGTTTGTATTTGCTGATATAACTTGGCTAAAGAATGACTTGTATCATGAATTGACATATAATAGATTTTCACTCTAAAGACAATGAATGTATAATAACCTTTAGGTAATATGCTACTCATTACTTATTACTCATTACTGTTTAAACCAACTATCTGCTGCAGTGCAGTAGGTAGTATCTGTAGGTCTGTGTGTGTGTTGTGTTGAGCATGTCATTTTCATACTCCAACTGGACAGTTGTTTTCTGAGCTGATGTGAACCAACAGTGTTGTTCCACACGTCATTCTTCTTTTTTAAGATTGAGATAGCTTGTTAAAGGCATAGAGAGACCACAACAATCATATTTTCCCTCACTTTTGTTTAAAGTTATTACATATAGTGGAGTCGAGTAGTAAAGAACTCGGTTCTTCCATTTCACCAGGTAGTCACTCACACATCATCAGAGGACAATTTGTTGATTTGGATTACACATTTCAAGAGTTTAATGAAAGAGCCACAGCAAAGCTTAAACTTATCTCTAAATCATCTCAAAAACTTGTGTCACTTTTCATTCAACTCCTGAATTTATAGCTAGATATTTCACTATGACATCAGAGCTCAGGTCAGTCTCTGCAAGTCAGGCTGCTGCTGATTCTCCAAATAAAATGAAACCTGATATTCACAAACAAATCAGTTGGACAATCTGTGGCTAATATACCTCATAAATAATGTTTGTGTCATAATGACCTATATACGATAATAACTCATCCACTCATGGAAAAGAGGAGGGGTGGGGATAATATAAATCCCTTAATAATGTCAAAGAAGGCAACTGTTTAGACTGATACATTGAAATTGAATTAGAGGTTCAGTCAGAGGTTCGAAAACATCATATGGTCTTCTTGAACAAATGGAGCTGGCCCAGTTGTCTTTACGTGACCTATGTATGGAACATATGTACATATATGGTGGTCAGGGAGATGGTAACCTGACCCGGTCTCTGACATTGGATATGCATGTCCTCCTTGATCACCTTTCGCCTGTCCACTGTCGACTCCTGGTCGATGATCGTTGACTCTTTGCCATTCAATGCTGTGAGTGGTCAGGTGTTCACAAACATCTGATTTTGTCTGTTTTCGCAGTTCATTCAGTCTTTGAAAACAAGACCATCATGAAACCAAGAAAGTGGTTATAATCTCCCTTTTATATACAGCCACCTGTTATCACATGATCAAAGTTCCACACTTAGGTCACATGAAGACACCTTAGCCAACTCCATTTGCTGATGAAGACCACAAGATGTGGTTGAAGGCTTAAGTGGAAATCAGTAAAATGAAAACAATGACTTTCATCCAGTATGTGTCATAGCCAGCTGAGACAGCAGGACATCCTACTTCATCAGAATTTTATCATATCAACTGCTCACTGGATGCAGGGATCTCCAGTCAGTATTAATGTGCTTTATGATTTTTTTTGTCTAGGCCATGTTTGAGCTTGTTACCTCAGAAGCATCCTACTACAAGAGTTTGGAGATTTTAGAGACTCACTTTCTTCATAACCCTGTTTTAATCAACACTCTCTGCCAATCCGACATGCATTTTCTCTTCTCCAACATTGAGGAAGTCATGAAAGCCAGTGAACGGTAGGACAAGGTCTTGATTAACACCAATCAGTGATCATACATCTCAATTGTGAAGTTCCAGTCCAGCAAAGAAGCATTAGCTTCATATCACTGGATAATGGTCTCTTAATATTTTCAGGTTCCTGATGGATCTTGAGCACCGAATTGAGAAGTCTATTTTGATTTCTGATGTGTGTGACATTGTTTACCACCACGCTGTTGAACACTTCAGTGTCTTCATCAAATACGTTATTAACCAGGTGTACCAAGAGAAGAACTACAGACGCATTTCGTGAGTACCTATTTTATGAATACATCTATTTCATGTGGACTATGTCTTATGCTACACTAGTGGTTAATTGTGGAATAGTACATGAGCCGGGTAGTCATTTCCTGTTGAAGCAAATAGTGATGATTTATCAAAATATATTGTGATTTTTCTTGATACTGGACAGTATTTTGTCTTTTGGAAGAAGTAAATAATAGAAGGCCTCTGCTCAGAACAACATTGTGACCTGCTTGACTGGCTTAATTTCATGCTTGGAGAGAGAATAAGTGCAAGAAAGAGTGAGAGAATAATAGGTGTCATCCCTCATACATTGCTATGTTTTTTAATGTTTTGTTAGCCCGTCTCTTTTCAGAGGAGAACAGGTTTTGATCATGACAAATGTGATGTGCAGGGTGTGGTTGCTATGAATATAATGTGTATGTCCCTCTTCATCAACCACACATATCTGAGTGAGAGTGTGACGTTCCCACACTTCAGAGGACAGATACTTTTGCAGACACTAAATGGGATCTGTGCCAGCAATCACAGTTTGAGTTACTGGAAAAACCTCTGAGAAAATTGCAAGGCCAGTGACTAGTTTATGAACTAACATTTGGGAGATGCAGCACTAGGAAGTCCATAGGCCCCTCCAAATGTAGCAAATTCATTCCCATTATTCATTTAGGGGGAGCAAAGTTATGGTTTTGCTACCCCACTTTTTGTCTTTTTAAAAATAAATTTATCGTCATACAGTCCCCGCAATCAGGTGATTATATTTAAGCAGCCTATATCTATGGTCATTTTACTATTTTCAGCAACTGACAAAAACAAGCAATAAAAAAATCACACATTTTTGGACCACACTTGGAGTTGGTTCAGTCAAACCCAACGCTGATCGATCAGAGCAGACTGACAGCACAGTCAGAGACAGACAGAGTCTGAATTAACAAACAGTCAAATATTCAGCAGTGAAAAGTCACTTATTTAGACTTCTCCAGACTATTTTAGATAAAGCTTTAGTCAGACTTTGGATGGAATTATTTTTAAATATGAGGATGCATCGCTCCATGCAATGATCTCTCCTTTAATCCAGTCACTCTGCACTGTGCTTTCATTATTATTATTATGATTATTCTCTCATTTTCTCATACAAGTTTTCTAAGGGGAGATGTCACAGTAAGGTCTAGTCCTCGACTAAAATGGCCCTTTTAAATCTTGAGGAGCAAAACCCTCTGAGTTGTACATTAAAATAGTCCTTGATTTGAGATAATGTAGGTTAAAATTATCTGCTTTTGAAGTTATGATCATTCATTCCTATATAATATTACAATTACACCAGCTAGTGGTGCAATTGAGAATATATACTACTAAAACCTGTGTGTAAAATAAACAGGTGGGATTGGAATTAGATTTTTGCGAGGCCATTTCATTCATCCAAATTGTTTGTACTTTATGGCAATTGTTAGATTCTGAAGATGGCCTTGTGAGTATTGAGAATAGCAACCCTCAGGTTTAACATTGTTTAACCAGGTTTAAATATCCAAATCATATTATGATGTTTTGTAAGGCTATTTCAGTTATATAAATTGTTTGTCCTTGTTTGACCTTGAAGATGGCCTAGTAGCCTGCAACCTACTACCATTTTAGGCTACATAATGTTTTATAAATATCATTTCAAATATGAAATAGCCACTTTTCTAATAATCATTTCCTGTCCTGATCAACCCAATTATATACTGTTAGCAACCTCAATCTAACTAATCTAGACTAGTGCAGATAACTGTTTCTAGACTTAATCCAAGAAGTTGAGTGGTGTAGAAAAGCAGGAAATTTGCTTTAAATTACAATATTTTTTCTGGAGTAGGACCTACAGACCCCCCCCCCCCCCCCCCACGCCAATAATTTATCTTTGAGGGTTTCGCAATGCATATTTTCACAACAAATCAAGTTATCTGCTTTGGCCTCTGTGTTTATGATCAATCCACCCTTCTCTCTCTCTCTCTTTCTCTCTCTCTCTCTCTCTCTCTCTCTCTCTCTCTCACTCTCTCAATTCAATTCAGGTCGCTTTATTGGCATGACTGCATGCAATAAATTGCCACAGCATATTACCAGAAACTATACAGTCATAATAAACACAAATAAATAAAATAAAATAAACAATAAACAATAACAGTACAAGAGGGCATGGAGAACAAGAGGGGCTATGGAAGGAATGTAAGAGTAACATTATATATAAACATACAACAAATGAATGACTAATTAATAAATATTAATTATTAGCCATGTGGGACAAGTGGCTCACAGAGCTGTGTAGCTCATGGCAGGCTGCTGCATATCTTGCCTCCAGTCTACAGCATTTTTTGTAAAATATTGGTCTCTAATACTTTGATATTGGTTGCAGTGAGTTAAGAAGTGCAGCTCTGTCTCCACTGCTCCTTGGTCACAGTAAGAATACAACCTCCCCTCTCTGCACAGCCAAGTCTGTCTTGCTAGCCTACCTCCACTGCCAGATTGTGCTCGCTCAGTCTGTACTTAGTCAGTTAGGGATGTGCAGAGAGCCCAGTATTTGTATCTATATTTGTTGAGGCAACAAAATTATTTCTATTTCTATTTGTATTCGAATAAAAGCAGAAATAGGTGTAAAAATCAGTTTTTTATTTTTCTTACGCTTTTAATTTTAGGATATTAAAATGTTAGTGTTTATGAATAAACTATCCTATGAAGAAGGTCCCCACACTGAGTCTCCAACTCCAGTCTCCTTGGTTATAGATGAGTGCGCTGACTACTGAGCTAAAACCAAGTGCATCACAAATGCGCAGACAGACTTCTACTTATTTATACACCCATAACACCGAGACAGCACAGTGTGTAACGTGTAGAGAAGAACTTTAAAGGCAATTATTGCTTTGCACTTTTCATTTATTGCCTGTTTTTTACAAAATAACTTTGTGGAAAGGAGAGGGGAACAACAGGTTATGGAGAGTCCCTTGCAAGCACTTAGCTTGTGTCAGTTGCTCAGCTTTATGTCTGGGGAACACCCCCAACTCCAGGAGTGGTGTCCAAATAAGGAAATGTGCGTCATATAGCAGGAGGATGTGACTTCCCTCATTGAGACCTGCTGGTAGACATAACAAAGGAGCAGAGGAGACAGACTGAGATAGTGATGTAACCAACCTGTGCGCTGGTATTTCACTTTTTTTTTTCTTCCCAAAAACAAATAATTTTAAGAATATTTGTATGAAATAAATGTTCATAAAAAACCCACTATTTGTGCTTTGCTGAATATCATATTTGGATTCAGGCCCACCCCTATAGTCAGTGTTCTCAGTTTTGTATCAGACACTGTGGTCAGGTAGGTTGCCACAGTGTACTGTCTGTTTAGGCCTACATATGTTTCCATTTTTTTGTGGGACTTTGCTAGTGCTGTCCAGTAGCAGTAGTCTCTGTATATATATATATATATATATATATATATACATACATACATATATATACATATATACATACATACATACATACATACATATATACACACACACACACACACACACACACACACACACACACACACATATATATATATATATACAATACATATACATGTATGTGTATGTATGTATACACATATACATATACATATATGTGTATGTGTGCGTGTGTGTGTGTATGCACTGAACCTGATTTTGAGTAAATCTGTCTAGCATTACTAAAATACTTTACAACCAAGTAATAAATACACATTTAATGCTAAAAAAAAATGTGTTTGGGTGTAATTACTCTGTAAATATTTAAGTCTTCAGTAGGTACCAGTTGGTTTGGGGATGAGAACTACAGACAGGGTAGGGAAGCCAGAAAGTATTGAGAAACATTTTTTTTCCATGGGATTTTTTGACACTACGAAAATTCTACATGTATGACCAACTATGACTTGTGTTGTCTTAACATGACTGACTGTCCAGAGAGGGAAATCAGGCATTTCGGGAGGCCATGGCTGCACTGGAGAACCATCCATTTGTCAGAGGCCTGTCCTTTACGTCATTCCTAATCCTTCCTTTCCAGAGGATCACAAGGCTCAAGTTGCTTGTACAAGTGAGTGTGCCAACATGAGTTAATCCAAATAGACACTGTACAGTAAGACAGAAAGATTCAACAATGTTTTTGGATACATTTTTAAAATGTGTCAAAGTTGCTGTAAAAAATAGGAGTTTGGTGGCACTGTGAAGGCTTTTTGTTGATTTTTGACTTCCTTTCTCCACACAGAATATCCTGAAAAAAGCAGAGGTAAACTCAGAGAGAGAGGCAAATGCTATTAAAGCACATCAACAACTGGAACAGGTGAGCATCAGTCACGGGGCTGGGCCCAGGTTGGGTTCTCAAAGGTATGTGATATTTACACACTATGTTGACTGCAAGCACAAACTCCTGCCACATTACTTTGGATCATGAACGTGAATAATACACACATTTTATTATTACATGCATGATTACTTTGCATGCTTCTGTTGTGGTGGACCACGTGGACCTCCACCAGCTGTCTTCTCTGATAACTCTTAACCTTGTAGGAACATCTACGTTTATTTTTATAAAATCCTCGTTTGTTCAGGGCACCATCCCCGTTACTCATCAACTGTGCCAGGAGGGCACACAGAAACGCTTTTATCAATCTCAGGTCTGAAGTAGTGTGTCACGATGCAAGGATCTAATTTTCTGCTTTAAATTGAAGCCACAGAAAATAACATGCTGATAAATACATATTTGTTGAACTGAAATGGTTAACAAGTGAATAAATGAGTATAACTGCAAACAGATAAATGAATAATCAACCAGAGTTAATGTAATATTTTCTAAATGGTGTATTAGGAGCAATGAATGGCTGGTGGTGAAATGTAATTACGAATGATAGCGTTATTACCAGAGAATTAGTTGAGGCTGAGGTAGTTTAACTAGCCAATTTCTCTAAGGCCCTGTTTACACCTGGCATTAACATGCGTCTCAAGTGATCCAATCACAAGTGCGCTGGCATTGTGTTGTGTTGTGTTGGTTCGTCAGAAGCTCTGTCATAAATTGCCGTTTTTATCTGGTTTTTAAAGCCACAATTATTTGTTACACTTTTAGATCCTGGTTTTTTAAGTATATGTTTTAACGAGGCAAACGTTTTTAGTCAGCTGACGCTTGGATTTTAAGTTTAGCCTGGTGGCTAGGCTAGCCAGTCGCCCTACTCCTTTCTATTCCAGGATACTTACCTCCTTGCTGGTATTGTTTCTGGTGAAACCGAGGATATACCGTACTTCCAAGCATGGTCACCTCCTTGTTTATCTCTGAGATCAAGGGTGAATTAGCCTCCATTGAGCAGCTCATCTCAGTCCTTCTCCAGCAGCAGACTGACCTCAGCTCCCGGCTAGCCTCGCTGGAGCTTCCTGAGTCCACCAGTCTACCGGTGAAGGTAAAACACCCTGACACAGTTGACCCATCTCCTGGCTGTTCCACTTGGCCCTCAGTAGTTAAGGGCAAGAAAAGACTGTCCCTTCCCCTCTATAACTCCCAGGATGATTCCACAGATTTGGAGCTGTGTAAATTCTTTGCTCCTTTTGCTGCTCTACCAACGTGGCCTTCACTGCTGCTGAATGTGGATTGTGTTGATGGAACGCACAAAGTTACATCTAGCCTTATTTCCAAAAGGCGCAAATCTCCATGCAGCAACTCCAGCTCTAGAGCCAACTCTCCTTCTGACAAACGCCCTTGACTGTGTACTTCATCACCGGAGGACAGCGGTAGAGCTCCTGCTGCAACACCCAGTGCTCCAGTCACTCCGGCAGTCCTCTAGTCCGCTCGGCTTTGGTCCCTCCAGCCAGGGGGCTATGCGGCTGGACCTGCCGAGTGTGACCAACGCTGATGCTAACCTAGCTAGCCTGGTTAACACCGTATACCACCTCCCACTGAAACTTGCCACCTACAACAACTGTATGGTAAGCAGTAATCCGGAAATTTTGATAGTAGGTGACTCAGACACCTAATTTTGCCTGGTGCTATCACCTACTGTCTCTCTGGTGGCAAGGTAATCGACGTAATTGAACTCATTCCAGCTCTCATTGACCTGCATCCCACTGTTAATTTTGTTTTAACGCACATGTGAGCAAATGACATCATGGCCAGGAACTCCAGTAAATTACATGCAGACTTGGAGTCCCTGTGCTACGAAACTGAGAGTCTGGGAAGACGTTTTATTATGTCTGGCCCTATTCCAAATCTCTCCAAAAACTCTGAACGATTTAGTTGACTCTTCAGTCTTCACCACTGGCTAAAAAACTTCTGTTCTACTGCAGGATATGACTTCATCTCCAACTTCAATTACTTTTGGACTAACTCAAGACTGTACGGAGCTGATGGTGTGCACCCAAATAGAAAGGGAACAAAGCAGTTGACTGCTAATTTCATCCAGTTTAAACCCAATCCAGACCTATTCTCCCATTATTACATCCAGTTCTAACTGTGTGGGTCCTGCCACTTTGTGCTCTGACTCTCAAACCCAGTCTCTAGCCACAGCAGGCCTGACTCTGCCAAAGCTGACAATTCTAAGTATTCTGCAAGCACCTTAAAGTTTGCACTTCTCAATGTCAGACCCCTTACTAATAAAACCTTCATTATTAATGATCTCATGACATCACATAGGCTTGATTGTGTCACACTCTTGAACTGGTCATTTCCAAAGGCCTTGATATAACTCCAAACTGCACTCTAGATGTTGGGATTTCAGATCATTTTTGTATTTTTTACAATGGATGAAAACATGTACCTGATGTAAAATCAGTTAAAAGGCACTCCATCTGTGCAGACACATCTGATAAGTTTATCACTAGATATCATAACTCTGCCAGGAGTACCTGGTCACATTCTGATTTTAATTCTGATTTTACTTCTGATTTTAATTTGTCCTCATTGTCTTTGTGTGTCAATTTAGTGAATAATTTCAATCTTTCAGTGACACACATTTTAGATGATATTGCACCTGTAAAAACCAAGATAATTTCTGGTAAATCAAAAGCACCTTGGAGGAATGTGGAAAGAGTGAAGGCACTAAAAAGAACCTGCTGCAAATCTGAGTGCAAGACCAAATTGCAGGCAGATTATATGCTCTATAAAGACTTACTCAGTAAATATAACAAAGAAATAAAAAAAATCTAGACAGCATTACTTTTCTCAAATTATTAGCGAAAATCTAAGTAACTCTAAGTTTCTGTTCGGCACAATTAATAAATTGATCAATCCCTTCTGTTAAATATATTTGTAGATTGAATGCTGGCATATACAAGTCTGGCCTAATTCTTCTGTCAGAAAAACTGCAGCAATCCAGGAGTTCAGTCAACGATCTTTAATAATGTCCCACAGGAGTAAAGGTAGATGTGTACATTGAGTTCTGTATCCAATAAGGATAAACAGCTGATCATCAAGTTGTGAAGTTGTGATTATCTGAAGGAGCACAAGCAACAACAAATAAAGAATTGAGTCTAACTGCTCTGAATAATCAAGAAGTAACTACCATAATAGGTAATTCTGTTGTCAGCTACGTTTACAGTAAACATTTACATTACTGACTAGTCACATCACCCTTCTGTGACAATATACATGAAGTTACAGCCAGGACAGGGAATATAAATTCTGAAATAGTGGTCGAGCTTATAACCAAACACCACAACTACTGAAATAGTCTATTCATGAACCGTATACATTTGTAGGTTATTTTTAACCAACCTGACATTAACATAATAATAAACAATGCGCAGAGATGCATAAGGTAACACTTACAGTTTAATTCACGCACAACTTAGAGAATTCACTGATGACTGTTTAGCACCCACTCGCTCAACCTTTTCTTGGGAAGGCTAGCTTAAACTTGCACAGTGCGCATGTCAAGTGAAGTAACAGTCCTTTGGGTCTGTTCGGTACTCATACCTAGAAAGCCCGATGGTGGAACAGAGCAGGGAAATTTGCACACCTTCCGACCAATACCCACTGAACTCCACTCTTCACAAAAATGCAACAAATTTGCCTCATACTTTAAATCCAAGATTATTAACATTCAAAACAAAATTGTGGCTTCTTCTACTGGTGCGAGTGACTGCTCTTCTTCCACTCAGTGGCATAATGCCAACACTCTCTCCAACTTCACTCCCATTCAAAGTTATGAGCTGCAAGAAGTAGTACAACAGTTAAGCTCTGTTACATGTGCTCTTGACCCAATGCCTACCAAGTTGTTTAAAAGTGTTCTCAACTGTTTGGTATATGATGTCCTTGAAACTGTTAATGCCTCTCTGCTCTCTGGAATCTTCCCCACAGTTCTCAAACATGCTATTGTAACACCACTGTTAAAGAAGATCTTGATCCATTTGTCCTTGAGAACTATAGATCAATCTCAACCCTACCATTCCTGGGGAAAATTTTTGAAAAGGTTTCTGCCAACCACCTTAACCCAGTGAATGATCTTATCCAGTGCATTACTGATGTCAAATATTGGATGGCCAAAAATTTCTTACAGCTAAATGAAGACAAAAAAGAGATCCTTTTAGCAGGTCCGAAGGCTTTGAGGCACCAGATTCCTCTTTGTTAACTCACCTGTTGGTAAAACCCTGTGAGCATGTCAAAAAGTTGGGTGTGATTTTGAAAGCTTATTCAGAATGCTGAAGCCAGAGTATTAACCAAAACCAAAAGGTGTGAACACATCACTCCTGTTTTAATTTCTCTTCACTGGCTCCCAGTAAAGCAAAGAATTGATTTTCAAATACTTCTTATTGTTTTTAAAGCTATGAATGGCTTAGCTCCCTCCTACGTTGTTGACATGCTCTCTGAATACACACCAGACAGACCCCTGAGATCATCAATTAACCCTTTTCCTAAGTGTTTTTATTTCCCTTTTAGGCATGAAAAAAAAATTGAACATTTTTTTTAAACATGCATTTTTCAAGGAGTTTTTCACATGTCCACTCAGGTGGACAGCATGCGTTTGACTTTTCAACTTTAGGAATATGTATTTAACAAACCAATTAATAAAATTGTATATTATTTGAAAACTATAAAATATATATTTTCAAAGCCGTTAAACTAATAATAATAACATATTTTAACATATTCTAATACTGTTCAATGCAATGCAAAAACACTGAACCTTGTTCCTGACTCCCCAGTCTCTTCCCTCTGTCTTACTGCATTTATTAGTACCTGAGCTACAGATGACTTCGAAATGCAGAAGATCCCTCTTTTCTAATACAGACATTCTTTTGAGGTGCCAGGCATTCCCTCAGCATCCTCAGCTCCCTCAGTATCCTTAGCCCCCTAAAACTGCAAGTTACATTCTAATGACATAAAATCAATTGATTCACAGCCAAAAAAGTTATTAAGTATTTTCAAGAACAACAAAGTTGTAGTAATAGTATAATTGTAGTTGAAATATAGCCAGCGATGAATGATGTCCAACTTAGTGGACAAATGATTAATCGTCATTTTCTCCCAATCAATTGTCGTTGAAATATAGCCAGTGATGCATGATGTCCAACTTAGTGGACAGACGATTAATCGTCATTTTCTCCCAACATAAAGTCAATACTTAGTTGTTATTTGATGTTACAAAATTTTATTTTCCTGCAAAGGTCTTCTACCATAGAAGGATTGACAAGATATTCCTGAGCTGCTTAGTGTTTCCGGCTGGCTGGTGGTCATCTTGGTTTTGAGAAATTTGTGTTGCACTTACAAAGGCTGGCCAATGGATGGCAGTGTATGGGATGACACTGTAGCATCCACTGTGGTGGCTGATGTGCAACTATACCATAAAAACCCATGCATATCTAAGAAAACGGCTTTTGAACAGCTGTCTACTTCAGTGACCACTATGCATGAAAGGGTTAAAGGTCTCCTCACTATACCAAGAATAACTCTAAATCAGCTCATGGTGCCTTCAGTCATTATGGTCCTACTCTCTGGAATTCTCTACCACATGAACTCAGGTCTGTAACAACAGTGTCTTCCTTTAAAAGCAAACTAAAAACTTTTTTTTTCGCAAGCTTTTAGTTAGGTTAATGGGTAAAACCTTCATTTTAGAAACAGTATTATTATTGTTGTTTCTCTTTAATAATGACAATAATAACACCTTTTTACCCTACTCTCTTATTGTAATACCTTCTTACCTTCTAATTTTATATGTTGTCTTAAATGTTTTTATATATGTAACATCTCCTTATTTTATGTTTTACCTTATTTGTTTTATAAATGTAATGTTATATATTTTTGTCATGTATGATCTTCACTTTTTTTGCTGTTGCTTTTAAGCACATTGAGTTTATGCCTGTCATATGAAATGTGCGATATAAATAAATTAATTTGACTTGACTTGAATTAACAAGTGGACAGCTCTAAGTACAGGTGTGAACGCATTGAGGATGCATTGAGATCCAATCACTCAGACTACATTCGGAGGTGGTCTGGGCCGCATGTGGCCACATTCATTTATCAGTGTAAACACAATGCGTCCTGGGCCACATGGAAGGGCCGCCTACTTAACTGATGTCCTCTATTTTCCAGCAGACTAGGCACGGGAAGTGCATTGCTTCCTCCTGGTCCGTGAACCCTCTGTCCAAAGCTGTGTTCAACTTGTTTGATAACAGGATAAAGAAATGCATTAATTTTTTCTCCCGTTTTTCATGTGAATTGAAAAAAAACGTAAATGTAATCCACCTCCCGATTTTCTCCTGTTTTCCCCATTCCTCTAACCTGTTTTCCTCTTCAAATCAACAATTGGAATAGAAATTAAACCAAAACCAGAAATCACTTGTTTTTCGCTTGTCGAACTAAAAAAAAAATTCAGAAGCTAAACGTTGCTGGATAGTTTCCTCTGTCCTGTCAAGTTGATAAATACAGTTTTTAGTTTTTCTTCGCTGCTCGACATAATGGAGCTCAGGATTTATGACGGCTGCTTTACTCCAAACAGTATGAACTTGGACTGTGTGTGTAACAGAAGAACATAGAATATTAATTAACATTATCCTGATCTTGACTGATCCTGTTGACGTGTCAGAGATTTAAATAATCAATGAAGTTCTGCTGCTGTGCCTTGTGTGTAAATGTGCGCAGCATCTCTCAATGGAGAGATGTAGTGGCAGGGAGATCACTGCCTGTAACTCTATATTTGTTATACATATATGTTCTGATGCAGCGCAAGAGCAAATTAATTGGTCGGGCATTTGATTTTCGTGAAGGGGCACAATGCAATATATGTTTGTTTATCCTGTCATCAAACAAGTTTAACACAGCTTTGGGAAGAGGGTACACAGACCCCCGGTCTCCCGCCTGTTAAAAATGAACAAATTTGGTCTTTGCAAACGGAAATGATGTACGTGTTAATTTGCATCTAGAGCGAGGAAGTGAGGTTTGATCACAAGACGCATGTGGAGACGTATGTTAATGCCAAGTGTGAACAGACATGCTTAAAGCTGTCCACTTGTGATCGGATCACCCAAGATGCATGTTAATGCCAGGTGTAAACAGGGCCTAGCTCTAAGCACAGGTTTGAACATCCCTAAGACGCATTGAGATCCGATCACTCAGACCACATTTGGAGGTGGTCTGGGCCGCATGTGGCCACATTCATTTAGCAGTGTAAACGCAATGTGTCCTGGGTCACATTGAAGGACCGCCTACTCAACTGACATCCTCTATTTTCCGGCAGATTAGGCACAGTAATTGAATTGCCTCCTGTGTGTGTTCCACTTGTGATCAGAACACCCAAGATGCATGTTAATGCCAAGTGTAAAAAAAGGGCCTAAGAAGAGAGTTCAATTCAAATGAGACCAACTCTTAATCATAAAAGTAGATGGAGATATTCTGTTTATCCTACTTTGTAGCGTTGTCCTCGGGTGAACTGGTGACTCAGCGGTCCATCCGCTGGCATCAGAGTGGTTGAAAAACCAGCTGTTCAATGGCTGTGGGGTTTCCCAGTGGAGTTTCCGCTCGTGCGCGTTGCGGGAGCCTTAAGACAAAGCGTTGTTTTAACGGTTTCTTTAGGTGATTCGAATCACCACAGGGTTTAACTCTTAGATGAGGGAGACAAGACTGATCTGATATGGTTGTCTCTGGTAACACAGTGTGTTGTCTTGATACGTGGAGAGTGGGTCGTTTCATCATGAAGCCTCCTATACTGACTAAATAACTTGAAAAATTATTTCACTGGCCGAAACAAAATTATACTTCAAGTCATTTAGCACAAAAGTCCGTTCAACTGAAGTTACAATACTGCACTTAGCTTAAAAGAAAAGAAAGTTAACTTAGGAGATCATGTGAAACAGTAGGAAAAAATACAGAGGGAAAAAAGTACTGGTTTAAGTATAAATATATAACTGTTTTTGAATGCATTTCATTACAATGAAAATCAAATATAAGATATAAAAAGAAAAAAATAAGATATGATGTTCTAAGGCTATGGACTGATGGTGTATATTTGTGTCTTCCTCAGATTGTGAAAGAATGTAATGAGGGTGTGCGAAAAATGAGTCGCACTGAGGAGCTTATCAGCATTGAGAAAACACTGGAGTTCAAATCCAAGGTAAACTAATTCTTTCAGTCTTGCATTATCAAGTTTGGACATACTTTCTTATTCAGACTTTTGACTGGTACTGTAGTTCTGTTTTCATGATGACAAACTGCAAATTTTGGGGCCTCTGTGTCCATCGTATTTTTGTTGTGGAACTCATGATTTTTCTTTGCCTGCATCCATTTCATAATATCAAGCCTCGATGCATTCTCTATAGACTGTCCTTTGAAGGAAGCTGCCTGTGAATTGGGACACAACTATTCTAACAAGCAGATGGTTCCACTTGGTTCCACTTTTTGTTAAGATATATAAATACGTAGTTTCCATCCTTTCCAATTACTTGCCTGAGTATACTGTCATGAATGGCTGTTATCCTGCATATTGTATATACCATGACAAGATTGGGGGGACTCATTCATATTTTATATTACTCCTCATCAAAAGTGTTATGAAGTTACTGTGTTACAATGTTACAATTTCATTTAGCAGACACTTTTATCCGAAGCAACATAGAGAGATAATACAACACAAGCAAGGATCTGGTCAGGAGAGTAAGTGTCTTAAAGCTAAGTTCAAGTCCGATAGGTCATAGGTGCCAACAGGCAGTGCACAGAGGCAATACATGGACTGCATAGAAACAGAATTTTTTTTAAATTTTTTTTGTTTTTTCTCTTTTCAGTCCATCAGGTGTGGAGGTGTTTGCGTAAGAGCAGGGTTTTAGCGTAAGATCTTTCTATAGAGGGGTCTAGAACTATATGTCTGGGCCATGGTAAGAGGAGCCACAAGGAGTATATGCTGTCAGGCAAGAAGACGCGGTATGCCCTTGTGTTGGCCATGTTAGTAATGATAGCAAACTGTGTTGTTAATAATAAAGTAAGTCCGACTGAAGATGAAATATCTGTGCATATCAAATGATATTAAAATATGACTGCAGACACTTTAAGAAGTTTGTCAGGGGCACCGTACACCATGCTACCTTAGTATTGCTAGTAACACTGATGCACTTAGCTGCCTCCCACTACAAGAGAAATGAAGTGGTCTACCGCCAGAGGATATTGTCAATGCTGGACCAGGAGCAGTGACCCAGTGATAACAGCAGAACAGCTATAGAGATGGATAACTAAGGACCCCATATTCTCGAAGATTTTTAATTATATCCTGAGAGGATGGCCAGATAATTTCAACATAGACTTAATGCCTTACTGACAGAGACAACGTCAACTAACTGATGTCTTGACATGATGTCTCTGGGATGTGGGGAGCCTGTGTTGTGATACCAAAGATGGGATGAACTCCTGTGATGGAATAGCTACATCTCATCTGTCACACCCAGGGATGAGCCACATGATTGTGGTGGCCTCACATGGATGCCGATATAGAGAGCAGGAGAAAGTCATGCATCACATTGCCAGAGAGGACCACAGAGAGGCACCTGCAAGTGCACCACTCCAGCCATGGGAGTGGCCTGACAAGCTAAAATGTTCCTGTGATTGTGATTGGCACCCCACTTCCATCATTCAACACTCAAAGTAGCCTTCATCATCCATCATCATCTTATCTGATATCTGATACCCCACTTAAAGCAAAAAGTGGAGTCAAAACAAATATGTCAACAAGCTTAACATGACATGGTAGACATGTGGACCAACTATTCAGCAGACAGGAGAAAGAGCTCCTGGAACCAATATCAATTTTGGCAAAAGAGGAGTACCTCACCACCACCAATGACAAATGTAGTGCCACAGGACACAGGTACTACACAAGCAGAGGACAATGTTCTGCCTATTGTGAAACATACTAAGGAAGGCAGTGCAACTGGTGGGTCATCAACTTAAGAGTTGCTCTGATCTCAAATAAATAGGATACCACTATCCAACATGAAAGACCTTCCAAGGTAAATGACACATTGTCAAAAGCATAAATTAGGCATTAAAAAGTATACTGAACAAGCTTTGGTACAGAAAAACAAGTGAAAATATATGTTGTGTTAGTATTTTTAGTTTGTAAGATAAAGCAAATCAGAGGGAGTCCAGCTAATTGTTGATCAAAGAAAATGTATCTTCTTGTTGTTTAAAGAAAAAACATGTTTTGAATTGGGCTGTTGCAATTGAGGTCATAAAAAACACAACTGAATTCAATTGAATTCATTTTAATGACCACACAACTAAGCTGGTGGAATTTGCTTCTGGTACAGTCCATACAGTTCCATCAACAACATCGCACAGACTGCATAGCCTGCCACAATCATAGCTACAATCAGAAATCAATGTCCGTATTGCAGTGGGGGAAAAGCTGTTTTTGAAACTGTATGTCCTGGTTGACAGAGATATATAATGCTTCCTGGAGGGTAACAACTGGAATTGAAAGAGCTGGTTGAGTGGCGTCTGAGATGATTTTACAGGCTTTTTACTGTTCATTTTGTGGATTTTATTGATGGAAGTGGGGTGCCAATGATTTTAGATGACTTATTAACAATCCACTGTCTCCACTGTCTTATGTGAGTCTGGCTGCCCTTATTGTTGTACCAGACTGTTATGGATGTTGTGAGGACAACGTCAATTATTGATGTGTAGAAGCGCAGGAGGAGGTGTTGTCTCACTCTGAATTTATTGAGCTGACGTGGAAGGCAAAGTCTTCGCCGGGCTTTTCTGATGATATAGTCTGTATTGATGTCCCATTTGAGTGTATGGCAGATGTGGGTGTCAAGAAGTTTGAATTAAGCAATGATGGATATGAGGTTTCTGTTGGTGATTATAGGGGTGTGATAAAGTGTGATTGAAGTCAATGATAATTTCATGAATTTTGGATGAATGTGCTGCAGATTTTTGTCTGTGCACCACATAACTACTCGATTAACCTGTTTAGGGTAGTGTTTTTCATTGTTATTAGAGATTTGACCTACAATGGTTATATCACCTGCATACATGTTAACAGAGCTGTGATGGGATGTGAGTTGGTTAGTGTATAGTAAGAAGAGCCACGGAGAGAGCACACAGCCCTGAGGGGTTCCAGTGCTGAGGGTCAGGGGATGGGATAAAGTGTTATTCATCCTGACCCTCAGGAAGTTATGGACTCAGTAACAGATGCAGGGTAGGCTTGGACTGGCAATCTAGCAATTCTGGCAAATGCCAGATGGGCTGGCCCACTCACTGGGCCACAAGGCCACCAGCAATGTCGGAAAAAAATTGTGGGAAAAAAAGTTGTCAATAGGCTACCTATAGTGTAAGGCAGGTGCAGAAAGTGCTACTGCCGTCCTCCCCCCGACCCCTTCAAGTGGATGAATCCATCAATGTAATATCAGAGGTCCAGAGGGAAATAATCAAATAAAGAAAGAATGGAGTTACAAATGTAAAAAGGTCCCAAAAAGCGAATAGGTGGAGTGGAAAAGGTCAGAGAGAGAGAATCTCGAAGCTGATGATGCAAAATGTTTTCAAGGAACACATCAAAAAATATCGATGCCACTGCCACACAAAATCCTGTTAGCATTAGCATGCATAGCTGCAGTGATAAGTAAAATTAAATTTAATTGTATAGCATCTTTCACAGATACAAAATCACAAAGTGCTTTACATTAATGAAAAATACACTATTAAAGGCAATATTAAAATAGCAATGACAACAAACAGCGCAGGGCTGACAACAGCAACAACAAACAAATGAAGACAGACACATAAACACGTACAAAAGTTCTATAACACAGACAAGGAAATAAGCCACCATTCAGACAGGCTAACCAAATGCCTGTCTGAATAAAAGCGTTTTCAGCTGCTTCATGAAGATGTTGAGGTAGCCTTTCAGCCAACCT
Source organism: Thunnus albacares (assembly GCF_914725855.1). Taxonomy (NCBI): domain Eukaryota; kingdom Metazoa; phylum Chordata; class Actinopteri; order Scombriformes; family Scombridae; genus Thunnus; species Thunnus albacares. The sequence goes on from NC_058111.1 coordinate 36,194,772, forward strand.
CCCCGAGTTGGTTGATGCGAGAAGAACGAAACCACAGTCGAGTAATGTCTTTGTAGCAGCTGCATTTATTTATCGAAGATCTTCGGAGAACACTTCACAGAAAAACCTGCATCTGGCAAAGCGCCCTGTGTTCTGAGCTTTTGTCTACGTGCCAGAGCATTTTATACCTTGTTTTCACCCCCTTTTTGGGTGTATCTTTTGTTTGGACCCCAATTGGCTCTTTGTCTATTATTTCTCAGAAAAGGAGCTGTTTTCCTCCTTCACTTTTCACCCCAATTCACCACCCACGCTTAAGGTTATTTTTGTCTCCCGTATTCTGGTTTGACCTGGTTTTCTATACGCTCTTAATCCACATTTCTAACCACATCCTTCGGCAGGCGCGCTTATGCACCTGCTGGCACGTTTATGCGCACATTGAACTTTTGACTTCTACTTCTTGCTTATGCATCTGCAGACACAATACTCAGAACACGGTGAACTTTTAACTTCTACTTATTGTTGCATAACTCATCCTGTTGACAGCGACAGTGGCAAGCAACGGACATGACCTTTCAATATCACTTATCAATTGAATAAGGCATATAAAACATACTTGGTTAACATAAGTTTAAATCAGCATTGGGATTAATATGACAATGTGTGTTTCCCATTACCTCTCACAATTCCCCCTTTTGATCTCTACTAAAGAGATCACTCATCTGCCCCATATGGTCCTTCCAAATCTTTCAGCCCCAAGGGACTCCCTTCAAGGAGTGGCATTTGGTATGGTGGCGGAGGGGGAACGTCTCCTGCCCTTTTAAACTCTGCCTGATAGTCCATTAGGGTTAGGGCTCTTTCTCTCACTTGTCTTGGTACGAGCTGCATATAGTTGTCTTCTTGTTGTTGGTCGGATGGTGAGTGACCTCTCCTCTTCGGGACGTAGGGGTAGACTGCCCTACGCCCTACGCCCTACAACGGCTACTACGTTGTGTGTTGTCAGTGCTTGTAAGCCGTGTCCCATCACTATGAGAGCTGTCTTTTGAATCAGTTTTGCCAACCCGGCCGCATTTTTTGTGCATGTGGGATGTCTTTGTTCCATGTTGTCTAGCATGACACTGGCGTACATTAATACCTGTCTACCTCCCCCTTCCTGGAACAAGACGCCGTTTACGACTTTCCCTGTTCCAGAAACATCCAAATGGAAGGGTGCAGTGTAATCTGGTGTCGCCAAATCTGCTGCAGCTGCCAGAGACTGTTTGATGTTGATGAGCGCTTCTTCGGCCTCTAATGTCCAATTTATGGGAGCTGAGAGATAATGCATCCCAGCCTCTTTTATAGTGTTTCGCAAGGTCTGCGTAAGCCCTGTGTAATTTGGGATGTAATGTCTGCTGTATCCGGTCAGACCAAGGAACGACAGCATGTCTTTGACTGTACGAGGCTGTGGGTGGTGAAGTATGTTGGCACGATGCGAGGGTGACAGGCCTGCACCCTGTTGTGAAATAACTCAACCTAAGAAGGAGACCTGTTTCCTGACCGCTTGTAATTTAGCTCTACTGACTTTGAACCCATGCTGTGCCAAATGAAGAAGCAATACACGCGTGGCCTCCAAACAGGAGAGGGCGGTTGGTGCTGCTAACAGGAGGTCGTCAACGTACTGCACGAGTGTTACACTTTCCGGCAGTGGACAGGTGAGTAATACGTCTTTGAGCACTTAATTGAACAAACCAGGCGAGAGAGCGAAACCCTGTGGTAATCTGGTGTACCTGAGCTGTTGTCCTCTGTATGTGAAAGAGAAAATGTCTCTACATTCCTCTGCTAGGGGAAGACAGAAGAATGCATTAGCTAAGTCAATGCAGGTGAACCAGGAGTGTTCAGGAGACAGGTTAGTTAAAGCGACATAGGGGTTAGGTACAGGGACGGTGGGTGTCAACAGGATGTTATTGATTGCTCTGAGGTCATGCGCCATACAGTATTTACCTGTATGGCGAATGTGATAGGTTGACAACTCACAAACCCAACATCCGTTGGCCCCTGAGCCCACAAGTGTGATGGCATGGTTTCAATTACACCTGCCGCATCCGTATGGTCTGTTCTTTCCCTGCCATGATGTCTAGAGATTTGCGTCGCCTCTAACAGACAATGATCAACAGCGGTGACTTTTATCCTGTATGTGTTGCTAGATTGTGAAAAACTAACTGAGGGTATTTGGGTGTTCTGCCAATCTGTGGACTGCACAGCTCTTTTGACCATGCCCCCCAGCTCCCTAGCCTCATGTTCAGGGTGAAGCGCCAGAGAGACATGCGGAACGGCTTCATCATTCATCCTGTACCATTGCTTCTGGTCTGTGGTGAGGTGCACTGCTGCAACTACACCCTCTGGCACTATATACAAATCACAAGTGTCTATTTGCCATTCCTGTCCTGCTAACTGTTCCTGAAATTGTTCTTGGTACCAGTTTGTCTGGTTTCTGTCATAGAACAGGGTGACATGTGGGGGGTCGAGGGGAGGCATGTAAGGCTCAAGAGAAGCGATCCAGGGCTTCCACACCATGAAGGCAGAGAGGATGCCTTTGTGTTCAGGTGTGTCGGGGAGTACCCGTCCCCAGTAAATCTCGGCTTGTTGCTCTTCTATGGGGCTTATGAGGTATTGCCCCTGTCCTGTTCCTGTGTTGCAATGCAGTGTCATGCCATCCGGCAGTGTGACCCTCAGCCCATCCGGACTGCAGAGAATGGAGGCGCCAAGTGGGGGTTGTGGTCCACCGGATTGCCATCCTTGCTTGAGAGGATATGATTTACACCAATGATTGGGGTCCCCGCAGATGTAGCATCCCTCCTCCCTCTGTTTGCGCGGGCCGCCTCCAAATCCGCCTCTCCCGAAGCCCCCGCGTCCCCCACTCGACCCCCGTCCATATCCCCCCTGATACATCACAGAGGAGAGCCAATCAGGTGGCAGGTCCCTCCCTTCTCTTTCCCTACATGTTGGTTCTCTTTCCCACGGTGGAATAGGGAAGAGATCCGGTGTGTCTGACGGGGCTGCTGCCACCATAACCTTGTTACTTTTCCCATCTTTCTTTTTCGCTTCGTTAACTTTCTGTCTGGCCTCCCCTAGCTGAAACTTAAGGAGCTGGGACTGCAGATATTTAATGGTGGCGTTTTCTTCCTGAACTTTGTCTAGAGCTCTGGTCAAATGATGTATGAGATGTTTCTCCCAGGTGTGGGAGTCACACCCCGCCATGTCAGGGTTATCTTTCATGGCGTTTTTTACTGTCTCAGGAATTCCTTCTAATATCGCTTGTCGATACCACTCCTGCTGAACTTCTGGTTTACCTGGGTGACACCCTGTCTGTTGGGTCCACATATCTTTGCATTTGTCCAAATATTCTCTGGGGTTTTGTTCACCATCCCACTTCATCTTGGGAACTGCAGCAGCGTTTGGCAGGGGGTATTTGTTCCTCAATGCTAGTCCTATGTCATCGACTAAGTGTAAGAATGGAGTGTTGTCATCCAAATGGTGCGTTTTAGCTTCCTGCTCTATGTCTTTTTTGTCTGCGCTACTCATGCATCTGCATCTATCCAGTTTCCCTAACCATCTGCCTCCTCCTTCTGAGATAGGTGGCATCTTATCCACAATAGCCTGTACATCCCCTAATCCAAATGGTCTGTACTTTTGCCCTCCGTTCCCTGCTGTAATTAAAGGCATCACAAAATGCTTGGTTTGTTTGGGGTGCGGCCTAAGGGACGGTGTGCGGCTGTGTACCTCAATCTGTTCCCTTGTCTTCTCCATGTCCTGTCGTATGGCTTCTAACTTGCTCTCTATCTCTATTTGTTCTGATAGGATGTCAAGGCGTTGTGCTAGTCTTTCCTGTACCTCTTTCCCATCTCCCCGCCATGTGCCTGTCAGTGTGCCACTCACTTCCCCTGGGCTCTCATCTTCACACCATTTGCCCTCTAGGTGGAACGTTAGTTCTCCATTTCCCTGACACAGTCTGCTCTTACTCAAATATGGGGTACTCTCAGCCCTCTCTTTTCTTCCCTGGAAGGAAAGATCTGTCATTTGTCCTATATAATCTTTCACGGTGGCTCGCTCTCCCTGTCTTCTCGAAAACTCGATAAGCTCTTCCTCCTCCTGTCTCCATCCCTTCACTGCTCCTTTCCCTCTGAACACAGAGACGAGGGCAGGGCTAATGAGAATGAATGCAGGGCAGGTGTAACGAGGAGTACATGAACACACAAGGGGGAAACAGAGTAACAGAAAACCAAAACCCAGAAAACACAATACTCTAAATCACAACCCAGCATTAATCAAACTGTCCCCAGAATGTCCCAGAAACTGAAGCACACAACACTACAAGCTAACTAATAATGCAGTCCTCTAAACTCACCACCCAAATCATAACAAGCAAAACCATATGACTAGAGGGACCTGACAACAGAGGTGTAATACAGGAACCCCCAAAGACCACAAAGTCCAAAAAAAACAAACAACAACAGTCCAGGCAGGATGTGACAGAGCCTCACTGGGGAACACAGTCCATCTCCATTATATAGGATTTGGAATTTATTGCTCAGCTGCAGAGTGTCCGATGGGTGCGGCTGGAGGGAGCATTAAGCCTGACCCTTGCTGCTCCTGACCAGGACCCACAGCTCTGATTTGTACGGAGTGGAGGAGGCTTGGGACTTTGGTTAAGCCCCGAGGAAGGGCCAGATGTCATCAGTCGCGGCTAGAGCATCAGTTACAAGAATTGGCTCAACTCCGGTGGTGGCAGAGCTGGACCGCCATGCACAACAGCAGTCGAGCACTCAGTGGATGGACTGTCACAGCAGGAGAAGGAGGAGGAGGAGGAGTTCACTGTCGAGAGATGTTTGGCCTATGCAGCATCAGCAACAGGCAAAAAGCCCAGGATTAACTCATCCTTGCTTTTGTAATGGGGGACTATATTAACCTCACAGTTTATAATGCCCCCGTTAAATTTCTTTTATATGGCTGACAATAATGATAGCCTACAGTCTCTGCGTTGTTTTGTGATCATGGTGGTGAACTAACGGCTGACAGTTAGCAGTTGACTTCAACAAAGACACACAAACCCTCCGCTGTCAATTCAATGATGACCTAACCCTTATCTGGGGGATACAAGCCCGGTCTCAGTAAAACTATTGATTATAAATAAAATCATAATCAAAGGAAACTTACAATACTAATAAATGATTTCTGTGAGGAAACTTAATAACCGTTAAATAACAAATTACACAACCAATGGTCTAACCTTGACCAGGATCAAAGACTTACTATATTACAAATTACATAAAAGACACTATTGATACAGATGAATCAGTACACATAGATAATCGCTCTGAATGTCAGTATAGTTATAATTAGTAATTAATTCTCTCTTAGATCAGCTATACATTAATATATACAGGTTTCCATTTAACAGTCATACACTCACCTGTGGGATACAAGCCCGGTCTGGCTTGTTCCCTCGGTGATGGGCTTTATAGCTGCATTGTTACCAAGTATTAAATATGAAATATAAGATAACAGCATAAAAATATGAAAATAACACAAATATGTACACCTTGCAACTATTAAATAAAGGTAAAATTACTGACAAAATTATATTCTATATTATAAGATTTTAGCTATTAGACATAGTGACCATTAAAGCTCAAATGATGTATTTAATGTGACATGCAAGAGACAAATGTAATACTTTTCAGGTCCTGTTTCAGCCGTCTGATACCCTCAGACAAGGCCTGCTAGCAATAGCAACCAAGTTAAAAACAAACCATGCTAAGTTGTTGTTTCTTCAGTGTTCGTTGGTTGAGGAGGTGTATCCCATTGCCAAATTTTCCATGGAGGTCTCCTCCACTCCATGGCAAAAGAACACTGTGATTAAAACCATTAAAAATGCTGAATAAAACAGTCACACTTTAAAAGTCACTGTTTCTATGATGCTGTTTGGCAAGCGGTAGCAAGCAGAGCTGCCAATCACATTTGCATAGATTGCTTCACTGATATTTTACCTGATTAAAATCCTTCATCCAGTAAAAGATACAGTTAAAAACAACCAATATCTAAAAAATGTTTTGTAAATATGTGGCTTCAAACTAGATAAGAAATCAATTAATGACAGCATTTCTGGTGGACAGACTACATGCAGATGCATGTGCAGGACCCTGAGGTTGAGGTTGCACATTGCAACCAACTGATAACATTAACAGTCTACCATCAAATGAAGAGGAGGAGGAAAGAGTCTGGACAGATGAGCAGGCTGATTCCAGTGGAGAGCATGGGCAAGAAGAGGAGGCCGCTGCCGAGGATGAGTGAAAGGTGCATGACAACCTCCAGCAGGTGATACTGCTAACGTTAGCTCATGTAATGACAGTGTTAACAGCGGAGCTCCGGACCTGACCCTCTCCATTACGCAAGTGGCATGCAAGTGCAGCTTTTCAACTTTAAAATTCATCAATAATATATTACAGAGCACTACATCTTGAAGTGTTCATGCTTATGGATACAGAAAAAGACATTCTTTGGACACTGAAATAATCGACGAGATGGTAGAGAAGAGTGCTACTTTAGGCACTTCTCACTGCCTAAAGTAGGACATGCTATTCTATTCGCTGCTTAAGGCTGCTGTTCTATGCTGTTTTTTAAAAAGATGTCAGCTGATTAGTCACTTTGGGGGCCCTATGTTAACCATGCAAGTGCAACGACGACAACTGCAAGGTGGTAGGTCTTAGGCACACGGACTGTGTGAACATCTCCATGTGTACTTGCTTTTTTGGTTAATATATGTGCAGCACATCAATTTGCACAAGGGCAGGGTGAAGGTGAATATAGATCAGTGGGTGTGGTGATTATTAAATACTCTCTCAGCTAGTCACATCACTGCTCTCATAGCTCTGGAAGAGTTGTGCCAAGTATGTCTGATACACCAGAGCTAGATCCAAATGCACAACTCACAGTCAGTTTTCAAAAACAAGGTCTTTACTCAGGCAGGTTCGGTACACGGGCAGGCAGTCAGAGAAGGCAACAAGACAAAAAGGGCTAGGAAGAGGCAGAGTCAAAAAACAGATCCGAGGTCAAAAAACACTAGAAGACTATAACAGGGAAGATAATGCTGGAACGCTTACGACAAAGGGCTAAGACAAACTGGCACAGGGAGCAGGGATCACACAGACTGAATATACAAGGGGAGTGAGGGTAATGAGACACAGGTGGGAGACATTAGGGGATGATGACAAGGACAGGAGCGGGAAACACACAAGGGCAGGAGGTGGATCTGAAACAAGAGGGGAGTTAGAAACCAAAATAAAACAGGAAATGCAGAACTAAATGGGAAAGAAAAAATAAAACATAACCTAAAGACAGGATGAGTTATGACCGAAGATCAGGGTGGCACTGGTGAAAGTCCCATATGAGGCCTGGATCCAGGATATTGCAGGATGGGACCCACGACCGCACCTCAGGACTGTAACCCTCCCAGTCCACGAGGTACTGACGGCCACACCCCCTGCAGTGGACCGGCAGAAGCCGCCTGACAGTGAAAGCCGGGGCCCCATCGACAACCCGAGGGGTTTGAGGGGGTATGAAGGAGGGAACCAGAGGACTATCCTGGACAGGTTTGACACGAGAAACATGAAAGGTAGGGTGAATTCTCCAGGTCCTAGGGAGGTTGAGACGGACAGCAGCAGGGTTGATGACTCTGGATACAGGAAACGGTCCAACAAAACGGGGTGCCAGCTTACGTGACTCCACCCTGAGAGGAAGATCCTGAGCAGACAGCCACACTATTTGCCCTAGCTGGTATGAGGGGGTTGGAGACCGCCCCCTGTCCGCAGCCCTCTTGTTCCCAGCTGCGGTCCTTGTCAACTGAACAGTAGGGGGAACAAACAGCCTGTTCGGGGGACAACCCTCAAGAGCAGGGACACCAAGTCCAGCTTGCCTAACTTGGTCCTCTACTCCCCATGTGACAGCCCCAACAACACAGGAGGATGGCAAGATATTAGAGGGGCTTTGATAAGAGGGTGCAGGGTCAAATTGCATTTGGTTTAGTGTTCCTGGATCCAGGACAATAAGACAGAATGAAATTGAATCGATTAAAAAAAGGGCCCACCTTGCCTGCCGGGGGTTGAGCCTCTTAGCAGAGCGGATGTATTCCAAGTTCTTATGGTCCGTCCAGATGAGAAACTGCTACTCAGTGCTCTCTAACCAATGCCGCCACTCCTCTAGAGCCACCTTAATAGCCAGCAGCTCCCTGTTGCCCACATCATAGTTCCTGTCTGAGGGGGACAGTATCTGGGAGAGGAAGGCGCACGGGTGGAGCTTGTTGTCCACTGGGGAACATTTGGACAAGACCCCTCCTACTCCCACATCAGAGGGGTCCACCTTCACCACAAACTGAAGGTGAGGGTCTGAAAGGGTGAGGAGGGGAGCTGTGGTGAAGCTGGTCCTAAGTCTCTGAAACGAGGGTCCACTGAAACCTGACATTAGGTGAAGTTAGTGCATGTAAGGGGGCAGCAATGGAACTGACACCCCTGATGAAGTGCCTATAGAAGTTAGCAAACCCCAGGAAACGTTGCAATTGTTTCCTGGAGGTGGGAGTGGGCCAATCAGACACAGCACTAACCTTGGAGGGGTCCATTTGGAGGTGGTCCTGTGAGATAACGAAATCCAGAAAGGAGACGTAGGTGACGTGGAACTCACATTTTTCAGCCTTGATGAAGAGCTGATTATCCAGGAGCCTCTTCAGAACTCGACGAACATGCTGTACATGAGTCTCAGGGTCAGGGGAAAAGATCAAAATGTCATCCAAATATACAAAAACAAAGTCATTTAACATCTCTCAGGACATCATTGACCAGGCTCTGGAAGACAGCGGGGGCATTAGTTAGTCCAAACGACATCACTAAGTACTCATAGTGCCCACCAGGAGTATTGAAAGCAGTTTTCCAGTTATCCCCCTCCCTTATTCTCACCAGATGATAAGAAGTTTGTTAAAGATCTTAGCTCCTTGCAAGAGTTCAAATGCAGATGAGATGAGAGGGAGGGGGGACCTGTTTTTGACGGTGATCTCATTCAGACCACGAGTCGATGCACGGCTGGAGGGGCTTATCCTTCTTATCCACAAAGAAAAATCCTGCTCCTGCTGGAGAGGAAGAGAGCCAAGTAATCCCAGCCTCCAAGGAGGCTGAAATGTACTTGTCCATGGCCTCACGTTCCAGGGCTGACAGGGAGTATAGGCGACCTTTAAGGGGAGAAGTTCCTAGAAGCAGGTCAATAGCACAGTCATAATCTCTGTGAGGAGGAAGGGAGGTAGCTCTGGACTTGTTAAACACCTCCTTGAAGTTATGATAACACTGGGGAACCTTGGATGAAACAGGATAATCAGAATTATTCTGGTCTAACAAGGGCTCTGGACTAACTGGTGAGGGCTGAACTGAACGAGGTTGAGACCCTCGGTAACAATGAGAGGGGAAACGGTCCTTGAGACACCCCTCCCCCAACCCATAATCTCCCCTGTGGCCCAGTCAACTTGAGGGCAGTGCCGAGATAACCAAGGGAACCCCAGAATGAGTGGGTGTAACGGGGAGCTATAGAGGTGGAAACTAAACTGTGCAGTGTGTCCCTTAGCTGTGATGATCTGCAGAGGCTCGGTGCAGTGAGTGACTCTATGTAATCCTAAGCGTTGGTCTCTAGGGGTTTAAGAAGTTTAAGTTTAAGTTTTTTAGCAAGTTTCCAGTCCATAAAACTCTCATTAGCACCTGAGTCTATCAACACTTTGAGCTTCTCTGAGAGCACAGGGGAAATTACCTCTACAGCAGTTAGAGATCGAGGCTTATAGTTAGGAGTGTTAGTTTGGCTCACCAGCGCCCTCCTCCTCACCAGCGAGCCCAGTCTTTTAATGGACAGGCCAAGCTGTCCACAATAGATGCACCGCCCCTCCTGCAGACATTGCTGCCGTTCCTCCAGAATCAATCTGGTGCACCCCAACTGCATGGGCTCCTCTGACCCACCGGAGGGTGCTGCTGCCTCTGGAGGTGGTGGTTGACGCGGAGAGGAGCGGTGGACAGAAGGCCCCCTCCAGGAGGGAGATGAAAAGGACAGACGGGCTTGCTCCCTCACTCTCTCAGGCGGTTGTCAATTTTGATAGCCAAGGCGATGAAGGAATCCAGGTCAGGGGGGCGCTCCAGGGAAACCAGCTGGTCCTTTATAGCATCGGCTAGCCCATGGTGGAAGGCATCGAACAGGGAGGGGACATTTCAGCCACAATCAGCCGACAGGGTGCGAAACTCAATGGCGTAGTTAGCAACCTGGCGTTTACCTTGGGGTAGATCCAACAGAGCCCTGGCGGCATATGGGCCAGGGGTCGAGTGGTCGAACACCTTGAACAGAGTTGAGGTGAAGAGGTTCAGGGAATGACATATGGGGGAGTCATGAGCCCACTCTGCCGTAGCCCATGCCTCTGCCTGCCCAGAAAGATGAGAAAGGATGTAGGCACAGGAAGCAGGGAGCAGGGATCACACGACTAAATACACAAGGGGAGTGAGGGTAGTGAGACATAGGTGGAAGACATTAGGGGATGATGATGAGGACAGGAGTGGGAAACACACAGGAAAAAACAATACATAATCTTAAGACAGGTCTTTATCTTTTGTTTTTTCTTTCCCATTCTGATGAGTCATGACACCAATCACAATTAAACGTGATGACGACAGCTCAGCAAACAGAAAGCTTCTCTTCAGGAAATGTCTGGATGGTTCAGCGTCACAACATGAGCACACATCACTACAAATCTGCACCCAAAGAGTAGTTTTTTCATTAGTTAGTTACTATAATTGGTGGTCAAAGCTGGTCATTGCACCTCCACAAAAATACAGCTCTGGGGCTGCTCTTATAGGGCAGACATGCTGCTGGTCACAGCCTGACAATAAAAGTGAATTAATGTTTAAATAGTGTCATAGCATGAATTCCTTACTGTTAAGCCTGATGTGTGAATTGCATCAAATCAGCTGCAATCGCAATGTCGGTGATTTACTAGCTCTCACATTTCCAGATCATTGTAGGAAAGCTTGCGTCCAGTGTGAAAATTAAGTTTTAGCTATTTTGTTTCATGATGACAGCATTGCATTTTGTCATAGGCTACATTCATGACATAATCATATGTCATGAATGTAGCCGTTGAAAATTACAGATTGTAGCAATAGTTCACTGAGAGTTGGGTTGCCCATATCAATTGTCAAATGAATAAAATCCTCCAAGTGCACCTTTTGGGGTGCCCACTTTTCCTCTCGGCTATTTCTTGGCCATTTATTTATTTTATTTTATTATTTTATGAAACCCTGTAAGTACGCCGGTTATTAGGGTGTCAGTTTGATATCTGTTGTTTAGTTTGTGTATGTTATAAATAGCCTGATATTGCGACAACCACAACACCCTCAAATATAGATAGTTTATTAAATGCCTGACCAGAGAGAAGAATACTTTGGATCATTGTCACACTGCAATCAATGTGCCTACCACTGTGTCCCCCATGCTACACTCCAACCATGTCATGGTACACCAGATCCCTGTATACAGGCAGAAATTAAAGTTCTGTAAACCTGTGGTGAGGATATCTAAGAAGTGGATCAGTGAATCTGTGGACGACTTCCTTGAGTATTTGGACTGTAAAGACTGGTGTGTTTTCAGGACTGACTCCAACAGTCTGGATGAGTACACAGAGGCTGTGATGTCCTACATCTGTTTCATTAAGGACAGCTGAATACCAACATGCACCAGGGAGAGAACAACAATGACAAAACCCTGATTTACAGCTAAGCTTAAGCCCCTTTCACACATGCAGTTTATCCCTGAAATGTTCAGGGAACATTTCCTGCATGGGGTTTTGTGCGAATGGGAGCAGGGATCAATATTCAGAGAAATCTGTACCACCAGTTTTCCACTTCAAGTGTTAGTAACAATTCAGGGAAAATGCCAGTATGGCTGTGAATGAAAGCACTAACATTGCAGGGGCAAGCACGCAAAGGGTTATGTTCATCTGACAAAAGACATTTTCATCTGGAGTGAGTTATGACGTATTTGAATCCATGACTTATTTACAGTTGTCTTGCCAATGCTTTTGCAGGTGATTTGATAACTAACAAGCAATACAAGTTCTTTTGTTTGCAAACAAGTTATTTTTTCAAGAATGGTTGGAAAATGAACAGATCAAGAAATAAGGGAGAGGGTGAAATTGATAGAAAAAGAAAATAATAAGAAAGATAATAAGTAGGGATGCACGATATTGGATTTTTTTGCCAGTATCGGATATGCTGATATTTCCAACTCACTGTGGCCGATTGCTGATACTGATACATGCGCCGATACCGATATATGCCGATTTTTTTTTTTTTTTCCCCAGATGGCTGAGGAGACTGTTATGCATGCAAGCATAGATTGTACTAAGTATGATCGAGAAAGACAATATATGAAGGAAGAATTTAGGAAGCCTTAACACTTTAATGAACCAGCCAAGTGGGTGGAGCAGTAGAGTTTTCATTGAGTTCATTAGACAGACAGGATTAATGTGTAGGATTTAATCTCTGGTCCACACTCCGGAGCAGAGTGTGGCGGTAATGCACCTAATACGCTGGTTGCCAACTGCCGTTATAAACCAAAAAGATTTTTTTTTTCCAAACAGAGTGGTACATCCTGTCAGCCGAGGTGTTTCCTATCTGTGCAGCGGAACTTGGCAACTCCTCAAAGGACTGTATCTCCCTGATGGTGCTTCTTCCACAGGCTCCACTTCACTCAAGCTGCCTGTCAGACCTGCTGCTTCTTCTCACTTTAACCTGAATAACAAACCTGGGCTCGATGCTCTGGTTGGATCTACATGGAGAGCCAGGGCTAACGTTAGCTGAGAGGCTAGCAGAGCGCTAGCCGCAGCATGACCAGAGGGAAGCACAGCCAGCTAGCCTCCCAGCTAACGTTAGCCCCAGTTCTGCATGTGTATCCAACCAGAGCACTGAGCCCCGGTTTGTTATTCAAGTCAAGGTGGGAAGAAGCAGCGGGTCTGACGGGCAGCTTGAGTGAAGTGGAGCCTGCGGAGGAAGCACCGGGACTGTCAGGAAGAAACAGTCCATCAAGGAGCTGCTAAGTTTGGCTGCACAGATAGGAAACACCTAGGCTGACAGGATGTACCACTCTGTTTGGAAAAAAAAATCTTTTTGGTTTTGGAGGCAACAAATCGGCCTCTCATAATTGGCAGAAATGGCCAGAAATGCCGATTTCATTTTAGAACTTTTATCAGCCCATACCCATGACGCGCCGATAATATCGTGCATCCCTAATAATTAGAGATGTGTTCTGCCACATACATGCTCATCCAGTCTTGCCCCATCTTCTTCTTCTGTTGAGTTCTATGGTGGTTGGTATCCATAAGTGTTGCATTACTGCCATCTGCTGGACTGTCCCTTGCCCCATCTATTCCGGCATTGCCATGGCATGTGTGAAAAGACGCAAGACAGAAATGTTCCTGAATGTAGCTGCATGTTTGAATAGTGAAAATCACTATCAATGCCTGACAGGTTATCCAAATAATTTAATGGGAACTATGTGTGAAAGAGGCTTTAGACAGCTTACAGTTGGAAAAGGAAGAGGCATTCAGGAGTGGGCACAGGGACATATTTAAAGAGTCAAAATACAGTGAAAGAAGATAAATGACTATACCCTGAGAAACTTCAACAACAGTTCTCAGCTAGTGGCTCTGCTTCTGTCTCAGACAGATCACCAACTACAGACTTAAAGCCCCCCACTCCAATAACAACTTGTACCTGGCCAACAACCTGAATGAGTTCTACTGTTGATTTGATAGATAAAGGGAAAGTCTTGACACCATCCCCCTGACTCCAGCCATCAACTCCATTCCACCACTTCTAGTTCCCCCACTACAGTTGGGGCCTAGGCCACTGCTATACCACCCACTTCAGTGGCCCCCTCCTCCCTTACCACAGTGACAGACTCTATCCTGAAGAGGGATGTTACCAGGCTGTTCAAGAGATAAAAGCCCCTCAAAGCAGCTGGACCAGACTCTAGGGGCTGGTATACTCCTTCAGACATGCTTGTCAGATGGTCCACTATAGCTTAGCTTTCCAACAGTGGATTGGAGGGGCAGTGCAGGGCAATTTCTGTAACTTTCCAAAACTGAAAAGCTGACATTCACACTTAGTAGTGATTGGCCAGCTGTGCAGAGGTGTGAAAGGAGCCAGGGTTTGAACTTCTCTCTCTAGCTCTCCTTTTACATTCTTGAAACAACTATTTCAGTTTTATCTGAATAATCCAGTACAACATTGACTGCCTTCCAAGAGAGACTGTCTGAAAATATGACATGTTATCCCCGTATATAAACATTATCATGTCTCCCCTATCCCCCTCTCCTCTCCTTTGAGATTGGCTGTTCGGGACAACTACAAACACGTTTGAGTCTGACGTAGCCTGACGAACCTATTCTGATCATCCATTAATTTAGTTTAAGTCTCTCCCTCCACCCTGAAGCTTTGTGCAGACCGACTGTCTCCAGTATTCACAGACATTTTCAGCAACTCACTGGAGATATGCTGTGTGCCAGCCTGCGTCAAATCCTCCACCATCAGCCCCATCCCCCTAAAAAACGAAGGACCACAGGACTTGAGGACTGCTGAATTCATGCCAAATCACGCATTGCTGTGAAAACACCAGTCCTCCCATTCATTTGAATAAGGGGAGTGGCTGTGGGGGTGGCCTAATTTTCTGATTGTTTCGTGGTGATTGGAAATAAAGACACACCCTCCCCCACACTGCACTTCTGCACAAGACCAGATTTGGTCTGAATACAGCCTTAAGGAAGTCCTTTGAGCACCTTGTGCTGTCCCACCTCAGAGCCATCACAGACCCACTCCTGGACCCTCTGCAGTTTTCCTAAAGAGCCAACAGGTCTGTAAATGATGCAGTCAACATGGCCCTCTACTTCATCCTCCAACATCTGGAGTCTTCAGAAACCTACACCAGCATCCTGGTGGATTTCAATACTATCGTTGTATGTTTCTTCAGCAGGACAAGCTATCCAAGCTGAGCGTGCCTGATTCCACCTGCAGGTGGATCATAGACTTCCTGTCTGACAGGCGTCAGCATGTGAAGCTGGGGAAACACATCTTCGACTCTCTGACCATCAACACCAGTTCCCCTCAATACTGCGTCCTTTCTCCTCTCTCTTCTTCCTGTACACCAACCGCTGCACCTCCAGTCATCAGTCCATTAAGCTCCTGAAGTTTGCGGATGACACCACTCTCATTGGGTTCAACTCTGGTGGGGATGAGACCGCCTGCAAGTGTGAAATTGACCCTCTGGTGACTGGGTGCAGACAAAACAAATTGGAACTCAATGCTCTAAAGACAGTAGAGATGGCTGTGGCTTTCAGAAGAACCCCAGCCCCAACTGCCCCCATCAACCAATGTGAAAGTCCTTCCACTTCCTGGAACCATCATCACTCATGACCCCACGTGGGAGCTGAACATCAGGCCCCTCACCAAGAAGACACAACAGAGGATGTACTTCCTGTGGCAGCTGAAGTTCAACCAGGCAAAGTCAGTTATGGTGAACTTCTACCCTGTTATCCTCACATCCTCTGTCACCATCTGATTTGCTGCTGCAACTGTCAAGGACAAGGGCAAACTGCAGCGTATCATCTACTCTGCTAAGAAGGTGATTGGCTGCAACCTGGCATCCCTCCAGGACCCTCAGGTGAGCAGGAAAGATTATTGCCAACCCCTCACACCCTGGACATAAACTTTTTGAAGTTTCTCTCTGTCAAGAGGCTGCTTTCTTCCTGACTGTAGCTGGCCTCATCAACAAGGTCCCCCTCATTGACACGGACACTATCCCACCCGTGGATGTAATTCCTGTATTTATTATTATTTGCACATTGCATATACTAATTGCACTATGAATATTTGCATATTCCCGATCAATATACTGTATGTATATTGTAAATTTCTATTTTATATTTATTATGATTATTTGACTTGTGGTACTTGTATTTTCTCTTACATTGTGTAAGTACTTTTATTCTCTCTTAATTTGTATATTTTGATTGTTATGCACCACAACACTAAGGCAAATCCCTTGTATGTGTAAACGTACTTGGCAGTAAAACTGATTCTGAACTGTTAAGGATCCATTAGGGGAGTACAGCAGGTTTTCAGGTTAAGGAGGGTCATAATGACCACAGATGTTAGGGCAATTTGTCTAAAGCCATTGAGGCAAGAGATCTTGATAGACTTGGGCATATGGGAATATGTCAGAGACCACAGTGGCCAGTACAGTAGCGCAATGACGGAGTACAGCCTGGCTGATCCTGTCTGAGCAGTCTTCAAAGCGGCTCTTCTCTTTGGATGTAAAATGGAGTGGAATGCTAGGGAAAAGAAGGGGTTGGTGATGGTACTAGGGATTCTTCAAATCTCCCATAGAAGTGGTTAAGGTTTTCGGGGGGTTGATTGTCACTGTCTGGGATGGTTGTAGGGCTTTGTTTGTAATTGGTGGTTGGATTTTTTCCAGATTATTTTTTATCATTTGTTGCAATTTGTAGTTCTAGTTCAGTGGCATAGTTGGACTTGACTTTTGACAGGGGTCTAGGGGTGTCTGGTACACCAGACACCCCTAGACCCAAACGCACGACTCACACAGTCAGTTTCCAAAACAAAGTCTTTACTAGGCAGGTTCTGTACACGGGCAGAAAGTCAGAGAAGGCAATAAGACAAAAAGGGCTAGGCAAAGGCAGAGTCAAAAAACAGATCCAGGGTCAAAACACTTGAAGACAAAAACTAGGATAATTATGCTGGAACGCTTGTGAAAAAGGCTAAGACGAACTGGCACAGGAAGCAAGGATCACACAGACTAAATACACAAGGAGAGTGAGGATAAGCAGACGCAGGTGGATGACATTAGGGGATGATGACAAAGACAGGAGCGGGAAATACACAAGGGCAGGAAGTGGATCTGAAACGAGAGGAGAGTTAGATACCAAAACAAAACAGGAAATGCAGAACTAAATGGGAAAGAAAAAACAAAACATAACCTAAAGACAGGATGAGTCATGACAACTTTTTTGATGGTATGCCTTAATTTGTATTTTGCGGCCAAGCACTCCTTATTGCTGCTAATGTAGGCACAGTTTTTCCCTTTTCTTAACTTTTGAATTTCTTTTGTGAACTAGGGTACATAATTTTTGAAGTGTTTTACCATTTTTGAAGGGATGCAGAGTCTTTCACAGAAGTGTCGCTGTCAATGTCACTGTCACTGTGTCCATGAAGCTGCAAATAAATCTATCAGAGTTGCACAAGATACTATTGGGTTTCTTGAATTTCTGAAGTGACCAAGTGATGTATAAATTAGAGCAATTGCCAGGCTGTTCAGCATTATGCAGGAACTATAAAATACAATTTGTTTTGGAAATGGAAACGTGGAATGGAATGGAAACATGACATTAAAACTTATATTGTACCCTTATCTTATGACCTCTGTTATCCCCTGTAGTCTGTGCCCATCATTTCCCACTCACGCTGGTTGCTAAAGAAGGGTGCAGTGCAGCTAATGGCAGGGCCCAAGAGCACTAGGACCATGCGGAGCCGTAAGCTCTACCAACCAGTGTACTTGTTCCTTTTTAACAATCTACTGCTGGTCACCAAGCGCAGTTCTAGGTAAGCATTCAATAAGGTATTCTAACTATGAAATCTTTATGTTTTAACAAATTTCCTGTTGTCTTGTCAGTCTCTTCATTCAAAAACAAATCAGTGAATTGTTGCACTGAATTCAGGGAATAATAATTCAGTCAACTTGTTATCAGTGGGGACAAGTTCCAGGTTCTGGACTCTTGCACGCGGGCCATGTTGAGGACTGAAGATCTTGAAGACCAGGGCCAGCTGCTGGCCAATGTCTTTAATCTTAAACTGCTGGAGAACCAAGAGGAGCGTCCTGTCAGCTACATGCTCAAGACCTCCAGTATGTGAGTACCAGAAACAGAATCAGCATAGGATTCCACTTTGTGGTTGTGAATGAAATGTGGATAAAGGTAATGACAGAAAATTAAGATCAAAGAGGTAACTTCATCATCGATCTGAAAATTGATCTATTTGTGGATGACGTCTAAAGAGACACAAAACTTAAACCCAGCAAAATAGATGGGGTTCTGAGTGATGTCATCTTGACATGCAGATGCACAGTTGTGACAGAAATGTATGCAATGTATGCATATGTTGTGGCAAGGAAAAAGAACTTGAATTGACATTATTTTATTGAAATCTCAATGACAGCAGACACAACACAAGAATATCGAAAGAGCTGCACTGCATTTGTAAACTAACAATAAATTAACTTATATAAATACATACAAATCTCTTCGAAAAGACAAAAATTATGAAACAAGATAGTGTGTCATTGCCACAACTTAATGCTGGCAAAGGGATCAATATGTCACAGGCATGACATAATGATATCTTGGTCTACATTTTCATGGATTCAAGATTTAGTTTTTTGTTATTTTCTTGTGTATTTGCATACACAAAAAAACAAATGGCTGTTCCTCCTTCCTTTAGTTCCTTCTGATCCCACAT
Organism: Thunnus albacares; assembly: GCF_914725855.1. NCBI lineage: Eukaryota > Metazoa > Chordata > Actinopteri > Scombriformes > Scombridae > Thunnus > Thunnus albacares. The sequence goes on from NC_058111.1 coordinate 36,213,380, forward strand.
CCATCTAGTACAAGTAAATGGGTGTAAAAAAGGGTGCAGAAGACAGCTCTTTAAAATCACTAAAGCAACAGGATTCATGAGTGATTGGCTGAGTAGCCAATTAGGACCCCACAAGAGGGAGGCTGCCTCTCATTATATTTCTCCAACTATCAACAATTGTTGACTATTGTTAGAAAAGCCACAGCAATGGATACAGCAGTACTCACAGCAACAGCAGTTACCTATAGTCATAATGACAATCACAGCCTGTCAGAATCACAGCCATGGTAGCAGCTGGTCATAATACAGTGTAGAGAACTAGTATTAACAGCCAGCCACAGCTAAGGGTGCACCCACTGGCACTGTGGTCACAACCAGCATCTGTAAGTGATACAGATACAGATTTAAAATTGATTTGTGTTACAGTACATACTGGGGACATTTCCCACATAGCATTATCAGATACAGTACACTTCCATTTGCACAAATCCATCCACCAAATTAATTTTTTTTTTTTGAAAACCCGGTCAGTTACTCTCAAGGGACTTTCCTCTGTGTTAACCCATGCCAGGGCACAGGAACCAGCTGTGACTTCTGAGGGGTTTGAGCACTGTAATATTTTTGCTCCATCCCACATTCCTAATAGTAAAACTTCATATCAATTATATCTGATGTTGGTGACTGAGATTAGGCGTCTTACTGTCTGTCATAATTGATCAGGCAAGTTAATCACTGTCAGTAAATGGTCAAAGTCACTGCTCAGTGACATGGAGGCAGGAGAGAGGGAGATAGCTGTATGCCACATACTCTAAAGCTGTGTCACTGATATGCTCTCGTTTTATGCACAGTTGGTTTGGCGTTTAATGACCAAAGTGATAAAACAAAGCTCTCAGTGGTTTGGTTACAGTTTGTCTAACTGAAAGAATGAATGATAAAGTGTGTGTTCACTGAAAGAAATTCCTATGCAGAACTGATCATATTAGCAACATTTCAAACTGTAAACAACCACAGTCAATATGTTTCATCTCACTGATCAGAAAACCAAATGGCAACATGAGATGCTGAATGTGCATCAAATGATACTCTAGCTTTATATGACATATTTAACTTTACTGTAGCTCAGTTTTCTGTTTTGACACAGAATAAAAGAGCGTACAGGATAAAGAATATTGCCAAAGATGGCATGAAAGACATGATTCTGATGCTACTATTTGATCTCTTTTTTTACATAATAAAATAAGGTGGAGAATGAAAAAATATAAGTCCCTCCCCAGCTCTCCCAAAAAACTCAAATCCTCCCTTCAGCAACAATAAAAATGACAATGTTCCCCCTTGTAAAGCGAATGCACCTCTTTGCCATTCAAGGAAGAAATCATAGATATACCAACATGTATATAGTGCAGTGGTGCTACTTATCATTGAATCTATGTGTCAACGTGGCCACCACATTGGAACAGGGTAGCTGCACCTCGGAATGCATACAACTGTGGGAAAAGGTCGACTGATTCTTACAATTATCATTATTCACTGAACTGTCGATTTTTTAGCAGTTTGCGTTCACAAAATGCCAGCCATTCATGTGTATTTCAGATTGCTTAGCTGATCAAAAATTATTGTTTTCATACCAAAGTACATATGTACTTATGCAAAAATAAGCTGGTATAACTACAATAAATCAAAGTTGAGGCTTCCTTTTTTAATCATTTTGGAAGTGTATTCTATGAGATGTATATTCTATTCTTACTGCTGTGATGATTTACTTAAATACAGAAAATAGAGACTCCATACATTTTTTGATATTCATTTTTCACACACTATTTACAAAATAGCTGTAAATAAGCTGTAAAAGAGCTGTGGGCTGCATGTTTGTGTATAAGAGAGATGAAGAGCTTATTTAGTGTAAAAATAAGAATTACTTATAAGAAAGTCCAGCTACAAATATAAATAACCCTGGAGCAACAGTACTTTACAGAGCTGTTTTCTTAAACCACCACTCTGCAGTTGCAGCATATGGACTTTTGCTATATGGTGTTGCCTCAATTTGTGAAAGTTGCTGACAATCAAAGAGCCATCCTGATTTTCCACAATATGTTCAAGCACATCTTCCAAAGTGACAATGGTAAATTAAATTTCTAGTTCCATATTATTATTCTGGGACTCCACTAGAGTCCACTAGAGTAGTTTTGCATGGTTCACGGTTCAAAAAACTCCATATTTTTCCATATTTATCTTATTCTGGCCCTTTATGCAGCCCCTCAGTTTAGCCTCTGTCTCTGCCCCCTCCCAATGAGCCCACTCTGTTCATATTGGCCAGCTTTCCAGAAGCCTGCCAAGGGGCAGCTATATCGGAGTCGTGTTAATTTACCGCTGATAAAACCCAACATTTTCTGCCTTTGCTGCTTCATATTAAAAGTTTTTTAATGACTAAATAATGGGAAATGAGACGTGTTCATCAGCTTTGCTAAAAACCGGTCGACACAAAAACACATGGAGATATTTGTAGCTATTTGTTCAGTGGATCAGTCAGAAATAATGCAGGGAGGAATAGTACGAGCAGAAACAGCCACAGTGGTGATGATGTTTGATGAGGAGCTGTGTACACATCTAGTAATTGTATTTTTAATCGTGTAACGCTAACTCTGCTAGCTTTGCCATTTTTCTACGGGATTTCCCACTTTATTAATATGTTGTTAGCATCATGCTAAGCAAGGATTAGTGTTCTGTCAGTCAGTCCACCTGGATTCCTATTTGCAAATAGTAGTACATTTATTAAAGCTCTAAGCAGCAGACCAAATAATCTCAGGCTTACATACATTACATACATTGCATACAGATGGAGAGGAGGAGGAGAGAGGAGTTCAAGTAGTCTAGGCCTATGGCAGGATAACTAAGGGCTTATCCAAGGCAAGCCTGGCCAGCCCTAACTATAAGCTTTATCAAAAAGGAAAGTTTTAAGGCTTCTCTTAAATGTAGAGAGGGTGTCTGCCCCCCGGACTGAATTTGGAAGATGGTTCCACAGGAGAGGGGCTTGATAGTTGAAGGCTCTGCCTCCCATTCTATTTTTGGAGACTGTAGGAACCACAAGTAAGCCTGCATTCTTGGAGCGCAGTGTTCTAGTGGGGTAATAGGGTACTATGAGCACTTTAAGATATGATTGTGAGAATCATCAAAGGTGATGAATTTTGTCTCTAATAGTTAGAATTTTATCATTATAGAAGCTCATGAAGTCATTACTGCTGAGAGCTATAGGAATACATGGTTCAATAGAGTTATGACTCTTTGCCAGCCTGGGTTAAGTGCTGAAAAGGAACCTAGGGCTGTTTAAAATGAAAAATTAAGAGTTAAATCCCTGCAACCATCTGAAGGCACCAGGACACAAATGTGAATTAATCTGCAGCACTGGTCAATGAGATCTCGGCATTCTGTGGGAGACATCGGTTTACCCAAGCTCTTTAATCCTGTGCGTGATGAAACTTCTGTCCAACTTTGTTTGCAGCTTTTTAGTGGTCCACGTTTTATTCTTGAAAATGCCTTACAATGCTAACACGATTGCATCACATTTTCATCACCCACCAGATTACAAACTCATTTTAAGTCAGGCTTTTTATGTCATGTTGTGGCATTTTGGTGAAATTAATCAGCTTTTGCTTCAGCAACATTCTTGTTTTTGTTCATTTAGTTTGTCTTAGAAAATGCTTGAGCTATGCTGTGATGCACTCTGACGCAGACATTGAGTTAACCCTTTTTCTTTCTTTTCTTAAGACTGTATAATTAACAAGTTTGTAATGTGTTTCTGTATCAATGTATGGGTTATTAAGCATTATCTTAATATAAGGAGTTCTCTTGTCACATAGTGGTATTGGCATTTTTACCCTGTAAAAGTACACATTTCCAACCATGTAAAGTCCAGTCCCCCTGTGAAAACTGAATGCCTCTCTCCACATCAACAGCAGTTCACATGTCACATTAAAATGCCTGTAGTTTTTAAGGGTTTTTCATGAGACTTTTGGTTTTGCTCTGCAATGGATGTGTCTTGAAATGTAGCGAAGTACAACACTTGCTATAAAAAATAGGCCTACTTAAGTAAAAGTAAAATTACTCAAAAAAGTACAAGTACACAAAAAAATCAATTTGTTACAGTAACAAGAGTAAATGTAATTCATGATTTCCACCACTGAAAATATGTTTTATGATGTGACAACATTGTGGTTAAGGTCTGATTAAGGGGAAAGAGATTTAGGGAAAGATCATGGTTTGGGTTAAAAGGATTACAAGATATTAAGGGCAAAAAAACTCCAGGGAAAGTGTGTGTGTATTTTAAAAGACTATACAAGTGTTTCTGCATTTTCTCTCCCCTATTACAACTTGTATTACATTACTGCCTACCAAGTACCACAGTGTCTCACATATTTAGACTTTTTCCTACCTGCTAGGCAACAGTTGCTTTCCGTTCATTTCTATGTAGTACAGGACAATATTCAATTTGCAGAATTCCTAAACTTACTTGAGTTAAAAGCAATAATAAAAGCAGACAAGTTGAAGTATCTCTCCAGATGATCAGTGTATTTCTTTTTCAATGAAAACAGTACAGCATTATCCGTGTAAGCAATCTCTATTCAATGTCCTGATCACAGGTCTTAAAACATCAATACAGTTAATTCAACTCTAAATAGTATAGGTGGCAGTTAATGTAACATTTAGGTCAAGTGGGTCACATTCTGTCATATGTGGCTCAAATGCTGCCGAGGCAGACAAATAAACGGCTGTGGCTCAGGAGGTAGAGCAGGTCGTCCACTAATCGGAAGATCGGTGGTTCGATTCCCGGCTCCTTCGGTCCACATGTTGATGTGTCCTTGGGCAAGACACTTAACCTCGAATTGCTCCTGATGGCTGTGCCATCAGTGTGTGAATGTGTATGAATAGTTAGATTTCCTCTGATGGGCAGGTTGGGACCTTGCATCGTAGCCCCTGTACCATTCAGCGTATGAATGTGTGTGAATGTGATTCGTAGAGTAAATGCATTGCATTAACAGAGAGTGGTTAGCCATAACTTAGCCAAAAATAGTAACATTAAAGGTGAATCGAGATGACTCACCTCACTTTGTGTCTGTAACTTTATCCTACGATGAAACATTTCTATCATGATGGAAGTACTCTCTTCTAGGATGACAATGCCCCCATTCATAGGGCACGAGGGGTCACTGAATGGTTTGATGAATATGAAATTGATGTTCATCATATGCTATGGCCTTCGCAGTCACCAGATCTCAGCCCAATTGAACACCTATGGGAGATTTTGGACTGAGGTGTTAAACAGCACTCTCCACCACCATCATCAAAATACCAAATGAGGAAATATCTTTTTGAATACTTGTAGAATCAATGCCAAGGCACATTAAAGCTGTTCTGGTGGCACACGGTGGCCTAACACCTTACTAAGACATTTTATGTTGGCTTTTCCTTTAATTTGTCACCCATCTGTATGTACAGCATTTTTGTGTGTGGCTTAAACTTAATATTAGACAACAATTAGGTATTTATTCATCAACATTGTAACACTTGTAACAGGGATCAAACATGGACAGTGTGTCTAGTCTCTAGAATATCAGAAAATAATTTTGGGGGGTAAATTGAGCCATTGACTGAACTTGCCCCAACATCACTATACATTTATTGATTTATTGAACAGTACAGTGTGCAGTATAAGGCATAAATGATGCACTGCACCGGAGTTAGCTTGAAGCTAATTTGCATCCGTAGTCCATCATAATCAAAACATACAACAGCACAACAACAAACAGTACAAAGCAAAAAAAGAAAAAAAAAAAAAAAAACACAAAGAACACACCATACAAAGTACAAAGTTACACACAACAGCACATCACATACACCCACAATGTCAATTAAAAATTAATAATGTAAACTAGGCTCAGTGGTCACACAGCTGATTTGTCTTTAGTTGATTAACTGGCATGTTTTACCCCACAACCTCCATTTTGACAAAACTGTTTCATACAGTGGCTCAGATCCACAGTTATGCTAAGTTTAAGTTTACCTTGTTTTGTAGCTTACACTGACTTAAATTAACATGTATGATGAATGATGATGGATTTTTTTTTTGCTCTGTTCTCTTACCACCCTCTCCATGTGCTTGAGTCCAAGATGGATTGAGTAATGTGAACTATACTTTCTTAATTTGTGGTCACATGATTACTTTTGTTTATGGTTACCTTGATAAAGGCTATGACTCATTCTACCCAATTGGCTCTATGTACCGCTTTCTCCCCTAATACCAGAACCAGTAATGAGTTGGATCAACTCATTGGTTCTGGTCTTTTCATGGGGTTTATTGACAAAAAGAAAAATATATAAAATGACCGTGTTAAAGAGTCCATATTTTGCCATATGATTTGCCCTATGATGGACATACCAAACAACAACATAGGTTATAAAAAAATATTTTTCCTTTAATTTATTACTAATCAATTGCACCCTTTGGACAGGAGTGAAAAGCTTCGATGGATGTGTGCTCTCACTCCCAACCGACGCACACGCTTTATGTCTACTAGTGCCAACCAACCAGGTGAGACAGAGTATCATACCAACATTGAGTCAAGTCATCAATATGCAGATGTGGAGGTATGAACTCAAACTATCTGTGATATTTATCAGACTCTCTGCAGGTGCAGTGTATTCAGTCATACTCATCCCAGGAGCCAGATGAACTCTCCATTGAGATGGCCGATGTTTTGAACCTCCTGGAGAGAACAGATGATGGTATGTAGGCACACAAATCTGCTTATATATCCCCTTTGAGGCTGTTGCTTGTAAAAAAAAAAAAAAAAGAAAAAAGGAAAGAAAAGTAAATTTTGTTTTAAAAAACTTAATTTAAAGAAATATTTTGTCTTGTGTGTGGTATTCTGTAATTTTACCTTTCCATCTTTATATCACCTCTGGTCTCTCTGTGTCTTCTGCATTCCAGGCTGGATGATGGGTGAGAGGCTCCATGATGGTGAGAGGGGCTGGTTCCCTAGTAGAGTAGTAGAGGATATCCAGAGCAAGGAGGTCCGAGCTCAGAACCTGAAAGAGGCATTCAGGATCCATCAGGCTCAGGAAGGTGGAGGAGGCCCTCATACTGGAGCTAGGATTGGCTTAAGGGTGGGGAGGCGCACCCCAAAGGTCTCTAACTTCTCCAATCCTTGGATTGATCAAATGGAGGAGAGCAGTGAAGTAAAGCAGTGAATCAGTAACAGTTACATCACCATTTAGGGCCATATGCACTACGAAGAAGGATACATGTGACCTGATTTCCATACAATGACATCTTGTCATTTTGATAATGATTATTTAGTAGTGGATAGTTTTGAAGATCCACAGTTATGGTCTCAGTGATCTCAGACAAATGATGAAACATCATGTATAAGCAATGCTGCATGTCTCATATAAATGTGTGCTGAAGGTGTTTTGTTGTTCCCCACACTGTGGTGAGTAATGCATGGAGCAAATCTTGGTGCTGTGTTTTGGGATGGCAAGAACCTGAAAAGTTGATTCTAGGTAACTTATTGTGAAGGTACTGTAAACATCCCTCAGCTGCATGGACAAGTTTTGAAACTTTTAATGTATTAATTTAATTGTGAAATGCCTTTCAACACTGAATAATACCCCGTACCCTCTTAAAGCCAAACGCAAACAGTTAAGTGTTTAATAAAATAAATACATAAAGTAATATTGTATGAAAATTACCAATGATTATTTAGAAAGCCTGTGTCTATGAATATTCAAATAAATGAGTCAGCTAAAGTAATAGTCCACTCAAAATGTATTTTTTGATTATGAATTACTGACTATAGTCAGACTTGTTTGCTGGCTGTACAAGGTGTTAAAGGCTCCATTGTGGAGAACACTGGCAGTATTCAGCTAGGCCTCACAACAATTAAAACAGTTTTCATGGCAGCTACAAATGTGTCAGGACCTTCACAGAAATGTCAAAACAACCATGCAGCATGATCTACCAGTATGTCCCAAACCTGTGGATAAAATACAGGAACACCCTGAATACTTGAATACTATAATTATGATAACTATAAATGCATTACGTCATTCTGCCGCATATTAGATAAAATTAAGTCCTTTAACAGCCCTCATATAACTACAAAAATAAATGAAAAGACACAATGGGCATAGACTATAATAACCTTTAGTGCAGATATATTTTCAGGGAAAGTCCTCACATTTTAAAACTTGTTCAAATGTTTTCAGGATCAATTCTTTTTTTTCATGATATAGGATAGGATCTTCAATTGTGTGGTACAGCTATTTTGGATTGAGTGACCAACAAAGGCCTATTCTGTTTTGGAAATACCGCAAACTGGACCCCCCAACTGTCATAGTGCAACCATCACACATTCTCCTGTTGTCTAATGCCAAGAGGAACAGCTTTTTTTCTAACTGCCATGAGCCCAAGCTGACCGCAGTCTATCTTCTCTGTCAAAGAGCAAACAACACACCAACAGCTATCTTCTAAGCCTACATTGTTAAATGCTCAAAAGATAGATTTTGTGTTGAATGTCACTTTAAAATTGTCAATATAATAGGAGTACACACAAATAAACACACATACAGACACACACAAATAAACACACAAGATAAACACACACACAGAATGTTGTAACTGTATCAACACTATGAACAACTATGGAACAGTATGATTGTAAAGGGTATTATGTCTTAACATACTGTATGTGTACAATAATGCAAACATTTAATGTAACGTGATAATTACTTAATAATTATTTCATTTTGTAAGATGTAAATTATTGTTTATAAACAAGCATTAATCAGAGATGTGCCTGACTTGCTGATTTAAAAAGAGTTATGTTATATGTAATTTTTTTTTTGTAGTGAAGGGAGGGTAGTCTTTTACAATGTTTCTAAAGTTCACTCACCCATTCACATACATGCTCACACACAGATGGCACAGCCATAGGGAGCAATTTGGGGTTTAATATCTTATATCAGTAAGGACACTTGAATTTGCAGACTGGAGGAGCCGGGGATCGAACCACCAACCTTCTGATTAGTGGATGACCCACTCGACTTTCTAAGCCACAGTGGCACAGGTGCTGTGCATGGTTGGGCATAATGACAGCTGTTCTGGCTGTTGGAGAACCTTGCCAGTTTCAACTATATCAATGAAACTGCACTTCTGTGTTCTTCTTTGAACTGCACTCTTTGTTGCATTGACAGGTATAAAGACTGATGAAGCGGGCAACATATCGATATGAAAAGGCTGGTTATAGGCACATCACTCTTCCCCATTTATTGACATCAGAATTAGGTACTGTCAAAATTTCACATTTACTCTGATTAATTGTAAGACCAGAGTCCTTTGAGAAATTCTTTAAAGCCTCCAGTATGACCGGTACTTGATCCTCATTCTTTAAAAAGAGACAAGTGTCATCAGCTAAAACGGTCAAAATCATGTCTTTAATGTCCTCCCAGAAGGTTCTATAAAATTCAAATGGCAAACTATAAAAGTATGATGAATTTTTTTCCCCAAATTCCAACCATTAAGACCTTGATCTGATAAATGCCCCTTTAGGCTTTTTCAATATAAAGCATATTCAACTCCTTTTGTAAAGAATGCAGTTTTATTTTATCCTCATCATTAGGAGATGATATATTTAAAATATAATTTAATTATTTTAAAATGTTAGCATGTCTAATGACTTTGTTTTTTGAATATTGTTTGCCAAACTTGATGGAAAATTATCTGCATTCAAATTTTAACAATTCCCACTTTGATATAGAGGAGATATCATTCCTGTTTTTGAAGCTATTTATGATATCCTTGATGCCTAAACAATAGGAGGATTGTTGAAGGAATGAAGATTAAGTTTCCAGTGTCCTGGAATTCTTTGTTTACTGGATTTTGCATTGGATAGGACAAGATTAATTCCAGCATGGTCTATTAGAGTAGCAGGAGAGATATTGCTTGATTGTAAGGAGGATGCCAGAGAATCAGAAATAAGCCAGAGGTCAATGCGAGATTTCCCAACCCAACCGGGCAAGATTTCTCAACCCAACCAGTCAAGGCAGATGGCTGCCCACCAAGAGCCAGGTTCTGCTTGAGGTTTCTACCCATTAAAGGTTTTTCCTTACCGCTGTCACCAAGTGCTTGCTCATGGGGGAATTGTTGGGTCTCTGTAAATTAAAGAGAGATGGTCTAGACCTGCTCTATGTGAAAAGTGCCCTGAGATGACTTTTTGTTGTGATTTGGCGCTACATAAATAAAAATTCATGGATTGATTGATTGACTGAGATAAGTCAGCCTTGAACCAGCCTTGATAAGTTTGGATGTACAAACCTGAATGCATCTATTAATGATAGGTGACAGCAAAAATTATTAATTACTAAATTTAAGTTATTTGTTCTGCCTCTTGGGGGAGATCTGTAAATGAACAAATCTAGGGCCTCATTGAAGTCACCGCCAATAATGAGTGTGGCTGAAGGAAATTTATTTTTTAGAGTGAGTGTCTTGGTAGACAATTCTTGAAGGAGTGTGTTAAAGTGGTCTATTAAAACCATAAACATTGGCTAAACATTAACGAATCACCAATTTGAATAACAATTAAAATCCATCTGCCATCTGTTGAAAGCTGAGATTCAATAATAGATCCATTGAAGTTACGGTCAAATAAGGTCAAAATGCCCCCTGAGTGATTAGAACCATGACAAAAAAGAGCTTTCCTGCCCCACTGATTGTGCCAAAATGTTTCATCTCTTTGACAAGAATGTGTTTCTTGTAAAAAATAAATATCTTTTTTTGTGCTTTACAAAACAAAAATAAGGCTTTTCTTTTGGTCATTTGACTTATCCCTCGTACATTAAAAGAAAAACAAGAAAGAGAGAATTTTGACATAATACTAAAGAACAAAATTACCTTGTAGGTAGAACTTGAATGTGTGTAACCTTTTGAAAATGTGGAAAAAAGTGCAAAAACTGAGAATTTTAACACACCCCTAAATTAAATTGTGCTGCAGGCATGGTATAGCAAAACTGAAAAAGAGAGATATTTTCTCCAATATTATGAAGGAAATGATGGGACAAAACTTCCTGACGGCTGAAGACAAAAAATAAAGTAAAAAGTACTTACATTAATGAGCACTGCCCCCCAGCAAAAGCATTATAAAAAGGAATAGGGAGTATATTGACTAGTTTGGGCCCAATAACACTGAAATTGACAGAAACACATGAAAATGCATGTACGGTGTGTGCCGTGACTCTGCCAGTACAGCAGAGCGTTTTGGGTGAGTCTGCATCGATTCTGATGAAAAGTGACTAGTTTGGGCCCAATACCACTGAAATTGACAGAAACACATGAAAATGCATATTCTCTGTGTGTCTTCACTCTGCTAGCAGAACCAAGCATTAGGTGTGAGTCTGGATCGAATATGATGAAAAGTGACTAGTTTCTGTCTGCTAACACTGAAATTGAAAGAAACACATGAAAATGCATATTCTCTGTGTGTCTTCACTCTGCTAGCAGAACCAAGCATTAGGTGTGAGTCTGGATCGAATATGATGAAAAGTGACAAGTTTGTGTCCGATAACACTGAAATTGATAGAAACACATGAAAATGCATATTCTCTGTGTGTCTTCACTGTGCTAGCAGAACCAAACATTAGGTGTGAGTCTGGATCGAATATGATGAAAAGTGACTAGTTTGGATCCAATAACACTGAAATTGACAGAAACACATGAAAATGCATGTACGGTGTGTGCCGTGACTCTGCCAGTACAGCAGAGCGTTTTGGGTGAGTCTGGATCGATTCTGATGAAAAGTGACTAGTTTGGGCCAAATGACACTGAAATTGACAGAAACACATGAAAATGCATATTCTCTGTGTGTCTTCACTCTGCTACCAGAACCAAGCATTAGGTGTGAGTCTGGATCGAATATGGTGAAAAGTGACTAGTTTGTGCCGATAACACTGAAATTGATAGAAACACATGAAAATGCATATTCTCTGTGTGTCATCACTCTGCTAGCAGAACCAAGCTTTAGGTGTGAGTCTGGATCGAATATGATGAAAAGTGACTAATTTGTGTCCGATAACAATGAAATTGATAGAAACACATGAAAATGCATATTCTCTGTGTGTCTTCACTCTGCTAGCAGAACCAAGCATTAGGTGTGAGTCTGGATCGAATATGATGAAAAGTGACTAGTTTGGGCCCACTAACACTGAAATTGACAGAAACACATGAAAATGCATATTCTGTGTGTGCCTTCACTCTGCTAGCAGAACCGAGCATTAGGTGTGAGTCTGGATCGAATATGATGAAAAGTGACTAGTTTCTGTCCGATAACACTGAAATTGATAGAAACACATGAAAATGCATATTCTCTGTGTGTCTTCACTCTGCTAGCAGAACCAAGCATTAGGTGGGAGTCTGGATCGATTCTTCTGAAAAGTGACTAGTTTGGGCCCACTAACACTGAAATTGACAGAAACACATGAAAATGCATGTACAGTGTGTGCCGTGACTCTGCTAGCAGAACCGAGCATTAGGTGTGAGTCTGGATCGAATATGATAAAAAGTGACTAGTTTCTGTCCGATAACACTGAAGTTGATAGAAACACATGAAAATGCATGTACGGTGTGTGCCGTGACTCTGCCAGTACAGCAGAGCGTTTTGGGTGAGTCCGGATCGATTCTGATGAAAAGTGACTAGTTTGGGCCCAATAACACTGAAATTGACAGAAACACATGAAAATGCATATTCTGTGTGTGCCGTCACTCTGCTAGCAGAACCAAGCATTAGGTGTGAGTCTGGATCGAATAAGATGAAAAGTGACTAGTTTGGGCCCACTAACACTGAAATTGACAGAAACACATGAAAATGCGTATTCTGTGTGTGCCTTCACTCTGCTAGCAGAACCGAGCATTAGGTGTGAGTCTGGATCGAATATGATGAAAAGTGACTAGTTTCTGTCCGATAACACTGAAATTGATAGAAACACATGAAAATGCATATTCTCTGTGTGTCTTCACTCTGCTAGCAGAACCAAGCATTAGGTGGGAGTTTGGATCGATTCTGATGAAAAGTGACTAGTTTGGGCCCACTAACACTGAAATTGACAGAAACACATGAAAATGCATGTACGGTGTGTGCCGTGACTCTGCCAGTACAGCAGAGCGTTTTGGGTGAGTCTGGATCGATTCTGATGAAAAGTGACTAGTTTGGGCCCACTAACACTGAAATTGACAGAAACACATGAAAATGCATATTCTGTGTGTGCCGTCACTCTGCTAGCAGAACCAAGCATTAGGTGTGAGTCTGGATCGAATATGATGAAAAGTGACTAGTCTGTGTCCGATAACACTGAAATTGATAGAAACACATGAAAATGCATATTCTCTGTGTGTCTTCACTCTGCTAGCAGAACCAAGCATTAGGTGGGAGTTTGGATCGATTCTGATGAAAAGTGACTAATTTGGGCCCACTAACACTGAAATTGACCGAAACACATGAAAATGCATGTACGGTGTGTGCCGTGACTCTGCCAGTACAGCAGAGCATTTTGGGTGAGTCTGGATCAATTCTGATGAAAAGTGACTAATTTGTGTCCCATAACAATGAAATTGATAGAAACACATGAAAATGCATATTCTCTGTGTGTCTTCACTCTGCTAGCAGAACCAAGCATTAGGTCCGAGTCCGGATCGAATATGATGAAAAGTGACTAGTTTGGGCCCACTAACACTGAAATTGACAGAAACACATGAAAATGCATATTCTGTGTGTGCCTTCACTCTGCTAGCAGAACCGAGCATTAGGTGTGAGTCTGGATCGAATATGATGAAAAGTGACTAGTTTCTGTCCGATAACACTGAAATTGATAGAAACACATGAAAATGCATATTCTCTGTGTGTCTTCACTCTACTAGCAGAACCAAGCATTAGGTGGGAGTCTGGATCGATTCTGATGAAAAGTGAATAGTTTGGGCCCACTAACACTGAAATTGACAGAAACACATGAAAATGCATGTACGGTGTGTGCCGTGACTCTGCTAGCAGAACCGAGCATTAGGTGTGAGTCTGGATCGAATATGATGAAAAGTGACTAGTTTGGGCCCACTAACACTGAAATTGACAAAAACACATGAAAATGCATGTACGGTGTGTGCCGTGACTAGTTTGTGTCCGATAACACTGAAATTGATAGAAACACATGAAAATGCATATTCTCTGTGTGTCTTCACTCTGCTAGCAGAACCAAGCATTAGGTGGGAGTCTGGATCGAATATGATGAAAAGTGACTAGTTTGGGCCCACTAACACTGAAATTGACAGAAACACATGAAAATGCATGTACGGTGTGTGCCGTGACTTTGCCAGTACAGCAGAGCGTTTTGGGTGAGTCTGGATCGATTCTGATGAAAAGTGACTAGTTTTGGCCCAAAAACACTGAAATTGACAGAAACACATGAAAATGCATATTCTGTGTGTGCCGTCACTCTGCTAGCAGAACCGAGCATTAGGTGTGAGTCTGGATCGAATATGATGAAAAGTGACTAGTCTGTGTCCGATAACACTGAAATTGATAGAAACACATGAAAATGCATATTCTCTGTGTGTCTTCACTCTGCTAGCAGAACCAAGCATTAGGTGTGAGTCTGGATCGAATATGATGAAAAGTGACTAGTTTGGGCCCACTAACACTGAAATTGACAGAAACACATGAAAATGCATGTACAGTGTGTGCCGTGACTCTGCCAGTACAACAGAGCGTGTCGGGTGAGTCTGCATCGATTCTGATGAAAAGTGACTAGTTTGGGCCCAACAACACTGAAATTGACAGAAACACATGAAAATGCATATACTGTGTGTGCCTTCACTCTGCTAGCAGAACCAAGCATTAGGTGTGAGTCTGGATCGAATATGATGAAAAGTGACTAGTTTGTGTCCGATAACACTGAAATTGATAGAAACACATGAAAATGCATATTCTCTGTGTGTCTTCACTCTGCTAGCAGAACCAAGCTTTAGGTGTGAGTCTGGATCGAATATGATGAAAAGTCACTAATTTGTGTCCGATAACAATGAAATTGATAGAAACACATGAAAATGCATATTCTCTGTGTGTCTTCACTCTGCTAGCATAACCAAGCATTAGGTCTGAGTCTGGATCGAATATGATGAAAAGTGACTAGTCTGTGTCCGATAACACTGAAATTGATAGAAAACACATGAAAATGCATATTCTCTGTGTGTCTTCACTCTGCTAGCAGAACCAAGCATTAGGTGGGAGTCTGGATCGATTCTGATGAAAAGTGACTAGTTTGGGCCCACTAACACTGAAATTGACAGAAACACATGAAAATGCATGTACGGTGTGTGCCGTGACTCTGCTAGCAGAACCGAGCATTAGGTGTGAGTCTGGATCGAATATGATGAAAAGTGACAAGTTTGGGCCCAATAACACTGAAATTGACAGAAACACATGAAAATGCATATTCTCTGTGTGTCTTCACTCTGCTAGCAGAACCAAGCATTAGGTGTGAGTCTGGATCGAATATGATGAAGAGTGACAAGTTTGTGTCCGATAACACTGAAATTGATAGAAACACATGAAAATGCATATTCTCTGTGTGTCTTCACTCTGCTAGCAGAACCAAGCATTAGGTGTGAGTCTGTATCGAATATGATGAAAAGTGACAAGTTTGTGTCCGATAACACTGAAATTGATAGAAACACATGAAAATGCATATTCTCTGTGTGTCTTCACTCTGCTAGCAGAACCAAGCATTAGGTGTGAGTCTGGATCGAATATGATGAAAAGTGACTAGTTTGGATCCAATAACACTGAAATTGACAGAAACACATGAAAATGCATGTACGGTGTGTGCCTTGACTCTGCCAGTACAGCAGAGCGTTTTGGACGAATCTGCATCAATTCTGATGAAAAGTGACTAGTTTGGGCCAAATGACACGGAAATTGACAGAAACACATGAAAATGCATATACTGTGTGTGCCTTCACTCTGCTAGCAGAACCAAGCATTACGTGTGAGTCTGGATCGAATATGATGAAAAGTGACTAGTTTGTGTCCGATAACACTGAAATTGATAGAAACACATGAAAATGCATATTCTCTGTGTGTCTTCACTCTGCTACCAGAACCAAGCATTAGGTGTGAGTCTGGATCGAATATGATGAAAAGTGACTAGTTTGTGTCCGATAACACTGAAATTGATAGAAACACATGAAAATGCATATTCTCTGTGTGTCATCACTCTGCTAGCAGAACCAAGCTTTAGGTGTGAGTCTGGATCGAATATGATGAAAAGTGACTAATTTGTGTCTGATAACAATGAAATTGATAGAAACACATGAAAATGCATATTCTCTGTGTGTCTTCACTCTGCTAGCAGAACCAAGCATTACGTGTGAGTCTGGATCGAATATGATGAAAAGTGACTAGTTTGGGCCCACTAACACTGAAACTAACAGAAACACATGAAAATGCATGTACGGTGTGTGCCGTGACTCTGCCAGTACAGCAGAGCGTTTTGGGTGAGTCTGGATCGATTCTGATGAAAAGTGACTAGTTTGGGCCCAATAACACTGAAATTGACAGAAACACATGAAAATGCATATTCTCTGTGTGTCTTCACTCTGCTAGCAGAACCAAGCATTAGGTCTGAGTCTGGATCGAATATGATGAAAAGTGACTAGTTTGGGCCCACTAACACTGAAATTGACAGAAACACATGAAAATGCATATTCTGTGTGTGCCTTCACTCTGCTAGCAGAACCGAGCATTAGGTGTGAGTCTGGATCGAATATGATGAAAAGTGACTAGTTTCTGTCCGATAACACTGAAATTGATAGAAACACATGAAAATGCATATTCTCTGTGTGTCTTCACTCTGCTAGCAGAACCAAGCATTAGGTGGGAGTCTGGATCGATTCTAATGAAAAGTGACTAGTTTGGGCCCACTAACACTGAAATTGACAGAAACACATGAAAATGCATGTACGGTGTGTGCCGTGACTCTGCCAGTACAGCAGAGCGTTTTGGGTGAGTCTGGATCGATTCTGATGAAAAGTGACTAGTTTGGGCCCAATAACACTGAAATTGACAGAAACACATGAAAATGCATATTCTGTGTGTGCCGTCACTCTGCTAGCAGAACCAAGCATTAGGTGTGAGTCTGGATCGAATATGATGAAAAGTGACTAGTTTGGGCCCACTAACACTGAAATTGACAGAAACACATGAAAATGCATATTCTGTGTGTGCCTTCACTCTGCTAGCAGAACCGAGCATTAGGTGTGAGTCTGGATCGAATATGATGAAAAGTGACTAGTTTCTGTCCGATAACACTGAAATTGATAGAAACACATGAAAATGCATATTCTCTGTGTGTCTTCACTCTGCTAACACAACCAAGCATTAGGTGGGAGTCTGGATCGATTCTGATGAAAAGTGACTAGTTTGGGCCCACTAACACTGAAATTGACAGAAACACATGAAAATGCATGTACGGTGTGTGCCGTGACTCTGCCAGTACAGCAGAGCGTTTTGGGTGAGTCTGGATCGATTCTGATGAAAAGTGACTAGTTTGGGCCCAAAATCACAGAAATTGACAGAAACACATGAAAATGCATATTCTGTGTGTGCCGTCACTCTGCTAGCAGAACCGAGCATTAGGTGTGAGTCTGGATCGAATATGATGAAAAGTGACTAGTCTGTGTCCGATAACACTGAAATTGATAGAAACACATGAAAATGCATATTCTGTGTGTGCCTTCACTCTGCTAGCAGAACCAAGCATTACGTGTGAGTCTGGATCGAATATGATGAAAAGTGACTAGTTTCTGTCCGATAACACTGAAATTGATAGAAACACATGAAAATGCATATTCTCTGTGTGTCTTCACTCTGCTACCAGAACCAAGCATTAGGTGTGAGTCTGGATCGAATATGGTGAAAAGTGACTAGTTTGTGTCCGATAACACTGAAATTGATAGAAACACATGAAAATGCATATTCTCTGTGTGTCATCACTCTGCTAGCAGAACCAAGCTTTAGGTGTGAGTCTGGATCGAATATGATGAAAAGTGACTAATTTGTGTCTGATAACAATGAAATTGATAGAAACACATGAAAATGCATATTCTCTGTGTGTCTTCACTCTGCTAGCAGAACCAAGCATTAGGTGGGAGTCTGGATCGATTCTGATGAAAAGTGACTAGTTTGGGCCCACTAACACTGAAATTGACAGAAACACATGAAAATGCATGTACGGTGTGTGCCGTGACTTTGCCAGTACAGCAGAGCGTTTTGGGTGAGTCTGGATCGATTCTGATGAAAAGTGACTAGTTTTGGCCCAATAACACTGAAATTGACAGAAACACATGAAAATGCATATTCTCTGTGTGTCTTCACTCTGCTAGCAGAACCAAGCATTAGGTGTGAGTCTGGATCGAATATGATGAAGAGTGACAAGTTTGTGTCCGATAACACTGAAATTGATAGAAACACATGAAAATGCATATTCTCTGTGTGTCTTCACTCTGCTAGCAGAACCAAGCATTAGGTGTGAGTCTGTATCGAATATGATGAAAAGTGACAAGTTTGTGTCCGATAACACTGAAATTGATAGAAACACATGAAAATGCATATTCTCTGTGTGTCTTCACTCTGCTAGCAGAACCAAGCATTAGGTGTGAGTCTGGATCGAATATGATGAAAAGTGACTAGTTTGGATCCAATAACACTGAAATTGACAGAAACACATGAAAATGCATGTACGGTGTGTGCCTTGACTCTGCCAGTACAGCAGAGCGTTTTGGACGAATCTGCATCAATTCTGATGAAAAGTGACTAGTTTGGGCCAAATGACACTGAAATTGACAGAAACACATGAAAATGCATATACTGTGTGTGCCTTCACTCTGCTAGCAGAACCAAGCATTACGTGTGAGTCTGGATCGAATATGATGAAAAGTGACTAGTTTGTGTCCGATAACACTGAAATTGATAGAAACACATGAAAATGCATATTCTCTGTGTGTCTTCACTCTGCTACCAGAACCAAGCATTAGGTGTGAGTCTGGATCGAATATGGTGAAAAGTGACTAGTTTGTGTCCGATAACACTGAAATTGATAGAAACACATGAAAATGCATATTCTCTGTGTGTCATCACTCTGCTAGCAGAACCAAGCTTTAGGTGTGAGTCTGGATCGAATATGATGAAAAGTGACTAATTTGTGTCTGATAACAATGAAATTGATAGAAACACATGAAAATGCATATTCTCTGTGTGTCTTCACTCTGCTAGCAGAACCAAGCATTACGTGTGAGTCTGGATCGAATATGATGAAAAGTGACTAGTTTGGGCCCACTAACACTGAAACTAACAGAAACACATGAAAATGCATGTACGGTGTGTGCCGTGACTCTGCCAGTACAGCAGAGCGTTTTGGGTGAGTCTGGATCGATTCTGATGAAAAGTGACTAGTTTGGGCCCAATAACACTGAAATTGACAGAAACACATGAAAATGCATATTCTCTGTGTGTCTTCACTCTGCTAGCAGAACCAAGCATTAGGTCTGAGTCTGGATCGAATATGATGAAAAGTGACTAGTTTGGGCCCACTAACACTGAAATTGACAGAAACACATGAAAATGCATAGTCTGTGTGTGCCTTCACTCTGCTAGCAGAACCGAGCATTAGGTGTGAGTCTGGATCGAATATGATGAAAAGTGACTAGTTTCTGTCCGATAACACTGAAATTGATAGAAACACATGAAAATGCATATTCTCTGTGTGTCTTCACTCTGCTAGCAGAACCAAGCATTAGGTGGGAGTCTGGATCGATTCTGATGAAAAGTGACTAGTTTGGGCCCACTAACACTGAAATTGACAGAAACACATGAAAATGCATGTACGGTGTGTGCCGTGACTCTGCCAGTACAGCAGAGCGTTTTGGGTGAGTCTGGATCGATTCTGATGAAAAGTGACTAGTTTGGGCCCAATAACACTGAAATTGACAGAAACACATGAAAATGCATATTCTGTGTGTGCCGTCACTCTGCTAGCAGAACCAAGCATTAGGTGTGAGTCTGGATCGAATATGATGAAAAGTGACTAGTTTGGGCCCACTAACACTGAAATTGACAGAAACACATGAAAATGCATATTCTGTGTGTGCCTTCACTCTGCTAGCAGAACCGAGCATTAGGTGTGAGTCTGGATCGAATATGATGAAAAGTGACTAGTTTCTGTCCGATAACACTGAAATTGATAGAAACACATGAAAATGCATATTCTCTGTGTGTCTTCACTCTGCTATCAGAACCAAGCATTAGGTGGGAATCTGGATCGATTCTGATGAAAAGTGACTAGTTTGGGCCCACTAACACTGAAATTGACAGAAACACATGAAAATGCATGTACGGTGTGTGCCGTGACTCTGCCAGTACAGCAGAGCGTTTTGGGTGAGTCTGGATCGATTCTGATGAAAAGTGACTAGTTTGGGCCCAAAATCACAGAAATTGACAGAAACCACATGAAAATGCATATTCTGTGTGTGCCGTCACTCTGCTAGCAGAACCGAGCATTAGGTGTGAGTCTGGATCGAATATGATGAAAAGTGACTAGTTTGTGTCCGATAACACTGAAATTGATAGAAACACATGAAAATGCATATTCTGTGTGTGCCTTCACTCTGCTAGCAGAACCAAGCATTACGTGTGAGTCTGGATCGAATATGATGAAAAGTGACTAGTTTCTGTCCGATAACACTGAAATTGATAGAAACACATGAAAATGCATGTACTGTGTGTGCCTTCACTCTGCTAGCAGAACCGAGCATTAGGTGTGAGTCTGGATCGATATGATGAAAAGTGACTAGTTTCTGTCCGATAACACTGAAATTGATAGAAACACATGAAAATGCTTATTCTCTGTGTGTCTTCACTTTGCTAGCAGAACCAAGCATTAGGTGGAGTCTGGATCGATTCTGATGAAAAGTGACTAGTTTGGGCCCACTAACACTGAAATTGACAGAAACACATGAAAATGCATGTACGGTGTGTGCCGTGACTCTGCCAGTACAGCAGAGCGTTTTGGGTGAGTCTGGATCGATTCTGATGAAAAGTGACTAGTTTGGGCCCAATAACACTGAAATTGACAGAAACACATGAAAAATGCATATTCTGTGTGTGCCGTCACTCTGCTAGCAGAACCAAGCATTAGGTGTGAGTCTGGATCGAATATGATGAAAAGTGACTAGTTTGGGCCCACTAACACTGAAATTGACAGAAACACATGAAAATGCATATTCTGTGTGTGCCTTCACTCTGCTAGCAGAACCGAGCATTAGGTGTGAGTCTGGATCGAATATGATGAAAAGTGACTAGTTTCTGTCCGATAACACTGAAATTGATAGAAACACATGAAAATGCATATTCTCTGTGTGTCTTCACTCTGCTAACACAACCAAGCATTAGGTGGGAGTCTGGATCGATTCTGATGAAAAGTGACTAGTTTGGGCCCACTAACACTGAAATTGACAGAAACACATGAAAATGCATGTACGGTGTGTGCCGTGACTCTGCCAGTACAGCAGAGCGTTTTGGGTGAGTCTGGATCGATTCTGATGAAAAGTGACTAGTTTGGGCCCAAAATCACAGAAATTGACAGAAACACATGAAAATGCATATTCTGTGTGTGCCGTCACTCTGCTAGCAGAACCGAGCATTAGGTGTGAGTCTGGATCGAATATGATGAAAAGTGACTAGTTTCTGTCCGATAACACTGAAATTGATAGAAACACATGAAAATGCATATTCTCTGTGTGTCTTCACTCTACTAGCAGAACCAAGCATTAGGTGGGAGTCTGGATCGATTCTGATGAAAAGTGAATAGTTTGGGCCCACTAACACCGAAATTGACAGAAACACATGAAAATGCATGTACGGTGTGTGCCGTGACTCTGCTAGCAGAACCGAGCATTAGGTGTGAGTCTGGATCGAATATGATGAAAAGTGACTAGTTTGGGCCCACTAACACTGAAATTGACAATAACACATGAAAATGCATGTACGGTGTGTGCCGTGACTAGTTTGTGTCCGATAACACTGAAATTGATAGAAACACATGAAAATGCATGTACGGTGTGTGCCGTGACTCTGCCAGTACAGCAGAGCGTTTTGGGTGAGTCTGGATCGATTCTGATGAAAAGTGACTAGTTTGGGCCCAATAACACTGAAATTGACAGAAACACATGAAAATACATGTACGGTGTGTGCCGTGACTCTGCTAGCAGAACCGAGCATTAGGTGTGAGTCTGGATCGAATATGATGAAAAGTGACTAGTTTGGGCCCACTAACACTGAAATTGACAGAAACACATGAAAATGCATGTACGGTGTGTGCCGTGACTCTGCTAGCAGAACCGAGCATTAGATGTGAGTCTGGATCGAATATGATGAAAAGTGACTAGTTTCTGTCCGATAACGCTGAAATTGATAGAAACACATGAAAATGCATGTACGGTGTGTGCCGTGACTCTGCCAGTACAGCAGAGCGTTTTGGGTGTCTGGATCGAATATGATGAAAAGTGACTAGTTTGGGCCCAATAACACTGAAATTGACAGAAACACATGAAAATACATGTACGGTGTGTGCCGTGACTCTGCTAGCAGAACCGAGCATTAGGTGTGAGTCTGGATCGAATATGATGAAAAGTGACTAGTTTCTGTCCGATAACACTGAAATTGATAGAAACACATGAAAATGCATATTCTCTGTGTGTCTTCACTCTGCTAGCAGAACCGAGCATTAGGTGTGAGTCTGGATCGAATATGATGAAAAGTGACTAGTCTGTGTCCGATAACACTGAAATTGATAGAAACACATGAAAATGCATATTCTCTGTGTGTCTTCACTCTGCTAGCAGAACCAAGCATTAGGTGGGAGTCTTGATCGAATATGATGAAAAGTGACTAGTTTGGGCCCACTAACACTGAAATTGACAGAAACACATGAAAATGCATGTACAGTGTGTGCCGTGACTCTGCCAGTACAGCAGAGCGTTTTGGGTGAGTCTGGATCGATCTGATGAAAAGTGACTAGTTTGGGCCCAATAACACTCAAATTGACAGAAACACATGAAAATGCATATTCTCTGCGTGCCGTCACTCTGCTAGCAGAACCGAGCATTAGGTGTGAGTCTGGATCGAATATGATGAAAAGTGACTAGTTTGTGTCCGATAACACTGAAATTGACAGAAACACATGAAAATGCATATTCTCTGTGTGCCGTCACTCTGCTAGCAGAACCGAGCATTAGGTGTGAGTCTGGATCGAATATGATGAAAAGTGACTAGTTTGTGTCCGATAACACTGAAATTGATAGAAACACATGAAAATGCATATTCTCTGTGTGTCTTCACTCTGCTAACAGAACCAAGCATTAGGTGTGAGTCTGGATCGAATATGATGAAAAGTGACTAGTTTGGGCCCACTAACACCGAAATTGACAGAAACACATGAAAATGCATATTCTGTGTGTCTTCACTCTGCTAGCAGAACCAAGCATTAGGTGTGAGTCTGGATCGAATATGATGAAAAGTGACTAGTTTCTGTCCGATAACACTGAAATTGATAGAAACACATGAAAATGCATATTCTCTGTGTGTCTTCACTCTGCTAGCAGAACCAAGCATTAGGTGTGAGTCTGGATCGATTCTGATGAAAAGTGACTAGTTTGGGCCCACTAACACTGAAATTGATAGAAACACATGAAAATGCATATTCTCTGTGTGTCTTCACTCTGCTAGCAGAACCGAGCATTAGGTGTGAGTCTGGATCGAATATGATGAAAAGTGACTAGTCTGTTTCCGATAACACTGAAATTGATAGAAACACATGAAAATGCATATTCTCTGTGTGTCTTCACTCTGCTAGCAGAACCGAGCATTAGGTGTGAGTCTGGATCGAATATGATGAAAAGTGACTAGTTTGTGTCCGATAACACTGAAATTGACAGAAACACATGAAAATGCATATTCTCTGTGTGCCGTCACTCTGCTAGCAGAACCGAGCATTAGGTGTGAGTCTGGATCGAATATGATGAAAAGTGACTAGTTTGTGTCCGATAACACTGAAATTGACAGAAACACATGAAAATGCATATTCTGTGTGTGCCGTCACTCTGCTAGCAGAACCGAGCATTAGGTGTGAGTCTGGATCGAATATGATGAAAAGTGACTAGTTTGTGTCCGATAACACTGAAATTGACAGAAACACATGAAAATGCATATTCTCTGTGTGCCGTCACTCTGCTAGCAGAACCGAGCATTAGGTGTGAGTCTGGATCGAATATGATGAAAAGTGACTAGTTTGTGTCCGATAACACTGAAATTGATAGAAACACATGAAAATGCATATTCTCTGTGTGTCTTCACTCTGCTAACAGAACCAAGCATTAGGTGTGAGTCTGGATCGAATATGATGAAAAGTGACTAGTTTGGGCCCACTAACACCGAAATTGACAGAAACACATGAAAATGCATATTCTGTGTGTCTTCACTCTGCTAGCAGAACCAAGCATTAGGTGTGAGTCTGGATCGAATATGATGAAAAGTGACTAGTTTCTGTCCGATAACACTGAAATTGATAGAAACACATGAAAATGCATATTCTCTGTGTGTCTTCACTCTGCTAGCAGAACCAAGCATTAGGTGTGAGTCTGGATCGATTCTGATGAAAAGTGACTAGTTTGGGCCCACTAACACTGAAATTGATAGAAACACATGAAAATGCATATTCTCTGTGTGTCTTCACTCTGCTAGCAGAACCGAGCATTAGGTGTGAGTCTGGATCGAATATGATGAAAAGTGACTAGTCTGTGTCCGATAACACTGAAATTGATAGAAACACATGAAAATGCATATTCTCTGTGTGTCTTCACTCTGCTAGCAGAACCAAGCATTAGGTGTGAGTCTGGATCGAATATGATGAAAAGTGACTAGTTTGGGCCCACTAACACTGAAATTGACAGAAACACATGAAAATGCATGTACAGTGTGTGCCGTGACTCTGCCAGTACAACAGAGCGTTTCGGGTGAGTCTGCATCGATTCTGATGAAAAGTGACTAGTTTGGGCCCAACAACACTGAAATTGACAGAAACACATGAAAATGCATATACTGTGTGTGCCTTCACTCTGCTAGCAGAACCAAGCATTAAGTGTGAGTCTGGATCGAATATGATGAAAAGTGACTAGTTTGTGTCCGATAACACTGAAATTGATAGAAACACATGAAAATGCATGTACGGTGTGTGCCGTGACTCTGCTAGCAGAACCGAGCATTAGGTGTGAGTCTGGATCGAATATGATGAAAAGTGACTAGTTTGGGCCCACTAACACTGAAATTGACAGAAACACATGAAAATGCATGTACGGTGTGTGCCGTGACTCTGCTAGCAGAACCGAGCATTAGATGTGAGTCTGGATCGAATATGATGAAAAGTGACTAGTTTCTATCCGATAACGCTGAAATTGATAGAAACACATGAAAATGCATGTACGGTGTGTGCCGTGACTCTGCCAGTACAGCAGAGCGTTTTGGGTGAGTCTGGATCGATTCTGATGAAAAGTGACTAGTTTGGGCCCAATAACACTGAAATTGACAGAAACACATGAAAATACATGTACGGTGTGTGCCGTGACTCTGCCAGTACAGCAGAGCGTTTTGGGCGAGTCTGGATCGATTCTGATGAAAAGTGACTAGTTTGGGCCCAAAAACACTGAAATTGACAGAAACACATGAAAATGCATATTCTCTGTGTGTCTTCACTCTGCTAGCAGAACCAAGCATTAGGTGTGAGTCTGGATCGAATATGATGAAAAGTGACTAGTTTCTGTCCGATAACACTGAAATTGATAGAAACACATGAAAATGCATATTCTCTGTGTGTCTTCACTCTGCTAGCAGAACCAAGCATTAGGTGTGAGTCTGGATCGAATATGATGAAAAGTGACTAGTTTCTGTCCGATAACACTGAAACTGATAGAAACACTTGAAAATGCATATTCTCTGTGTGTCTTCACTCTGCTAGCAGAACCAAGCATTAGGTGTGAGTCTGGATCGAATATGAATGAAAAAGTTGACTAGTTTGGGCCC